>NC_081407.1:989328699-989963699 GCF_030272615.1 Cryptomeria japonica | reverse complement strand
ATACATAAAATATATATTTATTTTACTATATATATATATTTTAGTATATATATAACTGGTGTTCAAGCATATATGCATATATATATTTTAACATACTTATATTTATATATATAACTGTTGTTCAAGCATAAATTTGATGTTTAGTTGTGTATTTTATCTGATGATCAAATTAGTCATTTTTATTTGTGTGACTAATTATTTAGTTGTGTTTTCTTACCCGATGACCAAATTAGTCATTTATTTAGTCATTTATAGTTGTGTTGCAAAAAAAGACTAGAATTTGGTCATTTTTACTTGTCCTTTTTAAAAAGTTTTAGTCACCTAGTCATTTATTTGCCATATTTCTACTAGTGTTTGCAAAGCTTCTTGGAGAATCTCATGGTAGGTAGGTGAAAACTCTCAAAGGGATATATTATCTAGAGTAGCACAAAGTTGCTGAACAAGGTCATACTCCTTTCTGAGGTGTTGATTAAGATGAGGTGTTGAAGGAAGCATAGGTTGAGAAGGAGGAAGAGAAGAAGGAAAAAAATGCATTGGATTAGGCTTCTTGTTGTTTCTTGTGTTATACATGTGAGCAATTGCATGTTAACTTTGTTGTTAATTCATCTTATCTTTTTGGGTGATATGTTTTGTGTAGTTTAAGATGTAATTAGGAGTTCTAGTTGGATCCTTACCACTTTTAACATCAATCACTAGTTTTTATTGAGGTTGCGAAATATCAGGACGAAGATGCACAACAATATTAGGCTTCTCAGGGAAAAAAGGTTAACAAAGACGGCTCTAGGCGGAGGGCAGCTCTGGGTAGGAATAAAATTTCAAAAAAATCCCAGACAAGATGACAAAGTGTAGAGTGGGAATCAGAATATGAGAAACTCAGAAAGGCAAAATGCAAGTAGGGAATGGCCTTGGGCGAATTTTGTTTTTTGAAAACCCATACCCTGGCAGGAATAGAGGATGGTTCAAAGATTGACCATGGATTGGAGGCTACTAAGATGCACATCTTGGAGTCCAGAAGGACAAGAAAATTTCAACCAGGACAAGTGGCAGATGGTCTTGGGCGGATAACACCATTCAAAATTTATTCCAGGGCAAAAAAAGAGGATGGGTTAAAGATCGAATAGGGTTTGGAGATGTGCATAGAGGTGGTCAGAAGGGCAAACAATTCTCAGCACACTCATTATTTTATTAGGCAACAAAAACCCCCATTTAAGCGATTAAGTAGATAGAAGTAAGACATCTTCGATATCTGTGAAGAAACCTTGCCTGAATAATCCCGAATACCAGATTCAAGTAAAGAATATCTTGATGAGCTACTTACAAAAATAGAGGCAGAATTGAAATCTAATAGAGCCCAAAAGGGAAAAGAGGAAGCGATATTCCCCTCTTATGCATCTAGGACAAACACAATACCCCTGGGGAAACCAAGTTTTTTATTAGCCTCGAACAATATTTACCTTCAAACAAAAGGAGAAGAGAAAACGTGGTATCCTTTGTATGCTATTTGGCCAAACATAATTTATTTGAATAAGCTAAGCTTTTTGTCAGATCGGAACAATATCTCCATTCAAACAAAAGATAGAGCCCCCACCCCCCCAAGCCAAAATATACTTCCAAACCGGATGGTCAAGAAACCCTTAAGATCTGGAGAAGGAAAGTGTAGGATACGGTCTCAAATCAAAATAATCTTGATTCTATTCACCATAACACAAGCCGAAACAAGCGAATATGCAAAGCCACGCTACCAGATCATCTACTTTTACCCCAAGTTTCACATCTATAGGAGAAAGTGCTTATTGGTAAGTTCTATAAAGCTTCTCCTTTACTGATTTATCTTCTTGGGTGACAAAGAACTAGAAATGTGTTAAAGATGTTTTCTATATTGATAATGGATTTGGTTTCTTTATTTCCATATTCCATTCAAAGTACGATAGGGATTTGGTTAATAGGTTTAAGGGTTGGTTCTATAAAGGGTATGGTCTTTTCACTGTACCATGGATTACAAAATTTAAAGTTGATGATAATATTTGTAAGTTTGCACCCTTTTGGGTTTCTTTTCCTTCGATGCCTTTGGAATATAGAGACCCAAACTTTATTAAAATTTTTGCAAATCAGATTGGCATCTTTGTCAAGTATGATCTTATCCCATTTGAGTTGACTCACCCCATGATTAGAGTGTGCCTAGACTGAGAAGTGTCAAAACCATTTCCAAATTCCTTTTCAATTATCTCTAAGTTTGGCACTTGGGAACAACCCATCAATTTTGAAGACCCACAAACAGTTGACTGTCATTTAGATTTTTTTGGGTCACTTCAATTCTCACTATCAAGGGCCTCATTGCTCATTTGTCAAAGTCTATGATGACCACTCCATTGATCCAAATTTCTCCTCCTTATCTAGTTATCAAACTGATTTGTGCCAACATGACTTTAGTTCTCTTATGGGCAAACAAGATAAACATACCTCAATACTAGCTACAATCACCAATAAAGAGTCACATGTTGTAGCTTCTGATTAGGTCGGTTTTCTTAGAAATGGATATTCAATGTCAAACAGTAAGGTTTTGTTATCCATTTCTCACATACTACATCAAGAAAAGCAATTTTTGATCCCCCCTACAACCTTTCAGATTTAGTTGCAAGGGATCAAAGTATTTCTGTCATAGTCTGCACACTTATTTGCACAGATGAAGTGTATCTGGCCCTTAGGTGACCCTACCAGCATTAATGATATTCTGCAGAAATTAATACTTGACAACCAACCTATCAATATTTTATCTTCTCCTAAGAGGGATGTTATCGTCCCTTCCTCAAGTAAAAGCTATACAATGACAGAAAAAACCTCCAACAAAATTGGAACAATTAGCAAATGAACTACTTCATTCTGTGGGATCTCAAGTGTTCAATGAGATTGCAGAGCAAGTTCTAAATGAAGATGATGATTTAATGATTGTTAAGACAGATTTCAAAATCAACCATCAAGAGACCTAACACTTCTGTGCTAAGGGAACTTTGACAGAAAATGATGAAGAGATGCTTGATACTATTGATGGTATGATGAAAGAATAAGGATCCGATCAACTACTGAGAGGCAGGGGGGTGAATCAGTAGATAGAAAAACTGATATAAACTTTCACCAATCTCAAAATCAACCTCTCAAAGTAAACTATAAACTGACAAGTTAAACCACTAAACTATAAATGCAATATCACTGTCAGAATAAACTAGTTGACTGTTATAACAGATTAACAGTAAACAACTTAAAACTCACAAACATCCAAATACTTTTACTGACATAAGTAAAACCTCATTTATATTGCTTCTGGTTATCATAACATATCAAAGTGGATTAAGCAGTTAAGAAATTCAACCATAGTAAACATAACCATAAAAACATTCACCACTTGACACAATATTTTTGACGTGGAAACCCAAATGGGAAAAACCACGGTGAGATGAGACTCACAAGTTAACTATCTGAACTCTTCTAAAGTTCGCCCTGTTAGGAGACAAGCCTGTTAAAGCTTTACAAAAAGTCCTGTTAAGAACAGATCTTGTTAGGGACCACTCGGTTAAGGGATTGACTATAATGCCCTATTAGAAGCAATACTCTGTGAGGAGTAACATCGGTAGAAGATTTGAAATCCAAGCTAATGGACCACCTAGTTAGAGGATTTGAATAACACTAAGAGCTTACCCGGTTAGGGGATTTTAACTGTTGTATTTGTTAGAAAACAAGAGGAGTTTGCTGATCTGTTTGAATAGCACTACACTTGCTTGTTTAGATCCTTTTCATGCTCCTATTTACCTTTACACAAACTGCAAATACATCATCCGGTTCAACAACCACACACTCAAGTACAACTTTGCCAACTCTGAAACAAAACAGCTCATCGACCTTATAAAGAAATCAATTAGGTTGGTAACACAACAAAAACCTAATTCTCTCATAGAGATTACAAACAAGTCGGTTCAAGTATGACCGTTGGATTACATAACAATCTCTCCACATCATTCAAGATAGCCTCGACCGCTCCTTGATCACCGCTTCATCAAACTCAGTAACTCATCACACATTTTTCATTACATGCAATATACCTGCTCATTCCCTAGATAAAAACCGTTATCTCAATACACCAAAAACACTTTGAAACTCTTCTCATATAATATGCATGTGTCATATCATTACCGCTCATCATCAAATCATAAACCAATATAACCAATTCACCAAACTTAATCGGTTAGGGTTTATCAAATCAACAAGTAGGGTTTACCGGTTCAACTCTCCAATACTTAGTGTTATGCCTAGCATATCTATTTCCCCATTAGTCTCCTTGAGTTGAAATGTGTCCCCCCCCCCCTTTTTCTTTTTTTGGGTCCTTTTGGTTTTTACCTCGGAACTCCGGAGTCTCGGAGTCCCGAGGTCCCTTTTTTGGTTTTTACCTTAGAACTCGGGAACCCCGGAGTCCCGAGGTCTTTTTTGTTTTTACCTCGGTACTCCAGAGTCTTGGAGTCCCGAGGTCGTTTTGTTTTTGACCTCGGTATCCCGGAGTCCCAAGGTCATCTTTTGCTTGCCTGCTTCGAAACCCCGGACCCCCGGAGTTTCGAGGTAGGGTGTTTTCTTTTGAGCTCAAAATCTCGGGACCCCAGAGTCCCGAGGTTGTGTTTAGGGATTTCGTACAGATGGGTTCGGGGAGCTATAAATAAGATGATGGAATTTTAAAAATTCATTTTGTGCATTTAGAGCTCCTCCTCCCTAGCTCCAAGTTGTGAACTTCCGGACCTCTGAGCTTTCCTTGGCGTTTTCGGGCGTTTCGATTCACCAGGTTGGTGAATTTTTCTTGCCCTTGTTGTGATTTCCTTTCCTTTCTTTTTTGTTTATTTTTTTTCTTTCTTTCCTTTTCACGTGCCTTCATTTTTTTGAGTGCTCTGGTTTTGACCTCGGAACCCTGGATCCCTGGAGTTCCAAGTGGTCCCATTCCATGAGCCCGGAACCCCGGATCCCCAGAGTTCCGGGTGGCCCCATTCCATGAGCCCGGAACCCAGGAACCTTAGAGTTCTGGGATTACCTTTTTGCATACACCTAACCTCGGTCACCTAGAGTTTTGAGCCTTCTCCACTTGTGCCTAGCCCAAGACCCTGAAGTCCCAAAATAAATCAAATTTTATGCCTAATATTGAAGACTAAAGATTTGTGTTTTGCTTGCAGGTTCGAGTGGTTAGATGGACTCATCCTCCAACAAAATAGGCAAAGAAATTGATAGACTACTAGCCACCATGAAGTATCATTATCAGGGACAAGTATATGTTTCAAAGATGGAGGATCAAGTCAGATGGGTCACAGATACTGAAATAGGCCACATAGAAATTGAGGATATTAAAACTCAATTGGACAAACCTAGTCTGGAGGCCCTCCATAGAAGAATCAAGAGGTCTGGCCTATTTGAAGCCACTATTTTCCCATAGTTAGTATAGGCACTAGAGTTCATGATGGCCATTGCCCCATTCTATAACCCAAAAACTAGAAAGTGCATAGATGCACAAGGAAGGACAGTCATAGACTTGTCTCCAGATATTCTTGGATTCGTCTTTGGAATCCCAACTAGAGAGGAAGTATTTTTGTTGATCGAAGAAGAGGCCTTGAAGGCATGGAATGACAAGACATCAACTAGTAAGAGGCACATGAATACAAACTAGCTAGAAGAAGAAAGAAAGACAAGTCTCAAGGCCACGAAGATCCCGAGGGCAGACTTCAAAGAGCCTCAAAGAGATTTAATCATTATGCTTAGCAGGGCCTTTGGCAAGCTGGATTGCAAGCATTTTGATCTATGGATGTTCAAATTCATGACCACCATTTTAATAGGGAAACAATACTTTGACTGGCCGCGTATCCTCTCCGGCAATATCTGTAAACAGATGAAGGAAGTCCAGCATACCCAAAAGTTCTTTTTCACTTCATATGTCATCTGGGTAGCTACTAGGGCTAGAAAATTTCTAGGGTTGCAGGTAGAAGGTCAATTGGGAGAGGAGGAAGGACAAAAGAATATATGGGGGTATTATCCTCGACTCACTCTAGCCAATGCCAAGACTCACTTCAAGAGAGTGAATGATGCTTTCATTTTTCCGATAATAATCAAATTAATAGGAGATGCGGGATATTGGATTAGCTCGGAGGCCATGGCTATCATCCGAGAGTGGGCATGTTGGTTTATCCAAAACCCACGCTCTACTTACATCTAGGTTAGTGGATTCACATGTAACCCAATGCTCCCACCCCAGTATTGTAATGATAGGATAATCTTGCTGAAGTATGTGAGGCAGCTGGTGGGCCTCCAATCACTGTTGTCCTCAAAACATAAAACATGTGTCAATTTATCGATATCTATTGGATACTTTGCATGCTCTAAAATACAAGTGGCAAAGTTAGCAGAACAAGAGCTCCAGATTTGAACTTAAAGGAGTATGACCATGCTAGGGAGTTCTATGATCCCTATGGAAAACTTAAGCAGGCTATGCCTAAGGCACACAAGGGGCATAGGCCCAGCTTGGAAGAATTTTGGGCCAACTTACAAGATAGTTTTGAGGTCAGGGAAAAGAACTATAATAGGTTATCTATCCCACAGGTGAGAGATTTTGGTATTGAGACTAACCTCCCTAAAGACCTGAGGGATGATGGAGAGTTACTTGATCCAGTTTATAAGGAATCAGGGATAGATAAGAGACCCATTTCCCCATTAAAATGATCTGCAAGCGAAGACACTAATATGGAAAAGGTCTCCGAATTAGTCATCGACAGGACCAAGCAATGGTTATGCTAGAGGGTAAGGCCTAGCGTCTCAAAGACAAAACAAAAGGAATCCACCTCAGGGGTACCTCAGTTAAGGGGCCATAAGGAGTACGCTCGAAAGAAAAGATCAACCTCGAGGCAAAACATTTCCACCGACCTGGGTGAAGAAGACAAGCCTCAAGAAAGAACTGAGGATTTACTAAAGAAACTCCAAGAGAAGATGAGGGAGTCTGAACTATTGAAAAAGGCTGCAAACCTGGGAGTGACCGACGGACTAGGAGCAGTACCACTAGCCAAAGTTCTTCCACCTAGGATGGTTATAGAGAGCACTGAAGGAGAGGGTACCCAAGAACAAGAAGAGAATGTAGAAGCTACTAAGGAGATACCCGCTCAGCCACTTTCAATAGATGCCACAAATGCTCCAGGCACCACTGCTCCTACACCACCATTAGTCAATATATCCACAGGGCAGCCCAGAGTGCAAGGCTTCACATCTACCACTAAAGGAATGAAAGTTAGAAACATCGAGTCTGATTCCAATCAGGAAGAAGAGGATCTTGAGAAACAACAACCATTAGAAGGTGAGCAAGAGGGGGATGAGACCAAAGATATATTGAATGAAAGACCGATCCTAACCCCTCAAGATCAAGAAGACCTCTTCAAAGATATAGCCACTAGGCAAGGAGAAACAGAGGTAGGCGAGGAAGAAATGGCCTTCAACAAGGAGGTCAATAGCAAACTAGGAGAGTTGCACAAACAACAAGCTCTCCAAGCCAATTTAGCTCGTCAAGTTATACCACCTCAAGACCCTGGGCAAACGGAAGCAGAAGAGAAGGCAGAGGTTCATGTCATAACTGCAGAAATAGTGTCACATCAGGGTGATAAAGATGTAGATATATCACAATGGCTAGAGTTTACCTTCGGGAAGAAAAAGAGAAACGCGAAACTCCCAAAGGTCACTCTACAACAAGTAATCACTGAGGAACCACCAAAGGATAAAAATCTAAAAACCATTCATCATTTATCAAAAATAGATTCCGGTGAGGTGATTGCAGATGTGGCAGTTCCACACGAAGTTGAAGGATAGGTTTCTCCCAAGTATCAAATATCCCAGGTAAATTTGGGTAAGCAAACCAAGTGGGGAGAGCTCGATACTTTGGAACTAGCCACAAGTGTTGTTAGAGGGCGTTTTGAAAAGGAGCACACCTCAAATATGGAGCTTAAGGCGCAACTTGGGCAATATAAACAACACTTGATCAAAATGAGTAAACCTCTAGACTCTTATAGAGCTAATGACCTGCCTTCAACCTCATCTCTGCCAGAGGGAGAAGTAAAGGCACTAGTAGAGGTGAGATGAGTGGCTACTGCCGCCAAATCTTGGACCCAAGTAAATGTGGCTAAGATTAGGTTGTTCTTGCAAAATATAATAGAAATATACTGTAAGGCGGTATAGGCAGGTGGAGCTTTGGCAACGTGCTCCACACAATGGGAGCGGAAGGCAAACACTTTCAATAAACAGTTCCGAGTTTTGAAAAAGATATTGCGGCTGGGAGAAGAGATGGTAATAATTGAAGACCTCCTAGGAGGTGACAACTATAAAAAATTACAATCTTATGTATACATTTTGGAGCTGTAAATTGAAATGTTTCAGGAGTATATCAAGGATATGACTGAGATCCGAGACCCTCTCCTCAGGGAAATTTTGTCATACGAGAATTTTGTAATGAATATGCTAGGACCTTTTGGCCTTAGAATAGCTGATACAGGAATAATGGACCAGCATCAAGTTTTGAATCAGTGGGATGCATATGAGGCACAACACCTAGGACCTATAGCCCAGTTTGATGTCACCCTTATGGACAAATACACACATCTGATTACTCAGTGTCAAGAGGTGGCGGACACGGTGAAGGAGTTAGAGGAACAGGGGACACATGCGGATGAGGTTTTGAAGAAGTATAAATTTAGAATTAAGCATGTAGCTAATCCTCTAGTACAAGCTATTGCATGTATAATTGAAAATTATAAAGCTTTTACCAAGAAATAAGGCAAAGCTTTAATTTTATATTTTTTTTAGCTGCAGCTCCTACTCGAGTTCCAGTTTTGAGAGAAATTCTGCATGATTACGAAAATGTGGCTCACCTAGCAGGGTCGTTGTAGTGCTCATGCAATCCCCATTTTGTAATTGTTAAGTGGAGTGTCAAGGCAAAAACTTGCAAGTTAACTACGACTCCTAGGGTCAGTTCTTAATTTATAATAGAGTTATTTCCTAGATAGTAGGGTAAAGAACTTCTATAAATTGAGAAGTTAGATTCATTTGTAAGGGTCCCAAATTGATGATTTGTGGCCTACTTAGAGATTTTAGAATATTTTGCAGATTGATTAAGAAGTTTGAGTTATTTTGTTACACATTCATGGAGATTAATATGAAAAGAAGCTTGTAGATTGCTTGATCTACGTTTATATTCTACCAAATTGTTCTGTGTAATCTGGTAATGTCTATTATTTTGAGTTAGCAACGTGGTTTAATATTTTTGTCTATCACTCTATGAATCATATTGCACACGTCAATGGTGTATGAGAACTATTGTGATAGGCCATATTGTTGATGATTTTTATTTCCATAGACTTGTAAAATTGATGATTTTGCAGGTTTTCTGGAGGTCCATTGTTGAATGTTAACTTGGATAATATTTGATAATTGCTTGGATTGCAGGGAACTAATTGAGTAGTTCATTAAGTTGTCATTATATTGGTCTTTATTGTTATTTTCTTGTTTCCCTTTACGCTTCGCATTTTATTTCCAAGAGAATCTTAAACCATAAAAATACAAAAAGAGAGGAAGTGCAGTTATCCATAACCAATGAGATTTAGTTCTAACCAGCAGGCCCCTTTACATGTATAACTACATCAACCATTGAGCTACCCATCACCATTGAGACCCGACTATAGAGACCTTGGATTAGTGAGTTCTTCTGGACTCGTTACTTTTCAGGAGAGGTGGTGAGTGTTTGCATAAACTACCTGACTATCGGTGAGTGTGTCAAAACACCTGTCAACACTTAGCAATACCGGTTCACTCCACAAAATTACCTACCGGTTATAGTTCCCTTTACTAGATCTTCCTATCGGTTATAAAACAACATTATAACAATATCATTACCGGTTAATTGATATCAATGACAACATAACATTTTATTAATGTAATCTTCATGCAAATTCCAACAATCTCCCCCTTTGGCATTGATGGCAATACAAGTATCAATACCATTGATTTCTATGATTGTGAATAACAATCCTGGTTTACATTTTACCATGCACTCTCCTTGTCTTCAGTTGGTAACTGGCTATAGACCTTCTATCTGTCAATCATACAATTCTTCTTCCCAAAATCATATAGTTCTTCTCCCCATTTGACAACAATGCCAAAGTGAAAGTAAAACATGCAATGTCAAACTTCACTGTTCAGCATCAACAACCTACAACTTGATGCCCCCCTGTGGAATAACTCCACTCTACATCAATCCTGCTGTAAAATTCTTCAAGTAGCCCTAGGACTGATGTACTTCTATATTATGCTCAATGACCTCATGAAGGGGTACAACCCCTAGCTAACTTCTAAGATACTCAAAAGTAGTCTTAGGCAGATGTTTAGTAAAGATATCTGCAAGTTGCTCCTTGGTAGAAACATGCTCCAAGATCACATCTTTACTCTACACTTTTTCCCTCAATAAATGATACTTAAATTCAATATGCTTGGTTCGTGCGTGCAAAACAAGATTCTTGGAAATATTTATGGCACTGGTATTGTCAAATAAGATCTTTATAGGTTCTGTAAACTTCATCTTAAAACCTTCCAGAATGTGCCTCATCAAGATAGATAGGGTACAATTCATATAAGCTACAACATACTCAGCTTCAACAGTAGACTGTGATATACAACTCTGCTTCTTGCTACTCCGTGAAACAAGTCTTCCTCCAAGAAAGAATGCTCCACCAGTTGTGCTTTTCCTATCGTCAACATTACCTGCCCAGTCTGCATCTATGTACACCTTCAAGTCAAAGTTACCTTCATATGGATACCATAATCCATAGTCAACAGTGCCTTTCAAATATCTAAATATCCTCTTGGTTGCTATCAAATGTTTTTCCTTAGGATTCTTCTGAAATCTAGCAACTAGACCAACTGCATGAGCTATATCCAGTCTGCTGTGAACAACATAGTGCAATTTCCCAATCATTGACCTGTACTCCTTCTCATCAATAGATGCGGCTTCATCTTCCTTAGACAATTTACAACCTGTAACTTCCATGCCTGTGAAGTGTGATACCTACAGCTGCAACACAAACACTCAATAGATCATTACAAGCATGGTTAGCAAATTTAAAACAAAGAAAGATAAAACCATGGCAAAGAGATCTATTGCCTCCTAAGAGATGTGAGTGTGGATTTGCTCTCAGATTTGGATAAGAAAATTCTAGTGACTTGACTACACCTAGATGGAGGATTTGAAATGATAATGATATAATTAAGCTAGAAAAGAGAATGATTAAGCTACATGATTCAACAATTATGATAGAAAATGATCAAATTAAGCTAGATCTAAGATGCAATTGCCTATAATAACAATGCTCAGATGATATGCTAAGATATATTATTCCTATAGTAACAATGCCTAAAATTCAAATGAGATGGGATGATTATTGCTCCAAAATGGGAGATATTTATAATATTTCCAAGGCTAGGGGTGAGGTGGAAGGAATCAACAGTCAAGATTGAGTAATGGTGAAATTGGAGGAGGTTGGAAAAGAGGTTAGAGGAAAGGGGACATTTGTCATCTCTGTGGTGACAAGTGTCAAGGAGCTTTGCTCATAAAAGGGCAAGTGTCCAAGAGAGGAGACATGTGGCCAAGTTGCCATGTGTCTCAAGAAGAAAATATCCACACCATAGGAGGTTAGGATGTGCAAGATAGGATAGGGTTAGGCAAACCCAAGGTTAGATAGAATGGGTTACATTTTGAAGTGGTTAGAAGTTAGGAGGCATGTGGGTAATTTGAATTTAAAAATTCAAATAATGTTAGGACTTGGAGGCAACTGAGAGGGGGGGGGGGGTGAATCAGTTGTCTATTAATTTCAACCCAAATATAACTTAATCAAACTTGATGCATAATAGCGGTAAACTAAACTTAATGCCGATTGACAATTTAACAGTTAATAATAGTACCGGTAAAATTTAATGCATGAAACAAAAAGACAAATAACATCCACAACACATAACACATATATTTGTATGTGGAAACTCTGTAAGGGGAAAAAACACAGTGGGAAACCTTACCCACAATCAGATGATACTACTGCAGATAGTATGTGTGTACAAATGGGGTCTGCACATGCAGAAAGGCCAACTGCCTAGAGCTCACTGCTCAATCACAAAATGAGAGTCACACTGACTACAATTGGGTGGTTAAATCCAATGATAATGTACTGCTCAAAATAGCATCTTCATATGCTGGATTCAGTACTGGTTAAGCTTAGATTGTCTTCTTCATACCTTCCTTGAATCTTCAAATGATGTCTGCATGTATAGCTCTGCTTATATTCACATATACCGAATATCACAACCTTGTAATACCTTGCTACCTTTCCTATATCAATCTCACAAATGAGATCATACATATATACCAAAACCTAAGACCAAATGTGTAGGTCGGCTCACTAAGAATATTACAATTAAATCAATTACAAATGAATCAATATGCGATGCATCATGTCAGCTCAATGTATTATAATAATAACCAATCAATAAATCATCTCCATAACGTGCTGTGCTGATCTGGAATAGATAACGCTTGCCGGTCCATAACCTAGACCAATTTGCCGGTAATAGCAAATATGCAAACTCGATTAGACCAATAACCAAATCACCAAAACCAAGTGTCCAAACCATGTCTTCGACATAATCAAGTAATCTCCAGATGATAACAAGTCATCCTCTATGCCAGTGAACAATATAACCTGTCAGTGAACCAAATTCCAGTGACTGTGCATAAGTCACTGAACATGCTAGTGAACATAACCAAAGATCTCCAGTGCTGATAAGTGTTGACAAATGTTGACATCAATTACAAAACCAATGCAACACATCCATAATACCAACAAATAATAGGAAAAGACTAATTAAGTTTCAACAACTCATAAATTGATTTGTTTTAATTAATTAGAAGATTAGAAGAAATGAATTTAAATGGGGAGGGATTAATTAATTTGAATTAATTAATCAAAGGGGATTACTGAAATGAACCTATTAAATAAATCCTTAGATTTATTAATTAGTAGATTAGTGGAAGAATTTAATGAAATTGCTAACGAATTCAATTAAACTGGGGAGGGGGATTAATTAAATAATTTCTTATTTAATTAACTATCTTCAGACCATTTTTAGGTGTATACATTTTTCCCCTCTTTGAAGTGAGGTGTGTGACGCGTTGATTCAAAGAATAATCTCATTTTGATGATGATATTAGTTCGATAGGATGCCCCAGCTATTGATTGATAGATTCTGATATGATGATTCCCCCTTGGGAGATGAATTGAGATAATTGATCTTTGGAGTGTTTGGATCTTCGTGAAATTGATATCCCGATTAGAAATGATTTGATTTCTGCAACTGTGTTTGTTGAAAATGCGAGCTCTATAATCATGATGATGTGGTTCTTGATTATTGATAAAGCTTGATTGGTTAGATCGATAAGATCGAGATTCAGTCTGGTTTCAGGAATGACACCTCTTGTATAAGACAAAGATGATCAAAGCGTCTGGTTTCAGGAATGATATATCCTGTATAAGACATGATCAGAACATCTGGTTTCAGGAAAGATACATCCTGTATAAGACATGATAGAATCGATTAAATTTGATTTATTGATCGAATTGACAAGGTTGATTAGATAAAGAACTGACAGTTTGTTGATATGAAGTTGCAAGAAGATTTGGATATGCTGATGTTGGTTTTGTTGAGAGGGTAGCATAAGATTTTCGTTGGGTCGACAATATCTGGAGAGATATGAGTCATCAGTCTAATTGCGTATATACTTGTGATGATACCTTGATGATTCTTGCGATAGATTTAACCTTGGATAAAATGAGCATGCAAGATCCCATGCAAGAATGAAATGCAAAGCTACGATCGGACCAATCACTGGATTATTGCATTTTTGTCATCATTGAGCTTTTGAAATGTGGGAAGTGAGTGCGAACATCGATGGTATAATTAAACCATGATGACCTGAGCACTTCCTGGATTTTGATATGGCAAGTTAGCACAAGCATCGAGGTATAATTAAACCAAGATGACTTGAGTGTTACTTGCATAAAACAGGCAGTATTAACCATTTTAATACAAAAATCGGAAATGTCTTAAATGATACTATGATGATCATGTCCCGAGACAAATTTGCACATATTAATGATTAATTTATAGACAACAGACAAGAAAAATATCATGTTCCTTCCTTGTTCCTCTAGTCAAAGACATCTTGGAGTCACTCAGAAATCATGATAGTGAAAATCAATATAGAAAAGTTGAACAAAATCATTATCCAAAAGATATCATCCATGGAAAAGTGTGTGAATATGCTTATACTGACTTTGTTATAGGTTGATGGTTGATAATTTGATCTCACGTTCAACGTTGGATGTGTTTTAGTTTTCTCTTGATAAGGGTTGTTTAATTGTTGTTCTACCTATTTGATTAAGCTCAAAATGATCAAGAATTTTGCCCCCAGCTAGGTGCAGGATTTTGCCCCAAGCCTAGAAACAAAGTCGTTATGATATACTCAATGATCCAAACCATGGTGAGAGATTAGCTGGGATGCCTGCGTATGTACAAAGGCTTCATGATGGATATGGACAACGTTGATGGAAAATGAATGCAAGAGGAAAGATGCATGAACTAATAGATGGAAGAGCTAGTGGACATATAGCGCCTATTTGCCAGGTTTTCACCATCTGTTTTTATTGCACTTTTTCTCATATTTGATTTTTTTTGGATTTTCTACTTTTTCACTTTTTAAAATTTTTTTCTGCTTTTTCACTGTTTTTGGATTTTTCTGCTTTTTTAGACATAAAACTTCTTCAGATGCATGCTATTGATGGGTTCGTTGAGTTGATCTCCATCCTGTGTTGATAGCTGATATGCTCCTAATCCAAATACTGTTGTGACCACAAACAGACCTAACCAGTTTGGTTCAAACTTTCCTTTCTTTTCGCAATCTGCTTGGTTGTGTGGATTTTCCTTTAGTACTAGTTCCCCAACTTTAAAGACTCGTGGTTTGACCCTTTGATTATAACTTTGACACATTCTTTGTTGATATACCTTTAAATGATCAAAAGCATTTTGTCTTCGTTCATGGATTAATTCTAACTCTTGTAATCTAGATACTCGTTGTTCTTCATCTGGGATGAGACCTTTTAATGATACTCGTAGAGAAGGTATCTCTACTTCTATTGGCAATATTGCTTCTGATCCATAAACAAGAGAGAAAGGTGTGGCACCTGTTGGTGTGCAGATATCGGTATGATAGGCACATAGAGCAGGGTTTAATTGAATATGCCAATCTTTTCCAACATCATTCACTGTCTTTTTGAGGGTTTTCAAAATAGTTTTGTTTGATGCTTCTGCTTGCCCATTTCCTTGTGGATAGTAGGGTGTGGAGAATCTGTGTTGGATCTTGAATTTCTCACATAGCTCTTGTACATCTTAGTTCTTGAACGGTCACCCATTATCAGTGATAATGGTCATGGGGATTCCATAGCGACAGATGATGTAATTCAAAATAAATGCAACAATTTATTTTCCTGTGATATTTGTGAGAGGTACTGCCTCAACCCATATTGTGAAATATTCTGTAGCTACAAGGATGAATTTGTGACCATTAGATGAAGAAGAATTTATCTTTCCTATTAGATCAAGACCCCATTGGTAGAAAGGCCAAGATGTTGCTAAAGCATGAAGTTCTTGTGCTGGTGCATGAATCAAATTCTCATGGATCTGACATTGTTTGTGTGTCGACTTGAATTTCATCCTCAGAATGTTACCTGCAAGAAGTTAGTTTCACAAAATACAAATGGAAATGCTACAGGAAATCCAAACTCAACCAATGAAACTACATGAAATACATATGAAATAAAAATACTATTAATACCTTCATTATTTATGTCTCATTGTGTCCTAACTCCACTATTCCTAGTTGCGGATGGTGTGCTCTCAGACAATGCATTGATAGCTTCCAAGATGGCATATGAAGAATGGACTGATAACTGATAGTTAACAAATGCTATGATATACAATGCTACATGATTATGCTAAAATGATTATGCTATAATGATAATTGCTATTTGCTTCAAGATTAAAACTCACAGATGTATAAGTTTTCCAAATGATTTGCTTGAAAATGCACTTGAAGTCTCTTGAAGTCTAACTCTCTCTCAACTAAAGCTCTTGATTTTATAGACTTTGAGAAGATGAGATGATGTGGCTTAGATCAACGGTCATGATCAGATCTGCAGATTTGGATGGCTATGAGCAAAGGTGAAGGTTGAGAGAAAGGGGGAAGGAGAAGACAAGTGTCACTCATCTCACCTTGACTAGGTTGCTGGCTGAGAGAATATAGGGATGGTTGGAGAAGATTTAGTCATGATAGGACAAGTGGACTCAAGTCCTTCCTAAGATGTAGGGGTGTTGGAGAGAATATAGGAGATGGTTATGAAATATGTGTATGTACACAATATTCATTAAGTTTGGAGGTTGAAGATAAATGATGAATTAATATTTAAGAAATATTAATTTCCTTAGCCACATGTTTGATGAGGTGGCAAAGGGAAGATGAAGTGGAGATGGAGGGTGAGTTGGAAAAGAAAGATTAAATAATTTAGGAAATTGTTTAATATTTGAGACTAAAGGATAGGAGAATAACTATTAAATATTGGATATTTAATTGATTGGAGGAGATAACTAAATATTAGATATTTAATTAACTTGGTTAGAGGAATAATTAAATATTAAATATTTAATTATTTTAGAGGAATATAATAGATGAATTAATTAATAGAAAGACACGAAATGAATTTAAATAAATTAATCTTTTCAAATTAACTATTTAATAGAAGACTAATTATTAAATAAATATAAAATATTTATTTAATCGCTCATAGCCAATTTTATGTGTATACATTTTGCCCCCTTTTTGAAATAATGTTAAGACAACATTGTTTCAAAGATTAAATCAAGTTTTGATAGTGCGCCTGATAGAGATGAAAATCCCGATTGTGTGCCCCAGATACTGATTTTTAGATATTGATTTGTGATAACTCAATGATGAATGAATAGTACCAAACCGGTACTGAGAGGGGGGGGGGTGAATCAGTACAAACAAAAATACAATCCAAAACCGGTTTGACAACAAATACTCCAAATGACTGGCAAACAGTGACACTGGTTGAAACAGAGTGCAATCGGTAAGACCCAGAACAACTAAAACAATCATAAACCGGTTACTCTCTTAGCTTTCCTCTTAGCTCAATACTATAGTACCATTACACCCTCATGCATGAATAGGTAAACTATGATCAGATCTTCACAATAGTTAGTTCAATATGTTTTATAGACAGGCATAAAACACTGAACCATCATAAGCTTAACAGGAAATAACAAAGCATCACAAGATAAAAGCATCACACATAACACACATATTTTCACGTGGAAACCCAACTGGGAAAAACCACAGTGGGGATGAATACCCACAAGCTTCTTTTTGAACTCTTTAGAAGTCCACTCTGTTCAGAGCCTTGTCCGGTTAAAGACATTACAATAGGTTCTGTTAGGAACCGATCCTGTTAGGGATCACCCGGTTAAGGGATGGCTACAATACCCGGTTAAAGGTTAAACCCAGTTAGGGTTACCTTGTTAGAGGATTTCAAGAACTCAATAGCTAAAGGATCTCCAGAGCTCTATAGCTTCCCAGAACTCAATAACTTTGAGTTACCCTGTTAAGGGATTTGTATCAAGCCAGTTAAGGCTACCCTGTTAAGGGATTTCACAACTGTTGAAGTGGTTAAAGATCAATAGGAATTACAATGATCTGGTAGCAGCACTCAATGCTAATGCAGATCCATTTTGGCTCCTCTTCACCTTCTGCACATTCACTTTCCAGGTATCTCCTCTCTCCTTTGGTTTGGCAAGAATCACGTATCTCTTCCCTTGGATACACACATACAACTTTTGCCAACAACTTTTGAAAGAAACACAACATCGACCTTATAGGAAACAGACAGGCTAGTAGCAAAAACCCTAAACCCTAAACCTATTAGGTTAAGCAATTCAAATGGTTCAATCCTGACCATTGGATCATACTGCATTAAATGCAACAATCTTGAATCGATCTCAAGACATTCTCCATCGTCCATTATCCACCGATTTCATGGCGGCTGATAACCCATCACGCATTATCACTATTTAACAAACTTCGCACATTCCCAAGGTGGATAGGGATAGTCTTCTTCATGCAAGATCCTTCATGCACACAGGGCTTACGTGGCAACATGATCTGTTCTCCATTATACTGCTAACTCATCATACAAAGATCACTGGTTGAGCCATACAGGCTTGAAGCACTTCAACCGGAAACCCTGAATTTGAGACTACCAACCGGTAGTCATACAATGCTTCCATGTGCTGGTTCCCATAACCATATGTCGGTTCATCTTGAAAAAGCACACCACTTCACTTTAGCACAAATGCCGGTTCATAGTGTTATACCGGTTCACACATATGCCGGTTCATACTTCTTCAACATATTGACATCAATGACAACATACAATGTCATTATGTCCACATACCGGTTCACATAATGCCAACAATCTCCCCCTTTTACATTGATGGCAATATATAAAGATATCTCTCTGCTTCACATTTTCTCTTCTCCGCTTGACATCTTCTCCCCCTTTGACAAAAATGCCAAAGTGGAGACACAAGCATCCCTGTTCCATTATGTTGCTCCCCCTGAGGAGTAGCATCCTTCAACACATCAATCAACAAAAATTTGACTATGCAATACTCGACTGATGTGGAACAAATACTTTTAGTTCACCTCCTGAAGGAGCAGTACCCCCAATTCACCTCTTAAATGCACAAATGTAGCCTTTGGGAGAGGCTTGGTGAATATGTCTGCTAACTACTCCTTACTGGAAACATGTTCTAGTGCAATCTCTTTATTCTAAACCTTTTCCCTCAAGAAATGATACTTAAGCTCAAAATGCTTGGTTCTAGAATGTAAAACTGGATTCTTTGAAATATTGATAACACTTGTGTTATCACAGAATATACTTACCAGTTCAGATACAGGGATTTTGAAGCCATTTAAAACATGCTTCATCCAAATTGTTTGAGTGCAGTTCATGAAAGCTGCAACATACTCCTCTTTTGCTGTAAACTGAGAGATACAACTCTGCTTTTTATTCATCCATGAGACCAGTCTACCACCAAGAAAGAATGCACCACCGATTGTGCTTTTCTGATCATCCACATTACCTGCCCAATCAACATCTATGAATACTTTCAGAATGAAATCATTGCTGTATGGGTACCACAATCCATAGTCAACTGTTCCCTTCAGATACCTAAGAATCCGCTTGACTGCAACCAAGTGGGATTCTCTTGGACTTTTCTGGAACCTTGCAGTAATGCCAATTGCATGTGCAATATCCGGTCTACTATGCACTACATAATGCAACTTACCAATCATTGATCGGTATTCCTTCTCATCAACCAGTGCGAAATCATCCTCTTTTGACAATTTGCAACCGATCACCATCGGTGTACCAACCAGTTTGCTATCTTCCATGCCAAAGGTCTTCAACACCTCTTTGACATATTTGGACTGAGTGATAAAGATTCCATCTTTCATCTGCTGGATCTGAAGTCCAATGAAGAACTTAATCTCCCCTATGAGTGACATCTCAAACTCTTTCTTCATCTCATCAGCAAACTCATGACTCATCTTGTCATCTCCACCAAAGATAATGTCATCAACAAAAACCTCACAAATCAGGATCTGATCTCCTTCAGACTTCAAGTAGATATTGCTATCTTCACTTGTTCTCTCAAATCCAATCTTCACAAGATGGGAATGTAGGTGCTCATACCATGCCCTAAGTGCTTGCTTTAGACCATATAAGGCTTTATGTAGCCTACATACCATGTCACTCTCTTCAGATAGGGAAAACCCATCTGGTTGCTCAATATACACCTCCTCTTCAAGTACACCATTTAGGAATGCAGATTTTACATCCATTTGATATACTTTGAAGCCTTTAAAAGCTGCATATGCAAGAAGCATACGAACTCCTTCCAATCTGGCTACAAGAGCAAAGGTTTCTCCATAGTCTTCTCTTTCTTCTTGAGCATATCCTTTGCACACCAATCTGGCTTTATTCCTAATCACTGTGCCATCCTCATTCAGCTTGTTTCTGAACACCCATTTGGTTCCAATGACATTTTTATTCTCTGGTCTGGGTACCAAGGACCATGTACCATTTTTCTCTATTTGGTCAAGTTCCTCTTCCATTGCCTTGATCCAGTCTTCATCTTTGTGAGCCTGTTTGAATGATATAGGCTCAAATTCAGAGATCATACATGAGTTTTCTCTGATCTTTCTTCTTGTAAGGATTCCTGAATCCTTATCTCCTATGATCTCCTTGGGATTATGATTCAGCTTGACATACCGAGGAATGGTCTTGACTGGTTCTTCTTGCTTTTCTTCTTCATCCTCATCTTCATTAGTATCAACATTCACTGGTTCAGGAACACTGTTACTGGTACTTGGTTGACTGACAACCGGTTCCTAGAAGGTTGCAACTGGTTCATTTATAACTTGCTCACTGCCGATTTCCTCAGTTTTCTCAGAGGATTCATCAACTCTTACATTGATAATTTCCATAATTCTCTGAGTCCTATTTTTGTAACACTTGAGAGCTTTACTCTTGGTGGAATATCTTAGGAATATACCTTCATCGCATTTAGCTTCAAATTTGCCCTGATGTTCACTCCTCTTGATGTAACATTTGCTACCAAATACCCTAAAGTAGCTAACCACAGGTGTCTTACCGGTCCAATACTCATAAGGAGTTTTGTCCTTACCTTTCTTGATGAATACCCAGTTCATTGTGTAGACTGCAGTGCTCACCGCTTCTCTCCAAAAGGTGTGAGCTACCTTTCCTTGAATCAACATGGTTCTAGCTGTTTCAACCATAGTTCGGTTATTCCTCTTTGCTAGGCCATTCTACTATGGAGTCCGGGGAGCAGACAATTGCCTCTTGATGCCAAATTCTTTACAATACTTGTTGAATTCACTGGAAGTGAATTCCCCTCCTTGATCAGTTCTGAGACACTTGATCCTTTTACCGCTTTCCTTCTCCACTAATGCTCTAAAAGCTTTGAACTTCACAAAGGCTTCAGACTTGTCTTTCAAGAATGTGACCCACATCATTCTTGAGCAGTCATCAGTGAGAATCATGAAGTACCTATCACCCTGCACGCTTCTAGTTTTCATAGGACCACACAAATCAGTATGCACAAGATCAAGCAAGTTGTCAGCAGTGAAAGATTTACCTTTAAAGGTTGAGGAAGAAATTTTCCCCAATTGACACTCTCTGGACAAGGTATTATCCGGTTTGCTTAGCACTGGCAACCCTCTAACTGCTTTGATCTTACTAGCCTTCACAATGTTATCAAAGTTTACATGGCAGAGTCTCCTATGCCATATCCAACTATCATCAAACTTAGCCATAAGACATGTACTTATATTTGCATTCAGATGAAATAGGTTACCTTTGGTCTGCATGCCGGTGGCCACCAATTCACCATCTTTTTCTTTGATTCTGCAAACTCCATTCTTGAATTCCAGAGTGAGGCCACTGTCATTCAGCTAGGCAACACTTAGAAGGTTGTGTCTAAGACCATCAACCCAGTACACATTGTTAGCATTGCTCTTTCCATTCAGAGAGATGAACCCTTTTCCTTTGACCATGCATGGTGCATCATTGCCAAATTGAACCACACCTCCATCATACTCCTCTAAGGATAGAAACTTGCTCCGGTCACCAGTCATATGGTGAGAACAACCACTATCAATGATCCACTCATTGGAATTATCAAAGTGGGAGACAAGAGCCTTCTTGTCTGACACATCTTCTTTGACAGCAACAAACACAATATCTTCATTTTCTATTGAAATGTGGCGACTGATCAGCAAAGTACTGTACACTCAGCACGTATCCTCGCCGGGGTCCGGGGCCGGGCCGGGCCCCGGGCAGGGGTTCGGAGGCGGCAGACCCCGAGAAATTTTTTTTTGCCGTTTTTTTTGTTGATGAAAACCGACATTGTAATAAAACCCTAAAAAAGGCCGACTTTGTTTGTTGCCCTAAAAACGCATGTTATAAGTGGCTGGGATGCTTAGGACATTGGAATGTTGATGTACTATTTTTGCTGGATAATAAGAAAGATTGGACGACTGTGTATGGTGGACGTAACCCATTCTGGGTGAACCACATTAAATCTCTGTGTTATCTGTGTCCTGTTTTATTTCTTTATCTTTTGTATTTAAATCTGCATATAATTGTTAGTTCATATTTGCTTCGGATCTGCTTGAAACCCTAACAATTGGTATCAGAGTGAGGTTTTCTGTAAATTGGCAGGACTTTCAGATTTGAGTGGGAGCAATGGAGGATTCCAAATTCAAGGTCGAAAAGTTTAACGGCCAGAATTATCAGTTATGGAAAATGCAGATGGAGGATTACCTGTATCAAAAGGATTTGTGGTGGCCATTGGAAGGAAAGGCAAAGAAACCGACCACAATATCAGATGAAGAGTGGGACATTTTAGATAGAAAGGCACTAGGATCCATTCGATTGTGCCTTGCGGCGTCTGTAGCATTCAATATAACAGAAACAAAAATGACTGTAGATTTGATGGCAACATTGGCTAAGCTGTATGAGAAACCCTCGGCTTCGAATAAGGTATTTCTTATGAAGCGTTTGTTTAATTTGAAAATGAGTGAGGGAGGATCTGTAGCGGAGCACTTATATGAATTTAATACAATTACCAGTCAATTGTCTTCGGTAAAAATTACCTTTGTAGAAGAGGTTAGGGCTCTCTTGATTTTATGTTCTTTGCCAGAAAGCTGGAATAGCTTGGTTATGGCTGTAAGTAACTCTGTCTCTAGTAAAAATACTTTGGTATTTGATGATATTGTTGGTGTTATCTTAAGCGAGGAAATGCGAAGGAAAAGCACAGGTGAGACTCCAACATCATCGGGTAGTGTTTTGAATGTGGAGAACAGAGGAAGATCAAAGGAAAGAGGAAAAGGCCCTGGGAATGAGAAGTCATGAGGGAAGTCAAAGAAAAGACACTCTCAATCTAGAGGAAAGAAAGATTGCTGGTATTGCGGAAAGCCTGGTCATCTAAAGAAAGATTGTTGGTCTCGGAAAAACAAAGAAGGAGACAAAAATGAAAATGACAGTAAGGAAGCTAATATTGCAAGTAATACTTTACAAGATGCTTTAATCTTATGTTTGGATAATGTTAGTGATTCCTGGGTAATAGATTCTGGGGCTTCATTTCATGCTACACCCCATAGAAAATATTTTCTAGATTATGTTCAAGCTGATTTTGGACAAATATATTTGGGTGATTATGAGCCCTGTCAAATTGTTGGAAAAGGAAAGATAAAGATCAAGTTGCAGAATGGTAATGACTGGTTTCTGCAGGAGGTAAGACATGTTCCTAATTTAAGAAGAAATTTAATTTCTGCAGGGCAACTAGATAGTGAAGGTTGCATAGTTACTTTCTCAGATAGTATGTGGAAGGTCACTAAAGGATCATTAGTAGTAGCTAAAGGTGCGAAGGTAGGCACACTATATCTGTGTACTGGTAACACTTACTCTACCTTAGCTGCTACAGATAAAGTTACTGCAGGGACAACAACAATAAATGTTGCAAGAACAGATTCGATAATGTGGCACCATAGGCTTGGGCACATGAGTGAGAAAGGGATGAAAATCCTTCACTCCAAAAATCTATTGCCAGGACTAAAGAAGATTTATTTAGAGTTCTGTGAAAACTGTGTTTATGGTAAACAGAAAAGAGTCAGATTTCTCAAGGTTGGGAAAGAGAAGAAGAGTGAGAAGTTAGAGCTTGTACATTCAGATGTATGGGGACCGGCTCAGGTATCATCTCTTGGTGGCTCTTGTTATTATGTTATTTTTATTGATGACTCAATCAGAAAAACATGGGTATATTTCCTAAAACAAAAATCAGATGTTTTTGAAACTTTTAAGAAATGGAAAGCTTTGGTTGAGAATGAGACAGGAAAAAAGTTGAAGTGTCTTAGATTGGATAATGGAGGTAAGTATTGCAGCAAAGCATTTGAAGATTACTGTTCCTTAAATGGGATTCGAAAGCAGAAGACAGTTCCAGGAACTCCACAGGAAAATGGTGTGTCAGAGAGAATGAATAGGACCATCATGGAACGTGCGAGGAGCATAAGATTGCATGCTGGATTGCCCTTACATTTTTGGGTAGATGCTGTACATACTGCTGTCTATTTGATAAATATAGGACCTTCAACCCCTTTGGATGGTGGTATTCCAGAGGAGGCATGGACTGGTAAAAAGGTAAATTATTCTTTTCTAAAAACTTTTGGTTGCGAAACTTTTGTCCATGTTGATAAAGAAAACAGAACCAAGCTTGATGCTAAATCTCAGAAATGTACCTTCATTGGATATGGAATAGATGAATATGGCTATCGGTTATGGGATTTTGAAAATAAGAAAATAATTAGAAGTAGAGATGTTATATTCAATGAGAAGGTTATGTATAAAGAACAGATGCAGGAAAAAAAGCATGAACAGGACAAACACGAATATGTGGTGTTGGATGAGTTTCCTGAAAATGAAATGCCACAGGTACCTGATGCTCAGCAACAATAGATTGTCCCACAAACTCCTGCAAGTGTTAGACGTTCTACGAGGACAAGTAGACCCCCTGAAAGATTTTCTCCTTCTTTGTATTCTATTTTATTAACAGATTCTGGTGAACCAGAAGAATATGAAGAAGCAATGCAGGTGGATGCCAAACAATAGTGGCAGGTAGGCATGAAAGAGGAGATGGACTCCCTGATGAAAAATAAGACTTGGGACTTAGTTCCTTTACCTACAGAAAAAAGAGCCTTGCCTAACAAATGGGTTTATCAACTGAAGGAGAAGAAAGGAGGTCAGAAAAGATATAAGGCCAGACTTGTGGTAAAAGGTTTTGCACAGAAAAAGGGTATAGATTATGATGAAATATTTTCTCCAGTTGTAAAAATGACTTCAATTAGAACCGTATTTAGTCTTGTGGCTGCAGATGATTTACATCTTGAACAATTAGATGTCAAAACAGCTTTTCTCCATGGAGATTTGGAGGAGGAAATTTACATATTGCAACTACAGGGATATGAGGTCAAAGATAAGGAGAACTTGGTGTGCAGGTTGAAGAAAAGTTTGTATGGCCTAAAGCAAGCACCCCGACAATGGTATTTAAAATTTGATAGTTTCATGGCTGAACACGATTATCATAGATGTCATTCTGATCATTGTGTATATTTTAAGAGATTTGATAATGGCAGTTATATTATTCTGTTGCTTTATGTTGATGACATGCTTGTTGCTGGGTCTAACATGTAACATATAAATGATCTTAAACAGAAATTAGCCAGGTCATTTGCTATGAAGGATTTGGGTGCAGCTAAGCAAATTCTCGGTATGAGGATTACACGGGACAGGAAAAATAGAACCTTGAATTTGTTCCAAAGTGAGTATATAAAGAAGGTGTTGAAAAGATTTAACATGCAGGATGCAAAAGCAGTTAGTACACCTTTGGCTAGTCATTTCAAATTGACTAAGGAGATGTGCCCAAAGGCACAAGAAGAGGTTAATAAAATGTCTAACATCCTGTATTCATCAGCTGTTGGCAGTTTGATGTACGCAATGGTATGCACAAGGCCAGATATTGCACATGCAGTGGGAGTTGTGAGCAGGTTTATGAGTAATCCGGGTATGGAACATTGGAATGCTATGAAATGGATTCTTCGGTATTTGAAAGGAACTACTATGAAGGCATTATGTTTCAAAGGATCTAATGCTTCTCTAAGTGGATTTGTTGACTCTGATCTAGCGGGTGATATTGATTCATGGAGGAGTACTACAGGGTATTTTTTACTATAGGGGGAACTGCAGTCAGTTGGATTTCTAGGCTGCAAAAGGTTGTTGCACTTTCAACCACTGAAGCTGAGTATGTTGCTGCTACAGAAGCCAGCAAAGAGATGATTTGGTTGCAATGTTTTCTGAAGGAATTGGGTCAGACACAAGAGGATAGCCCATTTTATACTGATAGCCAGAGTGCCATTCATCTTGCGAAGAACTCTGCTTTTCATTCAATGACAAAGCACATTCAGCTCAGGTACCACTTCATCCGGACTATTTTGGAGGAGGGTCAGTTACGGCTTGAGAAGATTCACACAAGTGAGAATCCTGCCGATATGTTCACAAAGGCAGTTCCACAGGAGAAGCTGATTTCTTCATCAGTTTCTGTTGGTTTTCTTGATTGATAATTGTGGAATTTATACCAGTCAAGTCCTAGTGTTTTATCCAGCGGATGTTGCATGTACAGTGGTGTCATGTAGTATCAGTCTCCAAGTGGGAGATTGTTCGGTGTGGAGCCCGATCAGTCTCCAAGTGGGAGATTGTTGAAATGTGGTGACTGATCAGCAAAGTACTGTACACTCAGCACGTATCCTCACCGGGGTTCGGGGCCAGGCCGGGCCCCGGGCAGGGGTTCAGGGGCGGCAGCCCCCGAGAAATTTTTTTTTGCCGTTTTTTTTGTTGATGAAAACCGACATTGTAATAAAACCCTAAAAAAGGCCGACTTTGTTTGTTGCCCTAAAAACGCATGTTATAAGTGGCTGGGATGCTTAAGGCATTGGAATGTTGATGTACTATTTTTGCTAGATAATAAGAAAGATTGGACGACTGTGTATGGTGGATGTAACCCATTCTGGGTGAACCACGTTAAATCTCTGTGTTATCTGTGTCCTGTTTTATTTCTTTATCTTTTGTATTTAAATCTGCATATAATTGTTAGTTCATATTTTCTTCAGATCTGCTTGAAACCCTAACATTTTCTTCATCCTCTGATTCTTCATCTGTGACACCTTCATCAACTGCCACAAAATAGTTTCTCCGGGTTCCTCTTTTGAATTTCCTAAACCTTTCTGGTTTGTCCTTGTTATCGCCATCAGAACAGTTTATAGCAATATGTCCTATCCGGTTACAAGTAAAGCATTTCAAAGGTAGCTTACCTTTGTATTTATCGGTTCCTTTAGGAAGCTTCCTAGCAAGGAGAGCTTCAAATGCCATCAGAATCTCCTCATCATCCATTTCTCTACTCTGTCTAGGTTCACCACTAGTGCTAGCTTCTTTTCCTTTTCTGGATGGTCTAGCAGAGGCTTTAAAAGTTGATTCAGTCTTTTGAACACTGCCATCAAAACTATTTAGCTCATAGGCTGTCAACTTGGCTATGATGGATTCCAAGGATACCTTAGTCTTGTCTGTTGATCTTAGCTCCTGAATAGCAGCAACCCTTATTGCATAGACTGGCAATAGGGATATCAGGACTTTGCTTACCATAATGGAATCTTCTATTTTACCACCTACACTTTTGATTTCTCCAACAACTATTTTGATTCTTATTCCACACTGCTGAATGGTCTCACCTTCAACCATCCGCATATCTTCAAACTTCCCTTTCAGGTTTTCTTCCTTAGCCTGTTTTACATGTTCATCACCACCATATATATTTTCAAGAGCATCCCATACCTCTTTGGGATTTACCTTGTCCTGAACATCAATAAACTCAATGTCAGATAGACTACTACTAAGGGCTTCCATGACTTGCCCATTTTCTTGTATCTCTCTCTTTTGGTCATCAGTGAGAGTACTGGTAGGGACAACATAGACATTCTCAACATAACTCCAATGTTGAGCACCCATGCTTCTAATGAATATCTTCATCATATCTTTCCATATACTGAAATTTTCCCTGTTAAACTTTGGACCTTCCCTCTTCGTCATTTGACTGGGATCTTTACCTCAAGCGGTTAAGCTTTCAACACAGAGGACCTAGAGGGCTCTAATACCAATTGATAACTCAATAATGAATGAATAGTACCAAACTGGTACTGAGAGGGGGGGTGAATCAGTACAGACAAAAATACAATCCAAAACCGGTTTGATAGCAAATACTCCAAATGACTGGCAAATAGTGACACTGGTTGAAACAGAGTGCAACCGGTAAGACCTAGAACAACTAAAACAATCATAAAATGGTTACTCTCTTAGCTTTCCTCTTAGCTCAATACTATAGTACCATTACACCCTCATGCATGAATAGGTAAACTATCATCAGATCTTCACAATAGTTAGTTCAATATGTTTTATAGACAGGCATAAAACACTGAACCATCATAAGCTTAACAGGCAATAACAAAGCATCACAAGATAAAAGCATCACACATGACACACATATTTTCACGTGGAAACCCAACTGGGAAAAACCATGGTGGGGATGAATACCCACAAGCTACTTTTTGAACTCTTTAGAAGTCTGCTCTATCAGGAGCCTTGTCCAGTTAAGGACATTACAATAGGTTCTGCTAGGAACCGATCCTATTAGGGATCACCCGGTTAAGGGATGGCTACAATACCTGGTTAAGTGTTAAACCCGGTTAGGGTTACCTTGTTAGAGGATTTCAAGAACTCAATAGCTAAAGGATCTCCAGAGCTCTATAGCTTCCCAGAACTCAATAACTTCGAGTTACCCTATTAAGGGATTTGTATCAACCATTTTAAGGCTACCCTGTTAAGGGATTTCACAACTATTGAAGTGGTTAAAGATCAATAGGAATTACAATGCTCTAGTAGCAGCACTCAATGCTAATGCAGATCCGTTTTGGCTCCTCTTCACCTTCTGCACATTCACTTTGTAGGTATCTCCTTTCTCCTTTGGTCTGGCAAGAATCACGTATCTCTTCCCTTGGATACACACATACAACTTTTGCCAACAACTTTTGAAAGAAACACAACATCGACCTTATAAGAAATAGACAGGTCGGTAGCAAAAACCCTAAACCCTAAACCTGTTAGGTTAAGCAATTCAAATGGTTCAATCTTGACCATTGGATCATACTGCATTAAATGCAACAATCTTGAATCGATCTCAAGACATTCTCCATCATCCATTATCCACTGATTTCATGGTGGCTGATAACCCATCACGCATTATCACCATTTAACAAACTTTGCACATTCCCAAGGTGGATAGGGATAGTCTTCTTCATGCAAGATCCTTCACGCGCATAGGGCTTACGTGGCAACACGATCTGTTCTTTGTTATATTGCTAACTCATCACACAAAGATCATTGGTTGAGCCATACAGGCTTGAAGCACTTCAACAGGAAACCCTAAAGTTGAGACTACCAACTGGTAGTCATACAATGCTTCCATGTGTCGGTTCCCATAACCATATGCCGGTTCATTTTGAACAAGCACACCACTTAACTTTGGCACAAATGCCAATTCATAGTGTTATACCGGTTCACACATATGCTGGTTCATACTTCTTCAACATATTGACATCAATGACAACATACAATGTCATTATGTCCACATACCGGTTCACATAATGCCAACAATTTGATGATGATGCCCCCTCGAGAGATCGTTTGTGCATTAAAGTAATGAATGATCTCTTGATAGAAGAATAATGTTATATGAAAGATAGATGAGTGAATAGATTGCAGATTCATCAGATGAATTGGATCGATAAGATTGATTGGATTGAGATCAAGTCTAGTTTTAGGAAGGACAGATCCCGTATAAGACAAAAGATGATCAAAACGTCTGGTTTTAGGAAAGATATATCCTATATAAGACATGATACATGATCAAAACATCTAGTTTCAGGAAAGATATATCCTATATAAGACATGATACATGATCAAAACATCTAGTTTCAGGAAAGATACATCTTGTATAAGATTTGATAGATGATAGTTGAATGAATGATGAAGATATTAAATTAAAGAATGATTCCATCAGATGATGATGATGGTTCAGGTGCTGCAGGTGATCTAGGTGTTAGACCCACAGGCTCGAGAGGTAGTCATGATTCTTGACTTGATTTGTATTGATGAGGCACTTGTATTTTTGATCCGGTCTCATTGTATACTTGGACTTTTATTTTTTTTATTATGATCTATATGCAGACATGGATTCTATATGATGATCATCTTTATTATGTTACTCTATTTGATGATGATGCTTCATATGATGATGCAATGATAAATGCTTTTGTTGATTTTTGATTTTGATGATCTTGGATGCAAATGAAAATGATTACTAACTTAAATGATATGTAAATGATGCAAATGCAATGATCTATATGGAAATGCAAATGAATGATTTATTTAATGATTATGATGATGTAAATACAAATGATCTATATGAAATATTTTTGATTTTTATATGTAATGTTTATAATGATTATGAATCTAAAGTGCAAAGATGCAACTAAATGATCGTTAATGGAATGATAATGCAAATAATAATGATGATACACTACATGATGAATGAAATGCACTTAATTGAATGCAAACTAATGCAATGATAAAATGCAACTAAATGAAATGGATGATGATTAAAATGTTTCTTAAAAAATGAATGCACATATAATGATTAAATGCAAATTGTTTTTGTTTGTCCAAGTATACTCAATCTTTATTTATGACCATTGATCTGTTAATGAAATGAAATGCTTATAATGTAACTGACCATGAATTCTTATAATGTAGATGAATAATGAGTTAATCCAAAATCATCTAACTAAAAATTGTACTGTCATTCTTCATATGCTATCTTGTAACAATGCTTGATTTCATCATTGAGCTTTAAAATGTTGTAAGAAAGTACAAGCAACTTGACATAATGATTCAAGATGACCTGAGTATTCCTTACATGGATTTTGATATAGCAAGTTAATACAAGCAACTTGATATAATGGATCAAGTTGACCTGAGTATTGCTTGCAGAACAGACAAGGAGTATCTCCTTTCTTGCATGACTTGGAACGTCCTCCTTGATCTTTTGTTGATCATATCCTGAGACAAGTTCATACCGTAGTAAGAGATAAACCACAGACAACAATCAAAGAAAAATAATCATGCCCCATCATAGCTTCTCTAGTCATGGATATCCTTGAGTTGCATAGAGTACATGGTTATCAATAAAATCAAGATATAAACACTGAATCTTGCATGTCATTCACATGTTCTTATGGTCATTAACTGATATAATCATCTTGATGAATGATCTTTGATAATCCTTTGTTACTTGCTAATTGATTCTTTGGTTTTTGAGTTTCACGATTCAGTTGTTGATGAAATGCCTTGATTTTTATTGCTTTGTTGCTCGTTATCTGTTTCAAAACCCTAGGTGTTTTTGGTTTTTCTAAGTTTTTTGAATGTTTTAGATTTTCTAAAGATTTCAGAAGATCACCTTAGCAAAAGGAAGTAGGATTTTGCCCCCAGTGGAAACAAAAATTTATTATGGATGTATGAATTGATCAAGATCCAAACCATGGAGGGATACAAATGCAGATTGATTGATTCTGATAAAATCTAAGACAGTGACTACGAGAAGTATGTCAAAGATTGTTAACTGTTGGTAAGCTATATATTTCTTGCTAAATAGTTCAGAGCAATAGATGCGAAAGATGAAATGGATAAGCTAAGATATATGGAAGCGATAGATGCGATAAGATGGAGTGGATAGGTGCATAAAGCAATCTCATAGATGGAGGAACTTACTTTGTAGATAGTGCCTGTTTACCAGGTTTTCACCATCTAAATTTATGCATTTTTCTCTCTTTTCTCTCTTTTTTTATTTCTTTTAACTGTTTTATGCTTTTTAGAGATTTTCTGATTTTCTGATTTTCTGATTTTTACTGATTTCTTCAGGACTTTATATGCTTTTTATTGATTGATTTTTAGGACTTTATATCTCAAGCATATAATTTTTTGAGATGGATACAATTGATAGGTTCATCAAACCAATCACCTTCAGGGGTAGATAATTTGTATGCTCTTCATCCATATGCTGCTACTATGACAAAAGGTCCTGACCAATTTGGTTCAAATTTTCCCTTCTTTCCTCGATCTTGCTGATTTCTTGGATTCTCCCTTAGAACTATATCTCCAATCTGAAAAATACGCGGCTTGACTCTGTGGTTATAGCTTCTTTCCATTCTTTGTTGATATACTTTCAAATGATCTGTTGCATTTTGGCTACATTCTTGAATCAGTTCTAGTTCCTGGAGTCAAGAGACTCGTTCTTCTTCTTTTGGTATAAGACCTTGCAAGGATACTCGTAGAGAAGGTATCTCTACTTCTATAGGTAATATGGCTTCTGATCCATAGACCAAACAATATGGAGTTGCCCCTATTGGAGTGCAAATGCTAGTTCAGTATGCCCAAAGAGCAGGATTTAGCTGAATGTGCCAATCTTTTCCAGCTTCATTGACGGTTTTCTTCAAGATTTTCAAGATAGTCTTGTTTGATGCCTCAGCTTGACCATTTCCCTGTGGATAATATGGAGTAGAAAACCTATGTTGGATATGAAATTTTTCACATAACTCCATCACATCTTTATTTTTGAATGGTCTTCAATTATCCATGATAATGGTCATAGGAACTCCATAGCGACAGATTATATAATTCAAAATAAATGATGATATTTGTTTTCCTGTCACTGTTGTTAAAGGCACTACTTCAATCCATTTAGTAAAATATTCAGTAGCTATCAAAATAAACTTATGTCCATTAGAAGATGAGAGATTTATCTTTCCTACCAAATCAAGGCCCCATTGTGAAAATGGCCATGATCCTGTCATAGGATATAACTCTTGTGCTGGCGCATGAATGAGATTCCCATGGATCTGAAATTGTTTGCATTTTCTAGCATATGTGAATGAATCTCTCTCCATAGTAGGCCAAAAGTAACCCATACGAAAAATTTTTTTAGCCAATGTTAAACCACTTGAGTGTGTGCCACAAATACCTGCATGAACTTCGTTAAGAACTTTCTCAGACTCTTCTTGTTCATGACATCTTAACAAAGTACCATCTAGACCACACCTATATAGGATATCAGAAATTATAGTATAGCGAGAGGACTAGCGAATAAAATTCCTTTTTTGATTATGAGATAAGTCCAAAGGAAGGATATGTTCTTTTAAATACTGATAAGTTTGACCGTACGAGGATTGTTTGGTTCCTGATATACGGAAAATTTGGTAGGTATGCTGGGATTGAATGGTAGGGGTTAAAATATCTTCCATGAGAAATTTGTAACATTGTTGATTCTCCTTATTTTGCAAGAGAGATGCTATTGTAGCCATTGCATCTGCTGCTTTATTCTCATTTCTTAGATTCTTGGTGAATGATATCTTTTTAAAGTGTCTTTTAAATTCCTCTATCAACTGTTTGTATGGCATAACCTTATCATCCTTTGTTTGATATTCATCATTTATTTGATTGATAATAAGTTGTGAATCACCAGAGACATGTAGTTCTTTGACGTTCCATTCAATGGCCATTTTAAGCCCAATAGCCAATACTTCATACTCTGCAATATTATTAGTGCATGGAAACCGCAGTCTATATAATTTGGGAATTGTGTGTCCTTGAGGTGTGATGAAAAAGATTCTTGCGCCTGATCCATATTGTTTATAAGAACCATCATAGTACAATTCCCAAAAGTTTGTACTTACTGTCAAGTTATCTGCATCAGGAAATTCAATGTGCAAAGGCATGTCATTTTATAAAGGTGCATCAACCAATTGATCAACGATAACTTGTCCCTTGATAGCTTTCCAGTCAACATACTCTATATAAAATTCACTCAGTATCATAACCCATTTGGCTAGTCTCCTTGCAATGTTGACTTGCTCAACAAATATTTGAGAGGATCTATCTTTGCTATTAGTTTCACAGAATGAATCAACATATAATGTCACAGATTCTGAGTTGCAAATACAACTGCTAGACATGTCTTTTCTATTGAGGAATAATTTAATTCATAGCCAACAAGCGTTCTACTGATATAATAAACTGCTCTTTCTTTTCCTTCATCCTCATGTTGAGCTAGGAGAGCGCCTAATGATACATTTGTTGCTGATACATAGAGTAGCAATGGTTTCCCTTTGATTGGTGATATCAATATTGGAGGACTCATAAGATATTCTTTTATTTGCAAAAATGCTTCACATTTTAGATCCCATTTGAATGAAATATTTTTATGTAGAAGATAGGTGAATGGAAGACATCTATATGCTAACTGAGAAACAAATCTCTCGATTGATTGCAATCTTCATTGTAAAGATCGCAATTGACTTATGTTCCTAGGTGACTCCATCTCCATGATAGCTTTGACTTTTTCAGTATCTACTTCAATTCCATGAGCTGATATAATGTACCCAAGGAGCTTTCCAGAGGTTACCCCAAATGCACATTTCTTTGGATTTAATCTCAATTGATATCTTTCCAACCTGTCAAAAATCTTGCTTAAAATATTCAAATGTTCTTGTTTTGTATGAGATTTTGCAAGTATGTCATCGACATAATCTTCCATTAATGTATGCATCATATCATGGAAAACTATTGTCATATCCCTTTGATAAGTCGCTCCTACATTCTTAAGCCCAAATGGCATAACATTCCAGCAATATGTTCCCCATGCATAGGTGAAAGCTGTCTTTTCTTGATCTTCAGGTGCAATTCTTATTTGATTATATCCTGAGAAGCCATCCATTAATGAAAACATCTCATGCCCTGCTAACAACTCCACTATGATATCAATGTTTGGTAGTGGGAAATCATCTTTTGGACATGCTTTATTCATATCTCTGAAATCTGTACAAACTCTTATGCTTTTATCTAGTTTTGATACTGGTACAATACTGTAATGCCCCGCTAGGAAACCCCAAAGGGTTTAAGTTAAAAACACTCAAATAGAGTGTAAATATATATATATTTTTATAATAATTAAGAGCGTTAATGAAAAGTTACAATATTAAGATAGATTGAAGTTATCTCAAGTTATCTCTAACTAGATAACACAGCGGAGGGCTAAAAGAAGGCTAAAATATCCTAAGAGGTTTCCCAACGCGATTACATAACCTTACACCTAACTCAACTTGCGTCATTAGATCCATTAAACTGGATATTTTAATTACGAGATAATGCATAGATCTTGATTATATATGTGTTCAATGGTTGGACATCTTGTAATTTTAGGAAGCATTCATTTACTTTGGGAGGTTAGGAGGCCATTGAGAGGTCATTTATTCATAGCACTTTAATTCATAATTACATTAAGAGGCCTCCAAAAAGGTTCATGCGCTTAATATAATGAAGTTCATTCATTGGGTTTAGGGTATCCATTCACAATCGATTTCATCCTTTAATATTAAAAGTATGGCTAATCAGACGAGGTTCATTCATTAAGGGTTAACTTACAATTAATAGAGTGAGGTCCCTTCATTTGATTTCATGCATAGCCAACTAATGAGTTGTAGTTCTTATATGAAAGATAAAATGTGAGTAGCCATAGAATTCATTTGGAGTTTTGATAATGCAAATAAATGGACTGATTTCATTAAGGTGGATATGCATTAGGACACATGAGAGCATCCTTTAAATTAAAATATCGTTAGCTAGATGACATTCATCATTTCAAGGTTAGAATAATAAGATCATAGAGACGTTCTTCTATTAGTATTAAAATACAATTATCTTATTACACATTACTCCTTTTTCTGATAAATGAAGTTAATATGAGAGAGATACCTTTACTAAGATTTAATGTATAAACAACTAATCAATTATTTCCCATTTTAGTTCAATTTTAGCAATCATAAGGGATTCTTTTTACAAGGGTTATAATATGGATATCTAATTGAGTCCACACAATCATCAAATAAATCTGGTGAGGATTATTGGTTATAATTACAACATAAATAACTAAATATATTCATCCAATATAGTGAAATATAATTAACATGGCCGTTTCTCATTTAAGAAGATAAAAGTAATTACCTATATGTTGATCATCCTTTAGATTCCAACTTAGAAATTATAACATTAATTCTATCTTTGTTACCCCTACTCATTTGTTCAATTTACATGCTTAATAACAAGTTAATCCAATGGTGCAATCTAGCAAGATTCTTTCCACTATTACAACTTTTAATTCACATTATCAAAATACTTTTTCCATAATCTTATTTACAATCTTTCATGAACCTAATTACTACATTTGTCGAGATGAATAATTTTATGCACTTAGATTTAAATTCATTAAATTTCCACCATACACTTATGCAAGAATACAACCATCCATGATAATTTAAAGCATAAAACAAAGTAAGCTAAAAACATCGCATAACATAGATATGATCTCGGAGTTCACCCCTAAAGGGCTACATCTCCGGGTCTGCTCAACTGCAAGACCCCTTTGGTATTATATCGTTAGGAATACAAAATTTATAATTCTTTACATCTTTGCCTCTTAGGCGAACTCAACCAATAAACAATAGACACCTCATTCGGATTTTACATAATGATCCCTTCTAGAGTGGATCCAACTGAAAACACTTCAAAACAAAAACAAGGATTTCTTAACTGGTGGTACCTTAAATGGAGACTTGACCGACGTTGGTCAGACAAAAGCAATCAGATGACGGTGACCCAACATACCTTTCTAGGCCGTGCTATTATAACAGATGCATCAAATTTCCAAAATAATAAGCCATGCTCAAGCGTTAACGGGTAATTACAACTCTCTCTCAAGTTGACCTAAACATCTAAACAATTTAATTAATCCTTAGAAGAAACACTAATGACAAGTTGGTTTACGACAATGGTCTAGCCCCTTCTCTAACGACTCAAAAAAATAAATTTCCCTTTTACTATAAGAACAAATTACATTGAGAGCAACTGAAGAAATGGAAAAGCATTATCGAGCTAAATCAAGCTTCTATTGCATACTTTTAAAAATTAAAGACCATTCCCTCCACTCAATTTACTCATTATCATATAGTTAATTATCATTCGATTTAAAAGAAATACAATGAAGGCATTGCTATGTTAAAGCCCAAAAATCTATATATGTAATTAATAATATATGCTAATTAGATGTTATCTATATTAGCATATATTATAATATATACATTTATCCCCTTTTTCTTTAAAACTGTAGCGTCGTAAATTGTACGCACTTGCTAGGGTGGTACAATTTCACACCTAGTTTAGCACCCGCCTTGGCGCATCTTGCATTTTGCATTGCATTTCCCCTTTAGCACTTAATTAATTAAATTAATTAGGTCTAAGGTTCTATTTTATCATCTTCCATATTATAAAGTTGGGCCCTTTCATTAAAGTGTGCCCCTTTCATTTTATTCTTCCAATACATCATTTAATCAAAAACCCTAATTAGGTCCTATTTTGAACTTGGGGGCTTGATTTCGGGGGTCAAAACATCTTGAAATCAGCTGTAACTTCGGGATTCGCTCTAAAATCATCATATCCGACAGTCCTGAAAATTTGGTGAAAAGTTGTCGGGACCATGGCGCCCGGAGTGCAACATGGTCCCGGACATTTTTCCCGAAATTTTAGGAGCGCGATCCAATCATAAAATAAAGCTTAACCCCAAGAAATTGGCGGGATATTCAATCTCTAGGTCGGCCAAAAGTCGAAATTAAGACCTAGGGTTTCATATATAAGAGCTCTCTTTCTTCATTTGAAAGGATCCGAATTTTGGCTTTCAAGGAACCTCATATGTAGTGAAAGAGAAGATCTTGAATACTTCAACAACATTCAACATTCCTCTATCAAGCATTTATCAATTTCATTCATCCATTTAGGGCTTGGAAGACATTGAAGAACAATAGGAGATTACCGACTGAAGATTGGCTTGTACTCCTCCCTTGAGGGTTGGGTATGATTTCATGTTGTTTTCATGTCTTTGCATAAGCTTCAATATATCCTTTATTCATGCTTTAGATCACTTTGCATCTTGATTTAGAGCATTTAGATTATCATTTACAAGCAATTAGGGTTTACTTTCTAGGTTGCTCTAGTTTGCTTTCTTGCATTTAAGGACCTTGCACACACACTAGGTCTGCACACACAATACATTTTACAAAACAACTTGGCTATTCGTGGAGGTGGAAATCACCGAAGCGGGGGTTTGACTAAGGCAAAACCCTATATAGCCGCCCAAAACACCTTTTTAGATATAAGTGCAGGTTTCGGAATTCGGACGACGCCGCAAGTTACAGATCCGGAAGAAGCAGACGGAGACCGAACTTCACACCAAATCTCAGAGCAAAAGACTAGGACAGGGGCGTGGGGCGCCCTGGTCCTGCCAGGACAGGGGCGCTGGGCGCCTTGGTCCCTGGGACAGGGGCGCTGGGCGCCCTGGTCCTTCTGACAGCAGTTTTCAGCATTTTTGACAACTTTGCAAAATAGCAGTTTTCGGAGCAGTTTCAGGGGCAGAATCAGGACAGTGGCGCCCGCGCCCCCGTCCCGAACATTTTCACTCTGATTTTAACACCGGGTATGCATTTACATTCTTGTCTTGTCCTTGTGTTTACAACTTTCCGCTTTCCATTGTTCAAGTTCAATTCTGCAATCTTGTTATTAGTTCATACTTGCACTTTGGGGTTAGGGATTGAACTTGCATCATTTTATCTTTCAATTGCAACAAAGGAATAGAAATCCTAATAGGTAGCCCATGGCTCTCTCTTCCACAAAAAGAAGTAGCCAATTGTGTGATACCTCTAGGCTCTTTCGTATTCCACAAGTGTGTGGTTGAAAGTGAGATTAGGGCATGTTTGCTTAGTGTCACTTTTTCTCCCACACAAAAACATTATTTACTAAAATACAAGTCCCAACTCATTTTTTTTTAATACAAAGTATTACTTGAAATAAATCTATTTTAATATGCATCTCTTTTTTTTTTTTTTTCTGTAAATACCATGAAAACCCCAAAACCCGAGTTTTAATCATACCTAAAACACCAAGTGAAAATAAAATTAAAAAAAAACATTTTAAAAATTAAAAAAAAGGGCAGCCAAACCCTAGGCGGCGAAACCCTAGGGCGGCCGAGCCCGAGCCGAAGAGGCTACGGCCTCCACGGAGGACGCAGGCCCCTCGGCCTCCACTTACAGTGGAGTCGGGGGTTCTGCGCCTTTCGTGGGGGTCGCAGGCCCTTCGGCTCCCCACACAGTGGCGCCGGGAGGGATTGCGGCCTCCATGGGAGACGCAGTCCTCTCGGCTCCCACTGTGTGTGGGCGCCGAAAATGATTTGTGAGCGGCGCGCGGGGAGGGGCGGGATGAGCTTCGGCTCCCCCCCCGAAACCCCAAATTTTGTATTATATTTTTTTTTTTTGCTTCATTTTTTAATTCGATTCACAGTCCGAAATAATCCCCTTTTTTTTTTGTATAAAAATTTAACAAGAATGAAATCCTTCATTATTGCATCATTCATTTTTTTTTTTTGTGTTTCACAGGTCTATTCATTTTTCCAGATTTACCCAAAAACTCCATTATGGAACAAACATCTCCACATCAGGTTTTAAGCCACCAAATCTATCAAGAACAAGAATTTGTTTCAAAAACAACCAAACTTGTAAAGAAAAAAACTGAATCTATCCTTCAAACCAAACATCCATGGATAATATCTTTGTTTTTTTTTAAACCCAACAAGAAATAAAAAGGTAGATTCGAATCCTACCTCATAATGCATTCCGGGCAAGAATCTTGATGAAGAGCTCCCCCAATCTGCTGCTCTAAGACTCCATTTTTTTTTTTTTTTTCCAACAAATCCTCCAATCTCCATTTTTTTTCAAAAAGATCCCCCAAAAGAGAGAACCCCCAAAATGTTTCCAAAGCTAGGTTAAAATGAGAAACCCTAATTTTGCCCTAATTTTCAATTTCGAATTTAGGCATTTATTTTTAAAATAAAATAAATGAAAATCAAAATGGAAACCACTATTCAATCCTTCTTATTCATTTTTCTTTTAAAATTAAAAAGCTTCCATTTCTTATTTAACTCTAATTTTAAATTTCTTCATATCACTTTAGCCAACACTTTATATTTTGATTAATTTAATTTTCTAAAAACCAAACTTTTATACTATATCCACTTTACAAGTAAAAAGGAAATAATTTCTTTTAAATAATAATAATTTACCCTTTTTCTTCCAAAATGCAAAAATGAGTAATTTATTTCTATCTCCCAAATGACTTTAAATTTTTCCTTTCCAAAACGCATAACTCATTAAATTCATTATTATCGAATTTAACTATTAAATTGACTTGTTATAACATAGTAAAGCGACCTTTTTAAATAAATGACTAATCTAATGCAAGAGTCTTATTTATTCTAATTTCTCAACTACAAATGCGTAAATGTTACAAATGCGTAAATGATCACACTAACCCCAGTTAAATACCTTAAGCTTGCTACAATAATAATTTAAAGCAATCTCTTAAATTAATGATTAATCATATAAAGGAAGCTACCCATTTACATTTCTAAATTACTAATGTGCACGTCTACTTATAAATTTGAATTTAATACCTAGAACAACAAACTCCACTTACCTCGTGCAAGGCACGCAAAACGAGGGAGTCCACCAAATCACATGACATGAAATCCAATGAAAAGTGAGAGCCCCACGAACCACACATGCGATGCTCACCTGACCATGGCTAAGGCAAGACGAGAGTTATATGACCACCAAAACCGAATTCTAAAGATGAAGGAGGCATACTCAACCTTGCAAATCCCGAAGGAGATGAACCTTGCCTTAGGCGGTGTCGTAACTGCAATCTCCTGCACTCATGAATCACGCAAGCATACATATACATATACATATTCAATGAAGGCGTTAGCTCGAGATTTATCACAAGAGTTAGGAAACAATTACATATACACAAGAATCGATGCAAAGGCACAATAATAAGTATGCACAAGTATTTATATTATCTAAACTACACATTGCATCACGGTTAACCTACCATTTAAGAATGCCACATAGGAAGTCAATCAAGGTCACACGGGTTTTACAAGTCCGACTAGGGTATGGGCATTACATTCTCCCCCCCAGGCTCCGACTTACTCCTGGAAGTCGCAAAGCTAAACGGAAGTCCTGCAACACTTATTAGTCCTTAAACTCAATTAACAATTATCAATTTGCACAACTAACTATTTTGCCATCATCTTAGAACATTAATCATAAATCCTCTACAAGTGTCAATTGAATGAACAAGTACAATACAATCCTTATAAAAGGATAATAGAAACCCTAAAGGTATGCAACCCTAAAGAAACCCTAAAGGGATAATGTGTATTTAATAATTAGAATAATTATTAAATACCTACAATATTTATTAAATGCCTAAGTTTAGCTTAAGCATAGAGTTTAATAGACTAATAATTAAATAAATAATTATTATCTAATACAAGATAACTCTAACACCCCCCCTTAAGATGAACTTAGGGAATAGCTAAAAAACTAAATGCATGAAGCAAAAAATGCAACTACATGATGAAGGCAAATTTGGGTCCCGGCAACAAGGCCTGATGAGGTACCCAATCACAACCAAATCTCTATGAATTGGAGAAATAGAGAAAACCACGTGGGAAAAAACTCTACTCCAAAAAGAGATGGAAAAGCAAGAAGAACACCACTGAAGCAAGAAATAGCTGCAAACACTATTGAAGAGTAACTACTGATTTGAAGAACCTCCACTGAAATAGAACATGACCAGGTAGAGAAGACTGTAATCTGCATGAGTGCCCTTAAATGGCACTACTCGAATCAAATGGAAAACAAAGGCAAACAACTGAACTCGAAGATATAGATGGCATGAGACACCAAAGCCTGAAGAGCTGATCAATCAAACCAAGGAAGCATTAGAACCAATATGATAAACCTCCCCATAATGCTGAAAAGGGAGAGGGATAGGTACACTGAAAAGAATGGCCAACAAGAACTGCATGATGAAGAACCAGGAACATCGAAGGTGTAGAGAAAGTACATGGTGTCATGGAAGGAACACTCATTTGACACACATCATGAAGCGAATGTCGTGGAAGGAACACTCACTGGACAATGGTAGATGGCAAACAAGGCAAACATCAACCCCCCATGGCACTTTATATGTAGTGCATGTACAATAAGGCACAAAAGGTGCAAGATTCCATGTAAACAATGCATGATGACACTTTATCTCAGTGCGTTTGCATAAATACAAGCTACAATGATAAGAAGACTGTAAATAGAAATGAGAACCAAAATAGAGACATCCTACCCAGAGAAGAGATCCCAGGACCTGAAACAAACAAGATATCCACCAGAATGCTGAAAAAGAAAAAATTGAATAAAATATGCATGAAGCAAAATCTAGAAAGAAAACTCATATGGCTGGAAAGTGCACAGAATAAGCTTTCCAACGATATAAAGTTTTTGAAAAATGAAGTTTGGATGCTCAAGTTAGGAACTTCTAGATTTGACAGAAAAAAAACACCATCAACAAAGAAAAATCAGAAGATCAAACCTTCAGATCTGAAGAGAATTCGAAAAGAGCTTTCCGACGATATAAAGTTTTTGAAAAAGTGCCTCCGTATGACCAAGTTATGGCCAAAAGAAAAAAAACCCCTCTTTTTGGACATAAAAAGGGTAAAAAAATAAAATAAAATATATATATATATATATTTTTTTGACGAAAATTTTCTGACACATTTGTAGGTATAACCATATGGATTTTTGTGCCTCGTAAAGCATGCCAATAAAAAAATCATGGCCTAGATGCACTTGTCATCGAAATAGGTCGAATTATATATCAAAATGAATGGAAATGCCCTTCGAAAGCCAATGGTGAGATCTGTTTTGGCCCAAATTGCTCTGATTTTTTTAATGATTTTTTTGATGAATTTCTCGAAATTCGTGCCAAAAAAAGGCAAAACCAAAGAAAAAATTTCAGAACCCAAATTTGTCAAAAATGGAAATGGGGGTTTTGGGACGTTCTAAGCTCAATGGTGAGGTCCGTTTGAGTCCAAAATGATAAAAAACAAAACAAATACCCTAGATCCAACAAAAAACTCTGAAAAAACTTGAAACCCTCCTCCAAAAAATCTTCTGAAAAATCAGGAACAAGCAGCAACAGATGTAGGCTCTGATACTGTGAAGAAGTTGAGGAAATACAACTTCAGAGATCCCAAGAACACCTGCATGCAAATACCTATCACAAGAGAAGAATGGAGGCACATAAAGCAAAAAAGCATAAATGCTCTGAAGAAGAAAATTATCATTCAGAAAGGGAATCAATTGAATGAACAAGTACAATACAATCCTTATAAAAGGATAATAGAAACCCTAAAGGTATGCAACCCTAAAGAAACCCTAAAGGGATAATGTGTATTTAATAATTAGAATAATTATTAAATACCTACAATATTTATTAAATGCCTAAGTTTAGCTTAAGCGTAGAGTTTAATAGACTAATAATTAAATACATAATTATTATCTAATACAAGATAACTCTAACACCCCCCTTAAGATGAACTTAGGGAGTAGCTAAAAAACTAAATGCATGAAACAAAAAATGCAACTACATGATGAAGGCAAATTTGGGTCTCGGCAACAAGGCTTGCTGAGGTATCCAATCACAACCAAATCTCTAGGAACTGGAGAAATAGAGAAAACCACGTGGGAAAAAACTCTACTCCAAAAAGAGATGGAAAAACAAGAAGAACACCACTGAAGCAAGAAATAGCTGCAAACACTGCCGAAGAGTAACTACTGATCTGAAGAACCTCCACTAAAATAGAACATGACCAGGTAGAGAAGACTGTAATCTGCATGAGTGCCCTCAAATGGCACTACTCAAATCAAATGGCAAACAAAGGCAAACAACTGAACTCGAAGATATAGATGGCATGAGACACCAAAGCCTGAAGAGCTGATCAATCGAACCAAGGAAGCATTAGAACCAACAGGATAAACCTGCCCATAATGCTAAAAAGGGAGAGGGACAGGTACACTGAAAAGAATGGCCAACAAGAACTGCATGACGAAGAACCAGGAACATCGAAGGTGCAGAGAAAGTACATGGTGTCATGGAAGGAACACTCACTTGACACACATCATGAGGCGAATGTCGTGGAAGGAACACTCACTGGACAATGGTAGATGGCAAACAGGGCAAACATCAACCCCCCATGACACTTTATAAGTAGTGCATGTACAATAAGGCACAAGAGGTGCAAGATTTCATGTAAACAATGCATGATGGCACATTATCTCAGTGCGTTTGCATAAATACAAGCCACAATGATAAGAAGACTGGAAATAGAAACGAGAACCAAAATAGAGAAATCCTACCCAGAGAAGAGATCCCAGGACCTGAAACAACCAAGATATCCACCAGATTGTTGAAAAATAAAAAATTGAATAAAATATGCATGAAGCATAATCTAGAAAGAAAACTCATATGGTTGAAAAGTGCACAGAATAAGCTTTCCAACGATATAAAGTTTTTGAAAAACGAAGTTCGGATGCTCAAGTTAGGAACTTCTGGATTTGACAGAAAAAAAACACCATCAAAAAAGAAAAATCAGAAGATCAAACCTTCAGATCTGAAGAGAGCTCGAAAAGAGCTTTCCGATGATATAAAGTTTTTGAAAAAGTGCTTTCATATGACCAAAAGAAAAAAAACCCCTCTTTTTGGGCATAAAAAGGGTAAAAAAAATAAATAAAATATATATATATTTTTTTTGATGAAATTTTTTTGACGCATTTGCAGGTACAGCTGTACGGATTTTTGTGCCTCGTAAAGCATGCCAATGAAAAAATCATGGCCCAGATGCACTTGTCACCAAAATAGGTCGAATTATATATCAAAATGAATGGAAACGCCCTTTGGAAGCCAACGGTGAGATCTGTTTTGGCCCAAACTACTCTAATTTTTTTTAATGATTTTTTTGATGAATTTCTCAAAATTCATGCCAAAAAAAGGCAAAACCAAAGAAAAATTTTCAGAACCCAAATTTGTCAAAAATTGACAAATTTTATATGGAAATGGGGGTTTTGGGGCATTCTGAGCTCAACATTGAGGTCCGTTTGAGCCCAAAATGATAAAAAAACAAAACAAATACCTTAGATCCCCATAAAAAACTCTGAAAAAACTTGAAACCCTCTTCCAAAAAAACTTCTGAAAAATCAGGAACACGCAACAACAGATGTAGGCTCTGATACCATGAAGAAGTTGAGGAAATAGAACTTTAGAGATCCCAAGAACACCTGCATGCAAATACCCGTCACAAGAGAAGAATGGAGGCACACAAAACAAAAAAGCATAAATGCTCTGAAGAAGAAAATTATCATTCAGAAAGGGAATCAATTGAATGAACAAGTACAATACAATCCTTATAAAAAAATAGAAACCCTAAAGGTATGCAACCCTAAAGAAACCCTAAAGGGATAATGTGTATTTATTAATTAGAATAATTATTAAATACCTACAATATTTATTAAATGCCTAAGTTTAGCTTAAGCATAGAGTCTAATAGACTAATAATTAAATAAACAATTATTATCTAATACAAGATAACTCTAACACATCTTTATTAGCTTCTGCTTAATTGGTTTTTCTTTTAAATCCACATTAAGATGATGCATGATAAGATCTGGATTAAGTCCTGACATATCTGCATAGGACCAAACAAAATTTATTTGTCTTTGCTTAAAGAATTCCATGTATTCATTCCTCTCTTTTTCTGATAATGAGGCAACATAATGAAGTATTTTAGGATCCTTTCATGTACCAATGTTTACTGCTTCTATTGGTTCTATTAGGATAGCAGATCTCTCTTGAAAAATATGCAGGAAGAATGTCAAACTTTCTATCTTCTAGCACCTCAAAGAGGTTTTCACCATTAGATATGTCCTTTGTTTTCCCTTTTGATTGATTTAGTGTTGCCATGAAATGGTTTTCAACAATAGGTCTCTTTCCTTGTTTTATTTCGCTTTTGCGATTGGAAAGTTTGGCATTCTCTTGACTACGAGAAACATTACTTGATTCTGCAATGGAAGATATCTTAGGTGGGATGCGTTCAACAACATTAAGGTACATGACTAAGTCATGATCATTGGAAAAGACATTCAGTTTGGGGTTGTCTAAATTATCCCAATCAATTAGTCCAGGATGAAGAAGGGGTAAATCATAATCACTATCATCATTAGGTGTTTCAACATTCATGACATAATGATCATAACTTGGCATAGAATAGGTACTGTCATAGATTAAATGTTTTTGAGAATTATCTTTCTCAAGCGTCTCTGAATTAGTTCTAACAAAATCAATATTAGCATTTTGTAGTTCACACTCAAGTGGTTCTTCAACTGACGTTTGTCCCTTAAATTGTAATTGCTCTACTAAATTGTATTGTTGTGATGTGGATGTTGAGTCTTTTGCTATACCTGGAAAGGTAACCTTTTCTTTTCTTCTCGTAATAACATTGATTGGCTCCGAAGATGGATTATCTTTAACAATGATCACATTTACCACATCATCATATGTATAAGTGTAATTCACTTTGGCTTTTCCTTTGTCATCTTTTATTTGGGATGGTTCACCTTTGTCATAATTCAGAAGTGGAGTTTTGAAAGCTAGGCGTGATTCATTTGTCTTATGACTATCCATTGTGATGGTTCCATTATCGATTAGATCTTAGATAAGGTGCTTCAATCTCTGACAATCATTTGTTAGGTGTCCTTTATTCCAATGGTAATTGAAAAAATGATTGTCATTCCACCAATTTTGCTTGACTGGTGGTTCATAACTTCTTGATTCTGGTAAAACAATCAATTTGTTGGCAAGCAGAGTTTTTAGAGCTGATTCCAAAGGTTCTCCAATGTTTGTGAATTTCCTCCGAGGATTGAAAAAAAGGACTTGGATTTATTGTTTTTTGGATTGTTATTGTTTGGGATTTGACTTGATAGATTAAAAATTGGTTGTTGTTGTTTTGTAATACCATTATCATCATTTCCTTCATTGTTGACATTCCTATTCTTTGACCAGAACTTGAGTTTGTCATTGTTGTTGTTGTTGTAGTATGAATTATTGTAAAGTATTAGCTCTCCTTTCTTTACCATTGTGTTCTCTATTTGCAGACCATTCTCAATCATTTTGGCAAAAGAGGGAGGACATTGCATTCTTAGTCGATAACTCATTTCACTGATAAGATTATCAATGAATATGCCCATCTTTTCTTGATTAGGTACATCTCGGGGATACCTATTGAACATGCATTTCCATCATTGTAAGAAGATCATAAAAGATTCACCATTCTTTTGTTTAACATTGCAGAGATCTAGCATCGTTATCTCATTCCTTATATTGTAGGAATATTGTGAAATAAATCTATTCACAAGTTCTTCAAAAGATTTGATTCCAGATGGTAATCTTGAAAACCACTCCATTGATTATCCATTTAAACTCCTAGAAAAAAGACGCATAAGGTAAGTTTAATCATGAGCGAATTCCATGCTCATAGTACAAAACTCCCTAATGTGATCTTGAGGATTGGATTTTTCATCGTATTTGTCATATTTAGGAATCTTGTAATGTTGCGGAAATGGTATCATATTCAGATTCTTATCGAACGGATATGGGCATATATCTTCTAATGAATACTTGTTAGAGCTTGTTCCATTTTGCATGTCTTGTATCTGTTGTTGTAAAGTTTGCATTTGTTGAGTAAGGTTTGACAATGGATTATCCACATAGTTTCTCCTTGTCTCTTCGTGAGTTCTTTTATCACTACGCTCTTTTCTTGTGTCATCCCTTTCTTTCCTTGTTTCTTCATGACTTTCTTTGTTCATATCTTCGTTATTTGGATCATCTGTGTTTTAGGTGTTACTTGCCTCTACATCTTGTTTCAAGCTTTCTATGTTAAAGTCTTGTGGTAGTTTAGCCCCAGATTTTGCCAACATTAAGAGATATTTCTCTTTTTGCTTTGCCAACAATTTTTCCATTAGCCTATCAAATTTGAAATCTTGCTCGAGGTCTCTAATGGTGCTATTGACTGCTTCTTTGTCAACAATGGTAAACCCAAAAGTTTGATATATAGGATTATCTTCTTCCTCCATTTGTTGTTGTTTTCTAAGTTGTTCGTATTGGGCTCTAGTCAAAACTGGCATGTGATTATTTCAAAGTTGTTGAAATTTTCAAAGGACAAAGTCAATAGGTGATTATTGGTTTAGGAAGATATGCTTTGTTGATTTTACCGCTATTGTTTGTTCATTGTGATAAAGCGTTTCTTTGTTGAAAAACACGTCTTTGCAAAATTTCATCATCAAACTCTGTACCGCAGTAACGTAAGTAGTGACGAAAACGGTGTAGGAATGTCCTATGTTTTAATAAGATCTTGCGATTGATATACAAGAAACTTATTCTTTTCTGAGTAGCTTTATAACTAGGTTTTCTTTTCTTAAGGTGATACTTAAAAGTCATATAAGCATTTGACAATTTACAAGTTTATTTGATTCCAATGTTGGTGCAATTCTGATTTTGATATAACCTAGGTTCAAAATAGGAAAGATATATCCAAGATTATGAACCTAGTATAGATTGATCAAGCTTCGTGATAGAGGATTTGATTATCCTGATGAGAGACTTGATAATGATGTTGATTTTTTTGCACTTAAGATGTTTGAATCAATAGCTTGTTGAATGTTGATGTTTATAGAACTTGTTGGGAATAACCTGTGGGATTAGTGACCTAGTTGTTTGAGCTAGTTTGACAATACGTGATGGTTTAGAGACAAACCTACTTCAAGAATTATTTTGATATTGACATTTTGACACTTTGGTTTTGATCTTGTGTTCCAAGTGTTGGAAAACTTTTGTATTACCCTTTTGATCAAAATTTTTCAGCAATTTGTTGGATTTTTTCTCACTCGTAGATGATAATCTTCTTCAATTTTTGACCATTTGGAACATGTTACAGACATAGAAGACACAATGTTTAATAAACAAAATGCACAAGTACAAATCTTATGGTAGGCTAAGACAATAGTTGTTGAATCTCACATGGGGTTCCCCCTGAGGCTACGCTATTCAAAGCGGACATTTAGATGCTTGACCCCACTGGCTCCACCCTCAACACTCACTTCTTTGAGGCAGCCAAGCACCAGTTTCCATGAAAACTCCCCATGGCAAAATTTATATCTCTACTAGGAACCGTATGTGTGTGAGCCACTTCAGAAGTTCGACCACCTGTGCCAACAACTAGAAGGATTTTGACAACTAGTACAAGTAGTTTTTAGTAAAGGCTTCTGGTCATGCAGCCATACATGTGACACTTTCAGCTCTGTAAATACAAAAGGTTCCCAACCTATAGAGGTTACGCTCCATAGGGTTTATGGGGAAACATAGTGCTGGTATGAACTTATCAACACATGTTGTTTGGGAATTTCGTCACAAACATGATTTATTTATAGTGGATTGGAAGTACTCGGTATTAGCCTGTTTCCACTTTAGGTCATTCCCCTCTCACTGGCCCCCTCAAGGCAGCTCGGGAAGGCAGACCTTCTAAAGGATTTAATTGCTTGAAAGTAAAGAAAGCATAAAAGAGTGGGTTTGGATTTTTGGTCACCCAATTAATGGGAGAGCATATACCTACCACTTTCGAGACATGAAATATAAGTATTGTTTTTGACCTTTTCAAAGCAATTGTTGGCTATGTCCTATTTGGAGATGTTGCTCCAACAAACATGGTGTTTATTTTAGCCTTTTTAGAAGTCTATGTGCAACGATTTTAGAGAAGTTACTAAAAATGCAAGTTGCATACTATCAATTTATCCTCTTAGTTAGACTAAATGAACAAGACATGATATATTACTTCCCAAAATAAGGCCTTTAATTAACTAGATGAAGAAATGCATAAAATTTGCCTTAAACACCATCCTGCACATGCATGTTAGTAGTTTGAAAAATCTAATTTCTTCGACATTCGGGCCTGCAAGAAAATTTTGTTAGTTGGAAACAAAAGCGCTATTCTAACATATGCGCTATCTTTTTCCTCAAATGTGCTAATCTTTAGAGCAAAAGTGCTAACCTAGACTACAAAAGCGCTACTCTGCGGATACAAAAGTGTGATTTCTTTAATAAATGCGCTAATCTAGAGGACAAAAGCGCTAACCTAGAAGACAAAAACGCTAATCGGCGATGCTAATGCGTAGATTTTCAGACAAAAGCACTAACCTGCATGGCATATGCGCTAACCTGTGATGCAAATGTGCTAACCTATGAGCAAAAGTGCTATCATAATTCACACATGTGTGAATTTGCATTACAAATGCGTTAATTTTACTTTTTGCAAGATTTTTAAAAGTATATGCGAGGTCCATGAGCCCCATAGTGTGCGCCTGAATGTGTTGACTTGAATTTCATCCTCAGAATGTTACCTGCAACAAGTTAGTTTCACAAAATATGAATGGAAATGTTACAGGAAATCCAAACTCAACCAATGAAACTACATGAAATACATATGAAATAAAAATACTATTATTACCTTCATGATTTATGTCTCATTGTGTCCTAACTCCACTATTCCTGGTTGCAGATGGTGTGCTCTCAGACAATGCATTGATAACTTCCAAGATGGCATATGAAGAATAGACTGATAACTGATAGTTAACAAATGCTATGATATGCAATGCTACATGATTATGCTAAAATGATAATGCTATAATGATAATTGCTATTTCCTTCAAGATTAAAACTCATGGATGCATAAGTTTTACAAATGATTTTCTTGAAAATGCACTTGAAGTCTCTTGAAGTCTAACTCTCTCTCAACTGAAGCTCTTGATTTTATAGACTTTGAGAAGATGAGATGATGTGGCTTAGATCAATGGTCATGATCAGATCTATAGATTTGGATGACTATGAGAAAAGGTGAAGGTTGAGGAAAGGGGGAAGGAGAAGACAAGTGTCACTCATCTCACCTTGACTGGGTTGCTGACTCAGAGAATCTAGGGATGGTCAGAGAAGATTTAGGCATGATAGGACAAGTGGACTCAAGTCCTTCCTAAGATGTAGGGGTGTTGGAGAGAATATAGGAGATGGTTATAAAATATGTGTACGTACACAATATTCATTATGTTTGGAGGTTGAAGATAAATGATGAATTAATATTTAAGAAATATTAATTTCCTTAGCCACATGTTTGATGAGTTGGCAAAGGGAAGATGAAGTGGAGATGGAGGGTGAGTTGGAAAAGAAAGATTAAATAATTTAGGAAACTATTTAATTTTTGAGACTAAAGGATAGGAGAATAACTATTAAATATTGGATATTTAATTGATTGGAGGAGATAATTAAATATTAGACATTTAATTAACTTGGTTAGAGGAATAATTAAATATTAGATATTTAATCATTTTAGAGGAATAGAATAGATGAATTAATTAATAAAATATTAATTAATAGAAAGAAACGAAATAAATTTAAATAAATTAATCTTTTCAAATTAACTATTTAATAGAAGAATAATTATTAAATAAATATAAAATATTTATTTAATCGCTCATAGCCAATTTTATGTGTATACAATTTGCATGTTCTAGCTATCTGAAAAGAATCTCGTTCCATAGTTGGCCAATAATAGCCCAAGCGTATGAGTTTTTTCGAAAGGGTAAGACCACTTGAATGAGTGCCACAAATGCCGTTATGGACTTCATGTAAGGCCTTCTCAGATTCTTGTTGTTCGAGACATCTTAAAAGAGTACTGTCTAGACCTCGTTTAAATAGAGTATCCACGACAAGAGTAAAATGGGAGGATTGGCAAATAAAGTTTCTCTTTTGATTTTTTGATAAGTCGGGAGGTAAGGTGTTATTTTTCAGGTATGTGTAAGTTTGGCCATAACGGGAGGAGTCATGCCCAACAAGTTGACAGATAGTTTGGGAATCAGGACAATTATGAGCAGGGTAAAACAACTCTTCCACTAGGAATTCATAATGCTGTTGATTTTTCTATGTCTGAAGGAGAGAAGCAAGTGTAGCCATGGCATCTGCTACTTTGTTGTCATTCCTTGGAATTTGCTAAAAAACTATTTCTACAAAGTATTTCTTAATATCATCAACCATCTTTTTATAAGGTATTAATTTTTCGTCCTTTGTTTGATAATCGTCATTAATTTGATTGATGATGAGTTGAGAGTCTCCAAAGACTTGAAGTTGTGTAATGTTCCATTCTATAACCATTTTGATACTTGTAACCAAAGCTTCATATTCTGCTATATTGTTGGTGCATGGAAAGCTTAATTTGTATGCTTTTGGAATTGTATGACCTTGTGGTGTGATGAATAGAATACCTGCTCCTGATCCATGTTGTGTTCTATTATTGATGCCTTCTCTTGGACTGATATTTGGGTGATGTATTGTAAGATATGGATCGAACCCTGGAATTTCTATATATGACCAGGTAGAATTGATTTTCCATCTTTTGAAGGGTTCCAAATATTTCTGTACTTCATATTTTGATAGAGAGATTGCTGGATGTAGATCAGTTGTGCCAATGATAACTTCCTCTGCTAGTTCCATGAGGATAGATGACCTCTTTTGATAGAATTCAGGTAAGATGTCAAATCTCCCATCTTTCGACGCCTCAAGGAGGTTGTCACTGTTATATGTGTCCTTTATTTTTTCTTTTTCCGGATCTAATGTTTCCAAGAAATGGTTTTCAGCATTAGACCTGACATTGTTTTCTTTATTTTCCTTTTTGCAACTAGGAGATTTAACACCCACTTGACTTGAAGATACATTAGCAAAATCCCTGGTGAAAGTTGTTGTGGGTTTGATTTCATTAAGATATACATATATGGCGTGGTCATTCGGAAAGGTATCAATGGTAGTATGTCCTTCATTTTCCTAGTCCATAGGTTCGAGGTAGATTCGGGATAAAGGGTCCTCATGTTGAATTATGTCAAAGATATTAGGGGTCATGATAGAGATGTCAGAGCTTTCAATATATATTTCCATGTCTAGAATGGTACTCTCATCAAAATGACCTCGCACAAGGAGTTCCTGATCGTCCTCAATTAAATCCAAGTCAACCAAATGTGATTCTAATTCAAGTAGGCTAGTTCCTAACGTTTTCCCTGCATACATGTGAACCATATCGACTCCTACATCTTCTTCTTCTCTTTCAATTTCAAGTTGCTCTTGTTTGTTTTTCCATGATAGAAAATATTCCCCGTTCCCTCAATCTTTTAGTTGCATTTTTTTTTCCATGTTTGACAAAATTGATGCAAATGATTGTTCCTTAGATTGTGTGCTTGAAGATGCTGCCTCTCTATTATGTGAAACTATGACCTCTTGAGCTGATTTCAAATTACTACAACATTGCAATAGATTTGAGTCTGTTGATATTGTGATTTCTTGCCCATTGTATGGAAATTTTAGGCACTGATGACATGTTGATGTAATAGCTTGTATGTCCTGTATTTAGGGTCTTCCCAAGAATATGTTGTATGATAAGTCCAAGTCTAGAACTTGGCATGCTGTGTCTTTCTGCAAAGGTCCCACTCTGATGGGTAATACCACAATTCCTTTAGAGGAACGTTCTTCTTCATCATATGCTTTGAATGTGATATTTTTCAGGGGATCAACTACATCTTCTGAATAACCTAGAGCACCGACAAGACTCAAAGAGGAAATGTTCAAGCCAACTCCCCCATCTATTAGGACACGTTTAATGAGCATTCTATGAATGATAAATTTGATATGAAAGGGAGTGTTATGGGAATGTTGCAAGGAATCAATGTTTGGATATGAAGGAGATGAGCTTTGAATAGGATCCTCTGAAATAGGTTTGATGGGTATATTGGATATCACTTGGGGAACTTCATCTTTGGGTGTATTGTTTGGTGATGATGCTATGAAAGGTTCTTGTAAGTTTTTAAGAGTTGTAGGAATAGATGCCTTTGGAGAGTCAATTTTCTTATGGAGGGATGAGCCATTGCTAGACATAAGTGTACGATTTTGATCTTTCTAAGCCAAATCCTTTAGGGATATCTTTAAGAGTTGCATAAAAGAACCACCTTTCTTTGGAGATGTATTTGAATCCTTGTGAGATTTTGACATAGTCAGATTTTGATTCTGGACTTGTTTGATTTCTCTGATATGTTGGTTTTTCATGTTTTCTTCTTGTGTTTTGCTTTGGTATTCCATGTTGCTATGATCTTCAGCTATTTCAAATGTTTCTGTTTCCGTCTCTGCGATCTTTCGTCTCTGAGCTCTAGTTAGAACGAGCATGCACATGTGTTAGATATTACGCTAGGATTCTATTGTCCAAAAGTTATTTTGATAAGTGATCGATTGTCAATGTAAATGCGATAGAGTGATATGACACGAAAAGATGATTCAAGTGTTTAAAAGTTTGCAAGTTTTTTGATCTTTGGTTTAGGAGTGCAATGATGATGATTTGATAAAGACCAATTCCAATAGGAATGATATATCCTATGATGTGGGACAAGGTTATCCTGACCAAGTATTGTAGTTTCGTGATAAAGGATGATAGATCCTAGTGAGAAACTATGTTTTGGGTGATCAGTTTATCAAATAGGTTGATGATGCACTTTGAGATGTTTAGATCTTGAACTTGTTGAATGTGAGTACTTGAAAATCTTGAGGTGTTTAGCTTTAGAATCTAATTTGACAGATGATAGCCTGACCAAGAGAACCAAGAAGACAATCTAAGCATAAAATGATAGATAACAGGTGCTTATGATCACTGCAAATTGACCGAGCAAATATGACAAACCTGAAAAAGATGTGCAAGAAGACAGCTCTGGACCAACATAGACATAAATTCGTACGACATACTACATAGCCCCAAACGAAAATTTATACAGGTTCATATGACAAACCAGAGATATCACACGACATAAGACATAAACTCGTATGAGCTTTCTGACAGAACCAGATGACAAATGATGGCATAAAATCCTCTGCTAAGATGACTCGTATGACACTTCTCAATGGACCGGATGTTGAAAGATACCATAAAATTTTTTGCTACATAGGCTCATACAACAATTCCCATTGGACCATATGACAAAGTAGATACCTCGTACGACAAAATAACAAACTCGTATGACAGAGGACAAAACAGACATAAAAATGTTTGTTTGGCAGAATTTTGATTAGTGAAGTTTGATTTTTTGCTTATGTTTTCCAGTTTTGAATGTCTAATTTTTTTTTTTAAGGGATGAATACACAACAAACACACGATATGATAAGTGACCTTCAAGCACATTATGCTACCTAAGGAAGTTGGCTAAGAGAGAAAACCTTTGCTTGCAAGCTTAGGTACACACCCAATAGCTAATTAGAATATAGCCGCTGAGTCTCATGCAATGGATTCTCAACGCCGTATTATGTGACTCCAAATGTTAATGGGGGCATGATATGGCAAGTGTCTTGGGAGAGTTACTATCTCTCTTGCACAAATATTATCACCCTTTTGGAGGTGAATCGGGTAGCTTCTAAGTTAACCAGAACTAATAAGGGAGCTGATTGGTGTGTCGAAGTATAATACTCAATTAAGAAGTTTCTCAGCCTTGAAAACCAAGGTTTGATATACCCAAAGATACAAAGGAGAGCTATTCCCGAGCATTGCCGTTGACTTGATTTTCATGAAATCATATTTATTTTATAGTGTGTTGGATTACTTGGCATTAGCCATTCCCACTTAGGTCGTTCCCCTCTCACAGACCTTAATGGCTAAGAGTTATTAGCTCCTCGAGAGGGCAGGCCTGCTAAAGAAATGCACTAATGAAAGCAAAGGACGATTCTAGCTTTCTGATCACCAATGAAAGGTGAGAGCATACTCACCTATCATCAAAACACATAAAATATGATTTTTCATTTTCATTAGCAAAATCGAGTGTGCCTTGAAAAATTAAAGAAGACATAGAGTTTAGTTGAGTCCTCCTAGGCAACCTGCAAAATAGATGCATTAGTAGTCATGATGTGTTTTGTTGAAATGAATCTCTAACAAGCGTAATCTTCAACAATTGTCCTGCAAAAACTAGTTAGGCTGGCCAAAAACTCACAAACAGACCAGGGTTAGCATTATTAATAACCAAATTGAAGCATGAAACCCTTAAAATGAAAATTGCTTTAAAAACACAGAAACAAAATTTTGTATGACACAACAACTTTGATGCTCTGCATAAGCTCAGACTCACTTGCATATTGGAGGTCAATAGGACTCGATATAGTAGCCGGTTTGGCTTGGCTACCGGTTGCCTTAGGAGTCTCCATCTATGTGCTCTTCATCACTTCGATTGTCTTGTCTGCTTCTTCCTTCTTTTTCCTATCCTTCTCTTCTTTCTCTTTCTCTTCTCTCTTTTTCTTCTCTTCCTCTTCCATCGTCTTCTTGTCTTCTTCTTCTTTCTGCTTCTGCTCTGCTTCTGCCTTCTTCTTTTCTTCCTCTTCCTTCTTCTTCTATGCTTCCTCTTCCTTCTTCTTTTGTTTTTCTTCTTCCTTCTTCTTCTCTTCTTCTTCCTTCTTCTCTTTTCTTCCTTATCCTCTTCTTCTTTCTTTTTCCTATCATCTTCTTGCTTCTTCTTTTCTTCATCTTTTCATTTCTCCTCTTCCTCTTTCTTATGTTTCTCATCTTCATCCCTCTTCTTTTTCTCTTCCTGTTCCTTTGCCGCTTGTTGTGTGTCCTCAGCTTGTTTACCACCCTAATCAACTTGTTGCCCCTGCTCAGTTCCCTCAGAAGGTATGTCCTGAGTGACATCTTCTATATCCAGGGCATTGACATCAATAGTGTCCATTGGTTCTTCCACTAGGTTTCCTTCCTCATCAAAGACCTCATCCGGTTTGGAAATAACCAGTTCCTTTTCCGCTTGGAGGTTAGCCATTCGTGCTTTGTGAGAGCTAATAGAATGAGCCATATGCTGATGTGTATCTTTTTCAACATCATCAACTCTCCCCTCCAACAACCAGAGTCTTCTTCTCCTTGTGAAGAAGAGACCTTTATTTTGATCCAGGGCATCAAATAATTCTGAATTTGAGAGTTCGGGGAAGTACTATGCAAAGACTTTCTCCCTAATCTCCTGTTCCTTCTCAATGGCAATGTGCCATTTATTATCTAATGCTTTAAATAATGAATTTGGTGTCTAAGATTTAATCTCTAATGGTGACCGGTCATTTTTACATAAATAAAGAATGATTTCCTATAGTACTTAATTTTTTTCCTCACTATTAAATTCATCATAATAGTCTATTATATCATGAAGTAACTTTCTCCTAATATTTTTTACTGTTCTTTGACAATGTGTCAAAGGTTTGTATGAGGAGATGTCTATATTTACCGGTGCGGATGTTGCCAGTTCATTCTTCTTCATCTTCTTTGTCTGTCTTGCCTTCTTTGGTTGTTCATCAGACTCGGTTTCTTCGGAGTTCAGTTCATTTGCCTTAGTCTTCCTCTTTCTTTTGAAGACTTTTTCCGGTGTTACCTCTGGTTTCTTCTTTGCCAGTGACCGCTTGGTCACTCTTGGAGTTGCAGTGGTAGCCAGTGCCAATGCTGCAGGCACTGCCTTAGCTTTCTTAGCTGTCGATTCTTTTCCCTTCTTCATCGATGGTTCTTCAACTGGTGCAATCCTCTCCAAGTAGGTTCTGGTCCTCTTAGCCTTTGGATCAAGAGGCGAGGCAATAAGGGTTGAGGCATACCCTTCCAGCATGTCAAACATAACTTCATAGCCCATAGGCTCCACTTCCTCCATTCTAGGCTCAACAGCCTCCATTAAACATTTGTCCACCTAAATAGTGAAACAGATGTCATCTTCATATTTCTTCACCATGTCACCTGAGATTCTTACCCTTTGACTCATCTTTCTTATGAACTCACCAAAATATTTGTTCAGTACCTCAGGGTAGCCAGTTCCAATGGCTTGTACGCTTTCCTTTATCTGCTTGGTTACCGGTTGGTCAGGGGACCACTGGACATCTCCTACACTCGGAAAGTAGCCTTGGAAATAAAAGAACAACCCTACCAGTAGTTGTCCAAACTTAAACCTTAGTGAGTTGTCCTGTTTGATTGCCTTGAGATTTAACAAGAGTTGCCTCTGCATACCAGTGCATAAGTCAAAAGATGCATCCTCTTTTATCATTCGATAAGTGGCATTTACCGCTACAGCAAATACAAAATTAATCCTGCTAATTGAAAACGTTCTATATCCTATCACCATGTAGGCGTATTTCACCAGATCATCCTTGATAGGATTGATTGTCATACCCCATGAATCACTTGTTGAACCGGTGAGCTTGGTCATTTCCGTTTTGCTCACTTTTCTCAGGGCTGGCACTTCCCCTGTGTTGCAGAAACCGGTGATTGCATGAATTGCCTGAGGCGTGATATCATGCGTCCTTTCCAGGTACATCTTGTCACCGTGGACTCTGCTCAAAATAATTCTGATATGATCCTCCATGAAATCTTCTAGAAAATATACTGCGTTGTGGAATTTCTTCTTCTTCTCTATGACACTAAATTCCGGTTTGATCTTTTTGTCCTTGCCACAAAATAGACCTAACTAAGTGTGAATGGCTAAAGACCCAAGGTCTTCTATTTTGCAATCAATATAATCAAAAATTCCTTCTTCGACTATAACTCCAGCCGGAACTTGTGACAAAGCATTATATTTAGACTTCCTCTGAATAAAACTTTCTAACTCAATTGATGTACTCGAACTGGTATGTGATGCAGAAGCCATTGAAGAGTATTTCAAGAACATGAAAAATACCTTTCAGATGCAAATTTAGGGCTTCCTGATTCTGCTTCACTTCACTCTCCGTCAGATGCCAAATCACCGCTTTGTGTTCTCCACTACCGCTTGCAAACTGGATTTGAATCTCTTTCAAGGTTATCCAATTTCTTGAAATCTAAGCTCAAATCGCCTTTTCTTCGCTCTGCACTTGAAAATTTTTCTTTGCTTGAAAACAGATAGTGAGAAATGATTTGAAAAATGCATTTATACATGTCTCTCACCTACCGTCATTAATGCTACTCTATTAGGGTGTAAACCCTAATTTGCCTTTTTATCATTTCCGGTCTTCTACCAAGCAACAGGTATTGCATACCGGTTAAGGTCTTTACCGGTGTCAACCGGGGGTTCGAAAACATTTCGCTGTTTTCTCCCACTAAGCCTTTAAGGCTTAGTTTTCCGATATTTCCACACTAGGTGCAGAAACCGGTTCCTCTTCTGACATTATTGGTTTATTCTTCCATGTCTTCTTCATGTCTCTTTGAACTTTTTCAACATCTATTTCTCCTTCCTGAGTAACCGGTATATCATCAGATATACTTTTTATGCTTCTACAGAATCTTGCAATGTGACCCGGTTTGTTGCAGTGATAGCAAACAAGTCCAGGTGCTCTCCAAGCTCCATTGTACATATTTCCATTCTTCCTTCTGCATGTTGCAGCAGTGTGACCATGACCATGACAAATCATACAAATTTCTCTCCATCCGGTTGCCGCTTGATGGCCACAGCTTCTTCACTGATGATTGAAGACATTAAACCGATTGTGGTTCCAGTTCATAAAAGGTTCAGGACCAGTTCCTTGGGTCCTCTGAGGATATCTTCCAGTGTTATCCATTACAGACCTGCATTCAAATGCTCTATGCCCAAACTTGTTGCATGCATAACAATGACCATTGAACTTATTGGATCTAGGTACATTGTTGATAAAATAAGGAAAATTATTGTAGGCTTTGCTCCTACATACATTGGCTGTGTGTCCTTCTTTAAGACAGTTAAAGCAAACAGGTTTGAATTTTTGCTTACCTTTTCCTTTGAGTGCCGGTTGCTTCTTTGATGCTTCAACATTTGTTCCTGTGGATTCTCCTTCCTCATGTCCAGAAAAACCAAGACCACTGGTATTCTTTGCCGGTCTAGATGACTCAAGCTTTTGCTCTAGCCTGACAGTACTTTTGCCAAACTTAGCAAGTATTTCCTTTGACTCAAAGAGTTCTTTGGAAATAGCAGTGTTTGTTTCTATTAGACTTGCATTTTTAGAGATGGCAATGTTCAGTTCTCCTTGCAAGTCTTCCTTTTCCATTCTGCTCTCATGAAGGCGAGCAGTCAGTGCACTAATCTCTTGTTTCAACTTAGAGATCTCATGATCTCTATCCTTTATCCGATCTTCAGCTTTTCTCTGGTTCTCAAGCTCTTGACTAAACCGAATAGTCAGTCCTTCCAACTCCTTTCTCAGATTGGAGTTTGAATCATTCAGCTTATTTACTTCAGCAATCATGGCTTCCATGTTAGCTTCATCTTCAGAATTTCTTTTAGATAGTTCCATTAGCTTTTCTGCATGTTCTCTCCTTTTTGCTTGAGATGCCTTGTATTTGACCATAAGATCATCATAGGCTTGCTCAGACTTAGTGAGCCATTGAGTAATTTCCCTCATGGTGTATTCCCACATATCTCTTTCCAAGTGGTTAAACTTATAGAAAGGTAGGCTCTGATACCAATTGATGAATACTAAGAGGGGGGGGTGAATTAGTATGCCAAAAATCTTTGCACTAAAACACTTACACAGTCTAAAGGTAAACCGGTAAAGCAGTCTAATAGTCAGACTGGTTACCACACATGCAAACCAAAATGCGAATAAAGCATTCACCTACAAAAGTAATACAACCATAACACAAGATATTTGACGTGGAAACCTAACTTAGAAAAACCACGGTGAGATGGAACTCACAAGTCACTATCTGCAGAATAGAAACCAGACCGATTAAGGTCTTACAATGTTCTTCACCAGAATAGATCCTGTTAGGAATCTCAATCTCTGTTAGGAGATAAGTCCGATTAAAGACTACCTTGTTAGAGGATTTTACAAAGGCTTTGAGGCCTACCTCGTTAAGGGCTACGGACTTGTCAAAGATGTGAGTAATCAACAAGTGTTTGATCTATCTAATAGCACAAATTGCTTGGTTAGATCCAGTATTGCTCTTAGCTAATGCATTCTAGCATTACTTCAGTCTTCTCTCTCTCTCTCATAGTTACAACTTGATCTTCTCAGATAAGATCGTTGTCAACTTCCACCTTAAACCCTAGCACGACATTAACCCTTTTAGAAACAACTTAAAACCCTAGACATGATGTCCTTTTAAAGGAATCTGATTTCATGTCAGTCCAATAGGATTACATTACAATTTCCTAGGTTCAATGAATCTAGACATACTCAGTAATACGACACAAGAAGCACCATCAATGTGTCGGCACCGTCAAATAATCGGTGGATTGGTAACTCATCACAAAATGCCGGTTGGTAACTCATCACAGAGTATTACCGATTCATACAAAATACCGGTTGCCAGTTTGTCAAAAGTGAAGACTGGTAAGAATGTGTTGTGCCGCTTTTCTCTCTCGTACCACTTGTGATCTACGAACCGCTTGGGGTCGACATGCCACTTTAGACCGGGAAACACATTCTGCAAAATCACCACTAGTCTAAAGACTAGTATACAACATACCGGTTGGAACAAATACCGGTTGAGCATGAGCTCATACATATAAAGGGGATCTCAACACAAGTGTGTGTCCATTAATGACAATCACAACATAAACAACAAAAATGCCAACAAGCATTATTAATAACCAAATTTAAGCATGAAACCCTTAAAATGAAAATTGCTTTAAAAACACAGAAACAAAATTTCGTATGACACAATTTACCTGACCGTACGAGTATCTTTCCGCGACCGTAAAAGTGCAAAATAGAGCTTGTACGAAACTTAAGTCTCCTTAAAAGCTCGAACAAGTCAAGATGAATTATCATATTACTGCACAAAGGAGCTCATATGAGACCGAAAAGGAGCTCGTACGAAATTCTGATTCCAGCCCGGTTAGAAATGAATGTTTAATGATGCTTGAGAGGCCAAAAATCAGATTTTGGGCCCCATGGTGGGTGCCAAAATGTCGTGCCTATGAAGTGTGATACCTACAGCTGCAACACAAACACTCAATAGATCATTACATGCATGGTTAGCAAATTTAAAACAAAGAAAGATAAAACCATGGCAAAGTGATCTATCACCTCCTAAGAGATGCGAGTGTGGATTTGCTCTCAGATCTGGATAAGCAAATTCTAGTGACTTGACTACACCTAGATGGAGGATTTGAAATGATAATGATGCAATTAAGCTAGAAAAGAGAATGATTAAGCTACATGATTCAATAATTATGCTAGAAAATGATCAAATTAAGCTAGATCTAAGATGCAATTGTTGTTGGCAAATGCACACTCCAATGAGAAATTGTAGGTGATTGAAGGTTTTGTCATTGATGGAAACCTTGCAATCATATGATACCGGCAAGACAGAATACCGACACTGACAACGACAAACTCTACACCGGCACACAGAACACCGATAGTGAAAGGAAGGATATCGGCACCCTGTCTGACAAGAATTTTGTTTATAATGTATTTTGTAATTAATTGTAAAATCATTGTAAGCCGACATGGTAAGTTGTAAAATGACTCATATATGTACGAGATCATTGTAGAACATTTTTTAATAATAAGGAGATAGGTAAAATTATGCAGACCTAATATGCAAATTATAAGTTAAGGGTTTATGTATGTAGTAGAGCTTAAATCGGTACTGGATTTGGCATAGAAGATGCTAATCTGAAGTAGTACAAGACATTGGATTAATATAATCCATTTTTCTAAGTCAGTGTGACTTCTTTTGTAATTGAGTAGTGAGCTCTAGGCACTTGGCCTTCCTGCATGTGCAGGCCCCTATTGTAAGAGTAATATTGAGTAAGCGAATATTGTGGGTCACAAATCCCACTGAGGTTTTTTCCACACCGAGTTTCCTCATTAAAATACTGTGTTATGGTGTGCTTCTCATGTGGTTGTTTATATTCTTATTTACTGCATTATTTCTTGTTTACTGGTACACAATTTTAATATGCTTTTCACGTTTTAAGTCAAGTAAATTTATTAACCGGTCAGATACTGATTCACCCCCCCCTCTCAGTATCTTGGAGAGAAAAAGTTCTTCATTGGTTTATAGATTCAACAAATGAAAGAGGGTATCTTTATTACCTAGTCCAAGTATGCCAAAGAGGTAGTGAAGACCTTTGGCATGTAGGAGAGCAAACTGGTTGGTACACTGATGGTGACCAGCTGTAAACTAACTAAGGAAGATGATTTAGCATTAGTGAATGAGAAGGAGTACCAGTCAATGATCGGTAAGCTGCACTATGTGGTGCATAGTAGACCAAATATTGCTCATGCAGTGGGCATAGTAGCTCATTTTCAGAAAAGTCCAAGAGAATCCCACTTGGTAGCAGTCAAGAGGATTCTTAGATACCTGAAAGGGATTGTTGACTATGGATTGTGGTATCCATATAATGGTGATTTTAATCTCAAGGTATTTATTGATGCAGATTGGGGAGGTAATGTGGTCGACCGGAAAAGCAAAACTGGTGGAGCATTCTTTCTTGGTGGAAGACTAGTCTCATGGACGAGTAAGAAGCAGAGTTGTACTTCTCAGTCTACAGCTAAAGCGGAGTATGTGGTAGCATTTATGAACTGCATGTTGGCAAATGCACACTCCAATGAGAAATTGTAGGTGATTGAAGGTTTTGTCATTGATGGCAACCTTACAATCATATGATACCGGTAAGACAGAATAATGATAGCAGCAATGACAAACTCTACACCAGCACATAGAACACCGACAGTGAAAGGAAGGATACCGACACCCTGGCCGACATGAATTTTGTTTGTAATGTATTTTGTAATTAATTGTAAAATCATTGTAAGCCGACATGGCGAGTTGTAATATGACTCATATATGTATGAGATCATTTTGTAATAAAAAAGATGTGTGATAGGATGTGAGATAAGCAGACCTAATATGCGAACTATAGGTTAAGGCTTTATGTATGTAGCAGAGCTTAAACCGGTACAAGATCTACCATATCAGATGCTAATCTGAAGTAGTATAAGACATTGGATTAATATAATCCATTTTTGTAAGTCAGTGTGACTTCTTTTGTAATTGAGCAGTGAGCTCTAGGCACTTGGCCTTCCTGCATGTGCAAGCCCCTATTGTACGAGTAATATTCCCTTATTGGCCAGTAAGCAAATATTGTGGGTCATAAATCCCACCGAGGCTTTTCCCACACTGGGTTTCCTCGTTAAAATACTGTGCTATGATGTGCTTCTCATGTGGTTGTTGTTATTCTTGTTTACTGCATTATTTCTAGTTTACCGGTACACAGTTTTAATATGCTTTTCATGTTTTAAGTCAATTAAATTTATTAACCAATTAGATACTGATTCACCCCCCCTCTCAGTATCTTTGGGAATCCTAACAATTGGTATCAGAGCCTGGTCCTCTATTTTCAGAAGCCTAACAACTTGAGGAAGATCTTGTCACCGGTAGAGATGGAAAACTTGAGAAAACAATTGGAAACAACTCTTTTAGACTATGATGCAGAAAAGGTGAAGAATATCAAACTTGAAGATGATCTAAAGGCTACTCAGGATATCATTCAAACACTTCAAGAAAATATTACCATTGCAAGAAATAAGAGAAGAGAACTTTGTGAAAAGATGCAAAATGAGAATGATGAAAAGGAAACTCTTAATGATCTGGTAAACAAGCTAAGACAAGAGATCAGTACAACACAAAATGAGATGCAGGATATGACTATGAGATTTTGTAAAGAAATTGAAAATAGAAAGAAGAATGAAGAATGAAGAAGACTTGGTTAGAAGACTAAATGATGTTGGAAATGAAAACACAAGACTCAGTCATGAAAATGATATGTTGAAGATAGATCTAATGCACACACAAAATGATAGAACTAAACTCATAAGACAGAAAGGAATCTTGGAAAGTGAACTAACTGCTGCAAATTATCACAAGGAAAAATTCAAAAAAAGTTCAGAAGAACTTGGTGACATGCTGAAGAATCAGAAACCTAATGGTGATACACATGGCCTTGGCTTTGAAGTTGGTGAAAGCTCTGGTACTACAAACAATCATGATCATAGCAAACCGGTAAGACAACCTACTGCTTACAAGTTTAATGGCAAATGCTTTAACTGTAACAAGTATGGTCATAGAGAAAATTAGTGTAGATCTAGAAATTATTAGAACACTAATACACCCATCGGTCAATGTTCTAAATGCAACAAAGTTGGTCATAATTCAGAAAATTGCAGAATGAATGTGAGATGTTATGTTTGTGGAAGATTTGGGCACTTATCTAATCAATGCAGAACACATACCAACATAGGATATGAGAAAGCTATTCAGAAGACCAATGTGACTTGTTATGCCTATAACAAGATTGGACATATTGCTAAATTTTGTAGAAGCAAGTCCTCACCGACAAATAACAAAGGTCCTAGTTTGAAAGGTTAAAAAAAAGTTGAAGAGGTAAAGAAAGAATTCTCAAAATAATGGATCAGAAAGTCAGATTAGAATGTTGATGTGAATACTCCTCCATCGGTAGAACAAAGTAACACTCCACCGGAAGGAGACTCTACATCTAACTGAAGAAAATTCTTTTGGGGGTTTAGCAACAAAATGAAAAACATGCTATTATTCCCTCGGTTGATGGTGAGAAGTTGAAATTACTTCTATATCGGCAGATGAGTTAAGTTGTGACTTAATCGACAAGCATTAAATGTGGCAGTTGGCAAAAATAACATTATAAAGAAAGTGTTTTGGCTCCTTTTTCATTCACCGAGCATTCAAATCTTTGAGAGCGTGAAAATTCCCGAGCGAAGGTACTCCAAGCAAAGAAGTGAATCAATCCATCAAAGCATTCATCCTTAAGGCAGACTGAGGTATTTATAGCTATGACATCTTCATCCACTCTTGAATTTATTACAAAACCCACTATTGTTGAAGTTGTTAAGCGACCTAGACCCGTTTTTCAGCTAGTTCCCGAAATTGCTAAGAAAGATGATATCATAGGTGCATTCTTTCAAATCCCTAAAGGAGTAGTATATGCTGAAGACCCTAGAATGTATATACATTGTCATATTGATGAACTAGGTGATGATGAAATTAAAAATATGTATAAGACTGTAATCTATGATGAATCCAGAAATATCAAACCTGAACATAAGATAGTAGAAACCCTAGGTTTCACTGAAATACTTAGTATCCCGAATTTCCCCAAGGATATCATAAGGATTGTGTTAAGTAGAGTACATGGTGAATTATTCTGGTTAGACTCTATTCATAAAATCACAAAAGAAGCAGTAAGCTGTAACAGGGTTACCCTCCATCGGCAACGGACTTGACAAAACTAAGAAGGTCTCAAATGAATTAGTGACAAACCTAACTGGTGCAACATTTGATAAGAGATCTCTAAGGGTAAACGATGTGAAGGATACAAATATCAGATTTATCAGTATGATCTTAGGTTATAAGGATACACATGCAAATAGGTTAAACTCAGTTTCTAGCCTATGTATTAAGACTTCCTATGATATGGTAAATGATAATGCAAGAATAGACATATGTGAATGGCTCAAAGATGAGTTGATAGAAAATTTGGGTAAGATCAAAAGAGACAAGAAAGGAACATTCAGATTTGGAAACTTACTTGTTTGTCTGATACTATACATAACCAAACAAGTACCCGATATTGGTGCTAGAGATTTTGGATTTGATATACCGGTGGGAAAACAACTATCAAAACTATTGAACAATGTGGAAGAGAACAGGGAGAAAAACATAAATGAGCATTTTCAAGCACTAAAGGCTCGAATGAAAACCAGATTAAGGCTATCACAAGCTATTGTGGATAAGTATCAAAAGGAAATCTATTTTGTGATCAAGAAAGATGAAATTTGGATGGAGGCAGTTATCCCTAGAACCATCTGGGTAACTGAAATGGGCTATGAGATAGATGATAACATCATAGAAACTTATGCAAAAGCCCTCCTTGAAGCTCCTAAGGAACCGAAAGAGAAAGTATTTGGTAGTGCAGAAACAATTGAGAGCACTATACAATCAGGGAAAAGAGTTAAGAAGGTAGAAGCAACCGTTAGAAAAGGAACCCGATAGGCAAAGGCAATCAAGCAAGATGTGCTAAAACAAACTGGTATAATTGAAAGTGAGTTGGAAGCACTTCAATCGGAAACTCACCTTTCACCGGTTGGAACTTCTTCAAAAAGTGACATACCTGCTGTATTCAAGAGAGTTGAGAGGAAAAGAAAACCTTCACCGACACCTTCTCCTACACCAAAAAGGACAAGACAGAAGCAACACGCAGTAAGGCCTCCGACAAAGAAGATGACTCCTAAGAAGAAGGTGGAACAAACTATTGCCCCCATTGACAAACTTCTTAGTGGAATTACAGAGGATGGTAAGCTAAAGAACATCAATAAAATGTACAATACACTGTCAGCTGATGATAAGGAAAGCATAAAAAATAGTGTAATTCTACACTTAGATATATACAAATTTTTTTTGATGCAAATTGTTGATGAAATTCCAAATGACTTGTATAGGAGATTAGAAGCTAGAAGATTATCTATTGTTGAACTGGATAAAAAGATTAAGATTGAAAAATTACTGGCAGTGCATCCAGTTAACTCACCTGATGAAATAGACAAATTAATCAGTGAGGCTAACTGGACAGTATTATCTACTGCTCACCGACATGTAGCACTAATGGCTAGTAGATTAACTGAAGTATCTGAGGAAACTGTTGATGGATGGGATATTTTCTTTGTGGAGAAAGAAAAAGAGGAAGAATTACGCAGACCTAAAACCATCAAAGTATATCAAAAGGATAGAGACAAGGGTAAAGGTAAGGTAGGTGGACCACCAAGTTTAAAAATAACTGACAATATGCCCCCACCTCCTTCAGATACTCCACCTGTAGATATCACTGAAAATCAATCAGCCACTGAGAGTATGGAAACTCCGGTAGAAGATAAAAACCCCAAATCAGAAATTTTATATACAGTAAATGTAGATACTCAGGAAGTTAATGTTGTGGTTGATAGGGAGACCACTGGGGATAAGGAGAAAGATGTGACTACTGAGTCACTGGCTGTAGAAGTTGAGTTAAATATAGAAAAACCTTCACATGCAGAGCAATTGGTAGAGGATACCACTGAGAAACTGGTAGCTATAACAGACAAACCATTTAAAGAAACGACTAAGGAAAGTTCAAAGGCACAAACTGAGGAACCGGACTGAAAACTTAGAGAAACCGTCTGAGACACAATTGGAGAAACCCAAAAAGGTATAGGTTGAAGCACAGGTACAAACAGAGACAACGCCACTGACCCAAACTGAAAAGCCTAAAACTTTGTTTGTGGAAATGCAAACTCAGACTGACCTACCAGAGGTCGAACCAAGCAAGGAAATAACCACCACCGGTAGCATGGCTATTGCAAAACCTGTTGGACAAACATCTGGTACAACTATGATAGAATTCAGACCTACTAATGTAACCAAGGTCTTATTAGATTCAATAAAGAAGATCATAGAATGCAATGCACAAGCCTATAAGGCTATTGATGATACTATACCAATTCTTAAATTCGATAGCACCAAAGTGTAGTGTTGAGAATAAAGATTCTTTAGGTCAACTAGACCATTGTCTAAGTTTATCACTGACAACCTAGTAACTGTTGATCAATTAAATGAGGATACATTTAAGGAGAGAATGATAAAAGAAAAAGAGAAATTATTTGAGGATATTGTAAATAAAAACAAGGAAGAAATGGATACCCTTTTACTAGAACTTGGAGAAATAATCTATGACTTCAAGAAACTGTACAGGGACACTTGTAAAATGAATGTCTTAATAGAGGATCTTAACAAGGAGATCAGCAAAGGTCAAGAGAAGATAAATAATATTGTTGACAATTTGATTGGAAAATCAGATTCATTTTTGGAATTAGAAAAGAAAATTGCAGAGCAGGAAGAGAAAATCAAGAACTTGGAGAAAGACAAACAGGGAATAAAGGATAAGGCAAAGGACTTAAAATGCAGACTTAGTCCAAGACTAGAGTATCTTATTTCTTTGAGAAAAGAAATATCTGAGGCTCTGGTTCCCAGACTGAAGACACCGGAAGAGAAAATGCACATACTCACCAGTATAATGTAGAGAACAAAAGAGGCAATAAAAGACTGCAAAACATTCAACAATGGCATAAATTTAGTTTTGACAGATATCTTTTAGATTGTAACCCATTGGTTACAAGAATCCAGGCAAGACTCCACTGACAGTGAATGGAAACCTTTGTCATTGATGTCAAAGGGGGAGTAGTGGGATGAGAAAAATGGTCAGAAGGAAGGGACTTCATCTGCTCAGGGGGAGCATACAGTTTTGGTAAGACAATTTTGGCAGACTATTTTTGGATATCATTTTGGACACTTTTTGATTTTTCTCATGAGTGTTGCCATCAATGCCAAAGGGGGAGATTGTTGGCAAATGAACACTCCAATGAGAAATTGTAGGTGATTGAAGGTTTTGTCATTGATGGAAACCTTGCAATCATATGATACTGGCAAGATAGGATACCGGCACCGGCAACGATAAACTCTACACTGACACACAGAACACCAGCAGTGAAAGGAAGGATACCGACACCCTGGCTGACATGAATTTTGTTTATAATGTATTTTGTAATTAATTGTAAAATCATTGTAAGCCGACATGGCAAGTTGTAAAATGACTCATATATGTATGAGATCATTGTAGAACATTTTGTAATAATAAGGAGATAGGCGAAATTATGCAGACCTAATATGCGAATTATAGGTTAAGGGTTTATGTATGTAGTAGAGCTTAAACTGGCACTGAATCTGGCATAGAAGATGCTAATCTGAAGTAGTACAAGACATTGGATTAATATAATCCATTTTTGTAAGTCAATGTGACTTCTTTTGTAATTGAGCAGTGAGCTCTAGGCACTTGGCCTTCCTGCATGTGTAGACCCCTATTGTAAGAGTAATATTCCCTTATTGGCCAGTAAGCGAATATTGTGGGTCACAAATCCCACCGAGGTTTTTCCCACACCGGGTTTCCTTGTTAAAATAATGTGTTATGGTGTGCTTCTCATGTGGTTGTTGTTATTCTTGTTTACTGCATTATTTCTGGTTTACCAGTACATAGTTTTAATATGCTTTTAATGTTTTAAGTCAAGTAAATTTATTAACCGGTTAGATACCGATTCACCCCCCCCTCTCAGTATCTTTGGGAATACTAACAATTTCCTATAATAACAATGCTCAAATGATATGCTAAGAGATATTATGCCTATAGTAACAATGCCTAAAATACAAATTAGATGGGATGATTATTGCTCCAAAATGGGGGATATTTATAGGATTTCCAAGGCCAGGGGTGAGGTGGGAGGAATCAACGGTCAAGATTGAGTCTGAAGCTATCAATGGTGAAATTGGAGAAGGTTGGAAAAGAGGTTGGAGGAAAGGGGACATTTTTCATCTCTGTGGTGACAAGTGTCAAGGAGCTTTGCTCATAAAAGGGCAAGTATCCAAGAGAGGAGACATGTGGCTAAAGTGCCATGTGTCTCAAGAAGAAAATATCCACACCATAGGAGGTTAGGATAAGGAGGTTAGGACGTGCAAGATAGGATAGGATTAGGAAAACCCAAGGTTAGATGGAATGGGTTAGGTTTAGAAGTGGTTAGGTTAGGTGGTTAGAAGTTAGGAGGCATGTGGGTAATTTGAATTTAAAAATTCAAATAATAGGAAAAGACTAATTAACTTTCAACAACTCATAAATTAGTTTGTTTTAATTAATTAGAAGACTAGAAGAAATGAATTTAAATGGGGAGGGATTAATTAATTAATCAAAGGGGATTATTGAAATGAACTTATTAAATAAATCCTTAGATTTATTAATAAGTAGATGAGCGGAAGAATTTAATCAAATTGTTAATGAATTCAATTAAATTGGAGATGGGGATTAATTAAATAATTGCTTATTTAATTAACTATATTCAAACCATTTTTAGGTGTATACAGTAACCATTGGTGTCCCAACTGGTTTATAGTCACTCATGCCAAATGTCTTTAATACCTCCTTCACATACTTAGACCGTGTGATGAAAATACCACTCTTCATTTGCTGTATTTGCAAACCTATGAAAAGTTTTATCTCTCCCACTAGAGACATTTCAAACTCACTTTTTATTTCATTTGCAAAGTCATTGCTCATGTCATCATTACCTCCAAATATGATATCATCTACAAACACTTCACCTACCAATATCTTATCTCCTTCAGATTTGAGATATATGTTGCTATCTTCACCGGTTCTCTGAAAACCTATCTTCATCAGGTGTGAATGAAGCCTTTCATACCATGCTCTCGGTGCTTGCTTTAATCCATATAATGCCTTGTGAAATTTTCATACCATGTCTTTCTCATCAGTCAAAGCATAACCATCTGGCTACTCAATGTATACTTCTTCTTCCAGTATTCCATTCAAAAATGCTGACTTCACATCCATCTGATATAATTTGAATCCCTTATGTGCTGCAAATGCAAGTAAAGTTCTGACACCTTCTAGTCTATAAATTGGTGCAAAATTCTCACCATAATCTTCTCCTTCTTCTTGTGCATAACCTTTGCAAACCAATCTATCTTTGTTTCAGACTACTACACCATCTTCATTCAGTTTGTTCCTGAATACCCACTTAGTACCTATCACATTTTTATTCACTGGTCTGGGTACTAGGGTCCATGTATTGTTCTTCTCAATTTGATCAAGCTCCTCTTCCATAGCTTTGACCCAATGATCATCTCCAAATGCTTCCTTAGCAGTTCTAGGCTCAATAGTGGAGATCATGCAAGAATTTTCTCTAATTCTTCTTCTAGTTAACACTCCAACATCCTTATCTCTAATAATCTGGCCAGGATTGTGATTGAGTCTCACATACCTCAGAATAAAATGATCATTATCTTCAGGTTCTTCTTCTTCATTATCATCATCTTCTTCTGAATCTATCTGTTCTGGTTGAACTTGTACAACAACATTCTCTTTACCAGTTTCAGATTTCATAGGTTCTGGTTCCAAAAACAAAATGCAAGGATCTTCATCCTTTTTCTCCACACTGGTTTCCCCTGAGACTTTAGGATACTCATCCACTTGAACATCAACACACTCAGTGATTCTTCATGTCTAGTTGTTATAACATTTGTAGGCCTTACTCTTGGTGGAATAACCAATAAATATACCTTCATCACTTTTAGCCTCAAATTTGCTAACATAGTCACCTCTTTTAATAAAACATTTGCTACCAAATATATTGAAATAACTAACATTAGGTGATCTACCATACCAGTATTTATAAGGAGTCTTATCCTTACCTCTTTTTACCAAAATCTGGTTCATAGTGTAGACAGCTATGCTGATAGCTTCTCTCCAGAAATTTTTCTCTACACCTCCTTGTATCAACATCATCCTAGCAGCTTCAACAACTGACCAGTTGTTCCTCTCTGCAATATCATTCTGTTGTGGTGTCCTCAGTGCAGAAAGCTATCGTTTGATACCATTTTCTTCACAATATATCTAGTGAATTCCTCAGAAGTAAATTCACTACCTTGATCAATCCTTAGACACTTTATCTTCTTACCACTCTCCTTTTTAGCTAAGGCCCTGAATGCCTTGAACTTACTAAATCCTTTTGTTTTATCCTTCAAGAATGTGACCCACATCATTCTTGAGAAATCATCAGTGAAGATCATAAAATATCTATCACCTTGAATAATTTTAGTCCTTATTGGTCCACAGAGGTCTGTATGAACCAAATCTAATAGATGTTCCTCTGAAAAAGATTTGCTCTTAAAATTTGAGGATGTTATCTTTCCCAATTGACATTCCTTACATAGAGCATTAACCAGTTTGTCCAACTGAAGAAAACCTCTCACTGTCTTGGACTTACTAACTTTAACAATGTTATCAAAATTTATATGACAAAATCTCCTATTCCAAAGCCAACTATCATCTACTTTAGCAATTAAACAGTTGTTGACTTTAGGATTCAAGTGAAATAAGTTACCTTTAGTTTATTTTCCACTTCCAATTAGTTCACCTTTTCTCCCATAGATTTTGCACATGCCATTCTTAAACTCTAATGGATATCCTCTGTCATTGAGTTGAGAAACACTCAAAAGATTGTGCTTTAATCCTTCAACCCAGTAGACATCATCTTCAGTGCTCTTTCCATTAAGAAAAATAGTTCCCTTACCTTTAACCATGCAGGGTGAGTCATTACCAAATCTCACAACTCCTCCATCAAATTCCTTCAAAGAAAGAAATTTGCTCTGGTCAACGGTCATGTGATGTGAACAACCACTATCAATGATCCAATCATCAAAATTATCCATGCGAGAAACTAAAGCCTTTTGATCAGATGTCTCCTCTTTAATGGCTATAAAGACAATATCTTCATTAGCATCACTCTCAGATTCCTCATCATTGATACCACCATCAACTGGAATAAGATAATCTCTTTTGTCTTTTTGCTCGTACTTCTTGAATTTCTCTCGCTTGTGCTCATTATCACCATTAGGATAGTTAGCTGCAATGTGTCCAATCTTGTTGCATGCAAAACATTTCAAAGGTAATTTACCTCTATGTTTACCAGTACCTCTGGGCAAATGTTTGGCCAATAATGCTTCAAGCTCAACCAAATTGTATTCATCATCAACTTCTCTGCTAGATCTAGATTCATAGCTGTGACTAACATCTCTACTTTTCCTCATAGATGGGTTAGAAACTGAAGCTCTAAATGTAGACTCAGATTTCTGAACACTACCATCATAACCATTTAATTCAAAAGCAGTAAGATTACCAATGATGGAGTCAAGGGCTACCTTAGTTTTGTCAATTGACTTTAGCTCCTGAATGGCTACAACTCGGATAGCATAGACTGGTAGCAGGGTTCTCAACACCTTACTAACCATTGTGGCATCTTCCACATTACCACCAACACTCTTGATCTCACCAACTATCTCTTTTATCCTCTGACCATACTATTGGATATTCTCACCTTCAACCATCTGCATGTCATTAAAATTTCCTCTTAGACTCTCTTCTTTGCCAATCTTCACATGTTCATCACCTCTATAAATCTCTTCAAGTTTCTTCCATACCTCATATGCAGTCTCTAAGCCATGGACATCAACATATTTTGTATCAGACAAAGAACTGATAATAACCTCTAGTGCTTGATTGTTTTCTTGTTTCTCTTTCTTATGATCATAAATCATAATCCCACTAGGTGCAACATATTGAGTACCAACATGTTCCCAATGTTGATTTCCTAGACTCTTGATATAAATTTTCATTCTATCACTCCATATTCTGTAGTTCTCTCTATTAAACTCAAACCTTCCTTCTTAATCATGCTCTACAAGATCTTTACCTCAAGCTGTTAGGCTTAGACCTTAGAGGACCTGAGAATCTCTGATACCAATTGATGGTATGATGAAAGAATAAGGATCTGGTCAACTACTAAGGGGGGGGGGGGTGAATAGGTAGATAGAAAAACTGATATAAACTTTCACCAATCTTAAAATCAACCGCTCAAAGTAAACTATAAACTGACAAGTTAAACTATTGAACTATAAATGCAATATAACTGTTAGAATAAACTGGTTGACTATTATAACAAATTAACAGTAAACAAATTGAAACCCACAAAGATGCAAATATTTTTACTGACATAAGTAAAACTTCATTTAAGATTTCTGCATGTTATCATAACATATCAAAGTGGATTAAGCAGTTAAGCAATTCAACCATAGTAAACATAACCACAAAAACATTCACCACTTGACACAATATTCTTGACATGGAAACCCAAATAGGAAAAAACATGGTGAGATGAGACTCACAAGTTAACTATTTGAACTCTTCTGAAGTTTTCCCTGTTAGGAGCCAAGCTTGTTAAAGCTTTACAAAAAGTCCTGTAAAGAACAGACCCTGTTAGGGACCACCCGGTTATGGGATTGACTATAATGCCCTATTAGAAGCAATACTCTATGAGGAGTAACCTCAGTAGAGGATTTGAAATGCAAGCTAATGGACCACTTGATTAGAGGATTTGAATAACACTAAGCTTGTTAGAGCTTACCCCGTTAAGGGATTTTAACTGCTGTAATTGTTAGAAAACAACAGAAGTTTGCCAATCTATTTGAATAGCAGTACACTTGCTTGTTTAGATCCTTTTCATGCTTCTATCCGCCTTTATAGAAACTGTAGATACATCATCTGGTTTGGCAACCACACACTCAAGTACAACTTTGCCAACTTTGAAACAAAACAACTCATCGACCTTATAAACAAATCAATTAGGTCGGTAACACAACAAAAACCTAATTCTCTCATAGAGATTTCAAAAAAGTCGGTTCAACTATGACCGTCAGATTACATAACAATCTCTGCACATCATTCAAGATATCCTCGACTTCTCCTTGATCACTGCTTCATCAAACTCAGTAACTCATCACATGTTTTTCAATACATGCAATATACTTGCGCATTCCCTAGATAAAAGCCATTATCTCAACGTGCCAAAAACACTTTGAAACTTTTCTCATACAATATGCATACATGTCATAATCTTTACCGCTCATCATCAGATCATAAACCAATATAACCAATTCACCAAACTTACTCGGTTAGGGTTTATCAAATCAACATGTAGGGTTTACTGGTTCAACTCTTCAATACTTAGCAATACCGGTTCATTCCATAAACTTACCTACCGGTTACAATTCCCTTCACTAGCTCTTCCTACCGGTTACAAAATAACATTATAACAATATCATTATCGGTTAATTGACATCAATGACAAGATAACATTTCATTAATGCAATCTTCATGCAAATGCCAACAACTACTCCTTTGCCTATTGCAGAGATTAGAATGGAAGGAGTTGATGATATGTTGTTTGAATATAATTCCATGGTACCCACTCACCATAAGCCCCAACATTCACATCCTCCTATCACAATGGAAGAGGAACATGATAGTATTCAAGTTGACAATAACTTGCAATTGGAGACAACCTTTGATTTCTCACAATCTCTCTCTCTTGCTGAGTCTCCTGCTCTATCACAGACTCAAAAAACCACCAAAATAAAGAGGAAATAAATCAAAATTAGCAAAAACAAAGTGTGAAATAGAGGTAGGGCATGCTACTCTCGTCGTCTACAATGAAAGTTATCTCATGGAATGTCAGAGGCATCAAGGCCTCTAATAAGAGACAAATGGTCAAGCAACAACTTGGCTCATTAGGGCTAGATATTATCATGTTACAAGAATCTAAAACATCTCAAGATACATTTCAAGCAATAGTACAAAAGTGGTTTGATTGGAGATTTTCTCATGTTCCAGCAGAAGGAGCTTCTGGAGGTCTAATAACTCTATGGAACCCAAAGACTCTAAATGTAGAAATAGTGAGTGAAAACAAGAATTGGAAACCTTTTAGAGTACAAAGCTTTGACCTTTCTTTTATTCTGATAAATGTCTATAGATCGACCTCTACTTATGAGAAAAAGATGCTATGAGACAATCTCACAACTTTCCTTAAACAATTTGTAGACTTGAATGTTCTCTTAGGAGGGGACTTTAATGCAATTGTTTCTCTTCAAGAAAAACAAGGTGGAATATGTCCTCCTCCAAATACTATTGAGGACTTTGTGTTGTTCATCTCTGATAATAACCTAAAGGATATAATCCCCACGAAAGGGCAGTTCACCTAGACAAATAGAGGGATGAACTTTTCATAGATTGAAGAAAGACCAGGCAGGTTCCTTATCTCTCAGCACTGGATATTGTAGAATTACAATTTGGAATTTGATATTTTACCTCCTACATGCTCAGACCACTATGCTATATCAATTAACATTCTGAACCCTCCACATCTATCTTTACATCGTCCCTCATTTAAATTTGAGAGAATATGGTTCAAGTACCCAAATTTTCTTCCTCACCTGAGATAGTGGTGGCAAAATGCTCATCAACAACATGGCACTAAAATGTTTCATCTTGATAGAAAGATACAATATGTGAAAAATCAAATTAAAAAATATTTGTGCAAGTCTTTAAGAACATATTTGTTGAGAAGGATATAGTATCAAAGCAGTTGATGGAAATTCAAAATCACATTTTTATCCATGGCATGGATCCAATCACCTTTGAAAAACAAAAACAGTTGCAAGCAACCTAGGAAGAGTTGAGAAAAAGAGAGGAAATTTATTGGAAACACAAGTCTACGGAATTATGGTTAAAAGAAAGAGATAAAAACACCAAGTTTTTCCATGCATCAACCAAATCCAAGAGAGAAACAACATTAATTTTTGTTATTCATGATGCTACTAATAGTAACAAGCTTACAAATGCCACATAAATTCAAGATGAAGGTGTCATATTCTTCAAAAACCCCTTGGCTACTATTACTAGATTTAACTCAACCCAATATGACGAAGAAGTATTAAATGTTACCCCACAACTTATTTCTCAACAAGATAATGAGGAGCTAATGAAGCTGTTCACTATAGAAGAAGTTAAAAAGGTGGTATTCTCATTACCATCATACAAAGCCCTAGGCCTAGATGGATTTACCGTACTATTTTTTTCAAAAATCCTAGGATGTAGTAGGTTTTGATTTTGTGGAAACGCTTTAGGAATAAAAAATAAGCTCTTCAGTTTTAAAAAAATTTAATGCTACAACCATAGAAATCTTACCAAAAGCTAAAAATCAAAAAATATTTGTAGAATTTAGAGCTATCTGTTTGTGCAATACCATATACAAGATTTTTACTGAAGCTATTTATCTAAGGCTTCAACATAGAATTCCAAAAATTGTCTCTCCAGAGTAGGGTGGTTTTGTACTAGGTAAAGAGACTGTTGAAGGGGCACTAGTGGCTCGTGAGATACTTCATTCAGTAAATTCCTCACAACTACCATCATTCATTGCCAAACTTGATATGAGGAAAGCCTATGATAAAGAAAGCTGGATTTTTTTGCTGAAAGTTCTTCATAAGTTTGGTTTCTCTGAAAAATGATGTAAATGGGTTAAAGCATGCATCTTAGGAGCACATTATTCAATAATTATAAATGGGGCACCAAGGGGATTTTTTACAGCTACTCAAGGAGTAAGGCAAGGAGATACTCTATCTCCTTTCTTGCTTATTGTCATGGCAAAATATTTTGGCATGATAATTAGTGTATGCGGGAAAATGTGGTGACAAAAATGAATAAATTGAATCTAAAATACCCACACACCAATTAGACTCTTGGTGCAAGTATATGAACTAATTGAATTAGTTCAACTTCCGAAGGGGTGTCCCATTGTTCTCTATCTCACAGGATCCGTAAAGTCAAAGTTTTTCTCTCAGATCATTGAGCAAATGACTTAGGAATGACAACTCCATGAATGAGTGATATTTGATCTATATGCATGAATGCATTCTAAGATATATATGATGTTAAAACTATGATGATTAAGCTAGTATGAAGATAATGATATGATAAAGATATTGGTAAATTATCCTAATCATGATATGCTAGCATGGATATATTATTGATATGAGAATGAAATTCTTTTAAATGTTTATAATGATGTTTTAACTAAGAGAGGCTAAAATGCTTAGTAAATTAGACTATAAAGTAGATGCATGAAACTTGGATATATGAAAATGAGGAATGGGAGCTCTATTTATAGGGAAAATAGGGCAATGGATGGTTAAGATTGAATAATCTTAACAAGTGATAGGATTGAAAGTTAATCAATCTAGTTTTACAATTTTCACCAATGAAATGGTGACAATTGTCAACAAGAGGTTGCTTGAGAGGAGATGCAAGAAGAATTAAATGCTTGAGAAGACATGAAGGTTACCCCAGGAGGTAAGGGTTAAGGTTAGGTTAGGGTTATCCAATGGATAAAGCTTTTAACCAAGGGGTAAATTATTGTACAAGGGTTAAATGGATAACTATGGTTAAAGCCATGAATTCTTGATGAGACCCTTGAGTCAAAAGGATGGTTAAGTTAGAGGAAAGTCTCTAAGCAAAGGTCAAAGATGAGTTAACCATAAATGGTTATGTAAGAGCCTTTAATGGTTTGGAAGACTTTTAGAGGTAACCATTTGAAGACATAAAGCCTTTAATGGTTATTGAAGACTTTGGAGGCTTTGAGAAGTGTCTTCTCCTTGCTTAGGAAGGTGACAATAATTAGGAGATGAATTAGGTGTAGTGTCATAAAATTGTGACCCCTTCAATTTTAACCATATTTGGGGTCCTCACCTTGGTGACATCATCTCCTTCCTTAATCGAGACCTATTTATGCATTTCTAACCCTTCTCCTTTTTTCCTTTATGTCTTGTGGCTGCTCTCTATCTTGGCTAGGGCCCAAAATAGTGCAGGACAGGGGCATGGCGCCCTTGTCCCCCCTAGGACAAGGGCGTGGCACCCTTTTCCCCCTGAGACAGTGGCATGGCACCCTTGTCCCCATCTCGTAGGGTGGTCCTATTTGCGGGTTGCCCGATCTTCTATGCACTTCTTTTCTTAGGGGTTTGTTATTCCTCTTTGTCAGCCTTCAGTGGTTAAAAGTTAATCCTTGAGTCATGTATAAAAGGAAATTCAATACCCTCATTCGGGGGGAGAGGACAAACATATGACATATGATAAGAGATAGAGATCATAAAGAGAAGATGCAGGATTTCAAGTTCATCAACAAGCATTCAAGTCTTCTTCATTGGAGCAACATTACAACATTCATTTGCAAGCATGTGTGTTTGTTAGGGTTTTATCATGTTACATGCCATTCCATACAACATTTGTGATTATATTCAAGAAGCAAAGCAATCATTACCAACAAGTTACAGATCTACAAGGTATACATCTCCATTGTTTACATTCAAGCATTTGCAATTACTTTCTTTCTAGGTTGATTCCTCAACCGAGGTTTGACTAAGGCAAACCCCTTTCCATAACCCCCCTTTCTTCTCTTTTTTGTGTGTAGGTTGCAGGTGCACAAATGTAATTGCAGGTTTGGGCTTCATTTGTAGAGATAGAAGAACCCTTTTGATTTCACGGATTTTGTGGCGGACCATGTACATTCTCGCCATGGTCTTGACGAATTTTCTCCAAATTTGCAGGGTAGCCCTGCGTCAGTTTAATTAGCTCAGATCCGAAGTTACAACACAATCTCGAACTGGTATCACCTCATTTCACTCATTTCCTCTCTCTTTTCTGCACAGTCAACAAGTCAACTTTCTCATTTATAAAAGAGGGAAAACACACATCAACCACTTGCAATCCACTTAGTATTCAGATCTAGTGGATTCAACCTCTCTTTTGAATGTAAAGTTCTTCCCAAGTGAAAATCATCCTAGTGGCTTCCTTTCTCTCTCCTAGGTGGGAAGTCACTAGGATCCAATTTTCCACTTTACATTAGGCTAAATTGGAAGTGATTAGAAGAATCTAGAAGGGGTTTACGAGGTAAGTGGGAGATGTAGGAAAATGCAAGTGGATGAGGGAAAAGGATTTTAATTAAAATAAAATTGCTTTATTTTAACTAAAATAGATGCAACTTGCATAAATACAAGTGGGGGGATTTAATAAATAAATTAGATTTATTTATTTGCAAGGATCAATTTAATTAAATGTAAATTTAATCAAAAAAGGGAGAAAGGGGAATTAATTAAATAAAGTGATTTATTTAATTAAAATCCTAGAAAAGGTTTGGGTTATTTTAATTAAATAAATTGAGTAATTCATTTAATCAAATAGATGAAAACGAAGAAATTAATTAAATAGAATTTAATTAATAGGAGGAATAGGGTTAAAATAAATATTAAATATTTATTTAAGAAAGTGGTCAGATTTATACGTCTACATTTTGCCCCTCTTTGAAGTGACATGTGTGCACATGTTGATTCAAAGAAAAAAATGTTGGATATGCCGCCACAATTTGATCGATATGATGTTGTGTGTCAAAGTTGTCAATATGTGCCCTATAAGTAGATTTCATGAACAATATTGATGATGCCCCCTCGGGAGATGAATCAAGGATTTAGTGAAAAGTTGTCAAGTTGATGAGCATTTTTGAATACATGCAATATGAAAATATTAATTACATTGTATGCACATTATTGATTCATCTCCTGAAAAAGGATGTTGATAAGGTTAAAAATAAAAAAGTACGATTGAAATACATGGCCCACATATTAACACTTGATTTTTTCTATTAAAAGGTAAAAAGTGACTTTGAAAAATCATTTGCACACTTGTCTCTTTGTGATTGTACATTTGGAGCTCTGACGATGATGCCGATTCCATACTCCTCGCACCGATTTGAGCGTGTCAGGCGATACCGGAGACCCGCCACATATTGCCCACCAGTAAGTGGCCAAAATCCATCTTTGTTTTTGATTAATTTTATTTATTTTCATCACGTTTCAATTTTGAGTCAGATTTTGCCGGTTTAGCGTGTTGGATAGGTTGTCTAGTGCATATGATAGGAGTTTTAGTGCGTAGAAAACCCTAGGTAGGTTTAGCATTTCAGTGGCACATTGTAGCGCGATTGAGGGGTAGGTTAGCTCATAGGATAGCTTAGCGCATTGAGAAAATAGGGTAGTGCAAATGGTGTTTCAGTTAGCACGTAGGATATCTTAGTGTGTAGGGTGTTTTTTACAGTGCATTCGTGGAAAAGGTTAGCACATATGTAGCAGCTTAGCGCTTTGGGGCTCTGATTTAGCATGTGGGGTCCAAAGTTGGATAAAAAGTGTTGTGAAAAATGCGTCGTGAGTCAAGCAAATTAGATAGGTTGTGTAGATGTCAATATGGGTCTGTCGATTACTCTCATATGGTTTATGATCCAATGTGAGTCCTATTTTGTGATGATGTCTGATTCTGATATGAGTCTGTACTCGATATGGATCTTGTTTCAATATGACTTGCTTTCAATACGAGTTGCTGAGTTGATTTGAGTATTGATTTCAATATGGGTCTAATTTTGATTTCGATATGGGTCTTTAATTTTCGATATGGGTCTTTGATTTTCGATAGGGATCTTGATTTTCTATATGGATCTTGATTTTCGATATGGGTCCTTGATTTCAATATGGGTCTTTGATTTCGATATGAGTCCTTGATTTTCGATATGGGTCTTTGATTTCGATATGGGTCTTTGATTTCGATATGAGTCCTTGATTTTCGATATGGATCTTGATTTTCTATATGGGTCCTTGATTTCGATACGGGTCTTTGATTTTGATATGGGTCTTTGATTTTGATATGTGTCTTTGATTTCGATATGAGTCTGATTTTTGATATGAGTCTTGATATGATGTACTGATTGATTCATTGACATGATGTGAATATGTATATGATGTGTCCTTGATATGTTTCACTTTTTCAAGTTGATTTGTTTTGATTGCTGATAGATTGGATGGAATTGAGAACTGATGATGGATATTTGTTGATTTACTGGCAGATCTTGGCATGCTCCAATCTTGAGAGCGATTTCCAAGGCCATGGACACTTATCCCATGTTTGTCATAGGCTGATAGAGATGTAATTGAGAGATGTGGGTTATCATCTTTGTTAGACATGCCTTGGTATATCATTAATTGGGGGTTACTGATAGCTTTGGCAAAGAGGTGGCACAGTGATACGAACACCTTTTACTTGGCGACTGGTGAGATGACAGTCACACCAGAGGATTGTTATCAGATTTCGTGGATTCCTATGGTTGAGGATCTATTACCTTATGAGAAGACTGAGGAGGGTGGCACAAAGGCTCTCCATCGTATTGTTCAGGATGATGAGATTAGTGGCTATGAGATCCCATGGAAAGAGTATTTGGATTTAGGTTATGCTTTGCTACCATCAGTATTACTAGGTTTCATTGGTGGGTTCTTGTGTCCCGACCGTAGGTCAAAGGGACTAGCCATTGGATGGGGATTGGTTCTGGAGGACATGGTGACATAGGGATGCATGTTTTCATGGGGGTCTTGCATGTTGGCCCATCTATACAAAGAGCTTCACCAGGTAGTATATCTGGGATAACTAGTTTATCAGTTGGGGTGACATTGTTACAGGTGTGGGCCTGGGAGCATATACTAGTGTCGAGACTGCTTGCAGATAGGGATAGGCCAGTTGGTCGGGCATATGTTTATGGGTATATAGGTGTAGTTGTCCAGCAGAAGCTGGGCAAACTAGAGCATTGGTGGAGGGCATTGCATGATATTGATATGGTCATCTGGAGATTGTATATAGATTGTGAGGTGTAGGCAGAGGATGGGCTAGAGATGCCATATGTATATATGTTGAGGTACCTGATTGGGAAGACGTCCTTTATTATTGAGCGATTCTTTCACAACCGTGTTCATCGACAGTATGGTAGACAACAAGGGATGCCATAGGGAGCCTGTTTATATGCTCGTTGGTGACAGGATGTGCCAGAGTGGGGACCTACCCTAGATAGCGAAGTAACTATTGATGAGTACATGTTCCTGGTGGGATAGATCTGGGATTATTGGGCTAGGGTCATGGATGCTGGGATGGTGAAGGAGTTCTCCACCTACTTTGTGGCACATGCCATGGCACACATATCTGATCCGGTAGAGCTGTTCCTTGCTTTTGAAAATGATGAGGAGTATCTACCAAGGTGAGGGGGAGCCAGATAGAGAGAGGAGGATGAGGGAGAGGAGTTAGGAGAGGGAGGTGGAGGCGGTGGTGGAGGAGATGGAGGTGGAGGAGGTAGAGGAGATGGAGGTGGAGGTGGAGGTGGAGGTAGAGGTGGAGCTAGAGGTGGAGATAGAGGTGGAGGTGGTGGGGGAGATATAGGTAGAGAGGGTGGTGGAGATGGAGGTAGAGGGAGTAGTGGCAGAGGTGGTCTCGTTCTTGGTGTGGGTGGGGGCGGTAGGGTAGGTATGATGCTAGGTGGTGCGGGAGGGATAGAGGATGATAGGCGACTTGCCAAGAGGAGGAGATCCGATGTTCTACCTCCACTAGCGCCTCGAACAAGGATAGTTGTGGGTGGGACCACAACACAGGTACCCATTCAAATTAGGGTTCCCACCCATCAATAGGATTCTTAGGTTAGAGTGCTATAGGTTTCGGTGCATGCACAGGCGCTAGCACAACAATGACAAATTATGCAGGTTATCGCAGAGCAAGATACAAAGATAGAGAGTCGGGGCTGGGCAGAGGCCCTTGCTAATAGGTTAGAGAGAGCCTCGGTCGGTGCCCCAATTCAAGACACACTGAGAGAGATACAGTACTCGACCAAGGAGGCCGAGTATTACAAGCATTTATACAAGGAGGTGGTCCCTCGAGATCATAGAGCTCCTAGCTATGCCATGGTGGCATCCACTCAATCTGGCCATAGATATACAAGGATAGAGAGAAGAGGTGTTATAGGGCCTTCTCGACATGATCCATCCAGTGGAGATCTGGGAGCTGGGACATCTGCTGTCAGATCGTCTGCCTTAGGAGATAGTCATACTTGAGAGACCTGTCTTTATCGCATTTTGATTACTTTTGTTGTATTTTGACATACATAACATCCCTTGTACATTTCGACCATTATATATATATATATATATATATATGTATATATATATATATATATGTATATATATATATATATACATATATATATATATACATATATATATATATACATATATATATATATATATATATATATGTATATATATATATATATATATATATATATATATATATATATATATATATATATATATATATATATGGCATTGATTTTATCTGATCCACATGTGATGTGTTATTGATGATGATTGATTTATGATATGCATTATGTTTTGAAATGACGATTCTATGAGGATGATTAGATGTTTAGATAATAATGGCATTCTTGATCTTTTGATTTTGATTTATTATATGATGATGTGAATGCATGATTCATGATGGAATGGGTGATAATGTGATGATGCATTGCTATGTTTACTTTGAAATGAGATGTGATGTTACCTGAATGTATATGATTTGTGAGATGTATCTTGAAAATGGGATGTATGATAATGATAATGAGATGTGAGATGTATCTTAAAAATGAGATGTATGATAATGATAATGAGATGTGAGATGTATGATATGTTAGGTCCCAGAGACAACTGAGAGGGGGGGGGGTGAATCAGTTGTCTAATAAATTCAAACCAAAAACAACTTAACCAACTTAATGCTTAATACCGGTAAACCAGTTAAGTATGCTGGTAGATAGTGTTAACAGTTAATTGCTATATCGGTAAAGATTAATGCATGAAACATAAACATAAAGTTATCCACAACACATAACATCAATATTTGTACGTGGAAACCCTGTAAGGGAAAAAACCACGATGGGAAACCTTACCAAAATACAAAACCATACCAAAATACCAAAATGATAATGATAATGAGATGTGAGATGTATCTTGAAAATGAGATGTATGATAATGATAATGATAATGAGATGTGAGACTAATGCAAGATTAAAATGATATGCAACTAAATGCAAGTTTAAAATGATATGCAACTAAATGCAAGTTTAATTTTGTCATTGTCATTCCCATTCAATTACTTGTTTGTGCTCTTTTTGTCATCATTGAGTTTTTGATATGTTGAAAGTTTAATGCAAGCATCATGATATAATTGAACCATAATGACCTGAGTAAAACTTACATGGATGTTTGATATTGCAAGATGACATAAGCGTCGAGGTATAATTGAACCAAGACGACTTTAGTGTTGCTTGCGTAAAACATACAAGAGTTAACCATTTTTATGTGCAAAGTGGAAAATATCTTCAATGATATGTTTCCAATCATATCTTGAGACAAATTTGCACCATATGAATGATCGTCTCACAGACAGAAAACCAAGGAAAATATCAGATTCCCTCGTTGCTTCTCTAGCTCAGTACATCCTCGAGTAGCTCAGGATATCTAATGATTCAGAAATTAAGATACAAATAGTCAAAACTTCATGATAAATGTAAAACAAATCATAATTTAGAAAAATCATCCATCGTGTGCGTGTTGAAGTTGCAGTTGGATAATGATACTATTTTCTAGCCCGGTGAGTAGTTTTGACAATGGTTCCCTAGTATGCCGCAATCCTCATTTTTGGTTTGAATTCTAAAGTGAGATGAATGTTGCACCCACTTATGGATATTCATTGATGTGGATATATACGTTGATCACCAAGCCATGTTGGGATATGATATGGATAACTATTTAGATAATCAAGGATAGTGACTACGCTAAGTATGTCTAGGATAATGTTGCTTGTATAAGTATTTAGTGATGGTGATCAATTGAGACTAGAGGGATCAAAGATATGATGTGAGTATAAATAGATGGAGGAGATGTACTCTCACAAATAGCACCTATTGCTAGGTTTTCACCACTTGTTTTTATTGCACTTTTTGATATGCTTTTCTTTTTTTTTTGTATTTTTTGATTTTTTTGCTTGATCCGTGCATTGGATGACTCAAGTGTAGAACTTATTCAAATGGATGTTATTGGTTGTTTTGCTGAGAAAATCCCCTTCTAAAGTTGACAACTGATATGCTCTTGATCTTTAGGCTGATATGATGACAAAGGGTCCCAACTAGTTAGGTTCAAATTTGCCCTTCTTTTCTCGATCTTGCTGATTTCTGGGATTTTCTTTTAGTACGAGACCACCGACTTTGAAAGCCCTTGGGATGAATTTGTGATTATAGCTTCTACACATTCATTGCTGATATGCCTTGAGATGATCATAGGCACGTTGTCATTTTTCTTCAAGAAGCTCTAGTTCCTGCAACCTGTTCACTCGATATTCCTCATCTGGTATGAGGCCCTTCAAAGATACTCAGAGATGGATTTTGACCTCAAGAGGTAGAATTGCTTCTGAACCATACACCAATGAATATGTTGTAGCCCTATAGGTGTACATATACTGGTTCTATAGGCCCAGAGTGCCGGATTGAGTTGCACATTCCAATCATTGCCAGCATCGTTTACTATTTTCTTGAGGTTTTTCAGGATTGTTTTGTTTGATACTTTTGCTTGGACATTCCCCTGCGGGTAGTATGGTGTGGAGAAGTGATGTTGGCTTTTGAATCATTTGCATAGCTCTCACACATATTGATTCTTGAAAGGACGTCCATTATTTGTGATGATGGAATTGGAAATGCCATATCTACAAATGAGATAATTGAGGATGAATGATGAGATCTATTTTCCGGTTACGGTGGTCATCAAGACTGCTTTGATCCACTTGGTGAAATACTCTGTGGTGGTGATAATGAACTTGTGCCCATTTGAAGAGGAAGGATGAATCTTTTCTACTAGATCAAGTCCCCATTGATAGAAAGGCCAAGATATGGTGAACGGTTGTAGCTCTTGTGTTGGTGCATGTATGAGGTTACTGTGAATTTGACATTTAGGACATTTCTTAGCAAATTGATAGGACTCTCTTTCCATTATCGGGCAGTAATATCCCATTCTCAGAATTTTCTTGGCGAGAGTAGGATGACTCAAATGCGTACCACAAATACCTTCGTGAAGCTCGTGTAAGATAGAGTTAGATTTATTACGATCAAGGCATCAAAGAAGAGTACCATCTAGACCTCGACGATAAAGTGTGTCAACGATTAAGGTATAGAGGGTGACTTATTGGATGAAGCTGCGTTTTTGGTTGTGAGATAGGTCGGGTGGGAGAGTATTGTTTTTGAGATAATCATAGATCTTCCCTTATAGATGGGAATCCAAACCGTTTAGGGCGTAGATGACTTGGGATACAAAATTGTCATAGGCTAGGGAAAATAATTGCTCTACCAGGAACTCATAACGACTGTGTTTATCTAGAATTTGCAGTAGTGAGGCGATAGTGGCCATTGCATCGGAAGCTCTGTTGTCCAATCTTGAAATTTTCTCAAAGGTGATGTGCACAAAGTAATTTTTGAAATCATCCACCATTCTTTTGTAAGGCATTAGTTTATCATCCTTTGTCTAATAGTCATCATTGATCTAGTTGATAACTAATTGATAATCCCCATAGACTCTCAATTTTGCGATTCACCATTCTACAACCACTTTGATTCTTGTTACTAGGGCTTCATATTCAACAATGTTGTCGGTGCATGGAAACATTAGTCTGTAAGATATTGGAATTGTATGCCCCTCTGGAGTGACGAATAGGATGCCTGCACCCAATCCATGTTGTGTATAGGATCCATCAAAGTATAGGGTCCATTGCTTGGGGTTGATAGTGAGCACATCTATGTTTAGAAATTCCACTTGTAGTGGTTGTTGGTCTAGTAGTGGTGCTTCTGCCAGTTGATCTGCATTTCATGTCCTTTGATAGCTCATCATTCTGTGTACTGAATATCAAACTCACTTAGAATCATGACCCATTTAGCTAATCGTCCTATGGGAGCTGCCTTGCTATGTAGATACTTGAGAGGATCGATCTTTGCTACCAACTTGATTATGTGAGATAACATATAGTGGCAAAACTTTTGAGAAGCAAACACCATTGCCAAGCAAGCCTTCTCAATGAATGTATAATTGAGTTCATATATGTTCAAAGTCCCGCTGGTGTAATAGATAGCCTATTCTTTTATTATTATGAAGTAGATGATTGGATGAGAGACATTTGTCTGCTAGCTGAGCTATAAATCATCCGATGGATTGCAGCCATCCCTACAGAGATTTGAGTTGGATAATTTTTTTAGGAGGTGGCATCTCCATGATAGCCTGAAACTTTGCTGGATATACTTTGATGCCTTTTTCTGATACAATATAGCCTAACATTTTTCCGGATGTGACCCCAAAGACACACTTCTTAGGGTTTAGTCTGACCTTGAATTGCTTCAATCGTTGAAAGATTTTATCTAGTATGCCGAGGTGTTTTGCTCTAGTGAATGATTTAGCTAGAAAATCATCCACATAATCCTCCATGAAAGTATGCATCATATCGTGGAAGATTGTTGTCATGGCTCTTTGATAAGTTGCACCAGCATTCTTCAAGCCAAAAGGCATGACATTCCAACAATATGTTCCCCATGGATAGGTGAATGCAATTTTATCTTGATCCTCTGGGACTATCTTGATTTGATTATATCCAGAGAAGCCATCCATTAATGATAACATTGCATGGCCTACTATTAGATCCACAATAGTGTCGATGCTTGGCAAAGGAAAGTCATCCTTCAGACATGCTTTGTTGACATCCCTAAAGTCTATGCATATTTTGATGCTTTTATCTGGTTTGGAAACTGGTACAATGTTTGAGGTCCATTCAGCATAGTCTATAGGTCGGATAAATCCGACATCTAATAACTTCTTTAGTTCTGCTTTGACCAACAATGCTACATGTGGATTCATCTTTCTTAATTTTTGCTTGACAAGTTTAGCTCTAGGAGCGACAGATAGGTGATGCATGATTAGATTCGGATCTACCCCTAGCATGTCAACACAAGACCAATAAAAAATGATTTGCTTTTCCTTGAAGAATTTGATAAAATCTTGTTGTTCTTCTTCTATGAGTGATTCTGCCAGATGTATGGTTTTGACTGATGTCTCAGTGCTGATGTTTATTGATTGAGTTGGATCAATCAATATTGGTGACCTTTCTTGATAATGTTCAGGAAGAGTGTCAAGTCTCCCATCTTTAGGTGCCTCAAAAAGGTTTTCACCTTCAGAGGCATCCTTTATTTTTACTTTTTTGTGATCTAATATTGCCATTAACTAGTTTTCACCATTAGATCCATTGTTTATTAAATTTTTGCGACTGAGAGACTTGGCACTCCCCTGATTGCAGATATCGTTATTTCATTCACTGGTGGAGCACGTTTCTAGGTTGACTGAGAACAGGTATTGGACAATTGATTCATCATTTCAGAATATTAGTATGTCATGATGTTTGGGTTCTTCATAGTCTATGAGATCAGGATATATGAGTGGTAAGAAGTCATTTGGTGGGTTAAGATCAGCTACCGTAAGTGTCGTGATGGAGTCATCGTTATAGTCATTTGGGATACTGGTGAGGTCTATGATATTTTTGAGGTCTTCGATGGTATTCTCTTTGATATTGCCTTGTTCATATTGTTGCTACTCATTCTCACTAGCCTCGTAGATATGTCATAGTCCGAATTCAAGCAGTTGGGATTCTGAGCTTCGTCCCTCCTGAGAAATGGGTGTGTATGTGTGGATGGTATCCACCTCAACATATTTAGTCATATCAGAACAACTATCCCACTCATATTCATTGGAATCGGTTTCAGAATTACTGTCCTAGGTTAACTCGTTGTGTCTGACAAGTATGTTGTATGGTGGGAAAAGATTATTAATGACTGACACCAGTTTTGTAGCTTGTTCTAATTTGGGATCGATGCTTGCTTGTACTCTTTGAATTTATTCGTACAATTTTTCCCTTCTGTGAGTAGAAATTTCTTTAGGTGATGGCTCCACCCTGGTTTGATCAGGTTCTTGCACATGATGTACTTTTTTATAAGATGCTTCCTCCTTTTGAATAGCGAGCTCTTCTTGTCGTTTCTCATTTTCTTGATGCTTTTGCTCCTTCTGTGTCTTTTTTGCTGCTTCGTGTAGTGATTCTTGCCATGAGTCTTCCTTATGTATTTTTTTCTCTCCATTGAGGTTTTTGATGGTGATTTTTCTTCTATCTAGGCGGAACATGTTGTCCATACCCAAGTTCTGTTTTGTCTCTTGCAAATTGTGAAGGAAGTTGTAGGGGTTCTATAATGCCTTCTTGGCGCTTTCCAATAGGTCCTTTTCCTTTGTATCCCATTCGTTGCATGATTTGAAACCTATTTCCATACTATTTTGTTGGTATGGCCACTTCTATGGTAGCATCTCAGACTTCTTCTTCATCCTCGTATAGCCAACTAAGGATGTCTTTATCTTCTGATTTGTTAACCAGCATGCCCAGTTGGATAAATTTACCATCAAACTTGGTGATGGGTTGTGTTGCCTGATGTATTGATGTGGAAGGTTGTCCATAATATTTTGGCGACGTTGGGAATTTAGATAGACATAAGGGTTCAAAAGAGTACTCACCCATGCCTTGGTCCTTTATTTTCATCTTTTGCTTGAAGTCTATGGATAGAGACTTGAGTTCTTCTTGATGGTTGGATGCTGAGGAAGCTTGGGCCTCCCTATTGTGTGGAACCAGGCTATCTTGAGCTTACCCCATAGCATTGCAATACTGAAAAGGGTTATTATATGTAGATATTAAAATTTCCTATCCATTGTAGGGGAACTTGATACATTGATGATACATGGAAGGCATCGCTTGCATTTCATGGATCCATGGACGACCCAATAGTATATTGTATGTCAAGTCTATGTCCAAGACTTGGCACATGGTGTCTCTTTGTACATGACCTACCTGAATGTGTAATATTACAGTTCCTTCGGATGATCTCTCTTCATCATCATAGGCTTTGATGGTGATTTTATTTTTGGGATCAATAGACTGCTCAAAGAAGCCCAATGCACAGATAAGCTTTAGAGTACAAATATTGAGACTAGCTCCTCCATCTATTAACACTCTTTTTACTCAATGTTTATCGACTAATACTTCGATATGGAGTGGGGTGTTATGCGGATGATTCAAGGAGACATCATTGTGTTAAAAAAAAAGATATGTTGTGTGACACCATCATTTGGGCCATCATGGCTTGGAATCGATCAATATCCAGATTATTTGGAACAGTTGTTTTGATAAGTGCATTCTCCAAGATATCCTTGTGTTTTGGAAAAAGTTTGAGTAAGTCAAGTATAGATATCTGAGTGGGAGTTCTCTGTAGTTGGTTGACTAGGTTAAAGTTAGTTTTGGGGAGATTTGTTGATGTTGATGTGTTCCCTTTTAAGACATATTTCTGCGCTCTTGTGGTCACATTTATTGACGCGTATTCTTGCTTGTCTTTGATTTTTATAACATTTACTTGATTGTCATATATCGGTATGTGATTGATGGTGTTCTCGTATATGTGATTAATACGATCTCCTTTGGTATTGTTGGACGTTGACGCTCCTCCTTTGTCATAATTGGGAAGAGGATTTTTGAAAGCTTCATGGTAACTATAGGTTTTATGACCATCGTAATTAGTCACCCTTGTCTATCATGTCTTGAATCATGTTCTTTAGCCTCATTCAATCATTTGTGTTATGCCCTTTGTTTTGATAAAAATCATAATAATGCAAGTCATTCCACTAGGGTGGTTTGACTTGGGGTTCAAAGTTGCTTGTGGCTAGCAATGTGATGATTTTATTTACCAATAGCTCTTGAAATACTAATTCTAAGGTTTGTCCTAATGGCGTGTATATTCTTTGATACAAGAAAGTATTAGTGTTGTCCTTTTGGTTTGTATTGTTCCCTTGGTTATTGTTGTAGTTGCCTTGGTAATTTTTGTTGTTTGACATTGAAGCTCTGTGGTTGGTATTTCACTGATGAGTGTTAGTGCCTTGATTAACACTTTTTTGATCATTATTGGATGGTGGGTTGCCTGATAAAGTCAACACTGGTTGTTTAGACTTCATATTGTTGGCATCAATTACCCCGCCATTAACAATGTTTTTGTTCCTTGTCCAAAATCTGGATTTGTCTAAATTGTTGTTATTATTTTGATTGTTAAAGGTGTTATTGTTTGACAAATTAACACCTTCCTTAAAGAACTTCAACATTCCTTTCTTGATGAAAGCTTCTGCTACTTGGATACCATTTTCTATAAATTTTGCAAAAGATGGTATGCATTGCAGTTTGAGTTGATAACTCAACTCACTATTTAGATTGTCTATGAAGATTTCCATCTTTTCCTTTTCAGGCACATCTCGTGGATATCTTGAGATCATGCGCCTCCATCATTGCAGAAATACCATGAATGTTTCATTATTCTTTTATTTTGTGTTACACACATATAGCATGGTGATTTCATGTTGGATGCTATAGGAGTATTGTGTTATGAATTTGTTTACCAACTCATCAAATATTTTGATGGGAGGTGTAAGTTTTGACAACCACTCCATTGTTTGCCCTCCCAAACTTCTTGGGTATAATCACATTAAGTATGTGTCGTTGTGAGCAAACTCTAAGCTTATGGTACAAATTATCGAACGTGATCACGGGGATCACTCTTATCATCGTATTTGTCATACTTTGGTATATCTGAATTTGAGGGAAAAGCTACCATGTTCAATCTCCTATCAAAAGGGTAAGGACAAATTTCATCCAAGGAGTATCGTACCATGGTTCCTTGTTGCATGTCCTGCATTTGTCTTTAAAGTGTTTGGAGTTGTTGTGTAAGAGAAGCCATGGGTGCATTTGTCCTTCGATGGGGAGCTTCCCCTCGTTCATTAAGATTGTCTCGATTGCAGTCATGGTCTTGTTCATGGGTGTGATCTTTTTTGCGTATGTTTTCTTGATCATATGCCCTATGTTCTCTTCATTGTTCTTGATAGGCATAGTTTCTTGCTCTTGTTCTTGAAATTCTCTCATCTATATTCCTTAAGTTTTTCGTGTCAAAATCCTCAGAAATGTTGACTCTTTTGCTAGTTAGCGTGAGTAGATATTTTTCCTTATCTTCTTTTATAATTCTTTCTATGAGTTTTTGGAAGGACACGTTCTCTTGACATTCTTGGAGAAGTTATTTGGTGATCTTTGTTTCTCCTATATTTGCATATTCATCAAAAGGATTGGACAGTCTATGATCGATGCTTGATTCTGGTTGTGATTACATCTCTTTGTTTCTCTGTGGTGTAGGAGCACCCTTCCAAGATCTCCCTCCTTCTTGTTTTATTTGTGTTATGCTTCTTATGAAGCCATTGTACATAAAATAATGAGCCATGGGCTCATAGGTCCTAGTTAGGGTCCTAGTGGAGATCTTAGGGGTCATAAGTCAAGATTGAGATTTTATTGAAAATGGAGGGTATGTGTGTCTTTGCAGTGTTTAGGGGTCCTTCATATCATGGTGGTGTCCTTAGGTTGGCCCAATGTGGGTCTAGGAGTCATGAAAAGCAACATTGGGAAAGTTGCTCAAAAGTTGCAAAAGTTGCATGACAACTTTTAAAAGTTGTCAAGCAACTTTTCCACCAGGAGGCCAAAATCCTTAGGTTGGCATGGATAACCCTAAATTTGGCACACCAACCGAGGTATGGGTAGTATAAGATGTTACAAACCCTAAGTTAAAGGGTTGGATGTCAGACATTGTATGACCCAAGGAAGAAAAGCTTGACTGTGACTGTTTTTGGGTTACCAGTCAGTTTGAATGAAGCTACCGAGCAAGTTAATGGATTGATTTGTGTGCAACATTGTGTGAAATGTCTTCTATGGTGTAAATACTTCCATTGTGAGTGATTATATTAGCTTTTTATTTGCAGGTTGAGTGTGTTTGTAAATAGTTTGGAAATTGTAGTCTCACTGTCTAGTTTTGGACTGGTTTGAGCAAATGAAGTCTTAACTCCATTCCCCATTGTAGAATCACCATGAAACCATGGATAATGGAAGTGAAGACCCTATAATATAGTCCCATGCAAGAAGGCCCCTTGAAAATGCAAGGAAGCCATTTGAAGACCCATTGCTAGGCGAGACTGGACAGTGCCCGGTTAGGAATGGTTGCTGTTGCAGAGGTCTTGAAGAGAAAGGTTGGTTAGAGGAGAGTGCACCCTTTAGAGGAGGTGTAGAGGAGTGTTTGAAGAACCATTGGTGTGAAGGGTAATTCACCACCAATCCAAACAAGGTGGCTAAAACACAAAACCTTCACTATGACCCAGGCAGACCAGAAAAACCCTCACAAAACCCTTAAAAACCCCAAAATTCGCCCTAGGCACTGTACGACCACTTGGAGGCCCAAAACCAAATAAATCCTTGAGCCCTTGCCAAATTAATGGTAGTCCATTTTGGGAGTTTGGGTTGTTTGTGCATCGTTTGTGAGAGGAAACCCTAGAAGACTAGTTAGGAGGCCTAATTGGTCCTAATCCTTGTAGCCCTATTTTGTAGCCAAAACATAAAATAGTGAAATCAGTAAGGGGTTGAAGGCCTAAAACCTCTTGGGGGCACATAAATGGGTGGAAAGACCATGAATTAGACCTGGTATGACCTTGCTATGACCTTGGAAGGTGTAGAACAATCATAGCCCTTATTAGCCATAGTAAGGGGTTTTGAGTCTCATGAGTAGGTGAGACCTTAGGAGTTGCATTGCAAATCATTGGTGGGTGGAATTGGGAAAGGTCAAGGGATTCCTCAAGCAAGGGAAGTCCTAGAGACCCTAGGGTGAGTAGAGAACACCAGGTGATCCAAGGAAAGGATCCAAGAGCATAGACTAGGCTATTCTATCCCAAGAACCAACCCATCAGATTGGTATCAAAGCAGGTTAAAGACTTGTTGGACTGTGTATGTCTCTATATACTGGTGAATCAGTAGGGGAGAGAAAAATGGTCACCAGTGTAGAGCTGGCTAGACAGGTGGAAGAGCAGAAGGAGAAGAATAGACTCCTTGAAGAAGCTATGAGTGAGATAAGGGATAAACTGTAGGAAGTGGTGGATCAGAGGACACAAGGACCTTGGGATGAAGACACCAAGGGAAAAGGAAAGAAAACTATAGACATAGATGATATTATCCCTGTACCAGATCCCTTGTTCAATGAAGAACCTTTTGTGAAGGCTATTAAGGCCTTAAACACCAAATATTTTGAAGGATTGCCACATTTCAGTGGAAGAATGGACATAGACACTATTATGGAATGGATTGAGGGCATGGAAAACCACTTTGAATGTGAAGGAGTGACAAAGGCTCAGAAGGTTAAAGCTGCCAAATCAAGATTAAGGGGAGCAACTTTGACATGGTGGAAGTACCTACAAGAAGAGAGAGTTAGTATGGGGAAGCTACCTATTGTCAATTGGAAGGCCATGGTGAGTAAGATCAAGGAGAACTACTTACCAGAGGATTATGAAGTCCAACTTCATAAGAAGAGACAAGGATTGAAGCAAAAAGACCTTGATGTGACCTCCTACATCAAAGAATTCCAAAAACTTTGTCTTAGGTCCAAAGTCCAAGAAGATGAATCCATTAAGGTGGCTAGGTATCTAAGCGGCCTAAAATGGAACATTCAAGAGGAGATAAGCCTATGGACTCCTACTACTGTTCATCAGCTTGCTACCAAGTTAGAAGAGAGGAACAAAAGGAAAGGAGACTCTAATAATAGGGGTAGAGGTAGAGGTAGAGAACAAGTGAATCACCGAGGTGGTTGTCAAAGCAAGGAAAATGAGCAAATAAACCAAGGAGAAGCCAAGTTAACTAAGCATGGCAGTGAAACCAATCTCAGAGGGGGCCATTCTAGAGGAAGAGGTGCACAAATTGGTCCAAATTGGGGTAGAGGTACCGGCAGAGGTAACTCCTACTTTGCAACAATGAAGTGTTACAATTGTGGACAATTGGGACACCCGACATATAGATGTCCTGACAAGCCTACATCATCAAATAGTGGAAAGAGGGTTGCCTATGCTCATGAGGACTCTTCAAGCAGCAAGACACCAGATGTGGATCATATTGAATCAGAAATTGGTGAGAATCTGATGTTGAATAGGATTTTGATCAGACAACCGGTTAAGGAGGAACCCAAACATAGGAGAGCATTGTTTAGGGTGAGATGCAAAGTTCTTGGTAAAGTGTGCAAGGTGATAGTTGATTCAGGCTCAACTGACAACATCATATCAGAAGAAGTAGTTAGGAAGTTGAAACTCATAAGAATACCCCACACTAGCCCTTACAAGGTGACTTGGTTGAACAAAGGACAGAGTGTGCTAGTCAATGAACAGACTTGGGTAGAGTTTTCTATTGGAGGATACAAGGATAAGATCCTTTGTGATGTGTTGCCTATGGATGCTTATCATCTGCTACTAGGAAGACCCTGGAAATTTGATAGGAAGGTGATCTATGACGGAGAGGAGAACTCCATTTCCTTTAAGAAGGACAACAAGACCTTCAAGATTCAGTCATTAACAAAGGATGAAGAGGGAACCTCAAGAACACCTAGTGTTTTATTGGCTACTGGTAAAGAGTTTTTAAACTTGCTACATGAGGAGGAGATAGTGAAGTGTGCCATCTTTGTGAAGCCAAAGGAGGAAGAAGACAAGTTGCAGGTAGAAGTACCCAAGGAGGTGAAGCAAATGTTACAAGATTATAAAGACATAGTGAGTGATGGAACACCTGCAACACTCCCACCTTGAAGGTCTATAACCCATTTAATAGACTTTGTTCCCGATGCATCCTTACCTAACAAGGCTGCATATAAGCTCACACTTGATCAGAATAAGGACGTAGCAAGGCAAGTGCAGGAGTTATTGGAACAAGGACTGATTAAGAAGAGCATCAACCCATGTGTAGTTCCGGTAGTGCTAGCATCAAAGAAGGGAGGTAAGTGGAGACTTTACACTGACTCAAGAGCAATCAATAGGATCACCATAAGGTATAGGTTTCCTATTCCTAGAATAGAGGATTTGATGGACTATTTAGGAGGGGCTATGTATTTTACCAAGCTAGACCTTAAAAGTGGTTATCACCAGATAAGAATTAAGGAGGGTGATGAATGGAAGACTGCTTTCAAGACCACAGAGGGATTGTATGAATGGCTTGTGATGCCATTTGGACTCACCAATGCTCCGAACACCTTCATGAGGTTGATGAATGAGGTGTTAAAAGACTTTACAGGCAGATTTGTGGTGGTGTACCTAGATGACATTCTCATCTATAGCAGAACTAAAGAGGAGCACCTTGAGCATTTGAGGTTAGTCTTAGAGAGGTTGCATGAGGAGAAGTTATCCATCAACCTAGAGAAGTGTGACTTCTTGAAGCAAGAGCTGGTCTACTTAGGATTTGTGGTGTCCAAGGGAACCTTGAAGATGGATCCAAGCAAAGTGGAGGCAATCTTGAATTGGCCTGCACCTAAAATAGGGACTGAAGTTAGGAGTTTCCATGGATTAGCTCAGTTCTATAGGAAGTTTGTGAGGAACTTTAGTGGCATATGTGCACCAGTCCTTGACGCCATAAAAGGAGGCCTTAAAACTAAGTTTAAATGGACTAAGCAAGCTGACAAAGCATTTCAAATGTTGAAGCAAGAAGTAGCCACAAAACCTATCCTACTCCTACCTATGTTTGATAAGCTATTCACTTTGGAGTGTGATGCAAGTGGAATTGTAGTAGGGGTGTATTGAGTCAAGAGGGAAGACCTGTGGCATTTTTCAGTGAGAAGCTTAATGAAGCAAAGAAGAAGTACTCAGCCTATGACCTAGAGTTGTATGCATTAGTGCAGTCTCTAAAGAAATGGAGGCATTACCTACTCCCAAAGGAATTTGTGGTGTTCACAGACAATCGGGCATTGAGTTACATTAACACTCAAGAGAAGCTAAGAAATAGACATCTGAAATGGATGGAATATCTCCAATCCTTCACCTTCACCATCAAGCATAAGAAGGGGCAACTTAACAAGGTGGCAGATGCCTTAAGCAGGAAGTTGTTGACAATTCAAGAACTATAGTTGCAGAGCATAGGAATAGAAGGTTTCAAAGACCTCTATGAAGGAGATAAATACTTCTCATCAACTTACAAGGTTTGCAAAGAGTTTGAGAACCATTTCCATGGTGAGTATGCAGATTACACTCTCCAAAATGGTCTCTTGTTCAAGGGTAATCAGTTGTGTGTACCAAGAGGATCCATGAGGGAGAATCTCATCCAAGAGAAACACAATGGCAGTTTGAGTGGACACTTTGGGATTAATAAGACCCTAGACTTAGTACAGAGGTACTACCATTGGCCAAAGTTGCCAAGAGATGTGAAGAGGTATGTAGAGCAATATGGAGTGTGTCAAAGAGAAAAAGGAGGATCAAGCAATGCTGGTCTCTATCAACCATTGCCGGTCCCTAACAGACCTTGGGAATGTATAAGCATGGACTTTGTAGTAGGACTTCCCAAGACTAAAACATGTATGGACAACATCTATGTGGTAGTAGATAGATTTTCCAAGATGAGTCATTTCATTCCATGTAAGACTACACATGATGCTAGCTATGTTGCACATCTCTTCTTCAAAGAGATTTTTAGGATTCATGGACTCCCTTTAAGTATTGTTTCAGATAGGGACAACAAGTTCATGGGTCATTTTTGGCAAACATTATGGAGGAGACTAGGAACTAACTTGTCATTTAGCTCAGCTTACCATCCACAGACAGATGGTCAAACTGAAGTCATCAATAGAGTGTTAGGCAATTTGTTGAGGTGTTTTAGTTAAGGAGTATGGATAGACATGGGATCTAATCATTCTACAAGAAGAGTATGCATATAATGACAGTGTGAATAGGACCACTGGTAGAAGCCCTTTTGAGGTTGTGTATGGCAGACATCCAAGAGGAGTATGTGAGTTGAGAGACCTTGATAGTTTGGAGATGAAAAGTGGTGAAGTAGAGGACTTCACTCAAACCATCAAGGAAGTATAAGAGCAAGTTAAGAAGGCCATCCTTGAATACACTCAAAAACTAAAAGCTAAAGTGGATGAGAAAAGGAGAGAAGTTCAGTTTAAGGTGGGTGACTATGTGATGGTCCACTTGAGCAAAGCTAGTATGCAAAGTGGTAAGCCTACCAAACTAAAAATGAAGAGGGTAAGACCTTGTAAAATTCTGGAAAAATATGGTGAGAATGCTTATAAGGTTGATTTACCTTTAGACTTAGCCATTTCACCAGTCTTCAATGTTGCTGATCTGGTAATGTACCAGGGAGAGATAGTAGGGCAGACTGAGAACCAAGCCAAGGTACTACAAGACTTGGATGTGAATAACTTACCTCAAGTGAAGAAGCCTATAGTAGAGGAGATCTTGGAGTCAAGGGGGAAGAAGTCTACTAGAAACCAGGTCTACATGGAGCACTTAGTGAAATGGGCAGAGCAACCAGTATCTGAAGCTACTTGGGTGGAGGAGAGCAAGTTCAAGACACTTGGAATAGACCTGACTCTCATCTCTTCTTCTTTTTCTTAGTTGTGTGCAGAGGGGGAGTTTCGTGCAAGAGAACCCTTCCAAGCTCTCCCTCCTTCTTGTTTTATTTGTGTTATGCTTCTTATGAAGCCATTGTACATGAAATAATGAGCCATGGGCTCATAGGTCCTAGTTAGGGTCCTAGTGGAGATCTTAGGGGTCATAAGTCAAGATTGAGATTTTCTTAAAAATGGAGGTTATGTGTGTCTTTGTGGTGTTTAGGGGTCCTTCATAGCATGGTGGTGTCCTTAGGTTGGCCCAATGTGGGTCTAGGAGTCATGAAAAACAACATTGGGAAAGTTGCTCAAAAGTTGCATGACAACTTTTAAAAGTTGTCAAGCAACTTTTCCTCCATGAGGCCAAAATCCTTAGGTTGGAATGGATAACCCTAAATTTGGCACACCAACCAAGGTATGGGTAGTATAAGATGTTACAAACCCTAAGTTAAAGGGTTGGATGTCAGACATTGTACGACCCAAGGAAGAAAAGCTTGACTGCGACTATTTTTGGGTTACCAATCAGTTTGAATGAAGCTACCGAGCAAGTTAATGGATTGATTTGCATGAAAAATTGTGTGAAATGTCTTCTATGGTGTAAATAATTCCATTGTGAGTGATTAGATTAGCTTTTTATTTGCAGGTTGAGTGTGTTTGTAAATAGTTTGTAAATTGCAGTCTCACTGTCTAGTTTTGGACTGGTTTGAGCAAATGAAGTCTTAACTCCATTCCCCATTGTGGAATCACCATGAAACCATGGGGAATGGAAGTGAAGACCCTATATTATAGTCCCATGCAATAAGGGCCCTTGAAAATTCAAGGAAGCCATTTGAAGACCCATTGCTAGGCGAGACTGGACAGTGCCCGGTTAGGAATGGTTGCTGTTGCAGAGGTCTTGAAGAGAAAGGTTGGTCAGAGGAGAGTGTACCCTTTTGAGGAGGTGTAGAGGAGTGTGTGAAGCACTACTAGTGTGAAGGGTAAGTCACCACCAATCCAAACAAGGTGGCTAAAACACAAAACCTTCACTGTGACCCAGGCAGACTAGAAAAACCCTCACAAAACCCTTAAAAACCCCAAAATTTGCCCTAGGCACTGTACGACCACTTGGAGGCCCAAAACCAAAGAAATCCTTGAGCCCTTTCCAAATTAATGGTAGTCCATTTTGGGAGTTTGGGTTTTTTGTGCATCGTTTGTGAGAGGAAGCCCTAGAAGACCGGTTAGGAGGCCTAATTGGTCCTAATCCTTGTAGCCCTATTTTGTAGCCAAAACACAAAATAGTGAAATTGGTAAGGGGTTGAAGGATTGAAACCTCTTGGGGGCACATGAATGGGTGGAAAGACCATGAATTAGACCTAGCCTGACCTTGCTAAGACCTTGGAAGGTGTAGAACAAGCATAGCCCTTATTAGCCATAGTAAGGGGTTTTGAGTCTCATGAGTAGGTGAGACCTTAGGAGGAGCATTGCAACTCATTGGTGGGTGGAATTGGGAAAGGTCAGGGGGTTCCTCAAGCAAGGGAATTACTAGAGACCCTAGGGTGAGTAGAGAACACCAGGTGATCCAAGGAAAGGATCCAAGAGCATAGACTAGGCTAGTCTATCCCAAGAACCAACCCATCACTCTGAGATTGAGTGACAACGAGCATTAATATATCTCTACCATGATGAATTCTTCTTCTTCTATTGGGGTTCTTGGTGGAGTTGGTGGCTCAGGTTGAGCCTCGTTATAAGTGATAAGGAACTTTGGGAATAAAGTGGGGTTAATCCTTCCTCCACTATTAAGGCTTTGGTTGAATGCTGCTTTTTGAATGTAAGCCCTACTTCTCAAAGGCTCTTTGTCAAATTTGTTTGTTTTTCCTTGGATATATAACCACATATGACACAAAAATTCATGATGTGATGCAAAGAGTTGACAGTTGATATAGAGAAGTTTATTCCTTTTGATAAGTGCCTTAGAACTAGGTTGTCTCTTCTTCAATGTAGTCTTTTGATGAAGACTTCTTCTTCTCAAAATATGAGGAGTGGTCATACACAAATGATCGATTTTTGATGTTGATGCTGATGTTGGATATGGATACTTCATTTGGAAACTCAAGTTTACTTTATCAAGTAGAGGTTTAGTTTGATTCGCCTCCATGATAAAGTGTGGGAAATGACATGAGTCAAGTTTCTTGATGTAGAAACTTAATTTGATGATTTGAGGACCTAACTAGATATTGTTTTTGATAGGATTTGTTGGATGGTGGAACTTTGATCACTGTGCTGATACTCTTTAATTTTATTGGATGAAATCTGATCTCAAGCTAGTTTTGAATATTTGAAAACTCTTTCTAAGAGTGCTTTGTTGGATTCAAAATTTTCTCACTTTATGATCCTTTTTGAAGTTTCATTGCTGGATTTTTCAGAGGACCCAAAAGGGTATCTGAAACTGGATAAATTTTTTCCAAAGTGACCGGTTTGCTCTCTATTTTTCACTAATTTTGACAATGCGCTAAGACAGACGTGATGCGCTAAAGAATGTTCTCAAAGCACTATAGAATGCTCCCTATGTGCTATGCTGCCTTTCCCACACACTATTTTAGACTGTTGGATAATAAAATTGCTGGATAGGTTATGCGCTAATATGTCCCTTTTACGTGTTGATGTTTGGTATGAAAGTGCTATAATATGCTTTTAATGTGCTAGGCTAATGCTTGTATGTGCTATAGTGATGTTGACAAGTGCTATCTAAATTCTTACTAGTATGATAATGATTATGTGCTAATGTGAGTGATGAAATCGCTAACTGTTGGTTGGAATGTGCTACTAAATGTTTGAGATGCACTAGGATGTTGCTCCTACGTGCTAATTGTCCTTATTTCTCTGTTTTGATGCTTTTGTTGTGATGTTGAGAAATAACTCTTATGATTTTGATGGATGAGTTTTCTGAAAATGACTTGAAAACACAACATATAGAAGAGATAACAACTTGTCTATGCTAAACAAATAGTGTATGTTCTTTTGAGGATGTTTTCAAATCCCCAATGTTTTTTACTGTTTTGGATCACAAAAAGACAAATCAAGCCAACTCTTTATTCAAGGGTCGTTGACAATATCATAGTCCACTAGTCTCGATACTTCATCAGCTCAAATAGCCTTGTCACCCCTAGGGGGCATTTGTTTTTTGCCTTTTGCCAGAAATTAACCCAAAGTGAATTGCTTCACAATTGAGTAGTTATCTTGGGAGATATATGGTGAGTGATCTTGGGGGAGGATTCTTCCTCACCCTTGCACTATGATATTGCCAATGTTTGGCAACTGACTCGGTTCAAAGTTTCTAATGCTAAGGTTCGTAATCAAGCTTCTGTTTGGTCTTCAGTGATAAACTCCCTCAGGAGGCTTCCCAACCTTTAGAACAAAGGCTTTACGTATCTTAAAGATACTAGGGGAAGACTAATCACTGAGCAAAACCATCAGAGGGGAAATTTGTCAGCCTCCACATTTGATTATAGTGGGTTGGAACACATGGCGATAAAGCTATTTCCCACTTAGGTCATTCCCCTCTCATCGGCCTTAATGGCGCCCTAAGGACAACTCGGGAGGGCAGGCCTTCTAAAGGATTTAAGTTCTTGAAGTAAAAGAAATCATGAAAGAGTTGTTTGGTTTTTTGGTCACCCAATTAAGGGGAGAGCATATACCTTCCACTTTTGAGACAAGGAAAACAAGTGTTCTTTTTAACCTTCAAAGCAATGATGATCTATCCTCCTATTTGGAGATGTTGCTCCATCAAGCCTGGTGTTCTTTTTAGTTTCTCATAGCAATTTGTTTGTTAATCTAGGAAATGAAATCCTAGTCAACTCAAAATAATGCACGTTGCTTGAAAGTGAAATGTTTTTGTAAGAATTGGACAAGTTGATTGTTATTTTTAATCTTGCAAGAAAGGGTGGATTGTTCTTTTTACCTTTGTGTAAGAAATTGAAAAATTGTTGTTCTTTTTAGAGTCCAAAAGGAAGTGTTTTCCCTAATCTTGCAAGAGAGTAAATATGAATTTGTTGTTCTTTTTAAACTTGCAAATTTTTTATTCTTTTTAAACCCAAAGAAAAAATGTAGTTGATTTTAAGCCCAAAAGAAAGATGATGTTCTTTTTAATCCAAAGGAAAAATAAGTTCTTCTTATACAGCTTTAAAAAGCTAGAAAGAAAACATAAATCCTAATTTTAACTCCTCCAACCTGCAAGAAACTGTTAAAACCTACAAGGAAAGAAGTTAGAAAATCAAAGAAAACATGGTGGGCTTACACAAGCCTAAATTTTCTAACTCTGTTACAAATTTTTCATGATGGGCTCCTAATTTGTCCAACACTCATAGGTCTCAATGCCATTAGAAGTAGAATTAAAAGACTTATTTGAAGTAGAAGTAGTTATGAAATTATTCTTAGGTTGCTTAGAAGAAGTTGAATCCTTTATTAATGCCACAATATCTTGCTCTTTAGTCTTGGATTCTAATGGAGGGATTTTATATTTTTGCACATTGGAAGGTGTAAAATATAATGACCTCCAATCATCCTCTAAGAGTGCCTCTTCAATTGAAGGAGTATCTTTGGTAGGAAATAGTGTATCCATTTGGATTGTAAAAGGAACTGATGAACTTAAAGGAGATTGAGATCTTGGTTCTATTTGCAAACAATTTTGTAAATTTTCATTAGCTTCAAATGTGTACATCTTATTGTTGTAAATGAATTTGAGATCTTGCAATGAAGAGTAGAAGGGAATGATTGCATATAGCATGAATCCATAGTCTACCTATAAGAAGGTTATATGTGAGAGTATCGGGCATGACATGGATAGGTGTGTAAAATGACAAGACCTACCTTAATAGGAATTGTAACTGTACCTAGCTACTATCTACCAACATTATCAAAACTATAAATAAAGAGAGAATTAGGCTGAATAATAGAGGTATCCACATTTATCTTATGTAGAAAGTTCATGATACACACATTAAGACTTGATCCAATTTTCAACTAGAGTTCATCTTAGTGCATTACCATTTATGACCACATCAATCATAAGTGGATCATATTGATTACAAACTTCCAAAGAAAGTAACTCATGTTTGGAAAACACAATATCCTATTTTGTCACATGTATACCCTCTAATAAGGCCACTACATCATTTAGTCTTGTAGACACCTAAAATTGTCCCGTCTAATTAAATAAATATTTTATTTATTTAATTATTTTAGCCTAATTCTTCTATTAATTAAATAAATCTTTATTTATTTAATTAATTCATTCATCCTCTTCTAGCCTTATTTCTCATTTAAATAAATACATTTATTTATTTAAATTATCCTTTTCTAAATTAAATAAATACTTTTATTTATTTAATTGATCCCACTTCTTCTATTAATTAAATAAATCTTTATTTATTTAATTAACTCATTATCCTTTTCCACCCATGACACATGTCATTCATCTCTTAATTCATACACTACCTACCCCTTTCATTATTTTATTATTTTCCTTACCTACCCTCTAATCATAGCCGACCATTTATCTTTTACACCTCTCAATCTCATCCCTCCATTTCTTATGGTGTCTTCTATATAAGGAGATGCTTCCTTCATTATCAAACCCTGACTACCAGATCAATTGACTACACTACGCCTTTGCACTTTCATATACGATCCTACTTACAACCACATTTCCGTTCTATGTTGAGCTCTTGTGCACATATAAAATCTGGGAACAAATATATCAAGCAAGATCAATGGAGATAGGAAGAATGGAGATTCAAACCCTATTGGACATGTGATGGTATAATCTTTGTGATTTCATTTGATTTGCATTGTCTTAGGTAATCTTCATATGTTATGGTGGATCTTTGTTGTTGTTAGGCTAGGGTTTTGTGGTTGAATTCATTTAGTCTCTCAATATTATTGTTGTTTATCCATTTTCACCGTATACAAGTCTTGTATAAGGTGGAACTACTATCTTTTCACTAGTAGAAAAACAACAATAAATGACTAAAAAATCTACTAAAAATTGCAAATAAATGACTAATCTTGGTCACGTGACCATTAGTAGTTTATTGGCTGTCATTTATAATGAGACCAAATTTATGACTAGATCATTTTGTTCATTTATTGATTGTTTTGATATATCAATTTGGTAGTATATTTAGTCATTAATTTAGTCATTGATTGTTGTTAATTGGTCATTTATTTAGTCATGGTAGTCATTTATTTAGTCATTGTAATCATTAATTTCCATCAATTGGTAGCATATTTAGTCATTTTTATTCACTGATTTCTGTTCATTGGTAGTATATTTAGTCATTTGTATCAAAACAATTAGAGGATAATGACTGTTATTCATAAGTTTGGATGTCATGTAGATATGAAATGTTGGTTAAATTCATATTTAATTAAATGGATACTGTGATATTGTTACTTAAATACCCACTATTATCAATTCATATTTAATTAAATGGATACTGTGATATTGTTACTTAAATACCCACTATTTAATTAAATGGATACTGTGATATTGTTACTTAAGTACCCACTATTATCAATTTATATTTTTAAAAATTGGGGAGGCCGTGGGCTTGTGACCCCAAGGGGCCGCAACACCCACTCTCGTTGGGGCTACGACCTCCATGGGGCTGCAACACCCACGGTTGTGGGGGTTGCGTCTTCCATGGGGCTGCAACACCCATGGTAGTGGGGGTTGTGTCCTCTATGGGCCGCAACATCCATGACCGTGGGGGCTGCAACACCCACAACCATGGGGACTACGACTTCCATGGGATTGTAGGTCCTCACAACAAGGCCAAAATGGGGGGAGGGGGAGTTCCAAGCCCCTCCCTCCCCCAAAAAACCAGTAAACTAATAAATATTATAAATAAATAAATAACATATAAAATTCTTTTGATTCAAAAGAAACAAAACCATAATGAAAACATGAAATGGGGTTTGAAACCCTAGAAAATTTGCATGGCTACCAGTCTTTCCCAATCCATATTTAAGATATCTAGAAAATAAAACAAGGAAAAGATGCATTAGATCAAGGGTTATCTCTAGGAAAACAAGAGATGGGGTTTGGAACCCTTGAGAATGCAAATGGCTGCCATTCCTCCTCTTCTCATCCAAATTTGTAAGAAAAACAAGGATAAAATACAGTTAGATCCAGGGTTAGAGAAAACAAGAGAGGAAAAAAAAAGAATGAAATTTTTGATTAAAAGGAATAAGCAAGCAAGAACAGATTGGGAGAATCTTTAGATCTTTATGGCTTCTTTGAAGTAGGCCACACATCCTTGAGAAACCTACAACAATGGCTTCCATGGAGGAGGCTAGGGTTAGGGAGCTTGAGAAAATGTCCAAATGAGAGAATATGGTTAGAAATTTCTTTCTTTACATCATAATAGATTTTAGGGTTTCCATTGAAGCCCTAAGATCCAACGACAAAGATTAAAACAATCTAATGGATGAGATTCTTTGCACAACCCATTAGGGTTGTGGCTGGAAGTTTTTTAAATGGGAATTAAAATTATATATATTAGTGATATGTTTGTGCGTGTAAATATATAAATATATGTGTGTGTGTGTGTGTACATATATATATATATATATGTATGTATGTATATATATATATATATATGTATGTATGTATATATATATATATGTATATATATATATTTATATATATACATATATATTATAAAATATGTATTGTACACACACACACATTAGTATATATATAACTGTTGTTCAATTAACATACATACATACATACATACATACATATATTCTAGTATATATATATATATATTTATATATAGTTATATATACTAGAATATATATATATATATATATATATTAAAATAAATATATATTTTATGTATATATATAAATATATATACACACACATATATATATATATACATATATACATATATACATATATATATATACATCTGTATATATATATATATATATATACATCTGTATATATATATATATATACATATGTGTGTATATATATATATATATATACATATCAAGCATAAATTTCATGTTTAGTTGTATATTTTATCTAATGATCAAATTAGTCATTTTTTATGTGTGACTAATTATTTAGTTGTGTTTTCTTACCCGATGACCAAATTAGTCATTTATTTAGTCATTTATAGTCGTGTTGCAAAAAAAGACTAGAATTTGGTCATTTTTAGTTGTCGTGACTAATAGTTTTAGTCACCTAATCATTTATTTGCCATATTTCTACTAGTGTTTGCAAAGCTTCCTAGAGAATCTCATGGTATGTAGGTGAAAACTCTCAAAGGGATATATTATCTAGAGTAGCACAAAGTTGTTGAACAAGGTCATACTCCTTTTTGAGGTGTTGATTAAGACGAGGTGTTGAAGGAAGCATAGGTTGAGAAGGAGGAAGAGTAGAAGGAAAAACATTCATTAGATTAGGCTTCTTGTTGTTTCTTGTGTTATACTTGTGGGCAATTGCATGTTAACTTTGTTGTTAATTCATCTTATCTTTTTGGGTGATATGTTTTGTGTAGTTTAAGATGTAGTTAGGAGTTCTAGTTGTATCCTTACCACTTTTAACATCAACAACTAGTTTTTATTGAGGTTGAGAAATATCAGGACAAAGGTGCACAATAATATTAGGCTTCTTAGGGAGAAAAAGTTAACAAAGAGGGCTCTAGACAGAGGGTAGGAAGAAAATTTCAAAAAAATCTTAGACAAGATAGCAGAGTGTAGATTGGGAATCAGAATCTGAGAAACCAAGAATGGAAAAATGCAAGCAGGGAATGGCCTTGGGTAGAAGTTTTTTTTGAAAACCCGTACCCTTGCAGGAATAGAGGATGGTTCAGAGATTGGCCACGAATTGGAGGATACTAAGATGCACATCCTAGAGTCCAGAAGGACAATAAAATTTCAACCAGGACAAGTGGCAGATGGTCTTGGGCAGATAACACTATTCAAAATTCATTCTAGGGCAAAAAAAAAGGATGGGTCAAAGATCGAACATGGTTTGGAGATGTGCACGAAGGTGGTCAGAAAGGGAAAACAATTATCAATAGACACTCATTATTTTATTGGGCAACAAAAACCTCCATTTAAGCATTTAAGTAGATAGAAGCAAGACATCTTCAATATCTGTGAAGAAACCCTGCCTGAATATGCCCTAATACCAGATTCAAGTAAAGAATATCTTGATGAGATACTTACAAAAATAGAGGCGGAATTGAAATCTAATAGATCCCAAAAGGGAAAAGAGGAAACGATTCTCCCCTCTTATGCATCTTGGCCAAACACAATACCCCTGGGGAAACCAAGTTTTTTATCAGCCTCAAACAATATTTCCATTCAAATAGAAGGAGAAGAGAAAATGTGGTCTCCTTTGTGATGACCACTCCATTGATCCAAATTTCTACTCCTTATCTAGTTATCAAACTGAGTTGTGCAAACATGACTTTGGTTCTCCTATGGGAAAACAAGATCAACATACCTCAATACTAGCTAGAGTCACTAATAAAGAGTCACATGTTGTAGCTTCTGATCAGGTCAGTTTTCTTAGAAATGGATATTCAATGTCAAACAGTAAGGTTTTGTTATCCATTTCTCACATACTACATCAAGAAAAGCAATTTTTGATCCCCCTACAACCTTTCAGATTTAGTTGCAAGGGATCGAAGTATTTCTATCATAGTCTTCACACTTATTTGCACAAATAAAGTGTATCTGGTCCTTAGGTGACCCTACTAGCATTAATGATATTATGCAGAAATTAATACTTGACAACCAACCTATCAATATTTTATCTACTCCTAAGAGGGATATTATAATCCCTTCCTCAAGTAAAAGCTATACAATGGCACAAAAAACCTCCAAGAAAATTGGACCAATTAGAAAATGAACTACTTTATTCAGTGGGCTCTCAAGTGTTCGATGAGATTGCAGAGCAAGTTCTAAATGAAGAAGATGATTTAATGATTGCTAAGTCAGATTTCAAAATCAACCATCAAGAGACCTAGCACTTTTGCGCCAAGGGAAATTTGATAGAAAATGATGAAGAGATGCTTGATACTACTCCTTTGCCTATTGCGGAGATTAGAATGGAAGAAGTTGATGATATGTTGTTTGAAAATAATTCCATGGTACCCACTCACCATAAGCCCCAACATTCACATCCTCCTATCACAATGGAAGAGGAACATGATAGTATTCAAGTTGACAGTAACTTGCAATTGGAGACAACCTTTGATTTCTCACAATATCTCTCTCTTGCCCAGTCTCCCGCTCTATCACAGACTCAAAAAAACACCAAAATCAAGAGGAAAGAAATTAAAATTAGGAAAAACAAAGGGTGAAATAGAGGTAGGTGCTCAAACTAATCTTGATGATAAATTCTCCATCACCAAAAGACCAAGGAGGTCATGCTACTCTCTTGGTTTGCAATGAAATTTATCTCATGGAATGTCAGAGCCATAAATGCCTTTGATAAGAGACAAAGGGTCAAGCAACAACTTGTCTCATTAGTGGTAGATATTATCATGTTACAAGAATATAAAACATCTCAGGATACATTTCAAGAAATAGTACAAAAGTGGTTTGATTGGATATATTCTCATGTTCCAGCAGAAGGAGCTTTTGGAGGTCTAATAACTCTATGGAACCCAAAGACTCTAAATGCAGAAATAGTGAGTGAAAACAAGAATTGGCAAGCTTTTAGAGTAAAAATATTTGACCTTTCTTTTATTCTGATAAATGTCTATGGATCGACCCCTACTTATGAGAAAAAGATGCTATGGGACAATCTCACAACTTTCATTCAACAATTTGCAGACTAGAATGTTCTCTTAGTAGGGGACTCTAATGCAATTGCTTCTCTTCAAGAAAAAAAGGTGGAATATGTCCTCCAAATACTATTGAGGACTTTGTGTTCTTCATCTCTGATAATAACCTAAAGGATATAATCCACATGAAAGGGCAATTCACCTGGACAAATAGAAGGACGAACTTTTCACAGATTGCAAAATACTAGATAGATTCCTTATCTCTCAGCACTTGATATTGCAGAATTACAATTTGGAATCTGATATTTTACCTCTTACATGCTCAGACCACTATTCTATATCAATTAACATTCTGAACCCTCCACCTCTATCTTTACATCATCCATCATTCAAATTTGAGAGAATGTGGTTCAAGCACCCACATTTTCTTCCTCTCCCGAGATAGTGCTGGTTTAATGCTCCTCAACAACATGACACTAAAATGTTTCAGCTTGATAGGAAAATACAATATGTGAAAAATCAAATGAAAACATGTTTGTGCAAGTCTTTAAGAACATATTTGTTGAGAAGGATATAGTATCAAAGTAGCTGATGGAAATTCAAAATCACATTATTATCCATGGCATTCATCTAATCACTTTTGAAAACTAAAAATAGTTGCAAGCAACATGGGAAGAGTTGAGCAAAAGAGAGGAAATTTATTGGAAACACAAGTCCAAGAAATCATGGTTAAAAGAAGGTGATAAAAACACCAAGTTTGTCCCTGCATCAGTCAAAGCCAAGTGAGCAACAAAATCAATTTTTGTTATTCATGATGCTACTACTAGTAACAAGCTTACAAATGTCACATAAATAAAAGATGAAGGTGTCATATTCTTCAAAAATCTCTTGGCTCCTATTACTGCATCTAACTCAACCCAATATGACCAAGAAGTATTAAATGTTATCCCACAACTTATTTCTCAACAAGATAATTGGTGTAGGAGCACCTAGGACCTAGGCTTAGAGATTTTTCTCATTTTGGCTTGACTTAGGCTTAGATATTTTAGGCAGGTATTGAATAAGGACTCCAGGAGGGTCCAAGAGTGAGTGTGATGAGTAAAATGTAGGCCTAGATTGAGTTAGTTCTTCTTAGGTTTGCATTTTGTGCCTAGGTAGTGGTTTGAGTAAGTAATTGACCTTCTTGATGGTCAAAAGTGTCAAAACATGGTATAGGCAATAGGAAGGGTTAAAATAGTCTTAGAAATTATTTAAGAGTCATGAGTAATGACCTAGAATAGGTATCATAGGTTGAGAAGGCAAAAAGTGAAAAAGATGCAAAATTGCAAAAAGTTGTCATGACAACTTTTGTCCTAAATTGCCTAGTGATGGAGTTAGGGATTGATCAAATCCCTAGAATGCCTCCACACATGGGGAAGACTATAAAAACCTTCTCTTGCATGGTTACCAAGGTTGGAGTTTTGTTTTTGTGAGATCAACAATCTGAAACTACTCATTTTCGGACTGTTTGTCATCATTTTGGCTCATTTTGCTCACATTGTAAATACTAATGGATTGAATCCATTGATATAGTAATGGATCAAGTTTATTTGGTGTGTTTCAGAGTTAATAGTTTCATTTCAAGCTTTGAAGTTAGGTTGTATTAGTGTTTTCTTTGCTTTTTTTGCAAACAACCAGTTTTGGCTTGTACATAGTAGTTTTATGTAAAATGGTTACCCCATGAATTCCCTCCATGCTACCATCAAGACCTGTTAGGAAATGGAAGGAAACCACTTGTATAGTGTACATATGTAGGGATAAGTTCTAGAGATGGAGTTTGATATGACTGTCACCTTGTTCTAGGTGAGTCCAGGAGCAACCCGACTAGAGGAGACAGGGTGAATTTGGTGTGCAAAGTGCAGGGGTGAATGCCAAACCATAATCTAACCTTTTGGAGGGGTCCATGAAGTTATTAAAGAGTTTCCTATGCAAGGGGAAGCCATTAAAAAACTATTTGATTCTTATTTTCCAAACTAGACCAGTCACTGTCGGTTAGAAGGCCTAAAAACCCTTCAAAACCCTCATCTTGGGGTTAGGGCACTGTACGATGGGATAAGGAGCCAAAACCACAAAAATAAGTTGAGGTTAGGTGTAAATTTGAAGAAAATCCAAACTTGTTGTAGGGTCTTTTGGACCGTTTTCTCTCAAGCCCTAGAAAACCGGATTTTGGAGGCCTAATAGGGCTAATTCCTTGTAGCCCTTTCCTAGGCAAAATGGTGAAATAGGTAAGGAAGGAAATGAAAGAAAACCTCAATTGGACCCAAAAGGTATTCAAATCATGTTAGAAGCCACCTCCACACCTCTGCATCAACTCACAATAGTAGGAGGTCAATTTGACAAGTTGAAGCCAAGGCAACCATAATGAGCACATGGGAGACATTGTGAATTGGTAGGGTTCCTAGTGAAAACACTTGAAGCAAACACCTTGGAATTGACAAGGAGAAAGCCCTAGAAGATAATGAGAAGGAATTGGAGGTATTAGAGCATAGATAGGCTTGAAGAGTTGGTGGAATTGAGAAACACCAACTAGGTAAAGTGTGAGCAAGCTAGGTGAACCCCATCAAATTGGTATCAGAGCCTATAAGATTTGGGCTATGTGAGTAGATGTCCTCAGTGGAATTTGTAGGAGGCAACCAATGGTGACCAATTTAGAGTTGGCAAAGAAAGTGGATGATCAGGAGGAAGAGAATAGACTCCTGAAGGAGAAGTTGCAAGAATTGGAGAGTAAGCTTGGTGAGATTGAAACCAAGGCAGATGAAGTGTTGGTAAAGGTTGAAGGAGCAGAAGGGAAGGGTAAAGAATTCTCAGAGATTGACAAAATGCCTGAACCTGACCCTATCCTAGAACAAGAACCTTTCTTAAAGGCATTGAAGACCTTAAATGGTAAATCACTAGAAGGATTGCCATTGTTCAGTGGTAAGATGGAAGCAGAAGTGGTCCTAGAATGGATAGAAGGCATGGAGAACCATTTTGAGTGTGAAGGAATAACTAAAGCCCAAAGAGTCAAGGTAGAAAATTCAAGGATGAGAGGATCTTCTCTCACATGGTGGGAATTTGTGCGAGATGAGAGGAAGAAAATGGGCAAAGCACCCATCTCTTCTTGGAAAGTGATGTTAGTCAAAATCAAAGAAGTCTATCTCCCTTATGACTATAAGTGAAAATTCATAGGAAGAGACAAAACTTAAGATAAAAGGACATTGATGTCAGTATTTATATGGAGGAGTTTCACAAACTTAGCCTTAGATCTCATGCAGTGGAAGAAGAGAGTCTCAAGGTTGCTAGGTACCTAAATGGTCTACGGTGGAACATCCAGGAAGAAATCAGTCTAATGAGCCCAAAAATAGTCCATCAAACCTATCAACTTGCTCTTAAGGTGGAGGAAAAAATAAAAAGAAGACATGAATCAAGCAACAATGGGGGCAGAGGTAGAGGAAAAGACAATAAAGGCCATAGGGGAGGATTTGGAGGAAGAAGTTATGAACAAATAACACAAGGAGAGTCTAAACTCACTGAGCAACAAGAGAGTGGCACTAGTAGAGGAGGATTCAATAGAGGAAGGGGATCAAACAGTGGTTTTGGAGGAAGATCTAGTGGCCAAGGTAGAGGTTCCTCATATTTTGCAACAATGAAGTGTTACCATTGCAACCAACTTGGTCATCCAACATATAGGTGCCCTAAGAAGGGATCATCATCACAAGGTGGTGAAAGAAGAGTGAAATATCTTCAAGAAGAGTCTTCAAGCAGCAAGACTTCAGAGGTTGCCTTAGAATCAGAGGTAGGTGACAACTTGATGATAAGGAGAACTTTGATCAAAGAATTGGTCAAAGAAGAGCCAAGCCAAAGAAGGTCCTTATTTAGGATCAAATGCAAGATTATGGACAAAGTTTACAAAGTGATCATTGATTCAGGGTCAACAGACAACATTGTGTCAAAAGAGGCAGTGAGTAAGCTCAAATTGCAAAGGATACCTCATAACAACCCTTATAGAGTCACTTGGTTGAACAAAGGCGAACTTATCCTAGTCAATGAGCAAGCATGGGTGGTTTTTACCATTGGGAGGTATAAGGAAAAGGTGTTATGTGATGTCCTACCCATGGCTGCATGCCATATTCTATTGGGAAGACCATGGTATAGACAGGCTATTCATGATGGAGCCAAGAATGCATACTCATTCAAGAAAGATGGAGTCACATTCAAGGTTCAGTCTATCCTCGAGGAAAGTGAAAAGAGGGTAGAAGGTCTTAATGTTCTTTTGGTGAGTGAGAAATAGTTCTTGAAGACACTTGAGGAAGGTGAAGGTGTAGGATTTGCATTAGTAATGAAGCCTAAATAGAAAGACAAGAAAGAGCAGATAGAATTGCCAAAAGCGGTCCAAGACTTGTTGAAGAAATTCAAAGGTATAGTGAGTGATGGACAACCAACCACCTTACCTCCTAAAAGAACCATAAGCCATCAAATAGACTTCATTCCCAGAGCATCCTTACCTAACAAGGCAGCTTATAAAATGACTCCCCAACAAAATATTGAGATTGCCAAGCAAATCCAAGATCTCTTAGACCAAGGCCTAATTAGGAAAAGCATTAGCCCTTGTGTTGTCCCTACCATGTTAGCTCCAAAGAAAGGTGGTACTTGGAGATTGTGTACTGATTTTAGAGCTATAAATAGGATCACCATCAGATATAGGTTTCCAATTCCTAGAATAGAAGACCTAATGGATTGTTTAGGAGAAGCAAAGTAATTTACCAAGATTGACCTTAAAAGTGGATACCACCAAATTAGGATTAAGGAGGGTGATGAATGGAAAATTGCATTTAAGACTATAGAGGGTCTTTATGAATGGCTTGTAATGCCATTTGGCTTATCCAATGCTCCAAGCACCTTCATGAGACTCATGAATGAGGTGATGAAGGACTTCATAGGTAAATTTGTGGTGGTATATCTAGATGATATTCTCATTTTCAGTAAGGATAGGGCAGATCATATTAATCATTTGCAAGATGTAGTACAAAGATTGTATGATGAAAACTAACCATGAACTTGGATAAGTGTGAATTTGTTAAGCAGGAGTTGGTTTACCTTGGGTTTGTGTTGTCTCAAAGAAACCTCAAGATGGATCCCAACAAGGTTGAAGCCATTGTAAACTGGCCTACTCCTAAGTCAGCAATAGAGGCGAGAAGCTTCCATGGACTAGCTTAGTACTACAGGAAGTTCATTAGGCAATTCAGTGCTATATGTGCACCAATGTTAGACACCATTAGAGGTGGAATGAAGGCAAAGTTTCAGTGGGGTGAACAAGCAAACAAAGGTTTTGAAACCTTGAAGGAGAAGATAGCTACTCAACTGGTGCTAGTGTTGCCTAGTTTTGAGAAACTTTTTGATGCCCTCCTAAATGGCACAAGATTAGTCTAAGATCAAACAACACAAAACACACAAGATGTTAGAGTTAGTCAATCAAAAACCAAAACAAATGAAGGCATTCCAAGAGAGATACTAAAAACACATGCTAATGAATCTAACTAAAGAAGTAAAGACAAAGAGACATCTCCAACTATCTCTTAGCATGAGATTAGCTCCTTCTCCCTTGTTCCTCTCCTCTCCAAGTTCCAAAATAGTGTAGCTCTCAGCAGCTTTTTGCACTATGGATGCTTATGGAGGATTGAGATTTGTAGAATAGCTCCAAACATGAAATAAAAAGCTATTTTTAATGCTAAAATGATTGATTTTACCAAAAAGACAATATTTAGTTATGCTATGCTAAATGCTCTCTAAAATGGCTATAGTCTAAATGCTTACAAGTTTTCAGGATCTGGATTATGAAGGAATGGGCTCTATTTATAGGAAAAATGGAGCAATGGATGGCCAGGATTGAAAGGTTTAATCAAAGGTCAAGCTTGAAAGTTGGGGATCCATGTGCACAATTGGCACCAATAAAATAGTGACAAATGTCAACACAGGATTGGGTTGAGAGAAGAGGTTGGAGGCATTAAAGGCCTGAGAAGACCTCATGGTTATCTAAAGGCTAAGGGTCAAGCCTAAATTAGGATTACCCACTGGATTAGGAGTTAATCCAAGGATAAACCTTTGTGCAAATGATTAAGAGATAATCATGGTCAAAGCATTAATGACCTGATGAGACCCTTGGGTTGGGTAGAGGTTGAGTCAAAACAAATGTTTTAACCATGTGGGAGGGTTGAATTAACCATTAATAGTTATTGAAGACTTTGGGGGATTAAGTGGTTGAAAGTTGGAAGCCTTTAATGGTTATCAAAGACTTTGAGGATTTAAGTGGTTGAAGGTTGAAAACCTTTAATGGTTATCCAAGACTTTTAGGCTTTGAGAAGTGACCTCCCTTTGCTTAGGAATGTGACAATATTTAGGGGATGGATTAGGCTAATTAGGAAAGGGTTAGAAGAATCTAGAAGGGGATTAGATTTTGCAAGTGGATTTGGTGGGTGAGGAAAAATAGGATTTTATTTAAAATAAAAATTCATTTATTTCAAAATGTGTGCAAGTTGCATTTGTAGGAAATGCAAGTGGGGTGGGGATAATGATTTAAATAAATGTTTTATTTAATTTATTTAAAAGAGGAAAAGGGGGATTTAATTAAATAAATAGATTTTATTTAATTGATTGAATGGAATTTGATTTAATGAATTAATTAAAATAAATTGAATAATTTATTTAATTAATAGAAGAATGTTTGGGGATAAATTAATTAAATATTAATTTAATTAATTGATGGCTAGTGGATTTTTAATCAAATAAATACGAAATATTCATTTAATTAAGCTGGACAGATTTATGTGACTACATTTGCCCCTCTTTGAGACGGTGCGGTTTATCGCATCGTTTCAAAGAAAGAAAAACTGGTGCGAAGAAATGCCCCATAAAATGTAAATTTAATGGGTGGTATGCCCCCTCGAGAGATGGGCCGAAATTTTTTGAAAAATCGAGCGATCTCTCGAAAAAGAATGAAAATTAGCAGGGTGGTAGAAGAGAAGAAGTTAGGTACTAATGATGAAAGAATGGGAGAAAATGGAGTGAATATGAAGAAACAACAAGCCAGCGAGTACCCTGAGGTCATGCAAGAGATACATAGCAGATGTAGTGTGGGGTTTGGATTGATGCTATACAATTGATCAAAATTGGTTGGACAATCTGGTGCAATCGGTTTAATTGCCCCGGTCAAGTCAAAGCATGACAGTTGATGCTAGTTGTTTGCTTGGACATGATAAAGTCTGAGTAAGTGAATCAAAGTGACCTGATGTGACTTAGACAATTGATGTAATTGCCCGATGAAGTCAAGGTATATGAAGCAAAATACTCATTGAGACGTAGACAATTGATGTAATTGGCCGATGGATTGTGTTTGATTGGTTGATCAATTGATAGTATGTGCGTGTGATGGATGGTTGTGGTGAATCATAGCAGCCCCGTTGAGACTAGGTCATTATGATAAATGCCTGTTGTAGTCTAGGATTACCATGATCGATTACCTGTTGAGACCCGAAGATACTTGATCAGAGTATCTGTTGATAGTCTAGGTGTGCGTGAGTCGATGCATCTGTGCAGACAGAGTAACTTGCTTGGCTTAATTTTGTGGATGAGTGAGGATGGGAAGCGATAAAGGGATTAGGATGATGTTGATGATCAAGATAGGGAGGGTGAGGGGGGATTTGATGTTAGATAGAAGATATGGAGGGCTTATGACTCATTCCTATGGAAGAAGAGGAAAATAGAGTATGCATTATTATGACTATGTATGCATGATATGCAGCTATTATGAATGTATGGATGGGTGGAATGCAACGAAATGCAATATATATAGATGAGATGGAATGACGATCCATAGTGCTCTATTTTCATCATTGAGCTTTAAAATGTTGGAAGAGAATACAAGCATCTTGACATAATGATTCAAGATGACCAGAGTATTTCTTACATGGATTTGATATAGCAAGTTAATACAAGCAACTTGATATAATGGATCAAGTTGACCTGAGTATTGCTTGCGGAACAGACAAGGATTATCTCCGTTCATGCATGACTTGGATCGTCCTCCTTGATCTTAGGCTGATCATATCCTGAGACAAGTGCATACCGTACTAAGAAATAAAAACCTTTATCCAAATTGGATGAGGAGGAACCAAAGAATGAGCATTGTACCTGTAAACAAATAGTATATACATAAAGAATAAAAGAATATGGATCCTTGGTAATGGTTCATGCTCATATGGTCGAGGTATACGCTGTAGTCAGCAAGCCGTAATGATCTATGACTGTATTTGGCATAAGATTACGTAGCTTAGTGAACTTCCCACGTAGACACCATTAGTGCATGCCCCAGAACTTCATCGGAAATAATGCGCAAATGATACAAAACAATGCTGAAAAGATCCCGATACAGATAAACAAATGAATTACTCACGAATCAACCAAGCATTTGATAGCTTAACATAATTTTCTTGTCAAAGAAAATGTCACCTTGTCTTTGTTTTGGTAAGGAAGGATGCATCCTTGTTTAAAGACAGGTTTGGATTTGTTGATGTCGATTGTGTTGGGTTGATTGGTAAATGGTCAGTGTGTGAGTAGTTGTCAATGTTTATTTTGTATCTGATCGGATGAATATGTACAAGGTGTTGTCATGTTTTTGGGTGATTTTCGATGGTTTTTCCGATGTTTTTGGATTTTGTGTAATAGTTTTTGAATGTTTGTGGATTTTGTGAGTCATTTTTGAATGTTTTTGGATTTTGTATTGTTTGTGAATGTTTTTGATATTTTCTAAGACATTTTTGAATGTTTTTGATATTTTCTGAGACACTTTTGAATGTTTTTGATATTTTCTGATGATTGCCTGAATGAAGAGCGTAATGATATATAAGACAATGTAGAATCCACTTCCATCACGAGGGTAAGGGTATTGCCCCCAGTTTGTAGACCTGACTATGAAAAGGTGGGATGCTAGACGCATGGAGTACTTTCTTAATTGCAGATCAAATAACAAGCCATAGTTTGGATGGATGTGTGTGTGCATGAATGTGATCGCAACGAGCCTGAAAGATACTGGAGCCATAGCCTTTACGAGTGGCGCCTGTTTGCCAGGTTTTCACCACCGTACTTTACCCAAGGTGCCACCGGAGTGGTTGTTCACCGTTTGGATGCATGATTTTTTCTTTATTTTTATGATGTTTTTGTATTTTCTTCAGGACATTTTCTGAATGTTTTTGGTATTTTTCTGATATGTATGGGAGCCTGATGCTCTGTACACCTTAGGTATAAAACCGTTTGAGGTGCATGCTATTGATTTTGTCTGCGAGTGGTTCTCCATCTGATGTGGCCAACTGATATGCCCCGGACCCGAATACAGCAGTGACAACATATGGGCCCAGCCAGTTTGATTCAAACTTGCCTTGATGTTCTCTGTTTGGTTGGTTGCGAGGATTCTCTCGTAGAACAAGATCACCTACCTCAAATGTACGAGATCTAACTCGGTGATTGTAGCTTCTACTCATGCACTGCTGATAGGCTTTGAGGTGATTGTATGCAGCTTGTCGTTTCTCATCAAGTAACTCTAAGTCTTGAAGACGGGATACTCTGTATGCTTCGTCATCAATGAGTTTATGCAAGGAAACCCGTAATGATGGTATCTCAACCTCAATAGGCAAGATAGCTTCTGCACCATAGACCAATGAATAAGGAGTTGCACCTGTAGGGGTTCGAATGCTAGTTCGATATGCCCATAGCGCTGGATTTAGTTGAACATGCCAGTCACGGCCGGCATCATTGACTGTCTTCTTTAGGATCCTCAATATGTTTTTATTGGATGCTTCGGCCTGACCATTGCCTTGTGGGTAATAGGGAGTGGAAAAGCGGTGTTGGATATGAAATTTCTCACAAAGCTCACGGACATCCTGATTTTTGAAAGGAAGACCATTATCTGTGACGATGGACATGGGTACACCATACCGGCAGATGATGTAATTGAGGATGAATGAGGCGATCTGCTTGCCGGTGACTTGGGTAAGTGGAACAGCTTCAATCCACTTGGTGAAATATTCGGTGGCGGTAATAATGAATTTATGGCCATTGGATGAAGATGGATGAATCTTACCCACAAGGTCAAGACCCCATTGACAAAAAGGCCATGGTGTTGTGATTGGTTGCAGTTCTTGAGCTGGTGCATGTATTAGGTCGCCGTGAACTTGACATTTCTTGCATTTCCTGACAAAGTAGTAGGAATCTTTTTCCATAGATGGCCAATAGTATCCAGCTCGCATGAGTTTCTTGGCTAGTGATGGACCACTTGAGTGAGTCCCGCAAATTCCTTCATGTACCTCTTCCAAAGCCTTTGTTATCTCATCTTGTTCCAGACATCGAAGGAGAGTACCATCAAGAATACGTCGGTATAGGGTTTCGGCAATAATGGTATATCGAGCAGTTTGGCGAATGAAGGTTTTTTGTTGGTTATTTGATTGGTCGGGAGGAAGGGTGTGATCGCGGAGATAGGTGTAGAACTCACCGTACCATGGGGATTCAGAACCGAAAAGGCGACATATCATTTCAGATTCGGGGATATCATAAGCGGGGATCCAAAGTTGTTCTACCAAGAACTCGTAGCGTGTTGAATTCTGTGGAAGATCTAGTAGAGATGCGATGGTAGCCATAGCGTCAGCAGCTCGATTCTGATCTCTTGGTATCTGCTCAAAAGTGATAGTAGTAAATGATGTCTTTAGATTGTCCACCATGTGCTTGTATGGCATGAGTTTATCATCTTTGGTCTAATACTCATCTGTTGCTTGTCGAATGACTAGTTGGGAATTGCCATATACTTGCAATTCTTTTAATTTCCATTGTATGGCTAATCTGAGTCCTGTGATCAAGGCCTCATACTCTGCTATGTTGTTTGTGCATGGAAATGTGAGCCTGTAAGACTTCGGGATGCTATCACCTTGAGGTGTGATAAACAGAATGCCTGCCCCCGAGCCGTGCCTAGTGTATGAACCATCAAAGTATAATTTCCATGACTGTGCTTCTGTAATCATGAATATCTCTTCATCTGGAAAATTGGAAATGAGAGGATGATCACCTATGAGAGGTGCATCGGCCAACTGATTTGCAATAACCTGACCTTTGATAGCTTTACGGTCCACATACTCAATATCAAATTCACTTAGAATCATCACCCATTTGGCCAAGCGACCTGTCAATGCTGCTTTGCTAAGTAAATACTTGAGTGGATCAATCTTTGCAATGAGTTGCACCTTGTGTGTTAACAGATAGTGCCTCAGTTTAGTGGCTGCCAAGATTACTGCTAGGCAAGCTCGCTCAATAGGTGTGTAATTGAGTTCATAGCCCACCAGTGTACGAGAGATGTAGTAAATAGCACACTCTTTTCCTTCTGCATTATGTTGTGCCAGTAGTACACCCAATGCTGTACTTGTTGCTGAGATATAGAGCAATAATGGTCTACTTGGATCTGGTGGCATTAGCAATGGTGGATTCATGAGATAGTCTTTAAGTTCCTGAAATGCTTGCTGGCATCTGTCATCCCACTGAAAGTGGATGTTCTTGTGTAGCAGGTGTGTGAATGGGTGACACTTATCAGCCAATTGTGCAATGAATCTTCGGATGGATTGAAGCCGTCCTTGTAATGTTCTGAGCTGGCTGATATTCTTTGGAGGTGGCATGTCCATGATTGCTTTAACCTTTGCTGGATCGACCTTAATGCCTTTGCTTGAGACAATGTATCCTAGAAGCTTCCCAGAGGTTACTCCAAAGACACATTTCTTTGGGTTGAGTCGAACATGATATTGTTCCAGTCTATCAAAGATTTGATCTAAGATGTGGAGATGTCCTTCTCTAGTAAGTGATTTTGCTAGTAAATCATCCACATAATCTTCCATCATGGTATGCATCATGTCATGGAAGATGGTGGTCATTGCTCTTTGATAGGTCGCTCCTGCATTCTTTAGACCAAAAGGCATTACATTCCAGCAGTATGTGCCCCATGGACATGTGAAGGTTGTCTTATGTTGGTTCTCTGGTGCGATCTTTATTTGATTGTATCCTGAAAATCCATCCATGAGTGAAAGCATGGCATGTCCTGCTGTTAGATCCACTATGATGTCAATATTTGGAAGAGGGAAGTCATCCTTAGGACATGCCTTATTTAGATCTCTGAAGTCAGTACATATGCGGATGCCCCCTTTTGGTTTGCCAACTGGTACAATGTTGGAGATCCATTCTGCATAATCAATTGGTCTAATGAAACCAACATCCAGGAGTTTCTTGAGTTCAGTTTTGACTAGCACGACAATCTGAGGATGCATCTTACGAAGCTTCTGCTTGACCGGTTTGGCTCCTTCTGCTACTGTGAGATGATGCATAACTAAATCCGGATCAAGCCCAGGCATGTCTGCATATGACCATGCAAAGTTGATCTGACGCTTCTGGAAGAACTCTATGAATTGAGGCTGTTCCTCTGGAGTGAGAAGAGATGCCAGATGTATGATATGAGGATTTTCAGGAGTCCCCACATTGTATTCTTGGGTCTCCTCAATGAGGATCGTTGATCGTTCCTGTTGTGTACTAGCAGGGAGAATGTCAAACCCTTCATCCTCAGGCGCCTCAGAGAGGTTTTCACCGTTGGATACGCTCTTTCTTTTTACTTTTGTCGGATCAAACAGCGCCACAGTGTGGTTTTCACTGGAAGATCCATGTTTTATTGTTATATTTTTGCAGCTGAAGGGTTTGGCATCCGCCCCGAAGTATGCTGTGCTATTAAGTTGAATGGCGAATCCAGCTTTGTGATCCCCGCTTGGTAGATTATCCCTTAATTCCAAAAAGTCAATGATAGCCTCATCGTTCTGGAAGAGGTCAAGACATGGGGGATTTGGTTGGTTCCATTCAATGAGTTCAGGGTGGATAATGGGCATTACTTCATCGATTAAGTTAAGTGCGGGAGATGTATCAGTGAGGGTTAAGACAGTGTGGTGAAGGTCATTGATAGTACTCTCCCTGTCAGAATCAGGCGTAGGATGAGACGTAGGGTCTGTGGAAGATGTTTCCAGCTCAGGTACCCAAGTGGTCTTTATCTGTGCTTCTCCGTAAACAGGGATGTCTTTGCGTGGTGGAGGTGGTGATGTGTCTTCCTCATCTGAAGTGTTAAGTTGCACTGAATCGAATTCCCACTCATGTGAGTTGGTCTCTGAATCAATTTCCAGCATCCGATTGCTATACCATACTGGGATGTCTTTGGAGTTAAATACGGCAGGTGTGATTGGTTTATGTATCTTTGTGATGATTGGTGCTGCAGGAACCATGATGGGGATTAAAGGATTTGTTACTGGAAGTATCGGCAATGGTGACTTAGTGGTTTCTGCAGGAACTGCTGGGGCCATAGAAGCTGCTGCGGATTCTGATACAGTTGCTGCTGCTATTGGTGTTATTGATGGGATTACTGGTTTGATTGGTGGTATGTTTGGCACTGATAATGGTTGCGATGAAGTTATGAGCCTCGATGGGGCAGTGGCAATATTGCTGGATGGTGCTTTGATTATGAAAGGTGTCCTTTTTATAGCAGGTGGGCAAAATGGTTTGCTGGGTTTGCCTTTGAATCTGAGTTTAGGCAGGACTTCTTTTTCAAAGCCTAGGCCTGTATTACCTTTGGGCTTGAACTCTGGTAGTAGTGGTTCGTGTCGTCCTTGTTTGCAGGATCCCAAAGCACTCTGACCATCATACCCCATTCTTTGCATAATGTGGAGGCCTTTACCATACTGCTCCGTAGGAAGTGTAACTTGTGGTTTATCAGTGGTAACGGGGTCTTTATAGATCCATTCTGCTAGGTCCTCATCTTGTGTTTCTTCCTCTTGACTTTTTCCAAGGATGAAAGGCGTCAAAGCACATGCGGGCGTGACTATGGATTGTTGGAGCAACTGATGGGGTTTACCATGCGTTCTAGGAGAAGTAGGCATTTGTCCTACACAAAAGAGCTGACTCAAGTTATATTCCCCAGGACCTTCCTCTGCGACTTTCATCTTAAGCTTCTCTTGCTTGGGTATAGGGGTGTTTGAACTGGAAAGAGAGGCGGGGCTTACATATGATGTAGAGGAAATGGCTTCCCTATTATTAGGAACAGTAATCTCTGGTTGATGGCTGATATTATGGCAAAAAGCAAAGGGATTTGCATCGCCCAGGATTGTGATTTCTGCACCATTATGTGGGAACTTGATACATTGATGGTAGGTAGATGGAACAGCTTGCATGGCATGTATCCAAGGTCTCCCTAATAACAGATTATATGGCAGAGGAAGGTCCAGAACCTGACAAATGATATGCTTTACCACAGGGCCCACTCGGATTGGTAGTACCACAGCGCCTTTGGATGAACGCTCTACATCATCATAGGCCTTGATGGTGATCTTCTTGCGAGGATCTACTGATTCTATTGCATATCCCAATGCTGTGACCAACTGTAGTGTGCAAATGTTTAGGCCTGCTCCATTATCAATCAAGACTCGCTTGATCCTATGTTGGTTGACAAAGCCTTCAATGTGGAGTGAGGCGTTATGAGGTTGCTGGAAGGAAGAGTTATCACTTTCGGAAAAAGTGAGACAAGGTGATGACTTTAGACTTCCAACCATGGCTTGAAATTGGTCCGTGTTCAGGTTTGCAGGGACTGACGCCTCTTGGAGTGCTTGATCCAAGATTGTTTTATGAGAGGGTGACAGACGCAAAAGCTCCAAGATGGATATGAGCGCAGGGGTTTTGTCTAATTGTTCCACAAGATTGTACTGCTTTGGGATGGAGGTGGTGCCTTGTGGAGCTGCCTTGATGGTGACCTTGCCATGACGTGTAACAACATTGCAATTTGAGGTGGGATTTTTGAAGGTGATAGTTGCAATTTGTTCACTGGCATCATACAGGTGATTGACAGTGTAATTATACGCAGCTTGCATATAATCAGTGGTATCAGGACCTCGTCTGGAAGTGGAAGGACCCCTTTGATCTTGCGATGGAAGTGGATTCTTGAACATCTGATGATCATTATTGGTTGTTTTTGGGTCATGTCCTTCAATTTCAATTTCTCCTCGGTCAACAAGATCCTGAATGAGATCTTTCAATCGGTGACAATTACTTGTCTTGTGTCCTCTTCCTTGATGGAACTCACAATGTTCAGTATCTCGCCACCATGCTGGTTTGACCTGAGGTTCATAGTTGGATAGCTTAGGTAGAGTGATCAAATTTTGAGAAATGAGTTGTCGCATCACTGTTTCAATGGGTTCCCCTAGGGGAGTGTAGGTGCGTTTTTGTTTTTGTGGACGAGGTTTTGGTTCATCCTGAGATGTGATGCGACCTTGATTAGGAAGAACATTTGTGTTATTTTGAGGTGGAGGATTTTGTCCTGCAAATTGAACCACAGGTTGTGCATTTTGGATAGTTCGAGCATCCACAACTCCATCGTTAACGATATTCTTATTCTTGTTCCAGAAGTTCGGTTTATCGCTATTGAAGCGCGGGCGAGGACCATCTTTGGGTTCATTAAAGATTTTGATGAGTCCTTTTTTGATGAGTGCCCTTTCACATTTTATACCTTTGGTGATCATATCATTAAAAGAATCTGTATCTTTGACATCCAGGTGAAATTCCATTTCTTCGTTTAAGTTGGAAATGAAAATTTCCACTAGTTCTCGTTCAGGTAACTGAAGAGAACGTCTGCTAGACATTTGGCGCCATCGTTGTAGGAATACTGAGAATAATTCACCTGGTTTTTGTTTGGTGTTGCATAGATCAGCCATGGTGATGTCGCGTTCAATATTATAAGAGTAATGAGATAGGAACTTCTGGATGAGTTCCTCAAATGTTCTTATGCCACCTGGAAGTCGGGAAAACCATGATGTGGTGGTTCCTCCCAAACTTTGGGGAAAGAGGCACATTAGGTATGTGTCTTCATATGCTACTTCAAGACAAGCGGAATGAAATTCTTGGACATGATTGCGGGGATCTCCGTTTCCTCTATATTTTTCGAATTTTGGTGTTTCGAACCCGCGTGGAAAGGGTGGCATATAAAGATTCCTATCAAATGGATAGGGACAGATGTCGTTAAGTGAGAATTGATTGGTTTTAACACCACTATGAAGTTGTTGGGCGAGATTCTCGACTTGTTGCCGCAACATCTCCATTTCATTTGGAGGAGGAGGTGGTGGGTTACCTCGAGGAATGTTATATCTGACTTGATTTCTACGCCTTTCCTCCTCATGGCGACTTTGTCTTTCTGATGCTTGTCTTAATTGGGCAAGATCAAAGTCTGAGGGGAGTTTGGCTCCTTCTTGAGCGAGTCTTAAAAAGTGAGCATCCGCATTGCTCCTTAGTATTTCATCAAATAATCTGTTAAAATGAGGATTATGCTGAACCCTTTCGATTGTTGAAGGAGTGGGTGTACCTGGGTTTTCATCATTCCCATTTCCTCCAAGTGCTTCTTGAAATTCATTGAGGTTGTCCTCTTCTTCCTCAATTTCTATTTCTCGTTGCCTTGATCGTGATCGAGTTTGAGCCATTTTGTTTGCAAGTTTGTGTTGAAGTTGATTGAAGATGATGATGAGTTGTTTGATGAAATGAAAGATTGATGGTTGATGATTTGTGTTGCACGTAGATCTCTAGCACTTTTAAGGTAGATGTAATTGAAATTCCTTCTTTGAATTGCTTGCTTGTTTTTATAAGTTTTGATGTGATAAGGTGTAGAGAAATCTGAGATGTGTTACAGATTTAACTACCTAGTAATGAGAGGATTCACTCATGAACTAGTTTTAACCTGTGTAGATGTGTCTCTTAGGATGAGCTTATCCTAGATGTAGAAACAATCTAAAAAGTGATGTGATGTGTTTGATTTCAAGCAATATCTAAAAAAGAATCTTGGGACAAGAACCTCTTAATGTTTTGAGAGTTTGGGACGGATTGATGATGAAGTGATGATGTATGAGTGAGATGATGGATGAAAAATGTTTTCAACTTTCAATAAAAACTTTGTGTTACAAATGGAACAAACTCTACCTCTTCCCTTTCAGGCGTTGGTGGCACTTCTCGAGCTGTGTTGTAGGTGATACAGATGTTTGGGAAGAAGTTGGGTTTAATCTTTCCTCCTTGATTTTTGTGATAACTCAAAGCTCTATATTGCATAAAAGCTCTGCTGTTCAATGATTCAGAATCAAATTCGTTTGTTTTACCTTGAAGGTATAGACGCATGCGATGTAGAAAGACTCTATGTGAGACAAAGATTTGTCTATTGAGATAGAAGAATTTCCTCCTTTTGATTAAAGCTTTTGAGCTTAATGGTCTTCTTTTCAAGGTAATATTCTGATGACACTTCTTCTTTCGCAAGATGTGAAGAATGGTCATAAAAGTTGTGACTCTGTGTTGTTTGCACTTTGTTTTTGGTATTTTTGGTTGTGTTGATAGATGTTGGATGAGTACTTTGTTTTTGAAAGTGATTTTCTGATTTTTCTTTTGACAAGAAAACAAAGCAAGCACTCAAACACAAAATTGTAGCCTAAAAAAAGGCACAAATGAGTATGGGTCTAGATCAACCCAATCCTTGGACTTGTTTTTGACCCTTCCTTTTGATTTATTTTAAGGTATAATTCCAAAGCCTGAAGTCAGCTCAATTTGCTCTAGGTCTGTAAAACGAACACACTTCAAACACTCTTTATCCCTATGGTCAAATGGCCAGTTGTGATAAATTTAGCCCACATCTTGATATTTCTTCGACTTTGGTACTACATACCTTATGAATCCCGCCGTGGCAGGTAAGGATGTGATATACTAAGTCTTGCACGAGCATAACAAATAGATGATCCCTATGATGGGGGAGTCACCACTTTTATCAAGCCACAAGTGACTTTTCAAAAAGCTATGTTTCTACTCAAGGAAATATGTATGGTGAGTATCTTGGGAGCAAAACCTTCTATGCTCTTGCACTAAATTATACCTCAAATATCCTCAATCAATAGAACAGGTGGGCTACTACTTAAAAGTGTTTAGTCATGTTTGATGGCTTTGGACATAAGTTCATTCTGCAGTGACTCACTTAAGAGCCTTGTAACTGGTGGTGGGGCCCATTTGTCCTTTCGGCCAGTTACACTGTAGGAACAGCTATACCCAAGGCTACAGCTTTCGCTCTCACCTGATTTCTATAGCGGCTCGAAGGATTTACCGCTCGAGGTCGTTCCCAAGAGTATCGATCCCTTGGCAGGCCTCTCTTAAAAAGATAAAATTTTGAGCGTTACTAACACTTTTCTCTTGCACCTAGGACCACGAGAGCCAAGGGAGAGGATAGTGTGTGTTAGAAGTAGGACCACTCGACTGACTTTTTGTGCACAAGCGTGCCAAACACGTAAAACACTTGTTCCTTTTAATCCAGCATTTGCAAATGTGATCTAACTATTTGGAGATGTTGCTCCAACAGTCATGGTGTTCTTTTTAACTTCAAAAAGCAATGTGTTTTTGTATTCTAGAATTTGAAATCCTGGTCAACTTAATGGAAAACACGTTTGCATGAAGTAAAAATCGCTTGCAAAAATCAAAACAAGTGGATTGTGTATTTTATTTGCACCAAAATTTGAAGTGTGGTTTGTAAATTTTAGGTCCGAATTGATGCAAGGAAATCAAATTTGTGTTGTTGATTTTAAGCACCAAAAATAAAGATGAGTCCTAACTAGAAAACAATGAAACTTCTCTTTTTTTTGTTTTGTAGTTTTAAGTTCTTTTTAAGCACTAAATGAAAAATTTTGTGATTTTTGTTGTGTTGTTAACCTGTATCAACAAAAACAAATTAGTAAAAATCGGTGTTCAAGGGGGGCTTCCACAAGTCTAAGATACTCAATTTTTCGGTTACAAATTTTACAAATCCTGATTCTGAAATGCCCTGAAATTTGACTGAGTCTGAAATTTGGAGGATCTTCCAAAAACTAGATTTTGCATTACAACTCCTAGAGGTCTGAAACCCCTCTCAAACATCCTGAAAGTATATATGGAATATAACTTAAAGTATAAGAAAGAGAAAAGATAAGAGGAAATGTCACTTAAATGTTATATTCCATATATATTCTACCTCCCACAAGCCTAAAAAATTTTTTATTGGTTACAAGGCCTTTTTTTATAATGTTTTGTTGCAATAGCGCTAGTCTGTGTTTTTGCAGAAGTGCTGATTCATGCAATAGCGCTAGTCTGCATGAGCAGAAGCGCTAATTTAAACGGTAGCGCTGAAAGAAGAGAAAAATCCGAGAAGACAAAAGCGCTAGAAGTGTGTCAATAGCGCTGAAACTGTGACAATAGCGCTAGAATGTTTCCAATAGCGCTGAAACATTTTCAATGGCGCTACTTTATGGTCAATAGCGCTAAAAGAAATTTTTCAATAGCGCTAAAACGCGTTCAATAGCGCCGAAGCACGACCTGTGTGGCAATTTCAACAAGAAAAATGTTAATTTCAAAAAAATCAATCAGAAGGTTGCGTGTTCGATTCACGTCGGGTTCACCAAATGATGCCCTCCTAAATGGCACAAGATTAGTCTAAGATCAAACAACACAAAACACACAAGATGTTAGAGTTAGTCAATCAAAAACCAAAACAAATGAAGGCATTCCAAGAGAGATACTAAAAACACATGCTAATGAATCTAACTAAAGAAGTAAAGACAAAGAGACATCTCCAACTATCTCTTAGCATGAGATTAGCTCCTTCTCCCTTGTTCCTCTCCTCTCCAAGTTCCAAAATAGTGTAGCTCTCAGCAGCTTTTTGCACTATGGATGCTTATGGAGGATTGAGATTTGTAGAATAGCTCCAAACATGAAATAAAAAGCTATTTTTAATGCTAAAATGATTGATTTTACCAAAAAGACAATATTTAGTTATGCTATGCTAAATGCTCTCTAAAATGGCTATAGTCTAAATGCTTACAAGTTTTCAGGATCTGGATTATGAAGGAATGGGCTCTATTTATAGGAAAAATGGAGCAATGGATGGCCAGGATTGAAAGGTTTAATCAAAGGTCAAGCTTGAAAGTTGGGGATCCATGTGCACAATTGGCACCAATAAAATAGTGACAAATGTCAACACAGGATTGGGTTGAGAGAAGAGGTTGGAGGTGTAGACACCCAAAATTGTCCAGTCTAATTAAATAAATATTTTATTTATTTAATTATCTAAGCCTAATTCTTCTATTAATTAAATAAATCTTTATTTATTTAATTAATTCATTTATCCTCTTCTAGCCTTATTTCTCATTTAAATAAATACATTTATTTATTTAAATTATCCCTTTCCTAAATTAAATAAATATTTTATTTATTTAATTGTCCTACTTCTTCTATTAATTAAATAAATCTTTATTTATTTAATTAATTCATTATCCTTTTCTACACATGACACACGTCATTCATCTCTTATTTCCTACACTACCTACCCCTTTCATTATTTTGGTATTTCTTATACCTACCCTCTAATCCTAGCCGACCTCCTTTTTACACCTCTCAATCTTAACCCTCCATTTCTTATTGTGTCTTCTATTTAAGGAGATGCTTTCTTCATTGACAAACCCTAATGACATATCCTAATGATTAATGACTAATTTTGGAGGACTTAGCTACACTACAATTCTACTTGCAACCACATTCCGTTCTTTATTGAGCTCTTGTGCATATAAAAATCTGAGAGCAAGCATATTAAACAAGATCAATGGAGATAGGAAGAATGGAGATCAAAACTCTAGTGGACATGTGATGGTATAATCTTTGTTTTTTTTGAGTTATTTTGCATTGTCTTAGGTTATCTTCATATGTTATGGTGGATCTTTGTTCATTGTTAGGCTAGGGTTTGGTGGTTGAATCCATTTTAGTCTTTCAATATTGTTGTTTATTGCTATCCATTTTCACCATATACATTTTGGCACGCCCGGTGGGACTCTTGTCCCTTTGCATTTAACATTTTTGTTGCAGATTTTGCATTTTTGAAGTTGCAGATCGGATGATTTCGACGACATTTTAGGTTTTTTTCCGCGTTTGCGAATGTTCGGATCGCGTTTTTGTATTTCAGAGGCATCTGTGATATCTTGGATCGCGTCTGTGTTTCTGTCATTTTATATTTTTGCAGGTTTCCGAAAGTCGCGTCTGTGATCCCGAATCGCGTCTGTGATCCCGAATCGCGTCTGTGATCCCGAATCGCGTCTGTGATCCCGAATCGCGTCTGTGAACCATCTGATCGCGTCTGCAGAATATAGAGGCGTCTGTGTTCTGAAATCACGTCTGCGAATCACAGAACCGCGTCTGTGTCGGACAGACGCGTCTGTGTCTGGTATAACAGCGTCTGTGCATTCTGTTTTGCAAATTTTTTTAAGTTTTTCGATTCGGGTTTTCGGATTTTGTACTTAGGGTTTCAGATCTGGTTTATTTTTGGCTAACCTTTGCAGATCTAGCTAACCTGGTTTGTGCAGCTTGCTTTGGAGGCAAATACGTTTTTGTTGAAGGCCCCTTTTCACAAAGTCTTTTTGGGTTTTCTTAAAATTTACCTAACTTGTGTGCTTGCAGGAAGGGGTTATCATTTGAAACAGCCCAAACTACTAACAATTTTGTTGCAGGGCCTTAGCTAGGGTTTTGTAATTTTATTTGTGTGCCTTGTCTTCATAGCTTAGCAAACACTTCAATTGGTGCACTAAAATTGAACCATTGTCTTTTGTGTCTTGAGCAATAGGCTCTTTTTGTTTATTCTTTAGAGGGCCTGTCTTCCCGTGTGGTCATTAGGACTACTAGTGAGAAGAGAACGACCCAAGTGGTAGCAAAAGAAAAGCCATCTTCTTCCAAGCCACTATAATCAAATGTATTCATGGTGAAAACTATGAATAACGTGTGCTGATTAGTTCATACCGACACTATGTCTCCCCATAAACCCGTTTGATCAAATTTATTTGATCATTTGTAGGGCGTAACCCCTACCGGCTGGGAGCCTTCTGTATTTACAGAGCTGAAAGTGCCGCATGTATGGCCACACGAGCGGATGCCCTTACTAGCACCTCATTGTTTTAGATGCCCAAATCCTTCTAGTTGTTGAGGCAGGAGGTCGGACCTCTGGTAGCGGCCCACACACATACGGTTCTTAGTAGAGATACAAAGTTCGCCATGGGGAGTTTTCATGGGGACTGATGCTTGGCTGACCCGAGAAGTGAGTGCCGAGGGTGGAGCCAGTGAGGTCAAGCATCTAAGTATCCGCTCTGAATAGCGTAGCCTCGGGGGTAAAACCCCATGTGGGATCAACAATTATTGTCCTGGCCAGCCATAAGAATTGTGCTTGACTTATGATAAACATTCAAACAATCAAGACAAAACAGCAAAACATTGTGTCTTTTGTGTCTTCAAGTGTATGCAAAAACTTTTTTTTACATCAAACAACACACTTTTTGGAGTCTAAACAGTCTGCAAACATTGGGTCATCAACACTGTGTCCTCTTGTCACGAAAAACAGTCGAAAAATCAGATTTGGTCACAGCAAAACAAATTCACAGATAGGAAAGATTGCACTAAGGTTACAGAAACGCGTCTGTGTCTGTTAAAACCGCGTCTGTGTCTGATAAATGCGTCTGTGAAGTACAGAATAGCGTCTGTGTTTTTATCAGCGTCTGTGTCGAACAGAGACACGTCTGTGTCTGGAAATCGCGTCTGTGAAGTATACAGGCGCGTCTGTGTCCAAAATTGCAAAAACTGTTACAGTCCCATCAAACATCAACAGGAAATCTCAGAATCACGTTTGTGTCAAACAGAATAGCGTCTGTGTCTTCAAACCGCGTCTGTGAAGTATACAGAGGCGTCTATGTCAGGATTTCAAAAAAGTTTAACAGTCAAGCAAACAAAGAAATCAGTTTCGGCATACTTGAGCTTCCTAGGTTGTCTCTTCAGGTTTCATCTAGCATTCAGCCTGTTCTAAGGTCTTACACAGTCCATCATTACTTCATACCTCATTTTACATTCATACTTGTCTAAACTTGAGTCAAAAGGTCACTTGCTTGTCCTCACTATACTTTGTCAACACTACATATTACTACACTTTGCTAAGTGGTCCCTCATCAAGGTTTCTTACCTTTGGGTCTCATTTGGTCTTACTTAGAGTCAAGGTCAGCTTACCTCATCAAGAGAAACTATCCTCTCTTTGGAAGTCACACCTACTCTACAACATACATACTTGGTCTTACACTTTGGACATTGCAAGTAAACTTCAGATTCATTTACACTCCATACAACTCTTGGTCTTACATACTCTTGTCATTTTCGTCTAAGTCTCTCACATATTGGTCTAACACCTAGTTCATGGTTGAAACCCGTCTTCAAAAATCTAGGAGAAAAGCTAAAGAAGCTCAAGGGCCCGTAAACATGAGTTCTTATGAGTATGACAATGATGTCTTCTACAATCCTGAGCACACTACATTACCAGACATGAATGTTTATAGACACAATCCAAATATGGAAAGCGCAAACGCTATACACAACGCTACACACAATGATATTGTGGACAATTCTTCAATACTATCAGCAGACATACAAGAATCTATAATGGATCCTCAATTCAATAGATTGGTTGAAGAGATAATGAGGAGAGATCGTCAATACTTTCTAAACATGATGGCACAAAGTGGAGCTAAAATACCACATGATTTTGACTTATCTCAACTTATGGAAAGTAGACCTTCACAACAAACTCAACCTAATAGTGGAGGACCAAATAATATGATGCCGGAGTCACCATCAGTTTTGCTTCAGAAACCAGCAATCCCACATACACAAGCTCAAATGCATGATACTTACACTCAAAGACCATCATGGAGGCCTTATGTTCAAACACATGCTCAAGATATGGGTCAACCAAGACAAATGGATAATCAAGGACTTCCTCAAAATTTTGACACAAGAAGACCTCATGCCAAAATTGGGGGCAACACAAATGAAAGGCCCATTGAATATGGTTTATATACACAAAACAGATATGGGGTCCCTCAACAAGAAATTATGCCAAGTGCTCCATACATGTCGCAACAATATCGACCTCCATATGGACATGTCTACGATCAGTATCATCCATATATGCAACAAGCTCCTCCTCAAATGGGTGTTTCAAACATGGGATATGCTACAAATCCATCTCCTCCCAAAAATAATTTGGAGCAACAAATTAGAGATCTACAAAAGAAAGTGGAAGACATGGGCACATCAAAACCCACATATACTATGAGAGATATATGCCCTTATCCCTTTGATAAGAGCATTCCAATGCCTCCGTTTCCTCCGCACTTTGCAACACCGAAATTTGACAAATATAGAGGGAGAGGAGACCCCAAGGCACACATAAGACAATTCTTCACAGCTTGCATTGAGGTAGCGGCAGAAGAAACATACTTAATGAGGTTGTTCCCACAGAGCTTAGGAGATCAAGCGATGGAATGGTTTTCTCAATTACCTCCTGGTATTAAGTCATGGGGCGAGTTGGCAGAGGCATTCATTCAGCATTTTTCTTACAACATTGAAACAGATGTCTCAGTTACTACCTTGTGCAATACGAAACAAAAAGAAGGAGAATCTTTTGCGTCATTTTTACAAAGATGGAGAAACTTAGCTAGTAGATGCTCTTGTGAAATCCCGCAAAAACAAATGGTGGAAATGTTCACACAAAATGTTAACAAGGCTATTGGTTATGATCTCAGAAAAGCTTGTTTGTCTACATTCAAGGATGTCATTGAAAAGGGCCTAGCAACAGAAAAGGTCTTGATTGAACAAGGAGTTATCAAATTATTCAAAGAAAACAAAGAGGACTTCAAAGGAAAGGACAAACCAAAGTTTTGGAACAAGAACAAGAACACAGTTAATGATGGTGTTGTTGATGCCAACACAGTGAGACCAAAGTTCATCTTTTCTGGATCAAATTCTACCAATAATCAAGTAAACAATCAAACGGCTGCTAAACCACGAAGGAAGTACACTCCATTGGGAGAACCACTTGAATCAGTATTCAAGAAGCTTGTAGCAAACAAAGTGATCACGGTCCCAGATTTTCCTCCATATGAACCAAAGGTAAAACTGAATTGGTGGAATGATGATGAATATTGTGAATTTCATAAGAGCAAGGGTCACAAGACAAGTAATTGCCATCGATTGAAAAACATTGTACAAGATCTCATTGACAGAGGAGATATTGAGATTGAGGGACATTCATCTAACCAAGAGCATGAGGTGTTTAAGGAACCATTCCCGAAACATGACAAGGGAAAAGGCAAAGTCACAGATGATCAAGCCAATTACACCAGAACATCTTACAATTATGATTCCACTATTAATCACATCTCAATGGACAATCATATTTCTACCATTACTATCAAAAATAAAAATCCTGAGAATCCTCCTCAGTGACCTAAAATTATCCTAAAAGGTGTGGGATCTTCATCTGAAGCTACCTCTGAATGTCATGTTACAACCCGTCGAGGTAAGATCACATTGCCAGGTACCTCTACTAAGAATACCAATCTTCCGTCAACTAAGCCTGAGTACGATCTTGTAGAGAAATTAGGGAAAACACCCGCACTCATCTCTATTCTTGAGCTCTTACGTATATCTCCTGCACATAAAGCTGTCCTTGACAAAACCTTGAGAGATACTGCTGTCCCTACGGATCTAAACGTGGATCAGTTTCAAGCCATGGTGGGATACTTATCCGTTCCACACTCCCTCACATTCACAGAAGCCGATGACGCCTCCATAAGTCAGCCTCATAATGCACCTCTACATATTGAAGCCTTCATACATAAACACCGAATAAAACGAGTCCTGATAGATGGAGGAGCAGGTCTTAATATTTGTACATTGAGCACCATCAGACAATTGGGATATTCTGACAAAGCTGTGAATGCTACAAACCAAATCACTATTAAGGCTTATGATGATGAAGAGCGTTCGTCCAAGGGCACAGTCATCTTACCACTAAGAATAGGGCCAGTCACAAAGGACGTGATTTGTCAAGTCCTGGATCTAGACCTCACGTATAACATATTGCTAGGACATCCGTGGATTCATGAAATGAGGGCAGTCCCATCAACGTACCATCAGTGCATAAAATTTCCTCATAATGGAGTCGAGGTAACGGTCAATGGTGATCCAAATCCATTCATATATTGCAATAACTTGAGATCACATACTGAGATTATCATTCCCAGCAATCGTGAGGCTACTCCTTCTTCAGCATATATTGATCCTGAGTCATTAAAGCCCTCGACATCCAAACAAGGTGAACTTAGAGCCAAGTTTCAAGACAAAGGCATGGGAGAATACACTCTGAATCAAACAATGTTCTTACGACAAGTCATGAACTCCCCCAAAGAATATGGGAGACCACATCCTAATAAGCAAATCTCCATCATGCTCCTCAAATGGGATCCTACCGTCTTTCAAAAATGGGGCGAACTAGAGGAGGAAAGTTTATATAAAATGCTATATAAGGACGCTGAAGATGATACACATGATCAAATTATAATACCCTGTGAAAACTATGGTAAAGGTTTCAAAATTCTGCAGAGATTCGGGTATGATGGAAAAAGTCCTCTCGGACTACGCAAAGAAGGTGTCATGGAGCCTCTACAACCTGAGCTAACTACAAGAAGGGAACGCTCTAAGGGGCTTGGTTTTCTAAATCCCAAGATTCAAAACAAGAGAACAAAACAGATATGGCGAGTCAAAGTGGCTGAAGTTCAACAAGAGGATAATTATTCCACAGACTCCAATGAGTGGGAATGGGGTTCAGACAAATCCTCCAGCGACTATGAACTTAATGAGACGTTTAGAGAGCCAGATGAACCTACAGAGGAGGAGGAGTTTTACAAGAAATTCAGAGTTGGTCAAGAACCGACCCATAAGGATCCCGCACAAGCTTCGTTTCAGGGCCCTAGGTCAGGATCACATAGGATGAGGACACCTGTCCCTGAGGGTGCTACTAGTGATGATAATTTGGACTCACTCACGATCGACACTGATGAGGAGAGTGCCATTGACGAACTCGATGACTACCTTGACATACCTGAATATAACCACATCTTCACTATTAGCCTTGCGGAATCTAAAAACACTAAAGACCTTCCCCTCGTTCACCCCCAACTCATTGACTGGGATCAGGATGGACCACCACAGATTGATACATTTCAAAATGACGAAGCTATTGTTGATTATCTTGGCATTCGCAATGATCTTCCTCTTGGAGACCATAAAGCAGGATACGCCATAGAGCTAAATAACATGGCATACTTTGGTGAGGGTGTCGGGCCTTCTAGTCGCAAAAATGTGAAAATAAAGACAAAACAAGGGTCTTATGGCGAAAACCACACTGTGGCGCTCTCTGACTCTAAAAAAGTAAAAAGAAAGGACGTATCTGAGGGTGAAAACCTCTCTGAGGCGCCCGAAGATGGAAGGCTTGACATTCTCCCAGCATCCTACGAGGAAAAATCATCCATGTTGGTAGAAGAGACTATAAAGACAAACATTGGTACAACAGAGGTTCCACACAATATATTTTTGGCTCAATCATTGACAGAGGCCGAGAAAGCAAGGTTCATAAGCTTCTTTAAGGAACGACAAGTCAACTTCGCATGGTCTTATGCTGATATGCCTGAACTAGACCCCGACTTAGTAATGCATCATTTAACAGTCAAACCGGGGGCAAAACCAGTAAAACAGAAATTGAGGAAAATGCATCCACAGGTGGCATTGCTAGTCAAGGCAGAGCTGGAGAAATTACTAGATGTCGGATTTATACGCCCAATTGATTATCCCGAATGGATTTCCAACTTAGTACCTGTTAGCAAACTAGATCACAGCATCCGAATATGTACAGACTTCAGGGATATCAACAAGGCTTGTCCGAAGGACGATTTCCCATTACCAAACATTGATTTAATTGTTGATCTCACAGCAGGCCATGAGATGTTATCTTTAATGGACGGATTCTCTGGATATAATCAGATCAGGATTGCACCTGAAGATCAACATAAAACATCATTCACTTGTCCATGGGGAACCTTCTGCTGGAATGTCATGCCCTTTGGGCTGAAAAATGCAGGTGCCACGTATCAACGAGCCATGACTACTATCTTCCATGATCTCATGCATGTAAAGGTGGAAGATTATGTCGACGACCTTTTGGTTAAATCAATAGACAGAAATACACACTTGGACATACTTTCAGTTGCTTTTGATAGGCTGGAAAAATACAAGGTAAGATTAAACCCAAAGAAATGTGTCTTTGGAGTAACCTCCGGGAAGCTCCTAGGATTCATTGTGTCTAAAAGAGGAATAGAAGCGGATCCAGCAAAAGTCAAGGCTATCTTGGACATGCCACCACCCAAGAATATCAGTCAACTTCGGTCTTTACAAGGGAGACTCCAGTCCATACGAAGATTCATAGCACAACTTGCAGATAAGTGTAATCCTTTCCAGCACCTGTTACACAAAAACATTAAGTTCAAATGGGACGAGAACTGTCAACAGGCTTTTCAGGCACTTAAAGACTATCTTTTGAACCCGCCAGTTTTGATGCCACCAATTCTGGATCAACCATTGCTACTTTACATATCAGCTACTCCAACAGCACTGGGGGCACTACTAGCACAGCAAATACCGGACGGCAAGGAAAAAGCAGTCTACTATATCAGTCGCACATTGGTGGGATATGAGCTGAACTACACACCAATTGAGCGTGCATGTCTCGCTGTGGTCTTCGCTTCACAAAAATTACGACATTATATGCTCACTCACAAGACCAAGTTGATTGCCAGAATTGATCCACTAAAATATCTGCTCAACAAAGCTACACTTACTGGGCGACTGGCCAAGTGGGTAATGATTTTGAGTGAATTAGACATTGAATACATGGACAGAAAAGCCATAAAAGGACAAGCCATTGCAGATCAACTGGCAGACGCTCCCATGATAGATGATGTTCCTCTACAGTCAGAATTTCCAGATGAGTCCATTCTAACAATATCACCTGCAAAGCCATGGCAACTATACTTTGATGGCTCATACACACAGCATGGGGCAGGAGCGGGTATACTCTTTATAACTCCCCAAGGTGATTCTATACCAAAGTCATACCGCTTATCATTTCCTTGTACCAACAATATAGCGGAATACGAGGCATTAACAACTGGGTTAAGAATTGCAGTTCAGTGGAAGATCCAAGAACTTCGTGTTTTTGGGGATTCTCAACTTGTCATCCGTCAAGCAACTGATGATTATCAAACAAAAGATGAAAAGCTAATGCCTTACAAACAACTGGTAGATGATCTGAAACAACACTTTGCAAAGATAGAGTTTGAGCAGATACCAAGAGAACAAAATCGCGCTGCTAATGCCATGGCTACAATTGCTTCACTCATTGACCTACCGCAAAATGAGACCTGCTATGAGTTCCTGGTTGACAACCTGCTGATTCCGTCATATGAGATCATGCCTACGAAAATGATATGTGTTGTTGGTCCTGAATCCCAGTTATATGGTTCCATATTCACATACCTTCGCGACAACATCTTACCTCCCGATTTATCGAACAACCAACGCCTCACTTTCATCCGCCAATCCTCCCGATACGTTATCCTAGCTGATATCCTATACCGACGAGGTCTAGATGGCACCCTCCTTAGATGTTTAGAGAGTGACGAAGCTCAGATTGCGTTACGAGAAGTGCACGAAGGGATATGTGGTCCGCATACTAGTGGTCCTACCTTGGCCAAGAAACTCATCAGGACTGGATATTACTGGCCTACTATGGAAAAAGATGCATATCAGTTTGTCAAGAAGTGTAAGCAGTGTCAAATTCATGGAGACCTCATACACGCACCAACACAAGAACTACAGCCACTTGCATCTCCTTGGCCCTTTTGTCAGTGGGGACTCGATCTCATAGGCAAGATTCACCCTCCTTCTTCCAATGGACATAAATTCATTATCACAGCCATAGAGTATTTCACAAAGTGGATTGAAGCCGTGCCTCTCACGCAAGTTACTGGGAAACAAATTGCTACTTTCATCCTGAACTACATCATTTGCCGATACGGGATTCCTACTTCCATTATTACCGATAACGGGCGTCCTTTCAAGAACCAGGATGTTCGTGAACTCTGTGAGCGCTTCCATATCTCTCATCGTTTCTCCACACCATATTACCCCCAAGGTAATGGCCAAGCTGAGGCGTCTAACAAAACAATTCTCAAAATACTTAAAAAGACAGTCGACGACGCTGGCCGTAACTGGCATGTCCAACTCAATCCCGCACTTTGGGCCTATCGTACCAGTGTCCGCACACCTACAGGGGCTACACCTTACTCACTTGTCTACGGTGCTGAAGCCATCTTGCCTATTGAGGTCGAGTTACCTTCTTTACGGGTCTCCTTGAGAAACATAATCAACGATGAAGACTACAGGGTCTCTCGCTTACAAGAACTAGAACTGCTGGAAGAACGACGACACACTGCTTTTAATCATCTCCAGGCTTACCAACAACGAATGAGTCGCAGTTACAATCACAAGGTCAAGCCTCGCACATTTGAGGTAGGTGACTTAGTCCTCAGAGAGAACCCCAAGAATCAGCAAGAGAGAGAAAAGAAGGGCAAATTTGAACCCAACTGGCTTGGTCCTTACATCATCACAGCAGTATATGGATCTGGGGCATATCAACTCTCAACTATAGAAGGGGAATCTTTGGAGGATCCTATCAACAGCATGCACCTTCGCAGGTTCTACACATAAGCTCTTTTTGAGTATCCTAATGCAAAAATACAAAAAAATCAAAAAATTCAAAAATAAAAAAAAATCAAAAAATTCAAAAATAAAAAAAAATCAAAAAATTCAAAAATACAAAAAAATTATAAAACAAAAAAAATCGTTACTTGGTGAAAACCTGGCAAACAGGCGCCTTGTGACAACAAAAAAATTGCAAAATCCAAAAAAGTAAAGAGAAATAATTTCGTCCAACGGTGAAAACCACTTCGGTGGCGCCCTGGGCAAGTACCATGGTGAAAACTGGGTCACCAGCGCCATGCGTAGAGACTTTGCTCCTCCCTCTTTCAGGACTCTCTTTCATCTTTTTCACTTCGCACACACTCACGACCAATTCACTCACAATAAACTTACCCGTTCCCATCATGGCTTGTTATTGATCTACCCAAGATTGGTTAGCCATTCATAATAAACCCTCCCTTTTCACTCTCTTTCCATCCATAATAAATCAGATCCTATCTGTGACTACGGCCAATTCCTAAGTCTAGTAATGGGTGTGGAACTAAGAACATCACATGTTTCGAGGAGTACAGTTTTTGCCAGCTTCCTTCAGTCTATCTGCGCATAATTCGCAATAAAGCAGCATTTTGCATCGCAGATCCGCAATAAAGTTTCACCTTCTCCGCAATAAAGTATCAGTTTCATGGAATCAGTCAGTTTCAGATGAGACACAGCAGCAACAATGAGCTTCAACAAAATCAAATCTTTCAACAGACTCAGACAACATATGGTTCAGTGCTATCTATCCTTTTTGTGAAAGTGAACATTGTGACCACAATCAAAATTTGACTTAAACAAGTGACAAGAGACACAAACTTGAGGACTACAGTGGATGTTGGTGTCGAGTCTTGGTTTTCTTTTGGTTTTATCTTTTTGGTGACATGTCTTTTAGCTTTTCCAGGATGTCTTTGACTAGAGATTCTATCTCCAGGATGTCTTTGACTAGAAAGGCGAGGATGGGGTATCGTCACCTACTTGCATTTGCTGTCTGTGGATTGTCTTTTAGTAATGCTATGACTTGTCCAAGGATATGAGGACACTGTGAGTCTAGTATGAACTAGGGCATTCCTTGTTTGTGACTGTCTTATCTCCATGCAAACAGGTACAATGACTTTCTGGGCCAAACATATGCCTCGATTGTCATAACCTATTCTGCCATAATAAAGCTCAATGATGATAACGCACAAGAAGCTCTTTCACGTTCATATCTTCTGTCTTCCATCCCCCGTTCTTGATTGACTTCCATTGTCCTTCTCGAGTCCGCGTAGCCCGCTATCACATGACTGAGTATAATGACACACCAAAAACATTTGCATTTCATATAGTTGCACCTGCATCACCACATATAAGCATTTCATACATACATATAGATATTATAATTGCATCACATCCTGCATACAACACATGTTAGCACATCTCACATTTTCATTATGTAAATAAACATTTGCATTATCATATTCATTTGCATCACATACATTTTCATTTGCATCATGCATCACATATACAACATAAAAGAACAAAAATATATGGCATTGCATCATATAAACATCCATATCATAAAACATGCATCACATAAGAACATCTCATCACATAAGGTACACATGCATATAGCTGCCGCAAAAGATGAATCATCTCATATATATAATCAAATGTGTCATAAAACAATGATGTCAAAAGAATCATATGGCTACAAAAGAATCACCCGCAGGTGTCTACAATACAACAATGATACATCTACTGATACAATGGGAGCCCACTATAGCTATGAGGAACTCCCTCCCTCGGAGCCGCCTCACCTCGATGGAGTCTGAGCTATAGATGGACCCGCCCCAGGATCCCCCTGTCCCTCTGGTGGTGGTGGAGGCCCCATAACCCCACCGCTGGATGCCTGTCTCCTGCGGCTCCCTCCCGTAGCCGTCGCTATGCGCGACGATCTTTGGAAGCTCCTAGCCCGCTGCTCTGCCGGCACGGCTGCATAATATAGATCCCTCCAGTAGGCGATCTCCTCTCCGGCTCGCAAAACATATGCGTAGCCTGCCCCTGCATCCTCTGCTGCTCGCCTACCTGCCCTCAGAGCTGTCTCGGCCTCGGTATATCTCTGGATGGCCTGATCCCTCTCCCGCTCTGTATCTCGGACCCTGATCCTGAGGTGGTTCTTCTCTCGAACCAAATCCTCAATCTCATCTGCCTGGCCCTGGCAGATCTCCCGCAGCCTAAGCACCTCATCCTCCTCGGAGTCTCCGCTCTCCGTCCCTGCCTGTGGCTCCTCCTCTACAGGTGCCTGTCCCTGTGCCTCTGCCTGCACCTGTCCCTGTGCCTGTATAGGTACCTGTGGCTGTACCTGTCTCTGTCCCTCTGGCTGCACCTGTCTCTGTCCCTCTCTGGGACCCTGTGCTGCTGGCACCTGTAGGGGCAGTCCACCCCGTCCTCTCACCACTGGAGCTGCTCTCTCCTGACCTCCCTCCCTCCGAGGTGCTACCCGTCTCTCTCCCACCACTCCCCTCCGCCTCCGCCGGCCCCTACCTCCATCCCCTCCTCCATCATCATCATCTCCTCCACCCTCTCCATCCACTGGCTCTGCCGGATCTGTCAACCTAGGAAATGGATGCTCTGCCCAGTACGCAGAGTACTCTGTGTCCATCCCTGCATCATCTACCTCTGGCCACATGTCCCATGGCATCGGCATCATCTCCGCTAGCTGCATCACTGCCTGATCATAGGATAACAGTGGGCCAAACTGCACCTGATCTCTGACCGTACGGGCATACATGCCCGAGCCTCGGGGCATCCTCTGAATCCTGCCATACTGCCTGCATACCCTGTCCACCAGTTGTCTCTCCAATATATAGGGCGTCCGCCCAATCAGGTACCTGCTCCGAAAGGTGTAGGGCAGCTCCAGTGCATCGTCCTCCCACTCCTCGCACCCCAGGTATGGCCTCCAGACCACCATGTCAATGTCATCAATGACTCTCCTCCAGTGCTCCAATCTCCCAATCCGAGGCTGGGATGTAATCATCGCATATAGGTGCACAAAACTCTGTCCCTGTCCTCTGCCTCTGAAATGAATAGGCCATGTGATGGGAAGGTGCTCATAGGCCCACACCTGCAAGAGAGTCACACCGCAGCCCAAACCCACTGATCCATGGTATACAAACTGATGCAGCTCATAATACAAATGTGCTAGGACACATGGCCCCCATGCATACCTAGTATGCTCTGCCATCAGCGTCTCCAAGGCCCCTCCCCAGCCCACTGCCAATCCTCGTGTGGCCCTGTCTGGACACAAGTATCCACTGATAACTCCCCCAACAACTGCCGACAATGCTAATCCTGTGGCAGTCATGGTGTCCCAGGCTACATGGCCTGCTCGCATCTCCAACTCAGGATCCTGAAAGACCCGTCTCAAGGCCTCCCTGTCACCGTCACGGTCGTAGGGGATCAACTCTCCATCAATGGGAACATGTAATATCCTGTATACATCCTCCAGTGTCACTGTCATCTCACCCATCGGCAGGTGAAACGTGCATGTCTCTGAGTGCCATCTCTCGGCCAACGCAGTCAGCAACCCCATGTTTGCCCGAAACTCGGGCACATAGAGCATATGTGTGAGGCCCATCTCCTCAACGGAAATCATGTCCTGGATAGACAACTCTGGTCGCAGTCTCTGAGTCGATGGGAATCTCTCCCGTGACTCCAACATCGGCAAATACTCCTGCAGTCAAGCAAATCAATCTTGTCAGTTATCGTGGCATTCACTGTTTATCACAAAATGCTACTTGCTACCTAAATGCATATGGCTATCTACCCTAGTGACACTCACTGTTCATCACAAAGTGTTGCTATTTATCCTAGTAGTTCTCCCTGTTCATCACAAAGTACTATGTGTGTGACATTCCCTGTTCATCACAAAGTGTCACTCACATTCGCACTCCCTGTTCATCACAAAGTGCTGTATATCCTGGTGCTCCCTGTTCATCACAAAGTGCCTTGATCTATCCTAATCTTCCTAGAGGACCTGCTTGAGTGTATCCTCTCAGCAGCTTATCCAATCGACAGCGTATGTTCATCACAGAACTGCCGATTTGACCTAAAGGACTAAAACCATGCATTTAAACACACAAACGCACTATTTCAACACATACGCGCTTTTTAACTCATAAACGCGCTTATAGACTGCATAAACGCGCCTCTGAAACACAGACGCGCTTTCTGAACACAAACGTGCCTATGCCAGACACAAACGCGACCAGGGAGCACAGACGTCCCTACATGACATAAACGCTATTCAAAATCACAGACGCTACTACATTTCACAAACGCGTCCGCATTCAACACAAACGCGGTTCCAGGCACAGACGCGCCTGGACCCAACACAGACGCGCCTGGACCCAACACAGACGCGCCTGTTGGACACAGACGCGCCTGGCGCTGACACAGACGCGGTTGCGCGTTTTTGCACTTTTAAACTATCCTATTTCTAGCGCATTTATTGCTCCTAAACATGCATTTATGACAAAAACTCGAAATGCGTGAAAGTACGAGGAGGTTTTCGGGTACTTACCGGCTCTCCTGCATCAGCTGGTCGCTGGAATCGGCGGACACGGTCGAATCTATGAACGAATGCCATCGCTGCTGACTGCTGCTGCTCTTTTCTCGCTCTGCACTGTGATCTTCTAAGGGTGTGGATGACAATGAGGATGTCTTTTGCCCGTGGTCTATCTTATAGCCTACCCTAGCCCTCGCCCTCATTTCCTGAGTCAGTCTTCCTCATCCCGTGACTTTGTCACTTTATCCAATCAGTCCATTCTATCCCATCTTTCTTATCGAGAGATTGTCTGCAATCTTTCCAGACCTTTTCATCCAATCTCTCGAGGGGGCATATCATTCCCATCCTGGAGCAACTCTGTATCAGTTCATCTTATTTTCTTTGAAACAACGCGACAAGCCGCATTGTCTCAAAGAGGGGCAAAATGTAGACACCCAAAATTGTCCAGTCTAATTAAATAAATATTTTATTTATTTAATTATCTAAGCCTAATTCTTCTATTAATTAAATAAATCTTTATTTATTTAATTAATTCATTTATCCTCTTCTAGCTTTATTTCTCATTTAAATAAATACATTTATTTATTTAAATTATCCCTTTCCTAAATTAAATAAATATTTTATTTATTTAATTGTCCTACTTCTTCTATTAATTAAATAAATCTTTATTTATTTAATTAATTCATTATCCTTTTCTACACATGACACATGTCATTCATCTCTTATTTCCTACACAACCTACCCCTTTCATTATTTTGGTATTTCTTATACCTACCCTCTAATCCTAGCCGACCTCCTTTTTACACCTCTCAATCTTAACCCTCCATTTCTTATTGTGTCTTCTATTTAAGGAGATGCTTTCTTCATTGACAAACCCTAATGACATATCCTAATGATTAATGACTAATTTTGGAGGACTTAGCTACACTACAATTCTACTTGCAACCACATTCCGTTCTTTATTGAGCTCTTGTGCATATAAAAATCTGAGAGCAAGCATATTAAACAAGATCAATGGAGATAGGAAGAATGGAGATCAAAACCCTAGTGGACATGTGATGGTATAATCTTTGTTTGTTTTGAGTTATTTTGCATTGTCTTAGGTTATCTTCATATGTTATGGTGGATCTTTGTTCATTGTTAGGCTAGGGTTTGGTGGTTGAATCCATTTTAGTCTTTCAATATTGTTGTTTATTGCTATCCATTTTCACCATATACAGGAGGCATTAAAGGCCTGAGAAGACCTCATGGTTATCTAAAGGCTAAGGGTCAAGCCTAAATTAGGATTACCCACTGGATTAGGAGTTAATCCAAGGATAAACCTTTGTGCAAATGATTAAGAGATAATCATGGTCAAAGCATTAATGACCTGATGAGACCCTTGGGTTGGGTAGAGGTTGAGTCAAAACAAATGTTTTAACCATGTGGGAGGGTTGAATTAACCATTAATAGTTATTGAAGACTTTGGGGGATTAAGTGGTTGAAAGTTGGAAGCCTTTAATGGTTATCAAAGACTTTGAGGATTTAAGTGGTTGAAGGTTGAAAACCTTTAATGGTTATCCAAGACTTTTAGGCTTTGAGAAGTGACCTCCCTTTGCTTAGGAATGTGACAATATTTAGGGGATGGATTAGGCTAATTAGGAAAGGGTTAGAAGAATCTAGAAGGGGATTAGATTTTGCAAGTGGATTTGGTGGGTGAGGAAAAATAGGATTTTATTTAAAATAAAAATTCATTTATTTCAAAATGTGTGCAAGTTGCATTTGTAGGAAAATGCAAGTGGGGTGGGGATAATGATTTAAATAAATGTTTTATTTAATTTATTTAAAAGAGGAAAAGGGGGATTTAATTAAATAAATAGATTTTATTTAATTGATTGAATGGAATTTGATTTAATGAATTAATTAAAATAAATTGAATAATTTATTTAATTAATAGAAGAATGTTTGGGGATAAATTAATTAAATATTAATTTAATTAATTGATGGCTAGTGGATTTTTAATCAAATAAATACGAAATATTCATTTAATTAAGCTGGACAGATTTATGTGACTACACTTTTAATAGTAGAATATGATGCAAGCAATGTTGTAGTAGGTGTTGTCCTAAGCCAAGAAGAAAGACCGATAGCTTTTCATAGTGAGAAGCTAAGTGATGCAAAGAGGAAGTACTCCTCTTATGACTTGGAATTATATGCTTTAGTGCAGGCTTTAAGGAAGTGGAGACACTATCTCCTTCCTAAGGAATTTGTAGTCTATACGAACAACCAAGCATTGAGATTTCTAAAATCACAAGACAAACTCAGTCATAAACACATGTAATGGGTGGAGTACATGCAAGCCTACACATTCACAATCAAGCACAAGAAAGGACAGTTAAACTGGGTTGTTGATGCATTAAGCAGGAGACTTTTGACAGTCCAAGAAATCCAATTGAGGAGCATAGGAGTTGATAGTTTTAGAGACTTATACCCGGAGGATGAATACTTCTCAAATGCCTACAAGGTGTGTAAGAAGTATCAAAATCATTTCCATAGTGAGTATTCAGATTTTACTTTGCAAAATGGACTATTGTTTAGAGGTGGACAACTTTGTGTGCCTAGAGGCTCAATGAGAGAAAACCTCATTCAAGAGAAGCATAATGGCAGCCTTAGTAGACATTTTGGAGTCAATAAGACTCAAGAGTTGGTTCATAGGTACTACTATTGGCCAAGGATGAATGAAGATGTGAAAAAGTATGTGGAGACTTGCATAGTTTGCCAAAAGACCAAAGGTACTTCTTCAAATGCCAGTTTATACCAACCTCTTCCCATACCAAATAGACCTTGGGAATGCATTAGTATGGACTTTGTAGTAGGTTTACCAAGGACAAAGCAGGGATTTGACAACATTTATGTCATTGTGGACAGATTTAGTAAGATGACCCACTTTGTGCCTTGCAAGACTACTCATGATGCATGCCAAATAGATCATTTGTTCTTCAAAGAAGTAGTGAGGATACATGGCTTACCCATGAACATTGTTTCAGATAGGGACTCAAAGTTCATGAGTTATTTTTGGAAGACACTTTGGCAAAAGCTTGGCACCAACCTATCTTTTGGATCAGCCTACCATCCTCAAATAGATGGGCAAACCGAAGTGGTGAATAGAAGCTTAGGAAACTTATTAAGGTGCCTTACCAAAGATTATGGTCAAACATGAGATCAAGTACTTTCACAAGCTGAATATGCATACAATGACACCATAAATAGGACTACTGGCAAGAGCCCTTTTGAAATGGTCTATGGTGTTCACCCAAGGGGTATTTTGGAGTTGAGAGACTTAGGTAGTGCAACAGAAAGAAGTGGATATGCAGAAGACTTTGCTCAATCAATGAAGGAGCTACATGAATCAGTCAAGCAAGCATTGATGGAGAACACAAGAAAAATCAAATAAAAAGTTGATGAAAGAAGGAAGAACCTCCAATTTTAAGTGGGAGATCTTGTCATGGTGAACCTAAGCAAAGAAAGACTACAACAAGGAATGCCTAACAAGTTTCAAATGAGAAGGTTGGGTCCATGTGCCATTCTAGCCAAGTATGGAGAAAATGCATACAAGGTGGACCTACCTAGTGACATAGGATTATCACCGGTTTTCAACATAGCAGACTTAGTTGCCTACAAAGGACCAATTCAAGGTTTAGATTGTAGTCACTCAGAGGTATCAGATGATGTGAACAACCTTCAATTACCAGCAAGACCAAAACCAAAGGCCGAGAAGGTGTTGAGTTCAAGGATCGCCAAGAAGACAAGGCATAAAATTGGCCCAGATTGATTTACTGCACTATTTTTTTTAAAATGTTGGGATGTAGTAGGTTTTGATTTGGTGGCAATGCTTTAGGAATAAAAAAGAAGCTCTTCAGTTTTAAAAAACTTTAATGCTACAAACATAGCAATCTTAAGAAAAGATAAAAATCCAAAAACATTTGCATAATTCAGACCTATCCCTTTGTACAATATCATATACAAGATTTTGACTAAAGCTATTTATCTGAGGCTTCAACATATAATTGCAAAAATCATCTCTCCAGAGTAGGGTGGTTTTGTACCAAGTAGAGAGATTGTTGAAGGGGTGCTAGTGGCTCGTGAGGTACTTAATTAAGTAAATTCCTCACAACTACCCTCATTTATTGCCAAAGTTGATATGAGGAAAGCCTATGATAAAGTAAACTGGATTTTCTTGCTAAAAGTCCTTCATAAGTTTGGTTTCTCTGAAAAATGATGTAAATGGGTTAAAGCATGCATCTTAGGAGCACATTATTCAATAATTATAAATGGGGCACCAAGGGGATTTTTTACAGCTACTCAAGGAGTATGGCAAGGAGATCCTCTATCTCCTTTCTTGCTTATTGTCATGGCAAAATATTTTGGCATGATAATAAGTGTATGCGGGAAAATGTGGTGACAAAAATGAATAAATTGAATCTAAAATACCCACACACCAATTAGACTCTTGGTGCAAGTATATGAACTAATTGAATTAGTTCAACTTCCGAAGGGGTGTCCCATTGTTCTCTATCTCACAGGATCCGTAAAGTCAAAGTTTTTCTCTCAGATCATTGAGCAAATGACTTAGGAATGACAACTCCACGAATGAGTGATATTTGATCTATATGCATGAATGCATTCTAAGATATATATGATGTTAAAACTATGATGATTAAGCTAGTATGAAGATAATGATATGATAAAGATATTGGTAAATTATCCTAATCATGATATGCTAGCATGGATATATTATTGATATGAGAATGAAATTCTTTTAAATGTTTATGATGATGTTTTAACTAATAGAGGCTAAAATGCTTAGTAAATTAGACTATAAAGTAGATGCATGAAACTTGGATATATGAAAATGAGGAATGGGAGCTCTATTTATAGGTAAAATAGGGCAATGGATGGTTAAGATTTAATAATCTTAACAAGGGATAGGATTGAAAGTTTATCAATCCATGTTTACAATTTTCATCGATGAAATGGTGACAATTGTCAACAAGAGGTTGCTTGAGAGGAGATGCAAGAAGCATTAAATATCTAAGAAGACATGAAGGTTACCCTAGGAGGTAAGGGTTAAGGTTAGGCTAGGGTTATCCAATGGATAAAGCTTTTACCCAAGGGGTAAATTCTTGTGCAAGGGTTAAATGGATAACTATGGTTAAAGTCATGAATTCTTGATGAGACCCTTGAGTCAAAAGGATGGTTAAGTTAGAGGAAAGTCTCTAAACAAAGATCAAAGACGAGTTAACCATAAATGGTTATGTAAGAGCCTTTAATGGTTTGGAAGACTTTTAGAGGTTAACCATTTGAAGACATAAAGCCTTTAATGGTTATTGAAGACTTTGGAGGCTTTGAGAAGTGACTTCTCTTTGCTTAGGAAAGTGACAATAATTAAGAGATGAATAAGGCTAAATTGGAAGTGACTGGAAGAATCTAGAAGGGGTTTAGGAGGCAAGTGGGAGATGTAGGAAAATGCAAGTGGATGAGGGAAAAGGATTTTAATTAAAATAAAATTGCTTTATTTTAACTAAAATAGATGTAAATTGCATAAATACAAGTGGGGGGATTTAATAAATAAATTAGATTTATTTATTTGAAAGGATCAATTTAATTAAATATAAATTTAGTTAAAAAGGGAGAAAGGGGAATTAATTAAATAAAGTGATTCTTTAAGTTAAAATCCTTGAAAAGGTTTAGGTGAATTTAATTAAATAAATTGAGTAATTCATTTAATCAAATAGATGAAAATGAATAAATTAATTAAATAGAATTTGATTAATAGGAGGAATAGGGTTAAAATAAATATTAAATATTTATTTAAGAAAGTGGTCAGATTTATACGTCTACAATAAGATGTAATCATGATAGGGAAATTTGGGAAGGAATAGATATCTGAAACACAACTACTTCTGTTACACACTCCCTATTTGTAGATGATATGTTATTGTATGGTAAATCAACAGTATAAGAAGCCACCCAAATGAAGAAAGTGTTGGAACTCTACACTTCAGCATCATGCCAACAAATAAACCCTCACAAATCCAAGGTATATCTTCTTAACACTAGAACTGGTATTAGAAGAAGGATCATCAATATCTTGGGTTTCCAAGTAGAAGACTTGCCCGGTATATACTTGGGTATACATTTATTTATGGGGTCGAATAAGACATCTTACTAGAAAGAAGTTATTGAATGAATCAAGAATAGAATATCAGCTTGGAAAATAAGATGTCTCTCTCTCTCAGCACGCATTTTACTCATTAAAACTATCTACCATTCCAAATTACTATATCTCTGTGCTTAAAGCTCCCAAGTCAGTGATCCTCTAGATTGAAAAAAAATATTAGGAGCTTTCTATGGAAAGGAAAATTATCAGAAGAAAAGAAGATCCCATTAGTATCATTGAGTAATTTGGCAGTGGGAAAAAGAACAAGTGGAGTAGGATTACATGATTTGACCAAGTGAAACAAAGCCTTTGGAGGGAAACTAGTTTGGAAAATGTATGCATTGTCTAATTCAAAATGGTGCCAAATCATGCAAGAAAAATATTTGGACTCAAACAACTCTCTCAAAGTTTTCACTATCTCTAACCCCCCACATGGATCGGTTATGTGGAATTTCATGATAAACTCTAGAGATGTGGTCACCAAATACATTTTGTGGAAAGTGCACAATGGGGAGTCAATCCAATTTTGGTTTGATTCATGGAATGGTTATCCACCTCTAGCTTTGATCCAACAAATGCAGCTAGTAATCCCAACCTTTATTCAAACTTGAGGTTCCAAGTTGATTGACTATGTCAGTGGAGTTAACTTATTTTCAGGGAAAGTGATTTGGAAAGATTTTGCGGCTTTTGTGATTGATGATGACTCAAATAGATTACTTCAGCAAGTGTTAGAGTAGAGGATAGTGTTCCTAATAAATTCAACTAACAAAGTTATATGGGATGCTTCTAAATATGGAAACTATTCATTCAAAAATGGTTACACAATATTACAACATTTGATGAATCAACTACAAGTGCATAGAGCCTTTTTCTTTTGTTGGAACAATGCAGTTATGCCAAAAGCTGGATGTTTCTCATGGTTGGCATTGAAGAAAAAATCTTGACTAGTGACAAAATTAGCTAAATTGCAAATATCTCAGCCTTTCAATTGTGTTTTATGTGATCAAGCTTTTGAATCTGTTGATCACCTGTTTATTCAGTGCCCCTTTGCACAAAAATGCTGAAATTTCATTATGAAAAAAATTGAGTTATCTATGCCACTTCTAAATACAATCTGGGATTTATTTCAAGCATGGCCTACTCTTTTCAAGTCCTCCTTTTTTTCTTGCATATGGAAATCATCCCAACAACAATCATGTGGTCCATCTGGTGGGAGAATAATAGGAGGATCTTCAGAAAAGTTTCATCTTCTACTGAGAAAGTCCATGATGTAATAGAAAATTCAGTTTCAGAATTAGTCACTGTCTATGTGTAGAACCACCATAGTGGTAGCTCATCTTTCACATCTTGGGATGGATCTGTAATAAAAAAATAGAAATATATATGTTTTTCACCTAAAGGTAATTTCTAAATGTCATGCAATCCAAGAGTGGATAGGTCATCTATAACTTGGCAACCTCCGCAATGAGACTTTGTAAACATAAACTTTGATGGCTCCTTTCGAGATAACCCATAAGACTCAGGAGCAGGTGTGTGCATTAGGAATCATCTGGGTGAAATTAAAGGATTTAAATCATCTACATTGTCACCAGGAACTAATAACATGGTAGAAGGCCAAGCCCTATTGTGTGGTCTATCACTAGCCAAGAAAATGGGTTTTACAAAGGTTCATAGTGAAGGTGACTCCACATTAATCATAAATGCTTGCAAAACTAGGAAATCATTTAATTAGCATCTTGATTATGTCTTAGTATAGGCCTAGGCTCTATTAAATTCATTCAATTCATATATTCTGTCCCACACCTTCAGAGAAGGTAACAAGTTAGCGGACATTTTAGCTAACATGGGATGTGATAAATTGGAGGTGGATTGAACTGAAGAAGACGTGAATTTAGAAAATTTTACACAACTAGAGGCAATGGTGAATGAGGAAAAGCATGTATTTACACACAAAAAGTAATAATGCAGAGGTGGCAATGTATGTATTGTTTGAAGAGTTGCAGGTTAGGGCGATATATTAAATATGATTACAAATCAAAGGTTACAGCTTGGATGCACCTCGTCACTCACATGATGGGTCCTGTGAAAAGAAAGTTGAAGCCTATTGATAGTCTGGGGATGGATCTCATAGCACGACATTGTTCTAATCACTTGGTGACCTTTCACTTTGGCACAGTTTGCTTATCAGGGAGAATCTCTCTGATCCCTTCTATCTCTTGGGCTTCCTTCCCTTATGGTAATCATTGAGAGTTACAACAATCAAATGCCATCAGTGGGACAATTGCTATCAGAGTCACAAAGGAAACCTCAGGCTGCTATCAACATGACTCTTGAAGTTGGGATATCTTTAAACGTTTTGTTTCGATTGGGCAAGTCTAGCCGATGAAACCAATCTTTTGTTTTACTTTTTCTGGGTGACAAATGGATCTCTTGCCGATACACTTCACATCTTTCTTCGTCAGGGTAACTTACTTAATTGGCCCGTCTTTTATGGTTTCATCTTGATAGTGTTAGTCTTGCCGATTCACTTGGCTCTCTTTGTTATTCGCATTGGGGTGACTCAACCCGATATGCCTTTATGTACCTCTACCGGTGTGACTTTTATTGTTAGGATAACTTTTGGGTTCTCACTCTGACTTTATATCTCCTGCCGATGCCAACCTCATTGGCCAGACTCTTCCCGATGGCCTTTTTCTGGGTGAAAAATGGATCTCCTGTTGATACACTTCACATCTTCCTTTGTCGGGGTGACTTACTTAATTGGTCTTTCTTTCATGGCTTCATCTCGATAGTGTTAGTCTTGTTGATTCACTTGGCTCTCTTTGTTATTTGCATTGGGCTGTCTCAACCCGATATGCCTTTATGTACCTCTATCAGTGTGACTTTTTCTGTCGATCTATCTTCTGGGATCTCACTCCGACTTGATAACTCCTGTCGATGCCAACCTCATTGGCCAGACTCTTCCTGATGGCCTTCTTCTCATATTGGGGGCTCTCTTTGTTATTCGCATCAGGGTGACTCAACCCGATATGCCTTTATGTACCTTTATCAGTGTGACTTTTTCTGTCAGGCTATCTTTTGGGATCTCAGTCCGACTTGATAACTCCTGCCGATGCTAACCTCATCGGCCAGACTCTTCCCAGTGGCCTTCTTCTCGTATCGACATGACATATATCAACTTTGTAATCTGTTCTTTTAGTTTGTTTAGATTAGATAGGTATATTTTATTTCAGGCAATAACCTGAGGTTTTCTTTTCTGGTTCTTTCCTCTTGGTATGCTCTTTGAACCAATTTTTTGTAATCTTATTATTATATTAATATATAATAGTGGCTTGCCACTTTTGCCAAATAAAAAATATTAGGCTTCTAAGGTTCATTCTTATATAACCAGTCACATGTATCATGTTGATCAATCTTTGGCAACTTGGGTTGGCTTAGGAGACATAGAGGATAACTCAATAGATATGAAGTCATCAATGGCTTCATCTAACATATCAAAGTCTTTACTACTAAGTGGATCATCAAAGACATGCAAATATTGTAAAAAGAGATCCAACATGGTTGGATAACTTACTTTCTCTAAGATAGGGATTGTATTTGTTTTTTAAGTTTGGGTTTTCTAATCTAGGAAAATAATTTTTTTTAATTAATACAATTAAATGATGCAATCTAATGAAATAAAGCATTTAAAACACTAACTTAATCTAAACACACACAATTAAAGATACAACAATGAATGCAAAACATATTTTTTTTACCTTTTTACAATCAAAAGGAAATATAAAAGACATTAGGAGTTGGCATTTGCATGAAGATTGCATTGTTGAACTATTGTGTTGTCATTGATGTCAATTATAACTGGTAATGATATTGTTGTGGTGTTGTTTTGCAACTGGTAGGTGGGCTAGTGAAGGAAACTGATATTACTTAAAAAGCAGTGAGATCAACCAGTAACCCTACCTGTTGATGTGCTGAACCCTAATCGATGGAGCTTGGTGAATTGATTATATTGGTTTATGATCAAATGATGAACGATAATGATTATGCCACATATGCATGTTGTATGTGAAGAGTTTCAAACGGTTTTTGGCCCATAGAGATAATGGTTTTATCTTGGGAATGAATGAGTACATTTCATGAAGTGGAAACCGCGTGATGAGTTACATGAATCGATGAAGTGGTGATCAAGGAGCGGTCGAGGTTGTCTTGAATAATGTGCAATGATTGCTATGTAATCCAATGGTCATACTTGAACCGATTTGTTTGTAATCTCTATGAGATCTTAGGTTTGTGATGTGTTACTGACCTATTGTTTTTCTTATAAGGTCGATGAGTTGTTTTGTTGTATTGTTGGCAATTTTGGTTAAGTGTAAGTGTGATTGGTTGCCGAACCAGAAGGTGTATCTATAGTATGTGTGAAGGCAGATAGAAGTATGAAAAGGATATGATCAAGCAGAGTAGTGCTATTCACCAGATCAGCAAACCCCTATTGTTCTCTAACAATTACAACAATCAAATCCCTTAACTGGGTAAGCTCTAACAGGCTTAGTGCTATCTGAATCCTCTAACCAGGTGACACATTATCTTGGATTTCAAATCCTCTACCGAGATTACTCCTAACAGGGTATTAATTCTAATAGGGCATTATAGTCAATCCTTTAACTGGGTGGTCCCTAACAGGATTTTTTCCTAACAAGACTTTTTGTAAAGCTTTATCAGGCTTCGCTCCTAATAGGGCGAACTTCAGAAGAGTTCAGAATACTTGTGGGTATTCATCCCCACCATGGTTTTTTCCCATTTGAGTTTCCACGTCAAAATCATTGTGTCAAGTGGTGAATGGTTTTTGTGGTTATGTTTGCTATGGTTAGTTTGCTTAGCTACTAAATCCACTTAGATATGATAAGATGACCGACAGTAATTTGAAATATGCTTTTACTATTGTTAGGAAAGTATTTGAATGTTTTTGTTAAAAGGTTTCGAGAGTTTCAGAGTTGATATACTGTTATTTTGTTATGACAGTCAACCGATATACTTGACAGTGATATTGCAATTTATAGTTCAGTGTTTGAACCAATTAATTTTGAGATTGACTTGTGAGATTGTTATTGAGTTTGGTGAAAGTTTATTCAGTTTTCCATCTACTGATTCACCCCCCTCTCAGTAGTTGTTCGGATCCTTATTGATTCATCATACCATCAATTGGTATCAGAGCATTTCAAGTTCTCTAGTGTCTAAGCCTAACAACTTGAGGTAAAGATCTTGAAGAACATGATGAAGAAAGAAGGTCCAAAGTTTAATAGATAAAATTACAGAATATGGAGTGATAGGATGAAAATATATATCAAGAGTCTAGGAAGTCAATACTGGGAACATGTTATTACTCAATATGTTGCACCTAGTGGGACTATGTCTGATGATCAAAAGAAAGAGCAACAAGACAATAATCAAGCATTGGAGGCCATTATCAGTTCTTTGTATGATTCAGAGTATGTTGATGTCCATGGTCTGGAGACTGCTTATGATGTGTGGAAGAAACTTGAGGAAATCTATAGCGGTGATGAGCATGTGAAGATTGTCAAAGAAGAGAGTTTGAGAGGTAAGTTTGATGACATGCAGATGGCTGAAGGTGATAATATTCAATAGTATGGTCAAAGCATCAAGGAGATAGTTGGTGAGATCAAGAGTGTTGGTGGTAAAGTGGAGGATGCCATAGTAGTTAGTAAGGTGTTGAGAACCCTTCTACTGGTCTACGCTATCCAAGTTGCAGCCATTCAAGATCTAAAGTATAATGATAAAACTAAGGTAGCTCTTGAATCCATCATTGGTAAACTTACTGCATTTGAATTAAATGGTTATGATGGTAGTTCTTAGAAATCTGAATCTGCATTTAGAGCTTCAGTTTCTAATCCACCTATGAGGAAAAGCAGAGATGTTAGTCACAATTATGAGTCTAGATCCAGCAGAGAAGTTGATGATGAAGATAGTTTGATTGAGCTTGAAGCATTGTTGGCCAAGCGGTTGCCCAAAGGTACCGGTAAATACAAATGTAAATTACCTTTGAAGTGTTTTGTATGTAACAAGATTGGACACATTGCAGCTAACTGTCCTAATGGTGACAATGAGCACAAGTGTGAGAAGTACAAGAAGTACAAAGGAAAAGGCAAAATAGATTGTCTCATTGCAGTTGATGGTGGTATTAATGATGAGGAATCTGAGGGAGATGCCAATGAAGAAATTGTCTTTGTTTCCATTAAAGAGGAGACATCTGATCAGAAGGCATTATTTTCTCACATGGATAGTTCTGATGATTGGATCATAGATCGTGGTTGTTCACACCACATGACCAGAGTAAATTTCTTACTTTGAAGGAATTTGATGGAGGAGTTATGAGATTTGGAAATGACTCACCCTACATGGTAAAAGGAAAGGGAACCATTTGTCTTAATGGAAAGAACAGTGTAGATGATGGCTATTGGGTTGAAGGATTAAATCACAATCTTTTGAGTGTAGCGCAACTCAATGCAATAGGTTATCCATTGGAATTTAAGAATGGAATGTGCAAAATCTATGGGTGCAAAGGTGAACTAATTGCAACTATCAAGGAGACAAAAGGTAACCTGTTTCACCTAAATCCTAAAGTCAACAACTGTTTAATTGCTAAAGTAGATGATAGTTGGCTTTGGCATCAGAGATTTTGTCATATAAATTTTGATAGCATTGTCAAAGTCAGTAAGTCCAAGCCGGTAAGAGGTTTTCCTCAGTTGGACAAATCGGTGAATGCTTTGTGTAAGAAATGTCAGTTAGGAAAGATGACATCCTCAACTTTTAAGAGCAAATCTTTCTCAGCAGAGCATTTGTTAGATTTGGTTCATATAGATCTCTATAGACCAATAAGGACTAAAAGTATTCAAGGTGATAGATATTTTATGATCTTCACTGATGATTGCTCAAGAATGATGTGGGTCACGTTTTGGAAGGAAAAAATAGAAGCTTTTAGTAAGTTCAATGCATTTAGGGCCTTAGTTGAAAAGGAAAGTGGTAAGAAGATAAAGTGTCTGAGGACTGATCAAGGTGGTGAATTTACTTCAGAGGAATTCACTAGATATTGTGAAGACAATGGAATTAAGAGGCAACTTTCTGCACCGAGGACACCACAACAGAATTGTATTGCAGAGAGGAACAACCGGTCAATTGTTGAAGCTGCTAGAACGATGCTAATACAAGGAGGTGTAGAAAAAACATTTTGGAGAGAAGTTGTCAGCACAATTATCTATACTATGAACTGGATATTGGTAAAGAGAGGTAAGGATAAAAATCCTTATGAATATTGGCATGATAGATCACCTAATGTCAGTTATTTTAAGATTTTTGGCAGCAAATGTTTTATCACGAGAGGTGACTATGTTAGTAAGTTTGAGGCTAAAAGTGATGAAGGCATATTTGGTTACTCCACCAAGAGTAAGGCCTACAAATGTTACAACAATCGAACAAAGAGAATCATTGAGAGTGTTGATGTCCAAGTGGATGAGTATCTTGAAGTTTCAGGAGAATCCAACGAGGAGAAAAAGGAAGATGAACCTTACATTCTGATTTTGGAACCAGAACCAGTGAAGCCAAAAGCTGGTGAAGTGAATGATGCAGTACTAGTTCAACCAGAATAGGTAGATTCTGCAGAAGAAGATGATGATAGTGAGGAAGAAGAACCTAAAGATAATGATCATGTTATTCCAAGGTATGTGAGACTCAATCATAATCCTGACCAGATTATTGGAGATAAAGATGTTGGAGTATTAACCAAAAGATGAATTAGAGAGAACTCTTGCATGATCTCCACTATTGAGCCTAGAACTGCTAAGGAAGCATTTGGAGATGATTAATGGACTAAAGCTATGGAAGAAGAGCTTGACCAGATTGAGAAGATCAATGCATGGACCCTAGTACCCATACCGGTGAATAAAAATGTGATAGACACAAAATGGGTATTCAGGAATAAACTGAACGAAGATGGAGTAGTAGTCAGAAACAAAGATAGATTGGTATGCAAAGGATATGCACATGAAGAAGGAGAAGGCTATGGTGAGACATTTGTACCAGTTGCTAGATTGGAAGGTGTTAGGACTCTACTTGCATTTAAAGCATATAAGGGATCCAAAGTATATTGGTTGGATGTGAAGTCAATATTTCTAAATGGAATACTAGAAGAAGAAGTATACATTGAGCAACTAGGTGGTTATGCTTTGACTGATGCAAAGGTTATGTTGTGTAAACTGCATAAGGCACTATATAGTTTGAAGCAAGCACCAAGAGCATGGTATGAAAGGCTACATTCACACCTGATGAAGATAGGTTTTCAGAGAACCAGTGAAGACATTTGGAACGAGTGACTGTAAACCAGTTGGGACACCAATGGTTACATGTTGTAAACTGTCTAAGGAGGATGATGCCGCATCTATTGATGAAAAGGAGTACAAATCAATGATAGGTCCAAACTGCATTATGTTGTTCACAACAGACTAGATATTTCTCATGCAGTTGGTTTTAGTTGCCAGATTTCAAAAGAATCCAAAGGAGACACACTTGATAGAAACTAAAAGGATATTCAAATATTTGAAAGGTACCATTGACTATGGATTATGGTATCCATATGCAGGTAACTTTGATTTGAAGGTTTATATAGATGCAGACTGGGCAGGTAATATTGATGATATGAAGAGCACAACAGGTGGTGCATTCTTTCTTGGAGGAAGACTTGTATCTTGGAGCAGCAAGAAGCAAAGTTGTACATCATAGTCCAGTGCTGAAGCTAAATATGTTGCAGCGTATATGAATTATACTTAGGCAATCTAGATGAAACACATTCTAGAAGGATTCAAGCTGAAGATTACAGAACCAGTAAAATTTTTATGTGACAACCCCAATGCAATAAATATTTCAAATAACTTGGTGTTGCATGCTAGAACTAAGCATATTGAGCTGAAATATCATTTGTTGAGCTAGAAAGTGCAGAGTAAAGATGTGTTATTGGAGCATGTATCTATTAAGGAGTAGCTAGCAGATATCTTTACTAAACCTCTGCCTAAGACTACTTTTGAGTATCTTAGAGGTGAGTGAGGGGTTGTGCCCCTACATGAGGTTAATTGAGCAGATGTGGAATACATCAGTCCCAGAGCTAATTGAAGAATCTTGAAGCAGGATTGGTCTAGAGTGGAGCTATTCTATAGGGGGAGCATTAAGTTTTAGATTGTTGATGCAGAACAGTGAAGTATGACACTGCATGTTTTACTTTCACTTTGGCATTGTTGTCAAAGGGGAGAAGAACTATATGATTAAGGGGAGAAGAATTGTATGATTGATAGAGAAAAGATCTATAGCTAGTTACCGATTGAAGACATGGAGACTCAGTTGAAGGAGAGTACATGGTAAAATGTAAACCAGGATTCCTATATTTGTGTATGTACATTACTCTCAATCATCACAATCAAGGGTATTGACACTTGTATTGCCATCAATGCCAAAGGGGGAGATTGTTGGCATTTGCATGAAGATTGCATTGATGAACTATTGTGTTATCATTAATGTCAATTATAACTGGTAATGATGTTGTTATGATGTTGTTTTGCAACCGGTAGGTGGGCTAGTGAAGGAAACCGGTATTACTTAAGAAGCAGTGAGATCAACCGGTAACCCTACCCGTTGATGTGCTAAACCCTAATCGATGGAGCTTGGTGAGTCAGTTGTATTGGTTTATGGTCAAATGATGAACGGTGATGATTATGCCACATATGCATGTTGTATGTGAAGAGTTTCAAACGGTTTTTGGCCCGTAGAGATAACGGTTTTATCTTGGGAATGAGCGAGTACATTGCATGAAGTGGGAACCACGTGATGAGTTACAAGAATCAATGAAGCAGTGATCAAGGAGTGGTCGAGGCTGTCTTGAATAATGTGCAATGATTGCTATGTAATCCAATGGTCATACTTGAACTGATTTGTTTATAATCTCTATGAGATCTTAGGTTTGTGATGTGTTACCGACCTATTGTTTTGATTATAAGGTTGATGAGTTGTTTTGTTGTATTGTTGGCAATTTTGGTAAAGTGTAAGTGTGATTGGTTGCTGAACTAGAAGGTGTATCTGTAGTATGTGTGAAGGAAAATAGAAGCATGAAAAGGATATGATCAAGCAGAATAGTGCTATTCACCAGATCAATAAACCCCTATTGTTCTCTAACAATTACAACAGTCAAATCCCTTAACTGGGTAATCTCTAACAGGCTTAGTGCTATCTAAATCCTCTAACTAGGTGATCCATAATCTTGGATTTCAAATCCTCTATCGAGGTTACTCCTAACAGGGTATTGCTTCTAATAGGGCATTATAGTCAATCCCTGAACCGAGTGGTCCCTAATAGGACTTTTTGTAAAGCTTTAACAAGCTTGGCTCCTAATAGGGCAAACTTCAGAAGAGTTCAGAATACTTGTGGGTATTCATCCCCATCGTGGTTTTTTCCCATTTGGGTTTCCACGTCAAAATCATTGTGTCAAGTGGTGAATGGTTTTTGTGGTTATGTTTGCTATGGTTAATTTTCTCAACTGCTAAATCCACTTAGATATGATAAGATGACCGATAGTAATTTGAAATGTGCTTTTATTATTGTTAGTGTAGACACCCAAAATTGTCCAGTCTAATTAAATAAATATTTTATTTATTTAATTATCTAAGCCTAATTCTTCTATTAATTAAATAAATCTTTATTTATTTAATTAATTCATTTATCCTCTTCTAGCCTTATTTCTCATTTAAATAAATACATTTATTTATTTAAATTATCATTTTCCTAAATTAAATAAATATCTTATTTATTTAATTATCCTACTTTTTCTATTAATTAAATAAATCTTTATTTATTTAATTAATTCATTAGCTTTTTCTACCTATGACACATGTAATTCATCTCTTAATTCATACACTACCTACCCCTTTCATTATTTTATTATTTCTTTTACCTACCCTCTAATCATAGCTGACCTCCTTTTACACCTTTCAATCTTATCCCTCCATTTCATATAGTGTCTTCTATATAAGGAGATGCTTCCTTCATTATCAAACCCTAATCATTCTAATCAATCATTCTAATAATGCATCCTGATGAGCTAACTACTTGATCAATTGACTACACTACGATCCTACTTGCAACCACATTCCGTTCTTTGTTGAGCTCTTGTGCACATAAAATCTAAGAGCAAATATATCAAGCAAGATCAATGGAGATAGGAAGAATGGAGATCAAAACCCTATTGGACATGTGATGGTATAATCTTTGTGATTTCATGTGATTTGCATTGTCTTAGGTAATCTTCATATGTTATGGTGGATCTTTGCTGATTGTTAGGCTAGGGTTTTTGTGGTTGAATTCATTTAGCCTTTCAATATTGTTATTATTGTTATCCATTTTCACCATATACATTTTGGCACACCCCGTGGGACATGGATTTTTCTTAGATCTGTGTTTTTTGTAGATTTTTCTAACCCTATATTTCTATTTTGTAAAACAATTTGGAGAATAACCTTGTGCAGCTAGGGTTTTGGACACAAAATCAAGATCTTGGAGAGATTCGATCATATCTCACAAACGGATAGGAAATTTTGCACCAAATTTTTTTTGCAGGTTGAAGAAAGTATCAGGAGCTCTTAATCCAAAATTCAGAATTTTTAGAGCACATTTTCATTTTCTATGAATTTTTTATGATTTTTCATAAAAAATTAATTTTGAGAGCAAATGAGAGACTTTTTCAGATTGTCTTACATTTTTGGAAATCTCTCATAATTATACATAGGATCTATTTTTTGTGAATTTAATTTTGATGCAAAATATTTCCCTAAAAATCGGATCTTTAAAAATTAGGGTTTTTCCTTATTTTGATCAGATCTCACAAACCGCTTCTAATTTTGACATCACATTTTTTGTGCAGGTCAGGAAAAGTATCAAAAAGATTTAGTAAAAATTTCAGATTTTTTGGATTGATGTTTCATTTTATATGAAGTTTTTATGATTTTTCATAAAAACTTAATTTTGAGAGCAAATTAGCGAATTTTTCAGATTTTCTTACATTTTTGGAGATCTATCAGAATTATACATAGGATCTATTATTTGTGATTTTAAATTTGATGCAAAATCATTCCTCAAAAATCAGATCTTTGAAAATTAGGGTTTTGCATTATTTTACTCATATCTCACAAACGGCTTGGATTTGTTGCAGAAAATTTTTTGTGCAAGTTTGGAAGACCATCAAGACTCTCCAGTAAAAATTTCAGATTTTTTGGATTGATTTTGCATTTTATATGAATTTTTTATGATTTTTCATAAAAAATTAAATTTTGGAGCAAATTAGCAAATTTTTTGGATTTTCTTACATTTCTGGAAATCTCTTGAAATTTTACAGGTGGTGTTCTTTTTATGATGAATCAGATCTTTGAATTGGTCAACAAAACACATTGTTGAAGGCCCCTATTTCACAAAGTCTTTTGGATCTAAAATTTACCTAACTTGTGTGCTTGCAGGAAGGGGTGATCATTTGAAACAATCCAAACTACTAATAAATCTTTGTTACAGGTCCTTGGCAAGGGTTTTTTGTATTTTTATTGTGTGCCTTGTTTTCATAGACTAGCAAACACTTCAATTGGTGCACTAAAATTGAATCATTGTCTTTTGTGTCTTGAGCAATAGGCTCTTTTTGTTTAATCTTTAGAGGGCCTGTCTTCCCGTGTGGTCATTAGGACTACTAGTGAGAAGAGAACGACCCAAGTGGTAGTGAGGAAAACCCACCTCTTCCGAACCACTATAAATAACTGTATTCATGGTGAAAACTATGGATAACGTGTGCTGATTAGTTCATACCGACACTATGTCTCCCCATAAACCCGTTTGATCAAATTTATTTGATCATTTGTAGGGCGTAACCCCTACCGGCTGGGAGCCTTCTCTATTTACAGAGCTGAAAGTGCTGCATGTATGGCCACACGAGCAAATGTCCTTACTAGCACCTTTTTGTTTTAGAAGCCCAAATCCTTCTAGTTGTTGGGGCAGGAGGTCGGACCTCTGGTAGCGGCCCACACACATATGGTTCTTAGTAGAGATACAAAGTTCGCCACGGGGAGTTTTCGTGGGCACTGATGCTTGGCTGACCCGAGAAGTGAGTGCCGAGGGTGGAGCCAGTGAGGTCAAGCATCTAAGTATCCGCTTTGAATAGCGTAGCCTCGGGGGTAAAACCCCATGTGGGATCAACAACTATTGTCTTGGCCAGCCATAAGAATTGTGCTTGACTTATTTTAAACATTCAAAACATTCAAAACCAAACAGCAAAACATTGTGTCTTTTGTGTTTTCAAGTGTATGCAAAACATTTTTACATCAAACAACACACTTTTCTTGGAGAGTCTAAACACTTGCAAACATTGAGTCCTCATCAACATTGTGTCCTCTTGTCACGAAAAAACAGTCAAACATTCAGATTTGGTCACAACTTCACAAATTGGAAAAATTTTACAGTCCAGCAAACAAGAGCAATCAGTTTCGGAATTCTTGAGCTTCCTAGGTTGTTTCTCCAGGTTTTCATCTGCATTCAACTTGTCTTTGGGTCTCACAAAATCCATCATTGCTTTACACCTTACATTACATTCACATTTGTCTAAACTTGAGTCAAAAGGTCACTTGCTTGTCCTCATCATACTTTGTGAATACACTACATACAACAACACTTTGCTAAGTGGTCCCTCATCAAGGTTTCTTACCTTTGGGTCTCATTTGGTTTTACTTAGAGTCAAGGTCAACTTACCTCATCAAGAGAAACTATCCTCTCTTTGGAAGTCACACCTACTCTACTACATACATACTTGGTCTTACACTTTGGACATTGCAAGTACACTTCAGACTCATTTACATTCCATTCAACTCTTGGTCTTCCATACTCTTTCCATTTTTCATCTAGTCTCTCACATCTCGGTCAATACCTAATTGATGGTTGAAACCCGTCTTCAAAAATCTAGGAGAGAAACTAAAGAGGCTCAAGAGTTCGCAAACATGAGTTCTTATGAGTATGACAATGATATCTTTTTCAATTCTGATCATACTACATTACCTGACATGGATGTCTATAGAAACATTCCAGATGTTGAGAACATGGACACTATAAACAACAATGCTACACATAATGACAATGTGGACAACTTTTCAGTACATTCAACAGATGTGGAAGAATCCATTATGAATCCCCATTTCAATCGATTGGTTGAGGAAATAATGAGGAGGGATAGACAATACTTCTTACAAATGATGGCACAAAGTGGAGCCAAGATACCTCATGATTTTGACATGTCTCAAATAATGGAACATAGACCTTTGCAACAACCTCACTCCAATATGGATCAAAGGAGACCTAATAGTGGAGGAAATAGAGGACCACATATGGTACCTGAATCACCATCAGCTTTGCTTCAAAAACCAGAGGTCCCACATACACAAGGTCAAACATATGATACTTACCTTCGCAGACCATTATGGAAGTCTTATGCAGACAAATATGCTCAATCACATACCAATGCTAAGGATCAACCACCAAAGCAATTGGATGTTCAAAGGCATGCTCAAAATTTGGACACAAGGAAACCTCATGTCAAATTTGGGGGCAACACAATGGAACATGACATGCCTGTAGAATATGGTATACATGCGCAAAATAGATATGGGGTTCCTCAACATGAATTTATATCAAGTGGTCCATATACGCAACATCATTACATACCTCCTCCATATGAACATGTGTATGATCAATATCATCCATATATGCAACATGCTCCTCCTCCAACTGGTGCCTCAAGCATGGGGTATGGTCCAAGAAGTCGATCTCCACCTAAGAGCAGTTTGGAACAACAAATCAGGGACTTACAAAAGAAAATGGAGGACATAAATACACCGAAGCCAACATACACAATGAGAGACATATGTCCTTATCCATTTGACAAGAGCATTTCAATGCCTCCTTTTCCTACACACTTTGTGACGCCTAAATTTGATAAGTATAGAGGAAAAGGGGATCCTAAGGCACACATAAGACAATTTTTCACAGCTTGCATTGAAGTAGCAGCAGAAGAGACATATTTGATGAGATTATTCCCACAAAGCCTAGGTGATCAAGCTATGGAATGGTTCTCCCAACTACCCACTGGAATTAAGTCATGGGGTGACTTAGCAGAGGCATTTATTCAACATTTCTCCTACAACATAGAGACAGACATATCAGTCACTACTTTGTGCAATACTAAGGAAAAAGAGGGAGAATCTTTTGCATCATTTTTACAAAGATGGAGAAATCTAGCCAGCAGATGCTCTTGTGAAATTCCACAAAAACAAATGGTAGAAATGTTCACCCAAAATGTTAACAAAAAGATTGCTTATGACTTAAGGAAAGCTTGTTTGTCCACCTTCAAGGTCATTGAAAAAGGCTTAGCGACAGAAAAGGTCCTAATTGAACAAGGAGTCATTAAAATATTCAAGGAAAACAAAGATGACTTTAAAGGAAAAACAAGCCAAGATTTTGGAATAAAAACAAGAACACAGTCAATGATGGTGTTGTTGATGCCAACACAGTGCGACCCAAATTCATTTTTTCTGGATCAAGTTCTACAAACAATCAAGTGAATACTCAAACGACTTCTAGATCACGAAGGAAGTATACCCCGTTGGGAGAACCACTTGAGTCAGTTTTCAAGAAGTTAGTGGCAAACAAAATAATAACAATTCCAGATTTCCCGCCATATGAACCAAAGGTCAAACCAAATTGGTGGAATGATGATGAGTATTGTGAATTTCATAAGAGCAAGGGTCATAAGACAGGAAATTGTCATCGACTAAAGAACATCATACAATATCTCATTGATAGAGGTGACATTGAGATTGAGGGACACTCATCCAATCAAGAACATGAGATGTTTAAGGAACCATTTCCAAAACATGACAAGGGAAAAGCTAAAGCCACAGATGACCAAACCAACTATACCAGAGCATCCTATAACTATGATTCAACTATCAATCACATATCGATGGACAATTACGTCTCTACTATTATCATCAAGGACAAAGCGTCTGAGAATTCTACCCAAAGACCCAAGATTGTCCTAAAAGGCGTTGGATCTTCTTCCAAACCTACCTCTGAATGTAATGTTACAACCCGTCGAGGTAAAATCACTTTGCAAGGTGCTCCAACTAAAAACACCACTTCTTCATCAACCAAACCTAAGTATGACCTTGTAGAACAGTTAGGGAAGACACCCGCGCTCATCTCCATCCTTGAGCTTTTATGCATATCCCCCGCACATAAATCTATTCTTGACAAAATCTTGAGAGACACTGTCATTCCTACTGATCTGAATGTGGACCAGTTTCAAGCCATGGTGGGATACCTTTCCATTCCACACTCCCTTACATTCACAGAAGCCGATGATGCCTCCGTAAGTCAGCCACATAATGCACCATTACACATTGAAGCCTTCATACACAAACATAGAATCAAATGAGTCCTGATAGATGGAGGAGAAGGTCTAAACATTTGTACATTGAGCACTATTAAACAATTGGGATATTCTGACAAAGCTGTGAATTCTACAAACAAAATTACGATCAAGGCATATGATGATGAAGAGCGTTCATCCAAAGGCACAATCACCTTGCCCCTTAAAGTTGGTCCAGTTACAAAGGATGTGGTTTGTCAAGTCCTTGATTTAGATCTCACTTACAACATACTTTTGGGACATCCTTGGATTCATGAGATGAGTGCAGTCCCTTCTACATATCATCGATGCATCAAGTTTCCACACAATGGAGTTGAAGTGACTGTCAAAGCGGATCCAAATCCATTCATATATTGCAACAATCTACGACCTAGATCAGAAATAACAATACCAGTCAATCGAGAAGCTATTCCTTCATCAGCATATGTTGATCCAAAATCATTGAAAGCTTCTACATCAAAACAAACAGAGCTCAAAGAAAAATTCAAGGTTAAAGACATGGGATGTGGTGAGTATATCTTTCATGTTGATCAACTCCCACTGTCTCCTAAGCCATTCAGTCAACAAGAACAATCTACAAGCAATATGCAAGACCAAGAAATTGGGTGTGAACCACCTAGTGTTGTGGCTACTAAGTTTGAATGCAAATCTCCTCCAGTGGTGCAAGCAACTTTTGATATCAATAGTCCTAAGAATGGTTCCAACAAAGAATCTATTGAGCATATCGCCGAACCTCTTGAGAAATCACATAGCTTTACCATATCATCCACTCATTCCATTTCCACTCCTCTCCTAGACTTGGATCAACAACAATTACAAAAGCCCTTACTCATTGGGGATCAAAAATCAAGCTTTGAAAAGAAAAATCTAAAAGTCAATAATAAAGAAAAGTCCTTTAGTCCAAATCGAAATCAAAAGCTATTGGACTCTGCAAAAATCAAGGTCAAGGATAAAAATCCAATGAAAGAAAAAGAGCAAGAGTTGATCTCCCCTAATATCAAAATAACTGGGGGCAAAAATTCTACAATTTTAAGTCAAAAATCATACTTGTTGATCCTAAGTCTCCATCATGCTATCCTACTTTCACTTCTTTTCACAATCATAAGCCTTCATAACTCATCCACTTGTTCCACACATCCTTTCCCTTCTGGTGATACATCATGGACCTTTAATGGAACTTCCTCGAAGGACTTTGTTATCAGGGATGCCCAAACTTCTTCAGGTGACATGCATACGGGCCTATGTAGTCCACACATTAGTAATTCTATCTCAGTTTCTTCATCAAGGAAGACAGTCACTCAAGATACACATCATTCAGTCAAGGAACAATGTAGCTACAATCACAAGGTTAAGCCTCACACATTTGAGGTAGGTGACTTGGTTCTCAGAGAAAATCCTAAAAATCAACAAGACAGAGAGAAGAAGGGCAAGTTCGAACCAAACTGGCTTGGTCCCTACATTATTACAGCAACATATGGATCTGGTGCATATCAGCTTTCAACTACAGAAGGTGAACCTTTGGAGGATCCTATCAATAGCATGCACCTTCGCAGGTTTTTCACATAGCTCTTCAGAGTATCCTAATTCGAAAATACAAAAAAATCAAAAAATTCAAAAATACAAAAAAAAAAAATTTATAAAACAAAAAAATCGTTACTTGGTGAAAACTTGGCAAACAGGCACCTTGTGACACAAAAAACATTGAAAAATCGAAAAAAGTAAAGAGAAATAATTTCGTCCAACGGTGAAAACCACTTCGGTGGCGCCCTGGGCAAGTACCATGGTGAAAATTGGGTCACCAGCGCCATGCGTAGAGACATTGCTCCTCCCTCCTTCAGGATTCTCTTTCATCATTTCACTTTGCACACACTCACAACCTATTCATTCATAATAAACTTACCCATTCCCATCATGGCTTGTTATTGATCTACCCAAGATTGGTTAGCCATTCATAATAAACCTCCCTTTTCATCCCTTTCCATCCATAATAAATCAAATCCTATCTGTGGCTAAGGCAAATCCTATGTCTAGTGATGGGTGTGGAACTGAGAACATCACATGTTTCGAGGAGTACAATTTCTTCCAGCTTTCTTCAGTCTATCTGCGCACAATCCACAATAAAGCAACATTTACATTGCAAATCCGCAATAAAGTTTCATCTTTCTCGCAATAAGGTATCAGTTTCATGGATTCAGTCAGTTTCAGATGAGATAGCAAAAACAATGGGCTTCAACAAATCAAATCTTTCAACAGACTCAGACAACATTATGGTTCAGTGCTATCTATCCTTTCTGTGAAAGTAAACATTGTGACCACAATCAAATAAGACTTATACAAGTGACAAGAGACACTAAACTTGAGGACTATAGTGGATGTTGGTGTCGAGTCTTGGTTTTCTTTTGATTTCATCTTTTTTGGTGACATGTCTTTTAGCTTTTCCGGGATGTCTTTGACTAGAGATTCTATCTCTAGGATGTCTTTGACTAGAAAGGCGAGGATGGGGTATCATCACCTATTTGTATTTGCTGTCTGCGGATTGTCTCTTAGTAATGCTATGACTTGTCCAAGGATATGAGGACACTATGAGTCTAGTGTGAACTGGGGCATTCCTTGTTTGTGACTGTCTTATCTCCATGCAAACAGGTACAATGACTTTCTGGGTCGAACATATGCCTCGATTGTCATAACGTACTTGCCATAATAAAGCTCAATGATGATAACGTACAAGAAGCTCTTTCACTTTCATATCTTTTGTCTTCCATCCTCCTTTCTTGATTGACTTCCATTGTCCTTCTCGAGTCCGCGTAGCCTGCTATCACATGACTGAGTATAATGACACACCAAAAACATTTGCATTTCATGTAGCTGCACCTGCATTACCACATATAAGCATTTCATACATACATATAGATATCACAACTGCATCACATCCTGCACACAACACCTGTTAGCACAATTTACATTTACATTATCATATTCATCTGCATTACTTACATTCACATTTGCATCATGCATACACATATAAAACATAAACGAACAAAAAAAAAAATATTGCATTGCATCATATACATATTTGCATCCATATCATAAGCATCACATAAGAACATCTCATCACATAGCTACACATGCATATAGCTGCCACAAAGATGCATCATCTCATATATATATATAAAGTGTCATGATACAATGATGTCAAAATCATATGGCTACAATCACGCGCATGTGTCTACATCATTATACAAAATGGTACAAAACTGATACAGAGGAACTCACTGATCACTCCTGCCAACACTATTGGTAGTGCTAATCCTATCCATGTCATGGTATCCCATGCCACGTGTCCCACCCTCATCTCCAGTCTTGGATCCTAGAACACTCATCTAAGGGCATCCCTGTCTCCATCTCGATCGTACGGAATCAGCTCCCCATCAATCGGTATCCGCATAATCCTATATACATCCTCTAGGGTGACTGTCATCTCACCCATCAGCAGATGAAACGTGCACGTCTCAGAGTGCCATCTCTCAGCCAGCACAGTCAGCAAACCCATGTTTGCCCGAAACTCAGGCACATACAGCACATGTCTCAAACCCATCTCCTCGATGGCAGCTCTGTCCTCGAGCGACAACTCAGGTCGCAACCGCTGAGTCGATGGGAATCTCTCCCATGACTCCAACATAGGCAAATACTCCTACAGTCAAACAACTCAATCATGTTAGTTATAGTGGCATTCATTGTTTATCACAAAATGCTACTCGCTATCTAACTGCATATTGTTATCTATCCTAGTGACACTCACTGTTCATCACAAAGTGTTGCTTCTACCCTAGTGACACTCATTGTTCATCACAAAGTGTTGCTATTTATCCTAGTGGTACTCCCTGTTCATCACAAAGTGCTGCTCATATTTCAGTACTCCCTGTTCATCACAAAGTACTCTATCTTGGTACTCACTGTTCATCACAAAGTGCCTTGATCTATCCTAGTCTTCCTAGAGGACCTGCTTGAGTGTATCCCCTCAGCAGCTTATCCAATCGACAGCATATGTTCATCACAGAACTGCCGATTTGACCTAGAAGATGCAAATTCATACTTTTCAAACGCAAATGCGCTTACATGACATAAACGTGTTCAAAGACTGCACAGATGCGCCTGAAAAACACAGACGCGCCTGCCTGACACAGATGTGCCTATGCTCTGCATAGACACGCCTATTTGACATAGACGTGCCTTCTTGGCACAAACGCGCCTGAAAAGCACAGACGTGGCCACATTTGACACAGACGCGGGTCCAGACATAGACGCGCCTGGCACAAACACAGACGCGCCTAGCGAGCACAGACGCGCCTGGCACCAACGCAAATGCACCTAAACATTTTTTGACACTTTTTGGACCCTAGTCTAAGCGCATTTATTACCCTATTCGACATGCATTAATGACAAAATTAAATCCGTCAAAGTACGAGGAGGTTTGGTGGTACTCACCGGCTCTCCTGCCTCTGCTGGCCTCTGGAATCGGCGAACGCGGTCGAATCTATGAGTGAAAGCCATCGCTGCTGACTGCTCTTGCTCTATTCTCGCTCTGCAATATGCTCTTGTGGACGTGTGGATGACAATGAGGATGTATTTTCCCCCGTGGTCTATCTTATAGACTACCCCTAGCCCTCGCCTTCATTTTTTTTGAGTCAGTCTTCTTTGTCCCGTGACTTTGTCACTTTATCCGGTCAATCCATTCTAGCCTTTCTTTCTTATCGAGAGATTGTCTACAATCTTTTCAGACATTTTCATCCAATCTCTCGAGGGGGCATATCATTCCCATTCTGGGGCAACTCTGTATCAGTTCATCTTATCTTCTTTGAAACAACGTGACAAGCCGCATTGTCTCAAAGAGGAGCAAAATGTAGACACCCAAAATTGTCCAGTCTAATTAAATACATATTTTATTTATTTAATTATCTAAGCCTAATTCTTCTATTAATTAAATAAATCTTTATTTATTTAATTAATTCATTTATCCTCTTCTAGCCTTATTTCTCATTTAAATAAATATATTTATTTATTTAAATTATCATTTTCCTAAATTAAATAAATATCTTATTTATTTAATTATCCTACTTCTTCTATTAATTAAATAAATCTTTATTTATTTAATTAATTCATTAGCTTTTTCTACCTATGACACATGTCATTCATCTCTTAATTCATACACTACCTACCCCTTTCATTATTTTATTATTTCTTTTACCTACCCTCTAATCATAGCCGACCTCCTTTTACACCTCTCAATCTTATCCCTCCATTTCATATAGTGTCTTCTATATAAGGAGATGCTTCCTTCATTATCAAACCCTAATCATTCTAATCAATCATTCTAATAATGCATCCTGATGAGCTAACTACTTGATCAATTGACTACACTACGATCCTACTTGCAACCACATTCCGTTCTTTGTTGAGCTCTTGTGCACATAAAATTTGAGAGCAAATATATCAAGCAAGATCAATGGAGATAGGAAAAATGAAGATCAAAACCCTATTGGACATGTGATGGTATAATCTTTGTGATTTCATGTGATTTGCATTGTCTTAGGTAATCTTCATATGTTATGGTGGACCTTTGTTGATTGTTAGGCTAGGGTTTTTGTGGTTGAATTCATTTAGCCTTTCAATATTGTTATCCATTTTCACCATATACAGTTAGTAAAGTATTTGAATATTTTTGTTAAAAGGTTTTGAGAGTTTCAGAGCTGTTATGCTATTATTCTGTTATGACAGTCAACCAGTATACTTGACATTGATATTGCAATTTGTAGTTCAGTGTTTGAACCAGTTAGTTCTGAGATTGACTCATAAGATTGTTATTGAGTTTGGTGAAAGTTTAATTAGTTTTCCATCTATTGATTCACCCCCTCCCCCTCTCAGTAGTTTTCTGGATCCTTATTGATTCATCATACCATCAATCAGGTTCACCAAAATGTTTATGATGAAAGTAAGATGAAAAAATCTAGCTAGTAAATTAACTAGATTCAAACCCTCTTTCATTAAACATTGTAATACAAGTCACAAAGATGTTATGCTTGACTAACTCTTACTCAAAGAGAGTCACTTGAGAAACCTAGGCTCTATTCTTTTGTTGCATGAAAGATTGCTTGATTAGCTTAGATGTGATCTAATTAGGTCCTAAAGCATACATAAATGATCACACAAATTGATAAACAATAGAAAGATGTAGACAAGTACATAAATAAAATTGAGATATAAAGGTGCACTTGTGACAAAAAATTGAGGTGGAATTAGTCAGACCAATGTGCTAGGTGCCCTAGTCTAGACACATGTCTAGGTGCAAACAGGTGTCAAGTATGGTACCAAGAGCATCCAAAATACCAACTCTCCAAAATTTAGGTCAAACTGGATGGACTATGACACTAATTGACATAATCTAAACATTTCTTCTATTTTTTCTTTGGTAATCTCTATCTCAAATGTTTCAATTCTCATGTACCTATAAACTAGATTTGGAATCTGTGTTTAAACTTGCAAATGTATAAAAGACAAGGAAAATGGTGTTGTGGCTATATAGGGGCTTGTCTTAGTCAATCCCTCATTTTGTTGATTTCCACCTCCATGGATAGAAATACTAGATTTAAAACAAAAAGTGTGTTCTTTGAATCTTAAGTGTGTCTACTATTGTGGTGAGCATAAACTTAACTATTAACCCTACTCAAGTATGTTAGAGTGAACCCTAGATGAGACAATAAAAGGTGATGCACATATCAACATAAATGAACATGAATAAAGGATAGATATTAGATATGTTCACGCTAAATATTAGAAATGCAAGAATGACATGAAATTATACCAAACCCTTAAGCAGAGGTATGAGTCAATCATCAGTTAGCGATTTCATATCATTCTCCAACATTCCTTGAAGCTTCCATCACGATGAATGATAAATGATGAGCTCTTGTGAATAATTGATGTTGCTAATTATTCCTCAAATTGGGAAGATCTCTCTTATCATATAGGTTGTGTATTCTAAATGAGGGAAGATACTTGCTTATATTATGAGCTACAAGCTTAATATTCTAAATGGTCATATCCAAAAATCAAGACCAAATTTTGAAATGTCATGGTTGACACTAAAAATTCCCAAAATTTAGGGAAATTTTATTGAGACTAGTGAGCAATTTGACATAGTCTTGATAAAATAGGCCCCCAAAAAGTGGCATGTGAGATATTAGGGCCTTGATATTGCATCCAGTCCTAATTTTTGAATTGACAACGATTAAATGTGGAATAAGATGTCTTAAAATTTAAAATAAGATAGGATCCATTTTCTTGAGTTGAGGGTTAAATTCAATGCTATAAATAGTCCTAAAAATGCTTAGGGGAGTGGAAAACTAAAATAAATGGTAAGTAGAGTGTAAAATTGGGCTCATAATTAAGGAGTACAATTTATGACACTAAAATTTATTTCCATGTCAACTCTTTTATAACAAGTTCATGTTGGATTTCCTTCCTTATTCCATGGCTTTTGTTTATGATAAACAATTGGTGCAACTCTTAGGCATCAATTTGATTTATTTTTACCTACTTCTTGAGGTCAGATTTAGGATATTTTTTTATTATCTATTCATTAAAGTCACTACACACCCATGTGAGGTATATCCACTTTCTATTTTCTAGAAAATAATGAAGATTTCATATGTGTTCATCAAACTATGAAAAGTGGTTTACAAGTCAACCATGGAAAAAAATCATAAATATTTAAAGACATGGATTAGACCTTCGTAGCTTTATTTATAGTTTAAAACTGAAAAATATTCAATTCTCTTCAATTTCTACTATGTCGTGCCTCTACTCTATCTCCTTTACTCCACATGCCTCTTATTATTTCAACTTCTTCTCTATCAACTCCTCCCAAGTCCTTAGAGGATGAAGCTATTATTGTAAGCTCCTCTAAGAGCACTTAATGGTTGAATGTTATATGTATTAGGCTATTCTTTTGGATGGTCTTGCATATCCATTTCAATTTATCAAATTTGATCTTTTAATATATTTAATATAATAGTTTTTATACTATTTATAGAATTTATTGATAATATAACCACCATTTATCAAAAAAATATTATTTACAAATATAAATAATAAATATTTATATAAATTAAACTATTTTCAATAATTTAACATAGCACATATAAAATAAAGTATTAAAAACACATTAAACTATAAGCTACATAGAAAAGCCATATTAAATCAATCACTACCATGCTTTCAAAAAGGTACAAGAGTTTATAAGGCCACCATACTTTTTTTTTTCATATTTATAATGATTAAGATGAATAATTGTGCTAGGGGAGAGTATCAAGATAATTTGCGATGCGTTACACAAAACTTTTAAATTAGATTTATAGTTACAAAGAAGCTAAATTTAGTATAGCACATTAGTAACTGTAATAAGATGACAACAAGAGTGGAAGATTACAATTGAATATTTTTAATGGGTTGATCATGGTAGTTAAGAAAAATATGTTAATAACAATCTCTCTCTACTTAGATAAACCATCCAATACCATTCGAGACTAACCCATACACCTACAAATGGGACGCACATACGCTCCATACACGGAAATGTTCTCTTTAGTGGCAAGCAATGGACCCCAAACATTCCATTGGTAACATTAAATCGTTTACTTTTACACGACACTAAATGTTTACGTGACAGTTGTCCTTTAAATCTCCTATTCGGCCTAGTTTGAACTTTGAACTCAAGTTCTGATCTAGATTATCAACAGCGTACGACGTCTGTAGAATTCCACTTACCACCTCTTTTGGCTGCAATTTACGACTCACGCTTCCTTCAACAGAAAGTGCACGGCCACCGCACAGCTGAAGGAAAGAAAGTATATATTTATGGTTAACAAAAAGAGCGTTGTGGACAAGTAGTCCATAGTGTGAGTGCCTTCGAAGAAGTCTCTCCAGATTGCTTACACTAGACTGGTTACTGTTGAAATAACTAAACGCAACCTCACATCCACCTCCCTAACTTAGCTCAATGCGTTAACTTTACTTCCGCGATGAACGGATCGTCATAGTTGGGACACTATTTAGGTGACACGCTCTCCCCACAGACATACACACAACAATACTGACTTCTTTCTCTCTCTTTCTCTCAAAAACAATGGCTATGATAATTAAGGTATTCGCTTTGCTCTTGTGCATCTGCATCTGCAACAATGCAATGCAGAGGGCTGAGGCATCTTTGAGCTTAAGCAAGGACCACTACAAACAGACATGCCCTAACGCGGAGAATGTGATAAGAGAGACCATACGCAATGCTACAAGCTTCGACCCAAAAATCCCTGCTCGCATTCTCCGAATGCACTTTCACGACTGCTTCATTCGGGTACGTATCTCTTACTGAACTTACTCATCTTCTTTATCAACCCATTTGCTAATTGTACTTGCAATGGTGGGCAGGGGTGCGACGGATCAGTACTGTTAGACTCCACCGCTAACAATACAGCAGAGAAAGACGCACCACCCAACGTCTCACTCCGTGCGTTTTACGTAATCGATGATGCCAAGGCCAGGCTCGAGTCCCTCTGTCCCCAAACTGTCTCATGTGCTGACATTCTCGCCATTGCGGCCAGGGACGTTGTGGTGCTCGTGAGTTTTAATCCTTTCGCTAGGTGTATCAATTTCAAATAGGTATTCCAGCAATTACTGATAGTTTAGCATTGGTTGGATAGGCTGGAGGTCCAAACTGGGACGTACTAAAGGGACGAAAGGACGGCGTGATATCGAGCGCAAGCGAGACGAGGAATTTGCCAGCTCCCTCGTTCAACGTTTCTCAACTTTTACAGAGCTTCATTCTTCGCGGACTCTCCCTCCACGATCTCGTTGCATTGTCCGGTAAATTACCTATCAAAACTCATTTCGACATTCGATTGTTACCTAACTAAAGTGCTAACGAAAGTTGGTACGTATTATGATGAAAAACTGTGTAACAGGCGGGCACACGTTGGGGTTTTCTCACTGCTCTTCATTTTCGAGCAGACTGCACAAGTTCAATGCAACGCATAGCATGGATCCCAGCATGCAGCCTCAGTTCGCGCAGAGCTTGTTGAGCGTGTGCCCCAACCCCACTACCAACCGCAGCGCAGGCGCATTTCTGGATTCCACATCTACTGGCTTCGACAATGCATATTTTAAGCGATTAGTGGAAGGCAAAGGAGTGTTCGGCTCCGACCAGGCTCTGTTTACAGAGAACAAGACCAAAACCATGGTGAAGACTTTTGCTAAGGACGAGAATGCCTTTTTCAGAGCATTTAGGAGGTCCATGCTCAAGATGGGCAGCGTCGGAGTGCACACAAGTGACTCCCAGATCAGATTGAACTGCAGGAAAGTCAATTCCTGAGCTTTACAAGTTACCCAACAATTGTTATACGTGCTTTAACTGAAAGGGCTTGGTTTCAATGCATTTGTTATTTTTTCGGGAACCATTTTAAGTGTTCAATAATGTAACTCACAAGAATGTTTCTTCCCAAGTTTCTCACAAAAATGTAAATCTAACCATTATGTCAAGTGAATAAAGAATGATTGGTGTGATAAAAGTTCAAAGTAATCCCATTTTTTAAGCCACGCTGCTTGGGCAAGTGTATATCATTTTGGATTGATAGCCTTATTTTTTCTTGTGCTCATATTATTTATAAGTCTACTAAAAATTTGAATAGATGTTGAAGTGCATTTAAAAAGTAAAGTTTTTTAATACTAGTGATAAATATATTAAGAAAACAAGGGTCACTTACAAGAAATCACTTTTCTTTTGCCTTTAGTTTTATATAAAAACATAGCTAGATTAATAATAGAATTAAAATTATTAACATTTAATCTATAGAAAATTATTAGTAAGAGAAAAGGTTTAAATAAGTTTGAAGTTTTGGTTATGTTATAGTAAATGTAGTAAATATGGATTATAAAGTAAGTAAACTGTTCAACCAAAGTTTATCATTATCAAATGTACATATAATTTTTAGTGATTTAGATAATTAAAATAGATGATTACATATTTTCAAATATAAATTTAAATAATTAGAAAGGTAACGGAAACACATGTTAGAAAAATGTATGTTATTGAGTTCAGTTCAATTTATAAAAAATATTTGACATATTATAAAATCTTAAATAAAAACTAAATTGTTATGAATAATGGATATTGAGCAATCTAATTGGTGATAAGAGCAAACAATCAATTATCATATAAAATATTGAAAAGCTACATATACTAATTCTCAAGCACATGTTTATGAAAAGTTCATTAAAATATCATCCACAAGAGATGGAATGATCAAATTTGCACAAAAATCTGAAGTTCAAGTTTGCATTTTGCAAAACCTTCTTTTCCTATCAAAATTTAGTTCACAATGTTTGCAACTTTCATTATGAGTTAAACAAAAGATTTATGCTCATATAACTATGAATTTTTTGAACTTTTCTAGCTCATCGCAATAACAATATAAATCATACAATTATCATGTTGACTCCACAAGCTGATTACTTGACAATCTTTGCATGTCCTTGATCAAGTTCATCTCATCTTCTAAACATTTACAAAAGAATAATGGCGATGAAATGAGTTGAATACAAATAACATTTTTATTGTTTTTTATCTTGTGAGATAATTGTAACATTATATTTTTAAGATCTATCTTTAGTTTAGTTAATAGATATGAAAACGTAAAACTTTATTATCTATAATATAATTTCTTAATACTACATGATCCTTCTTAGGATTCAATCAATGATTGTAACATTTAATTATGCTTAAAATTTTAATATTCAATTGATGTGTAGCATATGTCCAATCAAGATAAATATAAGATCTTTGATCACTGTATTCTATCTCCTTTGAATGTGAAATAGGGTTTCAACATTCATTCTTTCATTTTTGCTATGTGTTCAAAGTAATATGTAAATTAGCCTAGTAGATCCCACTCTTGGTTATATTTTGGATTCTCTTCCATACAACCCCTTGACTCGACATAGATCAATGGTATTATAGAATGATACATAATCATCTAATGTGTGCATGATATTTTATTTGTAGTATCTAAAAGAAGACATGCAACCTAGTTCTTATGTCAACTTCTAAGTAAAAAATCACATATTTAATTTTTTTGATGATACGAATTAAAAAATTATGTTCTAATTAATTAAAGTGAGATAGGCCCGAACCTTTACAATTTACGTTAAAAATTATAAAGGATTAGTAAAAATATCCTTCAAATGTTAGAGAAAGAAACTTTTATCTACCTAATTCAATCTAACTAAGCCACTTAACAACAACAACATCAATCCTTGATTCTTACTTTTAATACTATTGTACCTTCCAAATAAAAATTAGTTATTATTGTAACTAGAAATTCTGGAAAACATCAAAGCATACAATTAGTTAACCACAAAAACTAACAAGCTTATGAAATAAAATCCCAATTCAATCAATAAAGACATGAAGACAAAGCACTAAAATAAAACACAAACCAATCACAAAGTGCCTCCTCCATGGTTCTCCATTGTCCTTCTTTCACCTTCAAATGTGATTTTGTGGATTTCACCTACAAGTGCAATTGCACGTGGAAGCAAGATGAAAATGACAGTGTAAAGTTACTCGAAGTGTGGTTGTCGAAAATGAGCAATGAGAGCTCAATTTATAGACTTTGAAATCACATTGAATGGACAAGATCAACTCAATCCAACTGTCAAGATTTTGTGCAAGGATGAGTTAAAAGAGAAATTGTCATTAGAAGTGAAGAGAAAAAGGTGTTAAATCAAAAAGAAAATGGAGACTTCCATTTGCACTCCAAATATTCCAATTAAACTTGAATGAGGTGGAATTCCTCTCATAACTCAAATTAGCCAATTAATATATAAAAATATTCATTGTAGGAAAAAAAAGTGAAAGAATAAATAAATATTAATTTATTTATTGAAAAGGGAGGACATGTTAGTAAGAAAGGGGATTGATTAATTATTTAATTAATCAACCTAGGGGAAATGATTTGAATAATTTAAGATACCAACCCGATTGTTGAATTAGGTCCTAATAGTGATGATTGATTGGCTAATAATTGATAAAAATTAATGACAATTGGTTGAGGTTGACAACAAAATAGGACAAAAGATCGAAAAAGACTCAAGATTGATAATGATTTTGATAAGAGACTGATAAGATCAATTGATAAAGTGCCATGAAAGGGTGATAAAATGTCACAAAGGATTGATTGAAATGGATTGATAAAGAGGTTGATAATTAATGACTAATTAATTATCAACAAAGAGGGAATTGAGTCTATCTAATTGTCAAGATGAGACCAATTCAAATGATTTGAAAATGATAAAATGCCAATCATAATGATTTAGGACCAAGTGTGAATGAACAAGACTGATTAGGGTTGGATTTGAAATGAATTAAAACCAGAGGAATGACACAATGTCAACATATGATGACGATCAAATGTGACATAGAAGACATGTTAAAAATTAGGTTTTGCGACACATGCATAAACCAATTTTTAGTGTCTACAATTATATCATAACAAGAAATGAGGTGTTTGATGAATGTATTGAAAAATTGGATAATTAATAAATCATCAATAAGTTTAGGGATAAAGAAAGTATCATCTCCATAACTCTAAAGGTTCTAAGATGAGCATCTTACTAATCAAAATGTTTCTTCATGCAAAGAATGAAAATGAATTACAATTTATTTAAACATGGTCTATGTTTACAAAGATACTACATTCCCAATACTACCTATTAAACCCTATCATGACATGTAGAAAAATACTAATTTTAAGATAGAAAGTGTTGGAAAATTATTAATATTCTTAAGAGAATAATTATGTTAAATGATAAATTAATACATACAAGCATGTTTAGAAATACCAAATTTACACCTAAAACACTCTACAAGAATACATCATAACTATATAACCAATATAGGCATATTATCTAAAGAATAAGATTTCAACATATAAGAGATTTGACTTATGCTAAGAGATATCTTCATACTCTATTGAATATGGTAGCATGCACCTTTAGAGAACCTATCATAAATGACGTGTGTATTCTCATATAAAAATGATAGGGAGATGATAGGTAAGTGCTCAAAAAGCCAATTTTGGTCAAAAAGGTATAATAGGAAACAAAAAGTCTTGTTTATATCTGCTCCTTATATTTACAATACTAAGATTAGTTACAATTGATAGACCTCTTTTCTAGACTTCACCATCAACCTCCCTTCTTGGTGAAAGCTCACACCCTTGCTCAAACTCACTCCAATTCCTTACTTCACCCATCTACACATTTCTCAATTCCCTGTTCTTTTGACATTCAACTTACTGTTTTTAGTGTGCATTAGACAAATCCAACATGGTCATGTAGAAGCAACAAGGTTTACTCAAGGTTTGACAGCCAAAACTTAGTTTAAGGCACATAGCCTTTGGCTTACTCAACTCACCAACCAAGGGTCAAAACCTCCAAAAGAGACTATACACTATCCAGGGTCCCAAATGTCACTTTTTTCACTGTTTTAGAATGATCTCACAAAGTTTCATAAGTCCCAAACTCCTCCATGCAATCGGGTTCATGCTTTTTGACAAAAAATAGTCAAAAGGGCTACATGCCCGTGGAGGCCTAATTGGTACCTTTTTGCTCACCCAACCCAACGATGGGCATTTGCTCCCACAAAATTGATTTTGTTGGTGTTTTAGAGGTATATGCTAATAGATTTTCATGTTTTAGGCCACTGTTAATGCAAAAAGAGGTCTGTCCACTATTTATGGCACTTTTGTAGGGTTTAGACCCAACCACATTGGGAAATCATTGCAACTCCACTAACCAAGCTTCCAAACTGAAGTATACCTTCTTCCATATCATTTAGGGCCTTTCTTTACTACTGTCATGCAGACATTAGTCCAAACTCATGGTGCACAAACTCAAAATCTAAAACATGTAAGTGACTGTCACAAAAAAAAAACTAGTCATAGCAACCTCACTGTTATCACTGCATTCCAAGGTGCTAGAAGTTCATTCCAAACTCTTCCATGGCATTAATAAATCTCCAAACACTAATAGAAATATTGAGGCGTGTTTACAAAGCTTGAATAGGCTCTTGAAGTATCTTTTTGCACATACTGTCATTAAAAAAATAGTGAAGTCATTGTCTTGCAATCAAACTGAGAATGTTTAATAAGAAGTACCCTGCTCTGACAAACCAAGGTGACTCACAATATCCTTGGAAGCGTATTCAGACCTCTATCTCACACATTTGTTCACTCAAATATTCTTGGGTGCAAATATTGAGTTCTTGTTCATGATACTAGCTGAGTAATCTATACTTGCCTAGTTTTCACACAAATCCATCCTCCAAGCATAGTTTTGACTCAAAAAGACATATATACACAATGTACATGCATAAACCAACTTGACCAAATCCATTTGGTGGGAGCCCAGGCCTGGATTAGTCAAGTTGCTGCATTTTGTAACCCCAAACCCTTGACAAAGCAGTGAGCACACCAAACTGAAAGAATTTGTTAAATCAACTTGCAAAATGGGAAACCAATCCAAAGATCACTTGGAGAGAATTGGATAATCAAAAGGAAAACTTACCAGAAGGTACATTATGGACCAATATGCTACATTACGGATTGTTACTCCAAAGAAGGAAAACACAGTGAAAAAAACCAGAATTTCATGCTTTTCTATTAGGATTCTTTTGCTAATACAATCACCAACCCTTCCAAAGGAAAAGGGAGTCCTTTTATAGTTTTTCTAGTTGGTTATCAAGTCCTAGTATAGACATGAGGCTTCCACAACTTCATTTTGCTAGGAAAGTCAAAAAATGACAACTTTGACAACTTTTACAAGCCCAAATGACAATATTTCTTGCTCCAAGAGACATTTTTGACAACCTAACCTCATCAACTTATCTAAACACCTTAGACATGCTTAAAAACACTTAGCAAACATGTTGCAATGCTTTGGAAAGCATTTCTAGACCTTTCAAGCAATTTTTCACATTTTTGCCCTTTTTGGCCTAGAAACCCAAAATTGTCAACTCACATCCTGAAAGATAAAACTTGACCTCTTGAAAACAAAATGAGATCAAAACCATTTGAAAAGACACACAACAACCTAAAACAACATCATAAACCTAACACAAGACATTACAAACATGAAAGCATGAAAGCTTCAAAAAGGAGAGTTTTTACTCAACTAGGTGCTCCTGCACCAAAAAATCTTCTCAATGAATTATATGAGTGTATATCCTTTATATGATCAATCCAACAACATCTAAAGACTATTACAATACTGTGTAATTATACATCCATTACCATGCCTTTTTTAGATTCTATCACAATAATATGCAACTTGCAACCTTCTTATATATTTTTACACTAACATTTGCTTCTATCAATAGGAACAACTCTGATAAGAAACCATTGAGTGGATTTATAAGTTAATGGGTAAAAAAAATGGTCACGACCCTTTATATTCTACATATCTCTTCATGTGATACACATGGCCCCTCACACCCCACATAGGACTCTTCTTGTTCCACAAATGAATTCAAATACATATGTGTGACTATTGGCATTCCCAAGAGTTTCCCCATATTCTTAGGCACCCCATATGGTTCTTGTAATTTTTTACCCTTGATTATTTTTTGTAATTCTAATGGCGCATACAACATTAGATAAAATCAACATAGCAATAAAGCGTGAGATCATGTTCCATGAATACCACATCTGATAAGAATTAATATATTATACCCGTAATACAACACAACTTTCTAGAAATGTATAGCATTATAATTTTTTTATATACAATATTTCCAACATAATTTTCTAATATTCTTCCACTTATTGTAACATAAATAAAATAAACTAGCTATTATAAATAAAAAAACTCCATAATTGTTCTACACTAAAAAACCCCTTTCAATGCGCATTGACATGGCTTCTAAGAAACAAACATTTTCATCTTCAACCACCTAAAGATCATTATAATGCAGAACTAAAAAATCCAAATTTAAGATACAACCAACCATGTTATACACAAAGCACCCACCATATGCGATCTAGAGCATATCAATGCAACATAGTTTATTTTCATAATACCATGAAGGCAATTATATTTTGCCTCCATTATTTGAGGAATACATCTATAACTTGATGAGATAATAAGAATGTCTCATTTATTATTCCAAGAAAATTGCATGTTTCTATTAAGATTGTTATTTGATGAACTTATTTTTTCCTTTCTTGCATGCTTTACCCCATCGTAATTCCTATTTCTACGTATGAAAGGCATGTGTACTTAGTCAAACATGTAATGGGGCATTTTAAATGAATAAGCGATGATTCAATTTCCATTTGAATAGCTTAAAAAAGAGTTTGAAATTATACCCTCCAAATATATTTATTTTTTAAAGAAAAAAATATTTTTAATTTTTTTTAATATAGTGATTTTAATTTTTTTATTTTAAATTTTTAATTATTTATTTTATTTTTATTTATGTATTTTGTTTGTTTTATTTTTATTTTTATTTTTCTTGATAAACATATTCAAGTATTTATATTTTTTTTAATATAATTTGTAGTTATTTTAATTAAAATATTTTTTATTATAATAGTTATTTGTTTATTGATATTTATAAAGAAAAAACATTTACTATGAATTAGATTAGTTAAAATAATTAATTTTAAAAAGTTGTGAGTTGGTACATTAAAGTGTTATTTAAAAATAAGGTACCTAGTTTTTAGAATTATATTCAACTCTCATAATTGACAAGTATGTAAACTATAAAATATAAGTCAATTTATAATAATGATATAAAATCACATAATAATAGTGTAACATTAATTACAATATAAAAATATAATATTTTTCATTACAATAATATAAAAATATTAAAAATTAATAAAATGATTCAAGACAATATTAATCTTATGTTATATTTAGTAATATTACTAGATTAAAAAAATTATCAAAACTTAAAAAAAAAAAACACATAATTTAAAAATTATTCTCAATAAAATTTGGTTAGAAAATTTATTAAATTATTTTATTACAATATGTATATTGCCATATTTTGTGGTTTGAATTACAATCTTTAATCTAATGGAAATACTAAACTATATGTACCTAAATTAAATAATATGTACCATCTTTTAATTTTTGTTAGGGTTTAGACTGAGGTTAGCTTAAGGTTAGGTTAGAGGTTGGTTAGACTTAAGTTTTACCATTCAAAGATAAAGCTTGGGTTAGAGTAAGTATATTTTTGACTAAATTTTTCAATACAATATTTGAATTGTCTTATTATTTTATTTTTTATAAGTAAAGATTTAGATTATTAGATTATTATCTTCTTGATATAAACTTGACAAAATTTCATTTAATTTATTTATATGTCACATTTAATAATATTGTAACATTAGAAAATAATTTTAAATAAAAAATACATTTTGAAATACAATTTGATTAGAACATTAATAAAATTATTTTATTACAATATGTAGAATACTATCTTTTATGAATTGATTTACAATCCTCAATTTAATGTAAACATAAAATTATATATACCAAAATTAAATAATATGTATCAATTTTTAATTAGTTAGGCTTAGGATTAAGGTTAGCTTAAGGTTAGTGTTAAGGCTTAGTTAAAATTAAGGTTTTAGTTTTAAGATAAAACTTAGGTTAGAGTTAAGGTTAGTATCAGGGTTGAATTATGATTAGAGTTAGTGTTAGGATTTAAGTACATGATTGCCATTCTAGCATAAATCTTGGGGTTAGGGTTACAATTTAATTAGGGTTAGGGTGGCATTATGGTTCAATTAAGATTGGAGTTGGTGTTCCTATGATTATATTAGGGTAAATATAATATTTTTAATTACAGTAATTGTAGACGTATAAAAATGACCATATTCCTAAATGAATATTTTATGTTCATTTCTCTATTTGATTAAATCCAATTTAATTAAATTATCCACATTCCTCTATTTAATTAAATAAATTATTCAATTTATTTAAATTAAATTCACTATACCATTTAATGAATAAATCATTTTATTCAATTAAATCCCCCTATCCACTTTTAATTAAATTCAAATTTAATTAAATAGTTATCCCAAATTGAATAAATCAAATTTATTTAATTACAACCAAATTGAATTAAATTACTTTATTTCAATTAAATCCTATTATCCTCCTCATCCACTTGCAAAATCCCTAACCCCTTTCCAAATCCCTTCTAGAATCTTCTAATCGCTTCTAATTAACCTAACCCCTCCTCTAAACTTTGTCACATCCCTAAGCAAAGGGAAGTCACTTCTCAAATGGCTCAAAGTCTTTGATAACCATTAAAGGTTTTCAACCTTCAACCACCAAAACCCTTAAAGTCTTTGAAAACCATTGAAGGCTTCCAACCTTCAACCACTTAATCCACAAAGTCTCCAATAACCATTAATGGTTAACTCAAACCCTCCTACATGGTTAAAACATTTGTTTTGACTCAACCTCTACCCAACCCAAGGGTCTCATCAGGCCATTAATGCTTTGACCATGATTATCTCTTAATCATTTGCACAAAGGTTTATCCTTGGATTAACTCTTAATCCAGTGGGTAAGCCTAACTTAGACTTAACCCTTAGCCTTTAGATAACCATGAGGTCTTCTCAGGCCTTTAATGCCTCCAACCTCTTCTCTCAACCCAACCCTATGTTGACACTTGTCACCATTTCATTGGTGCCAATTGTGCACATGGATCCCCAACTTTCAAACCTGGCCCTTGATTAAACCTTTCAATCTTGACCATCCATTGCCCTGTTTATGCTATAAATAGAGCTCTCATTCCTCCATTCTAAACAATCATCTTTCAAATTTGAAGCATTACACTTATGCTCAAATTCTTTCAAGCTTTCATATCATTTTTATGCTCATCATTTAGCCTCTTTTAGAATAGAAATTAGTCTAAATATGCATGTTTAGAATACTTTCTTTATCATTTAGCTCAATCATAGACTAATATATCATGTTAGGATAGTATTCATACTAATCTTGTCATCTTATCATTTAGTTTATTGCATTTATAGAATCATACATAGCTTACAACGCATCTCATACTAAAATCTATCAAAGCATCTCTCGTTCTCACATTTGCCATCCCTAAACCATTTTGCTCAGTGATCTGAGAGAAAAACATTGGTTTGAGGGACATTGTGAGATAGAGAACCATGGGACCCTCCTTGGGAAGCTGAGTAACACTACGTTACTCCATAGCTTGCATCAAGAAGTCCTGTGTGTGTGTGTGTGGACTAGTATTATCACATATTTTCACATATTGAGTTTTATTCGCCCACTTTTCCCGCATACAGTAATATAAAAATATTAATAAATAATATAAGACAATATAATAATAAGATAATATTGATAATTTTTGTTTTTGATAAAGGTAAAAACAGGTTTTGAAGGGACTGGAAACCCTTTAACAATAAAGAATAGAGTAGTCCAGACTTAACAAGGCATTAAGCCAAAAAGAGACCACAAAAGACCATGCTTCCCCATAAGATATACAATAAGCCTCAAAATAGAGAGGGGGCAAACAAAAAGACATACCAAACCAACAAAAAGTGTACACAACAGAGACAACAAGACAACAAAAACACCAACAACAACAGACCCAACAAAGAGGCAACAAAGCACTAGCACTAGTCCATCAGATTCATTGACTATGCCATCTCCTTTTCAATCTCAATCATTGTATTTGTGATCTTCTTTAACTTCTAGAAATCAGGAGGAGGTCCAATTGCCTTTCTCTTCAAGGTGCTTCTTGTTCTTTTGTTGGGGCCTGAGGAGATGTCTTGATTATTGTTGGTGTCCACATCCAAAATATCTTTCAACTGGAACCGTTCTTCAAGATGCTGATCATATTCTTAAAGCTATCAACCGTGGCACCAATCATACCATAAATATTGATATTTTATGTTACATTTAATAATATTACTAGATTAAAAAAGTTATTAGAACCTTTAAATTTTTAAAAATCTACGTTATTTAAAAATTGTTTTGCAACAAAAATTGATTAGAAAATTTATAAAATTATTTTATTATAGTATGTAGATTACCATCTTTTGTGATTTGAATTGTAATCCTTAATCTAATGTAAATATTAAATAATATATACCAAAATTAAATAATATGTACCATCTTTTAATTATAGTTAGGATCAAGTTTAAGGTTAGCTTAAGGTTAGGGTTCGAGGTTGGTTAAAATAAAGATTTCATTTCAAAGATAAAACTTGGGTTGGAGTTAGTTTTAGGGTTCAATTTGAGTTAGAATTACTGTTGTTTGAATTTAAATTAATTATATAATAAAAATATGAAAATAATTCTTTTTAGTTTTACATTATTATAACAATGTCTTAACATTCTCTCGTCTAAAATAAATAATAAACAATTTACACAAATTTTAAAATTTGAAAATATATAATGTTCTCTTTTTTTCAATACAATTATTTTATATTCATCTTTACAATATTTCAATTGTCTTACTATTTTATAATTATTTTATATTCATCTTTACAATATTTGAATTGTTCTACTATTTTTTTTAATAATGATTTAGATTATTATCTTCTTGATATAAACTAGTGACAATTTTTTTATTTTATTTTATATATTGCATATAAGGAGAGAAAACTGTTACAAAAACATGTATCGATTGTCTACCTGGACCGCAGGTCCAAACTTCACAAATTTAGGAGAATACTGAGAGTTATAAACAGAGATGTACATATTTATACATATGATACTATAATTTTTAGATACCAAAAGGAGCCACTATGCTCATATTTGCCAACCAGAATCACCATGCCCATGTCACAACAGTGTCTACTCCTGAGTTACATCCATCCATGTAGTCTATCCCCGGGGACCCTCCATCCACACAGCTTGCTTGCCTTCGAGTAACTCTAACAGAAACTGAGTCTGATCTTTAACATGGTCTCTAACTTTGGCAACCTCTATTCCAAGGCACTCCATTGCTAAGTCAACGTCCTGCTTTCCTCCTGCTGCCTGCCTCCATTTGTATCCATTCTCTATCTCATGAAGGTACATCTTTGCATTTCCATCCTTAAGGAACCAAAGAAATTTATGCTTCTCAATGTTCATTGTCACAAAGACCTGCAAAAAAATACAGTGAAGGGTGAGTCCACAAAAAGACTCAGTAAGGGCCCTACCTATGCCTTGAGATTTATCTTCATTTCTGATTTTCCATATATAACATAAAATTTCAGTGGTAAGAACGTGCCAAAAAAGATTAGTGTCTTTTTTCAGACCCTTAATATATTCAATTAGAACATCAAGCACAGTAAATTGGTCAGGGATAGAAATACAAAATAATAACCAAATTTCTCTAGCAATACTACATTCAAAAAAAATATGTCTAATTGATTCAGGAACCCTACACACATTGTAGATATCACAATTGTTATGGTCTTTTCTGAAAGGCAGCTTGTTGACAATCATAAGCCATTTAAAACACTTTTCTTTGGGTGCTACTCCATAATCCTGAAAACACCTTCTGCCATTGTTTAACTAAAAAATCTGCAAGCCATAACTTGTTAACATAAAAAATAATAGATTCATCATATGTTAGAGTCTTGTATATATTGATAGCTTTAATATTAGACATAGGAATGGTATTATTCCACAAAAAATCCTTACAACAGTCATTAGCATTCTTACGCTTTTTGGGCAACTGAAGGTTGTCGCAAGCTTTTTTCATCATGTTATAGGTCTGCTTATGAGAGTCTTGCAAGTCAAATCTATCTCTGAGGACATCCCAGCTAAGAAGCCTGTCTTTCTCAATAATATCCCTAAAGCAACAAATGCCTTTTTTTGCCCAAGCTTTAGGAGAGCACCCTTGTGTAAGTGCAAGAGGTCTAGATGAGTGAAAGAGGTTTCACCAAATGGATCTACCCCCATGGATGAACTCATTGTTGGTGACCCTAGTATTGCTGATGAAGGGCCTAATACTTTCCCAGGCCTTCCAAATAGACTTGAAGACATTCGATCCTTGTACTGAGACTGCAAAGTCTCCAACCACAAGGTCACAAAAAGGTAGGGATTTCCAAGATTTGGCCTTTTTTGGTACAGCCCTCAGGATGTTATTTCTTACAAGAATTTTCCAAGGTTCATTGCCATCAAATGCCTGGAAGATCCATTTTGCTGCAAGAGTAGTCCCTTGGATTCTCAAGTCCTTTGGTCCTAGTCCTCCCAAACACTTGTCCTTGTGACACCATTCCCATCTAGCAGAATGCATCTTTTTATTTCCTTTCTCATTTGACCAAAGGAAGTTCCTGATGGTTTTTTGAATTTCCAGGATCTGGTAGTTGGGGAACATCCATACTGAGGAATAGTATATACTGTAGGAAGATAGAATTTTTTGACACACCTGGACTCTTCCAGTGAGTGAGAGATACCTATTATCCCACTTATTGAGCTTTTTGTCAATCTTACTTTTGACCCATAGCCACATTTCCTTGAGGGATGGTGAGATGGCAAATGGAATTCCCAGATATCTGACTATTTTATTGGGCCCCCCCATTGGACCTCAAACTATTGTAACCACTTAGGAGGCTGATCCTCCTAGCCAAGCATGGTAGATTTTCTTTGAGAGATTTTAGACCCTGAAATTTCTCCTAAAAACTTAATTTTGCCCTCCAGGGCCTCCATATTCGATTTAGTGATTTCTATAAAGAGTGTCGTGTCATTAGCAAATTGAGAATTAATCAGTTCCTCACCATTCAGAAGTCTGACCCCTTATACATTAGGAGAGATGGTAAGGTCTCTTAGGATGTAATACAGAGCATCAAAGGCAATAACGAAGAGAGCATGGGGCTAGAGGGCAACTCTGTCTAATAGATCTGCTAAGGGTGATATTCTGTGAAAGGGAACCATTAACTTCCACCTGGGTTGATGCATCTTTGAGGAGAATCATCACCCATTTGCAGAATTCTGCTGGAAAACCAAATGCTTCTAACATCATCAGAATGAACCCCCATTCCACCTTGTCATATGCCTTCTCTAAGTCTAGGAGAAACAAGGTCGCATTCTATCCTGATGTCTTTACCCCTTCAATTGCCTCCCAGCTAGTAATTAAATTTTCAAGGATATATCTTCCTTTGATGAATCTTGTTTGCATGGGGCAAATGAACTTGGGCAATAAATTCTCTAATCTAGTAGCAAGAGCTTTAGCCATTATTTTGTAGGATACATTGAGAAGCATTATCGGTCTCCATTTTTTAATAAGAGACTTATCTCCTTCTTTGAGAAGCAGTTTAATAACCCCTCTGTTAATTCGTTCTCCTAGGGAACCAGTATCAAAATCTTTCGAGTAAAGCTCATGAAGGTCTTGACAAACCCATTCCTCATTGGCTTTGTAGAATTCAACAGGCAAACCATCCAGGCCTGAGGTTTTATCATTGTTCAGACTTTTAATAGCAACTTTCAGCTCTTCCACTGAGATGGGACCCCTCAACACTTGCGCATCCTTTGTAGTAATCTTAGAGGGGATAATCCTCCTGCATTTTTCTATAGCATCTTGGGAGTTAATGGAATCTTCTGAGGTGAAGAGGCCTTTGTAGAATTGGATAAAGGCTTCCTTGATATCATCCAGAGCCACTACTTCTTTGTTATCTATCCAAATCCTATCAATTTGCTCTCTACACTATTTTTGTTTCAGCATATTGAAGAAGAATTTGGATCCTTTGTCCCCGAATTGCATCCAGTGAGCTCGAGCCCTAATCTGGCCCTCTAATCTTAGTTTGTTGGTATTTCCAGAGATTATCCTTTGCTAAGGCTACTTTGTGAGATAGTTCAATATTACAGGGACTGTCTTGGATCTCTGCCTCGCATAGGTGAAGGTTATCAGGCAGTGTTCTCTCCTTCCACCTATAATCCTTAGCTTTCTTCTGCCCTATGGTTTGCAAAAGCACCTACCAACTATTGACATTCTGATTCCATCTGTCAATGTTAGAGTTCAACACTTTATTACTTTTGTTAGACAACCTAACAATCTTTAATGCACTCAAAACATCTGAGTATTTTAGAAGATTGGAGTTTAGGAATAATTTGTCTTTTGCAATTCCCTGCCTCTCTGAGGAGTCTCTGAGCCTAATCTGCGAGATGATCGGGTGATTGTCTGATAGTGAGGTCGGATAAACTTTCACTGAGTTGCCATTCTTGTCAGGATCAAAGGAAAATTGCTCTCTGTCAACATAAAAGTTGTCCAACCTGCAATAGATCCTATGTTTCCCTCTCTAGTAGTTGCACCATGTGAACTATATTTTAGTGTTTTCCTTCTTATTGCAAAATAGGGGGTCAAAAAGTTTTTTCTGGCTTTTCATTCTCTCCTAGTGTAATTTTTCTGTTCCTTTCGATTCCATAGGAGCTCCTCCACTTTTATCTTCATGAACTTTAATCATGTTGAAGTCTCCCCCAACAATCCATGGTATATCCGGTAGGGCTGCAATCTAGTCCCACAACTCAGTTCTCTCCCTATAGTCATTGAAGGCATAGACTGAACATATGCTGAATATGGTTCCGTTGATGTCTAAAGAGGCCCAAACTTCTTTGTTACACGGTGAACATCCTTGGTTCACTATGTGCTCCTTCCATTTGGGATTGATAAGTATCCTAACACCTCCTCTACCTCTATCATGCTTTGAACAAACCTTGATAGAGTCTCTCCATATAAAATCTAAGTTGATTTCCAAGGTAAACTTGACAGCCTTGAGTTCTTGAAACATAACAGTATCTACATCCTTATGTTGATTAACAAACTTCCTGACAATCTACTTCCTTTCTGGTGACTCCAGACCCCTAATGTTCCAAGAGATGCACTTCATCATAACAAGATGCAATATTTTTACTTTTTGGTGCCTTAAACTTGTTAAAGCATCTAGGGAGCTCTTTCTTATCTTCATTATTCCTTCTACTAATTAAGCCCTTGTTTTTAGATCCTAGTGGTCTACCTCTTCTTCTTCTAGGAAGAGCCTCAGGGCTCTCACTATCCGTTATTGATTCCCCTTCTTCCCCCTTTGAACTCCTCATTTTGATATTCTTCCTCAACCTCAGATTCCTTCCTAATGTCACCCTAACTGGGGACTTCACGGGTCTCAGAACAGGGATTGAGTGCCTTCAAGCTAGCTAAAGAGTCTAATTTTTCTATTTCACTTGCTAGGTTTTTGGCACCACTAGCATTAGGGTTAGCAACAATGACCTCGATCACACATGTGTCCTCTAATTCAACAAACTTCTTTGGGGGAAGGGCAGCGATCGTGTCAGGGGTGAGTTCAGCAAGGGAGGTAGGGTCTAGCACGAAGTTCAAGACATTCCATGAGTCAAACTCAAAGGAGACATCCATGTCTGTCGAGTTCTTATGGGAAGCTTCACTCACAATCCCAGGACAACTCCCTCCCTTACCCAACTCACCACTCACACCATCTCTTCCTTCAAAATTCTGATTCACAGAGTTATTCAAACTAGAGGTTAAATTCAAAAACTTCACCTCTAGGGGAACCTCTTGTACATCGTCATCCATAGGTGATATCAAATTCTTATCCACATATATTTTATTCATAGTGGAGTTAGAGGTATTGGGGTTATTCGCTCTAATTTTCTCCAGAGCTAATTGTTGAGTGTTTTTCCTCCTTCTTTTCTTAGGGTTTTTCCCCACAAGTTGAAACCCATCCTGCGGATCTTCATTCATTTGCTTTAGGGCATCTGAAATCGCAGAGTGAGATGTGGGGTCAATTTCAGAGATACCAGATTTAATGTTTTTACTAGACTCCAAGGATTTATTGTTTTCCCCATTTAATATACTATTGATTTTTTTTCTAATGGCATTAAGATTTTCCATGTTCGGGATATGCTTCCCGTGAATAGGGGGTGGGTTGTTTGGTTCACTGTGGGGTTTCTTTGCTCCCTTGAATTTATTAATAATTGGGAAATTCTTATGAATGTGACCCTCTTTTTTGCAAAGAAAACAAGCATTAACCCCGCCGAGGACTTCAATAGGGCATATAACAATTTCAGATTCTAAGTTGATGTTAACCATTTTGGGGAGATCACATCCCGGGTTGATTGAAATCAAAACCCTAGAATCCAGATGAGGAATGAGAGAGGCCGAGTTATCCACCCGGATAACCCTTCCTATTGGTTCAACAATTTGAGGTATAAATCTTCATAACAATGGAGGCACTTTTTTAATCAAAATCCATCCAGGACACGAAAGTGCAAGTATTTCCTCATTAACCGCTTCCAGTGACCATTCTAGGGCACAAAATGTGCATTTCCCCACAGTCCAATATTGTTTATTAAGCACCTCTCTTTGCATTTTTATGATCTTTAAAAAAAAATTACAAATAAACCTTTTTGAATGAGTCTACAAAATGAAACAAGATATCCTAATTTAGTATTCTAGACATTTCTGAACCAAGCATCAATAAATTTACGAGCAGGACATTTATCTACATCTACGGTCACAAAGAAAATTGTTGTTTCTTTAAGCCTATTCTTTTCCATGTTAATTTCATGTCACATTAACACATTGGGGGAAATGGAGATGGATTCCAGAGCATAGTTAGGGCCCTTACCTTCTCCACGGGGGCTGCCATTACAACTACTAACAAACTTCGCACCTTCAACGACTAGGAGAGAGGAATGGTTAACAACATCTTTGAATGATTTCGGCTTTAATGCCGCTCCTTCATTAGGTTTTCCGGTGCCTCCAGAAGAGCTTTCCATCGGGTCGCATTAACTGCTCGCACAAAGATGAGAAAGAGCGACGACGAAGAAGGACGTGCGGAAATAAACCTGCACGAGAAACGAGTAAACCAGGTAGGCACTTACCTACGTGGAGGAGGACCAGCGTACTCCCCCACGTCAGCAACTATGACCCTACAACACCTTATTCCAAACCCTAGTTGCAAAACAAAAATATCCAAATTTTTAATTTTTTTAATTTTTTTTTTAAATATTGTTTTTATTTTAGAAAACATTATAATTACATATCTTATTTTAATAATATTATGACATTAAAAAAGTTATTACAAATTTTAAAAATTTTGAAAATTTAAATTATCTAAAAAATTATTTTGCAATAGAAATTGATTAAAAATTTTACAAAATTATTTTATTACAAAATGTAGAATACTATCTTTTATGAATTGAATTACAATCCTCAATCTAATGAAAAGAAAATATTATATACCAAAATTAAATAACATGTATCATATTTTAGTTTTAGTTAGGCTTAGGATTAAGATTAGCCTAAGGGTTGGTTAAGATTAAAGTTTTTCATTTTAAGATAAAACTTAGGTTAGGTTTAGGGTTAGTATTAGAGCTCAATTAGGGTTGGAGTTAGCATTAGGATTCAAGTACACGATTTCCATTCTAGCATAAATCTTGGGGTTAGGGTTACAGTTGAATTAGGTTTAAAGTAGGATTGGATTTGATGTTCCTATGACTTGAATTAGGGTTAGAGATAGTATAGAGTAATTACAATATTTTTTATTATAATAATATCAAAAAGTAAGAATATTAATAAAATGATATAAGAGAATATTAATATTTTATGTTAAAATTAATAATATTATCAGGTTAATTTTTTTATGAAAACCTTTAATTTTTTTGAAAATTTACATGATTTAAAAATTATTTTGAAATAAAAATTGATTAGAAAATTTATTAAATTATTTAATTACAATACGTAGATTACCATATTTTTTATTTGAATTACAATCCTCAATCTAATGTAAATATTAAATAATAAATACCAAAATTAAATAATATATACCATCTTTTAATTTTAGTTAGGGTTACGGTTAAGGTTAGCTTAAGATTAGGGTTAGAGGTTGGTTAAAATTACAGTTACCATTCAAAGATACAACTTGGGTTAGAGTTAGTATTAGGGTTCAATTTGAGTTAGAATTAGTGTTGTTTAAGTTTAAATTAATTATTATACTGAAAATATAAAAAATAATTTTATTTTTTTTGTTTTAAATTATCATAACAATGTCTTGACATTTTTCCATCTAAAATAAATAATTAACAATGTACAAATATTTTAAAATTTGAAAATATAAAAGGTTCTCCTTTTTTTTTTCAATACAATTATTTTATGTTCATCTTTACAATATTTCAATTGTCTTACTATTTTTTTTTTATATATAAATAATAATTTAGATTTTTATCTTCTTGATTTAAATTTGACAAAATTTAGTTTAAAAAAGTAAATATAAATAATAGTTGTAATTCTATATTGTAATGAAATTTGTCTGATATATTATTTGTTGTCATTTTAGAAAACTTTATGTTTATGTCATATTTAATAATATTATAACATTAATAAGAAATTATTATATATTTCTAAAATATTACAAATTTAAATGATTAAAAAATTATTTTGCAATATTGATTGATTAGAAAATTTATAAAATTATATTATTACAATATGTAGAATACCATATTTTATGAATTGAATTACAATCCTTAATCTAATCTAATTTTCTTTTTTTGATCGGTAAGGAGCCAAAGTTGTTAACACTTTTGACTAGAGCTATGAACCAGTGAGGCCACATTTTTGAGGATCCTCATCCTCAAAGATGTTTTTTCCATTGCGCATGCATGACATCTCTATTGGAACACAAAATACAAGAAGAATGCAATGCAATGATAATGTGGTGATTTGCAATATTATTCAAAGATAATATATACAATGCAAAACCGTTGGAGAAACAGTACATGGGAGAAATGACAGATGGGATCGTTATGCAATGGAAGGAATCAACAAAAATAGATCAAACAAGAAACAATGTAAATTACACTAACATTCCCCTTCTTAATAGATTGTTTCTACAAATGTATCCTTGAAACAACTTAAATTTGACCTTACCAAGAGACTTGTAAGAATATCAACAATCTGAGAATCAAAGGGACAATACTGGAGTTGAATGTTGTGTTGCAGTAACTTCTCTTGGATGTAGTGACATTCAACCTCTATGTGTTTGGTGTACTCATGAAAAACTGATTTCTTGATAAGTTTCAACACTCCCTGATTGTCACAAAAAAGAATTGGTGGTTGATCCTAAGTAATACCCATATCAGTTAGAATGCAACGTAATCAAATTGCCTTGTACACAACTCCCTGCATAGCACAATATTTGGCCTTAGTAGATGAGAGAGAAACAAAAATCTTCTTCTTACTAATCCTTGAAATAGGAACAAATCCAAGATGAAAAAGATAGCTTGATGTTGATTTGCGATCATCTAGAGACCCAAAGTAATCCGAGTCAACATATCCCTGTAATACGAATTTAGAATTATTCTTATATTCCAAACCATACTCAAGAGTACCTAAGACATACGACAAAACATGCTTGGTTGCAATCTAGTGACATTTATTCAGCTCCTGCATGAACCTAGATAAATGACTGACAACAAAGCATAAATCTAGTTTGGTATAGGTCAAGTAGATGAGACTCCCAATAAGTTGCCTATATAGAGTTGTATCAACTTGAGGGGAATTATAGAAACAAGAGAGTTGCAAACCTTTCTCCATGGGTGTGTGGTAGAGGTTTATAATCATACATACCAAAATGATCCAGGAGTATCTTGGCATATTTCAACTGGGAGATAAAGATATGATGTTCCTTTTGCCATATCTCCAAGCCAAGATAATAATGAAGTAGCCCCAAATATATCATGTCAAAGGATTGTTTGAGATCATGCTTGATAGTATCAATAATATTATCGAAGCTTCTTGTGATCATGTTAGGGTATATGCATGAAGTTGTGGTACCCAAAAGGTGCCACACTTCAAAAAAATGAAAAATGCTCATAAGGCATGCGCCTTATGAGAGAATGTGGCTTGGATCATGGGTCAAGGGTCCCATATAACCGTCTTTTAGTGTAGCTTATTTGGCTAGGGCCAAATGACTTCCATTGAAATTTTTTAACCTTTGATAAACTTTTAGTCTATACCCTATAATCTATACTCTATACCCTATAATCTATTCTCTATACCCTATAGTTTGATAGCCACAACCATAAAAATTAAACCATTTCAGACCAATAACAAATACCCTAGATCGTATGACCAAATATGCTAAATCCTCGACCCTATACAATAACCATAGACCCTATAACCGAATATGCTAAACCATATGAGGTCGTTATGGGTCATATGGTGTCCTAAGGGGTCATATGGTGTCCTATGACCCCTTAGGACACCATATGACCCCTTAGGACACAATGTGAACCATAACGACACGTAAGGGCTTATATGGTATCCTAAGGGGTCATAAGACACTATATGACCCATTAGGAGACCATATGACCCCTTAGGACACCATATGACCCATAACAACACTATATGGTGTTCTAAGGGGTCACATGGTGTTCTAAGGGGTCATATGGTGTCCTATGACCCCTTAGGACACCATATGACCCATAACAACACTATATGGTGTTCTAAGGGGTCACATGATGTTGTAAGGGGTCATATGGTATCTTAAGGGGTCATAGGACACTATATAATCTGTTAGGACACCATATGACCCCTTAGGACACAATATGGTGTTGTTATAGGTCCTATGGTGTCCTAAGAGGTCATATGGTGTCCTAAGGGGTCATAGGACACCATATGACCCCTTAGGATACCATACGACCCATAATGACACCATATTGTGTCCTAAGGGGTCATATGGTGTCCTAAGGAGTCATATGGTGTCGTAATGGGTCATATAGTGTCCTATGATCCCTTAGGATACCATATAACCCCTTACATGTCGTTAGGGTTCACATTGTGTCCTAAGGGGCCATATGATGTCCTATGACCCCTTAGGACACTATATGACCCCTTAGGACACCATATGGTATCGTTATGGGTGGTATGGTGTCATAAGAGGTCATATGGTATCCTATGACCCCTTAGGACACCATATGACCCCTTAGGACACAATATGGTGTCGTTATGGGTCGTATGGTGTCATAAGGGGTCATATGGTGTCCTATGACCCTTTAGGACACCATATGACCCCTTAGGACACAATATCATGTCGTTATGGGTTGTATGGTGTCCTAAGGGGTCATATGGTGTCCTATGGGGCCATAGGACACCATATAACCCCTTAGGTGTTCTTAGGGATCATATTGTGTCTTAACGGGCCATATGGTGTGTTATGACCCCTTAAGAAACCATATGACCCCTTAGGACACCATACGACCCATAATGACACCATATGGTGTCCTAAGGGGTCATATAGTGTCCTAAGCGGACATAGAACACTATATGACCCCTTCGGACACAATGTGAACCCTAACAACACGTAACAAGTTATATGGTATCCTAAGGGGTCATAGGACACTATATGACCTGTTAGGGCACCATATGACCCCTTAGAACACAATATGGTGTCGTTATGGGTCGTATGGTGTCATAAGGGGTCATATGGTATCCTATGACCCCTTAGCACACCATATGACCTTGTTAGGCCCAATATGGAAAGCTAATGTACTGAGAGGGGAGGGGTGAATCAGTACTCCAAAACTTTTCTTGAATAATAACTTTACTGTTATGCATAAACAGAATAGTGCAGTAACATAAAATAAAGTTAAATCAAATAGATAAGAATCATACATGATTCACTCCATAACACATATATTTTGGTTACACAGAAACTCTTGGTTAGAGAGAAAAATTGCGGTGGGGATGGCACCCACAACTTCACTACTGCAATAATAAAGAGTGCTCAGTTAGAGCTACATTTTAGCTATTTCTGATAGCTTACCCTATTAGGAGTAACAAGATCTGTTAGATCTACCTTGCTAAAGGATTTTACAACATTTATTCTAAATGTCGCACTTGGTTAGAGGCTTTACAATTTATAGACTTGATTAGAGTCTTTTACCCTGTTTAAGGTTTCTCTTTCAACTTCACAATATTACATTAAAATCATTACAAATATCTGCAACTTTACATCTAAAATGTTATAGCAGATTTTATGTGCTCAGAATAGATTACCTTGCTTATAGCATACCTCGGTAACCCATATAGTAACTTGGTAAACCCTTCTGTTTACTCTGTTCTTCGACTGTTCTCTGAAAACCTTCTCGGTGACCTCTGTGTCTCTATAACAATCTTCTTACACACATATACATATACACCCTTAACTCATGCTGTATAAATAGATCTCTTAAGATGGTGATCCAATTCATTGCTTCGATCTTACAAAGAAGATTCCTTGAATGAATAACTAAACAAAATATTTCATTGGTTAGATTGATCTCAAAATCATACACAATCTTCTGGTGCAATTTCCAATGTAATAACGGTTCGATGTGCCTCGATCTTGTAACACATTTTCATATGCATGTCCAGGTTCAATGTATCTGGTGACACATTCCACTCGGTGTATATCAACTCCGTGTGTCATCTTTATTGCTCTGTAGCCATGAAAAGATACTCGGTAGATAGCTCGGTGTATACTGTGTTCTGTGACTGCTTTCTTCTGTAATCGACTAGACTGTGCATACCGACTTCTTTGTGTATACCGACTGCATGAGTCGGTAGTGCTAATCGACTAGAGTATATAGTATGACTTTGAATATAAAAACCAATGGCAACTTGATAAGTAGTAACAATCTCCCCTTTTGACATTAGTTGAGATGTTTGACAAAACTACTTTCAAAGTCATAACTCAAAAAATCTATATACTTTGCAAAATGACTATACTTGACAATATATACAATAGTCAATGAAATAGTATATTCAGATATACTCCCCTTATCATTATATTGTACATAATTCTGATTTTGCATGCTCGGTTCTCTGCTTGTGTGCTCTACTTACTATTCTTGGATACTCTGCATACTTTGCTCGGTATACTCCCCCTGTATACAATACTCCGAATACTATATCAAAACTATATCACAAAAATTGTATCACTCCCCAATATATTATATTACTCCCCTTATATAGTATCACTCCCCCTTTTTGACAAAAATCAAAAACTTAATTTCCATCCGGGGGTGGTAACTGATCAAAAATAGATTTATACTTCTTTTGGGCATCGGTGAGAGCAACAGAGAGTGCATCCTTTACACTTTCCATTAAAGAAGTTTGTGCTTGAATATTAGCCAATAGGGATATTAAGCCATCAAGAGTGCTTCCCTATTGTGTAGTAGATAGGTGTGTAGCTTGGTTAATCTGTTCTTGAACTGATGAAAGATGAGGAAGGAATAATGTTTGGAGTGTCATTATATCCATCCTGATCTTATGTTCTTCATTTCTTAGTTCTAGTTGTTGAGCCATGAGCTGTTGAAGCTTGGTATAAAAATCCTGAACTGAATTGGGCTCAGTGGTCAACTTATTTGAGAGATCGGTGATATCTTTCTCAATTGCATCAGTTTTATTCTTGATATCTTTAATGAATATAGAAAATGTGCAAAGTTTCTGAAATAAATAAAGAATATGCTTGAGTTGAGTGGACAACTCAGCAATGAATTTGACAAGCTTGACTTTCCCAATAGCTAGAGCTTTTTGTACCTCTTCTATCATTTTTGCAGTAAGCTCCTTGTCTTTTAGCTTGCTCAAGTACTCAGATGCATCTACTCCAGATGTTTCTATTTGATTAAGGAGTTCATCTAGTTGAATGTGGATGGCTGCATTGGTTGACACTGTAGCTAAAGGTAGTATATCTGTCAACAGTGTCTTCACCTTCTAAAGTACTTTATTCTTCTTTTGAATGGCCATATGTTTTTCTTGTTCGGCCTTTGCTTTGCATAGTTCACTGAAGTCAATAAGTGCTTGCCCCTTTAATTTTGAGATATCCACATTGGGAAACACTATTGGTTTAGATAAATCAACTTTGAAACTATGCTTTTTCACCTTCTTCTCTTTACCTTTGGTCAGTTGGAGCAAGACAATAGCTTGAGAGGCTTGTTGACCCTCGGTAGGTTGCTCAGTAGAGGCAACACTTTGGTCAGTTCCTGTAGCTGTTGTGGTGTCTTTCGGTGTCTCGGTACTGGGTGTCTCAGCTGCTACATTTTCAGTGCTCGAGAGTGCTTGTGAGGTCTTTTCTTGAGTTGTACCTTCTACTGCTTCAGACTGGTGACCTTCGGTGCCTTGTGTTGTATCCTGAGGAGCTTCAGTAGAGACAGGTTGATTGATCGATGGGTAAGACTGAACTTGTTCTAAAACAAATTCACTAGATACAAGTTTTGCATATGTAGTGCCTTCGATCATTTCCTGCTCTGATGCTTCTGCATCCATGACATCTTCATCAATTTGAATAGTGTCAGCCGGGTCTTGCTTTGTAGCATCAGGACCTTGCTCGGTGACATTAGGATCTTGTTCGGTGACATCAACAATTCCAACTTCAGATTGTTCACCGACATCTTTAGTTTTGAAGATTTCCTGCCATTTTGCTTTTGTCTCATTTTCTAAATCAATATATAGCCCATTCATTAGTTTTAAGGCTCTCTGTTTGACAAGAAATTTTGAATTGTAGGTTGTCAAATGTTCTTTTATTTCTGCTACAGACATATCAGGAAATAGATGGACTAGACTTCTTTCTCTAATTTGTTTCTCTGAGTCCATTGCATATTTCCACCTATTATCAATATGCAAGTAAAGTTCATTTGGAAGTGACTTTACTAGTTCTAATGGAGCTAGCCGATACTTTAGAAGTGTGCAAATAACAACTTCTTCAATTTGTTTGTTCTCATCATAATTCCTAGTCTCATACTTGACATATCTAAATCCTGCAAATCCACCATATTCTTTTAGATTGGCACAAAAGTTTTCAACACTATGAATATTTACCTTCTTGCTCTTTACAATCTGGAATTTGTTTGCATCTTCGGATTCTGTATCACTAGACTCTTTTGCCAGAATGAGTCTCCGAGTAGAATTCTTGTAGGTCTTGGTTACCTTGGGAGTAGTAACACTCTTTTGTCTCTTACTCGGTGATACAACTGATGCTCTAGTGTTAGGTCTCCTTTTTGGTGGAGTCGGTAGGGCCTTTGAAGTGTCTAGTTTCTTTCTTTTCAACACTTTACCCTTAGGCAGCTTAGTGCTCAATGTTGTTGCTGCCTCTTGAGCTTCTAATTCCTCTTCGGTGATGGCAAGAGTGCCTTTGACAGGTGTAGAGGAGGATTCTTCTCTGAATTTATCAGATAAAACCTTTATCATCTTTGTAGCCTTTCTTGTAGCCTTGGGTACTACAATGCTCATTTTTACTTTTCCCTTCACCTCTTCATAAGTTCCATATCTTAGCTCAGTAGCATGCCTTGGTAATGAAAGATATGCATCAATTTGCTATTGTGTGATATCAAAGTCAATCTCGTAACCCATTGGTGGCAAAGATTGAGTTCTTGGTTCCATAGCATTCACATAACAGTAATCGGTGTCTACCTCAAAGCATATATCATCCTTATATTTCTCTACCAGCTGGGGTGGAAGTCATTAATTTGATGGGTGATTGGTCGGTATAGCTCCCAAACTACTTTACTGACTGATGGAAAGAATTTCTCAAAGTAGAAAAACATGCATACAAGAAGTGAACCAAACTTTAGTGTATTTGCCGAGTTGTTCTTCTTTGGCTTCCTTATTGTGTTCAAATTCTCAAACAAGTTCTTCAATAACACTTCACATAAGTCAACTTTCATTCCCTTTTTCACAATTTTATAGGCCAAGTCAACTGCGGCACAGGGTACGCTGTTTTCCCTTGCTGATTGGAAGAAATAGTAACCAATTACTCTAATGGCAAACTTAAGTTCTGCATTAGTGACATTGTTCAGTTTTAATCCTTTGTAATTAGATTCAACTCCGGTTAAACTGATTAACTCCTTCTGTGATATCATCTTCTAAGCTCATGCATGATCATAGATAGGATAACCGGTGATCACATGAATGATTTCCTTGGTGATTTTGAATGGTTGCTCTTCTAGCCACATGAAATCATCATGAACTCTGCTCAAAACAAACTTAACCCATTGGGGCTTGAACACACGAGGGTAGGTTAGGGCTTCAGTCAATCCCTTGATTCTGATGTGTTCATACTTGTTGTTTAATACACCATCGATACATATTTCATCATAGGTGTCTTTAATCTCAACATGACTGAGTTCTTCAACATGGCATTTGGTGAAGAATCTCACATCTTCAACTAACAAGACTCGATCCGGGATGAGTGAAAAGGCAGTTTGTCATCCGATTCAGAGGTCACTTTAGGAGTCAAAGTGTATTTCAGTGAGGGCTTCTCCACATTCTTGACAACTATGGGATCTTGGATCTTGGGCGCCATTGTAGATTTTAGGTAAAAAATTAGCAAACTATCCTTAGGGTTTGACGGTTTACAAACGACAGACGCTTCACACTCAGCAGCTAATAGCAATTTGATAAGATCGGTAAACTAGCTTGACAATGTGATGAGATTTGATGTAAATACCTTGGATTTTCTTTGAATGAAGTTTGATCACCTTGGAATCGCTCTGCTCTGCTCTCTCAAAATCTTGGTGAATGTAAATGGCCGTGAAAATGCTTTTAAGTACACAAAATACCTTATCGGGCTCCATGCGGGTTAGGTCAAAACATTAAATGCACTCGGTTTACCTTTAACTGATTTACTCTCCTTTTTTTTATTTAAAAAACCGAGTAACCAAATTTCCTTCATTTACCGACTTGACAGGGTTCCTGTATTCACCGACTTGACAAGTTTCTTGTAAAGTACTTTTGATTGAATTTCAAACTTACTCATGCTTAACTATGCAGATTTTGAATATAGTACATAATAGAATAGGAACTGTTATGATTTTAACCTTTAGAGAATGCAGTCCCTTCATACCTTTTCTGATTAATTTGGAATAGGTGCACCTAACTCGGTAGGTAAGGTGCTTTCTTCATTTGACACAATTTCTTTCTTTTTCCAAATCATCTTTAATTTTTCTTTTATTTCTTTAGTGTCTCCTCTAGGTTGATCTCTGCAATCTCCAGCTAAATGTCCAACTTTGTGACAATGAAAACATGCCACACCAGGATTTCTCCATGATCTTCGGTTATTCATTCCAAACCTTATAAAATAGTTGGCTCTAATATGTCCATATCTTCCACAACATTCACACCATATCCTTGTATTGTAATCCCATGGTACTGCTGCATATTGTCGGTAAGGATCTGTGTGAGTTCGGTAACCTCTAGTGTTTGCTCGGTGTGCAGACCACATGTAGTTCTTTTGCTTAAGCCAGCACTTCTCAGTACTATGTCCATATCTATTGCAGTTTCTACAAAACCCTTTGAATTTTGCCTTCTGATAGTTGTTAACAGACTTTGTCCTACATTGATTAAATGTGTGACCATATTTATTGCAATTGTAACAATAATTATTGGACTTAGTGATATTCGGTTGCTTACCTTTTCTGATTTGGCATATGTTGGCAGTATGACCTTGATTTCCACAGTAGTAGCAAATAGGCTTCTTTCTTTTGATGTTATTCCTGTTTCCAGCTTGCTTTGATGATTCTCCTCTCTCGGTAGTATGAATTACTTTCTCGGTAGAGTCTTTTCCTTTGTAACCGAGTCCTGCATCTCTGTTGGGTCTTCTTGTATTCAATTTCTCATCCAACATCTTTGATGCTTCATAACTCTTCTTCAATGTTTCTTTGGATTTCTTCTCTATTTCAAGTTCATTGGTCAACCTTGATACTTCAAGTTTCAATGCTTGATTTTCATCATTCTTCAGAATTGCTTCATGATGTGCATAACCTAGTTGATCTGTCATATTTTGTTGAATCCTAGTCAACCTTATGATTTCATCATTTTTATCAGATACTAAGACTTCAAGTTGTTGTTTCTCTCTCTGTAGATCTCTTGCTTTATCCTCAGCTATCCTCAATGCATCTAGATTTTTAGTCATCCGTGTACTGAAATGTTCTTGTTCTCTTTTCATTGCTTTTAGTTGATCAACCAATGCTTTGTTCTTTTCTTTCAATACTCCAATCATTTCTTTAGTCTCTTTAGATATACTATTCTCAGATGATGTCTCAATTTGTTCCACCAACTCTTGAGAATCCTGCAAGTCATCAGATAATCTTCTTCTTACTTTCAAAGATTTTTGCATTTGCCTTTGCATGTATGCAATCACTTGATTAACATGATCCAGCTCTTCTTGCAGATATACAATCCTCCGAGATTTTTTATAGCCTTCCATTGATAAGATCTTTCTCTTTAGGTAGTTAAACCCTTTCCCAAGATTCAAGCTCTGATACCAATTGTTAGGCCAAATATGGAAAGCTAATGTACTGAGAGGGGAGGGGTGAATCAGTACTCCAAAACTTTTCTTGAATAATAACTTTACTGTTATGCATAAACAAAATAGTGCAGTAACATAAAATAAAGTTAAAGCAAATAGATAACAATCATACATGATTCACTCCATAACACATATTTTGGTTACATAGAAACTCTTGGTTAGAGAGAAAAACTACGGTGGGGATGACACCCACAACTTCACTATTGCAATAATAAAGAGTGCTCGGTTAGAGCTGCATTTTAGCTATTTCTGATAGCTTACCGTGTTAGGAGTAACAAGATCTATTAGATCTACCTTGCTAAAGGATTTTATAACATTTATTCTGAATGCTCCACCTGGTTAGAGGCTTTACAATTTATAGACTTGATTAGAGTCTTTTACCTTGTTAAAGGTTTCTCTTTCAACTTCACAATATTACAATAAAATCATTACAAATATCTGCAACTTTACATCTAAAATGTTATAGCAGATTCTATGTGCTCAGAATAGATTACCTTGCTTATAGCATACCTCGATAACCCATATAGTAACTCGGTAAACCCTTCTGTTTACTCTGTTCTTCGACTGTTCTTTGAAAACCTTCTCGGTGACCTCTGTGTCTCTGTAACAGTCTTCTTACACACATATACATATACACCCTTAACTCATGCTGTATAAATAGATCTCTTAAGACGGTGATCCAATTCATTGCTTCGATCTTACAAAGAAGATTCCTTGAATGAATAACTAAACAAAATATTTCATTGGTTAGATTGATCTCAAAATCATACACAATCTTCTGGTGCAATTTCCAATGTAATAACGGTTCGATGTGCCTCGATCTTGTAACACGTTTTCATATGCATGTCTAGGTTCAATGTATCTAGTAACATGTTCCACTCAGTGTATATCAACTCGGTGTGTCATCTTTACCGCTCGGTAGCCATGAAAAGATATTTAGTAGACAACTCGATGTATACTGCATTCTGTGACTGCTTTCTTCTGTAACCAACTAGACTATGCATACCGACTTCTTTGTGTATACCGACTGCATGATTCGGTAGTGCTAACCGACTAGAGTATATAGTATGACTTTGAATATAAAAACTAATGGAAACTTGATAAGTAGTAACAATGACCCCTTAGGACACAATATGGTGTCGTTATGGGTCGTATGGTGTGCTAAGGGGTCATATGGTGTCCTATGACCCCTTAGGATACTATATGACCCCTTAGGACATAATATGGTGTCATTATGGGTTGTATGGTGTCCTAAGGGGTCATATGGTGTCCTATGGGGCCATAGGACACCATATGACCCCTTAGGTATCGTTAGGGATCATATTGTGTCTTAACGGGTCATATGGTGTGTTATGACCCCTTAAGACACCATATGACCCCTTAGGACACCATACAACCCATAATAACACCATATGGTGTCCTAACGGATCATATAGTGTCCTAAGGGGTCATAGGACACCATATGACCCCTTAGGACACAATGTGAAGCTTAACGACATGTAAGGGGTTATATGGTATCCTAAGGGGTCATAGGACACTATATGACCCGTTAGGAAACCATATGAGCTCTTAGGACACCATATGACCCCTTAGGATACAATATGGTCTTGTTATGGGTCGTATGGTGTCGTAAGGGGTCATATGGTATCCTATGACCTCTTAGGACACAATATGGTGTCGTTATGGGTCGTATGGTGTCCTAAGGGGTCATATGGTGTCCTATGACCCCTTAAGACACCATATGACTCCTTAGGACACAATAAGCTGTCGTTATGGGTCGTATGGTGTCCTAAGGGGTCATATGGTGTCCTATGAGGCCGTAGGACACCATATGACTGCTTAGGTGTTGTTAGGGATCATATTGTGTCTTAACCAGTCATATGGTGTGTTATGACCCCTTAAGACACCATATGACCCCTTAGAACACCATACACCCCATAATGACACCATATGGTGTCCTAAGGGGTCATATAGTGTCCTAAGGTGTCATAGGACACCATATGACCCCTTAGGACACAATGTAAACCCTCCCAACACGTAAGGGGTTATATGGTATCCTAAGTGGTCATAGGACACTATATGACCCATTACAAAAACATATGACCCCTTAGGACACCATATGACCCCTTAGGACACAATATGGTGTCGTTATGGGTTGTATGGTGTCCTAAGGGGTCATATGGTGAACTATGACCCCTTAGGACACCATATGATCCCTTAGGACATAATATGGTGTCGTTATGGGTCGTATGGTGTTCTAAGGGGTCATATGGTGTCATATGAGGCCATAGGACACCATGTGACCCCTTAGGTGTCGTTAAGGATCATATTATGTCTTAACGGGTCATATGGTGTGTTATGACTTGTTAAGAAACCATATGACCCCTTAGGACACCATACAACCCATAATGACACTATATGGTGTCCTAAGGGGTCATATAGTGTCCTAAGGGGTCATAGGACACCATATGACCCTTTAGGACACAATGTGAACCCTAACAACACGTAAGGGGTTATATGGTGTCCTAAGGGGTCATAGGACACTATATGACCCGTTAGGACACCATATGACCCCTTAGGACACCATATGACCCATAATGACACTATATGGTGTTCTAAGGGGTCACATGGTGTCCTAAGGCATCATCTGGTGTCCTAGGACCCCTTAGGACACAATATGGTGTCGTTATGGGTCGTATGGTGTTGTATGGGGTCATATGGTATCCTATGACCCCTAAGGACACCATATGACCCCTTAGGATACAATATGGTGTCGTTATGGATCATATGGTGTCCTAAGTGATCATATGGTGTCCTATGACCCCTTAGGACACCATATGACCCCTTAGGACACAATATGGTGTCGTTATGGGTCGTATGGTGTCCTAAGGGGTCATATGGTGTCCTATGGGGCCATAGGAAACCATAAGACCCCTTAGGTGTCATTAGGGATCATATTGTGTCTTAACGGGTCATATGGTGTGTTATGACCCCTTAAGACACCATATGACCCCTTAGGACACCATACGACCCATAATGACACCATATGGTGTTCTAAGGGGTCATATAGTGTCCTAAGGGGACATAGGACATCATATGACCCCTTAGGAGACAATGTGAACCCTAACGACATGTAAGGGGTTATATGGTATCCTAAGGGGTCATAGGACACTATATGACCCGTTAGGACACCATATGACCCATAATGACACTATATGGTGTTCTAAGGGGTCACATGGTGTCCTAAGGGGTCATACGGTGTCCTATGACCCTCGAGGACACCATATGACCCCTTAGGACACAATATGGTGTCATTATTGGTCGTATGGTGTCCTAAGGGGTCATATGGTGTCCTACGGGGTCATAGGACACCATATGACCTCTTAGGTGTCGTTAGGGATCATATTGTGTCTTAATGGGTCATATGGTGTGTTATGACCCCTTAAGACACAATATGACCCCTTAGGACACCATAGGACCCATAATGACACCATATGGTGTCCTAAGGGGTCATATAGTGTCCTAAGGGTTCATAGGACACCATATGACCCCTTAGGACTTAATGTGAACCCTAACAACATGTAAGGGGTTATATGGTATCCTAAGGGGTCATAGGACACTATATGACCTGTTAGGACACCATATGACCCCTTAGGACACTATATGACCCATAACAACACCATATGGTGTTCTAAGGGGTCACATGGTGTCGTAAGGGGTCATACCATATGACCCCTCCATATGATCCCTTAGGACACAATATGGTGTCGTTATGGGTCGTATGGTGTCCTAAGGGGGTCATAGGACACCATATGACCCCTTAGGTGTTGTTAGGGATCATATCGTGTCTTAACGGGTCATATGGTGTGTTATGACCCTATAAGACACAATATGACCCCTTAGAACACCTTATGTTGTCATTATGGGTCATATGGTGTCCTATGGGATCATAAGATACCTAATGACCACTTAGGACACCATACAACCCATAATGACACCATATGGTGTCCTAAGGGGTCATATAGTGTCCAAAGGGGTCTTAGGACATCATATGACCCCTTAGGATACAATGTGAACCCTAATGACACGTAAGGAGTTATGTGGTATCCTAAGGGGTGATAGGACACTATAGGACCCGTTAGGATACCATATGACCCCTTAGGACACCATATGATCCATAATGATAATATATGGTGTTATAAGGGTTCACATGGTGTCCTACGGGGTCATCTAGTGTCCTATGACCCCTTAAGACACCATATGACCCCTTAGGACACAATATAGTGTTGTTATGGGTTGTATGGTGTCGTAAGGGGTCATATGGTGTCCTATGACTACTTAGGACACCATATGACCCCTTAGGAAACAATATGGTGTCGTTATGGGTCGTATGGTGTCCTAAGGGGTCATATGGTGTCCTATGGGGTCATAGGACACCATATGACCCCTTAGGTGTTGTTAGGGATCATATTGTGTCTTAACGGGTCATATGGTGTGTTATGACCCCTTAAGAGACCATAAGACCCCTTAGGACACCTTATGTTGTCATTATGAGTCGTATGGTGTCCTAAGGGGTCATATGGTGTCCTAAGGGATCATCGCACACCATAAGACCATACTGACCCCATATGGTGTACTAGGGGCTCACATGGTGTCCTAAGGGGTCATAGGATACCATACGAACCACACTGACACCATATGGTGTACTAAGGGGTCATATGATGTCCTAAGGGGTCATAGGACACCATATAATCCCTTAGGACACAATATGACCCCTAATGACACCTAAGGGGTCAGATGGTGTCCTATGACCCATTAAGATACCATATGGTGTCGTTATGGGTTGTATGGTGTCCTAAGGGGTCATATGGTGTCGTTATGGGTCCTATGGTAACCTAAGAGGTCATATGGTGTCCTATGACCCCTTAGGACACCATATGACCCCTTAGGTGTTGTTAGGGGTCATATTGTGTCCTAAGGGGTCATATGGTGTCCTATGACCCCTTGGGACCTAGAGAGAGGAGGGAGTGAGGAAGAAACTGAGGGAAAGAGGTGAGAGAGGGAATTAGACAGGTGTAAGGATGAAGAGAGAGATAGCTCAAGGGATAAGAGAATAAGGGAATTGTGAGAGCTAGAGAGAGGAGGGACAAAGAAGAGTATGTATCTATAAGAATGAAGAGACCAAGAAGAGGCAAGGGGAGAGAGAGAATATGAGATCTAGTTCATAGAGAGAGATGGAACTATGAGGGAAGGGAGATAAAGAAGGGAGAGGTGAGATGGGGGTTTCTATGTACACATTTGGTGCTCTCCTTATTTGGCGCGCATCAAATGTGGAATATGGACCACATTTGGCGTGCGCCAAATGGAAAAATCCATTCATCACATTTGGCACACGCCAAATAGGGCAAGCGCCATATTTGGCGTGCACCAAATGGACCACTTTGGGAAACACCAAACCTATGGGTTGGATTTGCCTTGGGCATCCAACCCAAAGGTTTGGACGACCATTTCAGGCTAGAGACGTGTTTTTATCAGAACATTGAAAATTTTGACATATGCTTGGTCGTGCTCTCCGTTAGGTTTGCACGTGTTTCAATGAAGTTAAAAAAAAATATTGTGGTAAACTTGAGCTCCCTCTTAGCTATCCAACAAAGTAATTTATTTCAAATTTTGATTTTGTTAATTCTTTCATCTATAATTTCTTTTATCAGTGTGTCCGTTTTTTGTCAAAAACCAACATGCACTATTTTGGGTATAGATTTTTACACGTTCATCAGATTTTGAAAAAACTTACATTTTTAGAAACTAGACTCGATTCTACACAATTTTAAAAAAAAAGTTTTGATTTTTTATTAGTTTTCAATGATTTTAGGGGGGAGCACGCTCAAATTTCTGTTTTTCAGGATGTGTCCACTTCGAAAATTAGTAAAAAATCATATACTCATTAAAAAATTAGCTGAAAAATCTTGCATAAACTACAAGGTGCTAGCTAATTTCTCACTGAATCGATTTTAAAAATTAAAAAAAAAAGTTAACATTTTAGGGGGCCCACAACAGACGCTATGTTATGTTTTTTGCATAAAAACAGGACCACTTTTTGTGGCCCCCCTTTTTGAAGCCCTTAATCTCCACCATTTTCAAAAAAAATTTGTAGTTTAGAAAGTAGACTCGAAGAACTCTGACTCTTGTTCTTGTTGCATCTTCAAATTTGGAGTGTAACTATCTTCAATTTGTCGTTGAAGTTCAGACTTTGCTGATTTCAGAAAAAAAAAGTGGCATCTTAAGACCCCCTTTTGGTACCACAACTTGGTGCACATACCCCACAAGATCATCGACATACAATACAAGTAAGATAATCTCTATTCCAACATTTTTGATATACAAATTAGAATCATAGGGGATACAAATAAAACCATGCTACAAAAGGTGACCATCTATTTTAATGTACCAAATCCAAGGGGCCTGTTTAAGCCCATAGATTGACTTGATTAGATGACATACCTTATGACGATTGTGTTCACTGATGAAGCCTTCAGGTTGGACCATGTATACTTCCTCTTCAAGATCACCATTTAGAAAATCACTCTTGACATCCATATGATGAAGCCTCCAACCAATCTATGTAGCTAAGGCACAAACAACTCTGATGGTTTTGAGCTTTGTAGTGGGGGAAAAGGTCTCTTCATAATCAATGCCTTCTTATTGAGAATATCCCATTGCAACAAGATATGCCTTGTATTTGTTGATAGACCCATCTGCTTTATATTTGATTATGAAAACCCATTTGTGGCCTATGGGTTTCTTTCCTGAAGGGAGATCAACAAGATTCCATGTGTGATTTTTCATCAAATATTCATACTCAACATCCATAATGTTCTTCAAATGGGGCTGATTGAGAGATTCATAAGATGTTGTAGGTTTAGTATTACTCACAACCAAACTCATGAGTGACAAATTTACCTCATCTCTCCTAACTACATGTCTTTACTCTTGTGGTGAAATCTGGAAGAGTGCTTAAGTGGGAATCCCTGATGGTAGTTTGGGCCCATTTCAGACATGGATGGTGCTATGGTTTTGAAGAATTATTCTCCAAAGCACCAAGATCAACAAACAATTCTTTGTTCATCTCGCCTTCATCTTCTTGTGGAGAACAATTCTCAATCACATCATCAGACTATGGGAGAAGTATATGGGAAGATGATGGATTGGTGTTATGCAGCTGAGAGTCAAAACACATCTCACCATAAACCACATCTCTTCTCTCATAAATATCATGTGTCTCAAGATTCATGATATGATAAGCTTTGGAAGTCAAACTATAAACCAAAAAGATGCACTAGAGTGTCTTGGAATCAAGTTTCTTCCTCTTGTGAGCTAGAACATGCATATATGTAGTACAACCAAAAACTTGAAGATGAGAAATCGATGGTTTGTAGCCACTCCATTCCTCTTCCGGTGTCTTGTCTTTTAAGATATTTGTAGGAGATTGATTGAGAAGGTGCATGACTATTTGAACTGCTTCTGCCCAAAAATGATCCTCCAACTTGGTTGTAGCAAGCATGCACTGAACCATCTCCATAATAGTCTGATTACACCATTCTACAACACCAGTTTGTTGAGGTGTATAGGGAGAAATCAGATGCTATTTGATGTCTTGAGACTTTAGGAACTCCACAAACTCTTTAGAAGAAAATTCTCAACCTTGATCAGAATAGAAGAGGACAAGAGGCTTGCTAGACTCTCAAACAACTTGATGGTAGAAATCTTAAAAATAGGAAAAAGCTTCACTCTTCCATGGAAAAACATACATCCAAGCCTTGTGAGAGAAATCATCCACAAACAACTAAAAATATTTTTTATCCTTGAAAAGAGGCCAACAATGGTCCATATAGATCAATATGGACAACTGCAAGATGTTCTATGGCATGATAGGTGCTAGACTTGTACAGATATCGATGTTGTTTTCCTGCAAGATAGTTAGACCAAACCAATAAAGAAGAAGGAAGATGAGGAAGATTGCTTACCATCTCTTGGAATCTAAGCTAATGGAGAGAATGAGAAGAACAATTTTCATATCTATAATGTCAAAGAGTACTAGATTCTACCATAGAAGCACAAAGAACAAACTCAAAGGAGGAAACAACATCAAGGGAAAAAAGGTGACCCTTCTTAAAACCTCTAGGAACAACCTTGCCATCTTGGGATCTATGAGATAGGATTTAACACCATATTTAACTTGAAACTCCACCTTAAGCTTATGGTTCAAAAGCTGATAGACAAACAAGAGATTGGATGTCAAACTTGGAACATAGAGGACATTGGTGAGAAAATAGCTTCTTGTGCCAAGAGGAATGTGTAGGGGAGGAAATTTTTCACCTCTAAGATGATGAATCTTGGCGGACAAACTAATCCGCCACTACCTCACTCGAACTAGCACTAAGATGAGACAGGGGATAACAAAACTAGACTAGTATCTATGTGAAGGTAAATAACAAACCAAAATACAGAAGCAATAAGATATAAAAAAACTCAATCTACAAAATGACACAAAATTAAAAGTAAATTATACCACTAAAGTGGGAAGCTTTGGGGTCCTAGATGTCAGTGTGGGGTATGGACTAAAGTGCAACGCACTGTCGTCTATACGGCCCACAGACACATAAAGCTCCAGAAAATCTACTATAACTTCCTTCCAACGTGCAAAATTGGTTCGCCACCTGCCCACACAAAGACGAGAAAAAATGTTGGGGGGCTGTATAGGGGCCTGCCTTAGTGAGACCCCCGTTTAGGTGTTTCCTATGCCACAAACAACTAGATAGATAGATTGGAAAATAATATTGGTAAATTGGTAAAATGTGAATAGAAACTATACTCCACTTAATGGAAGCAAACCCCTATTAAAAATGATATGAAATTGGTAAAATTTGGTAAGATGAATGCACCGAGACAATAGATACACCCACAATGTAACAAAATAAATTGCATGCAATGATAAAATAGAGATAAAGATAAAGAGAAGACAAGGCATGTAGCCAAACCTCTCCTTTTGAGTTACGAGCATGACGAAGCTCGAGATACGTGTGTATTGGTAAGATCTTTGCAAGATAGTTGTAGCTTGATAGTATTGGTAGTATGTCTAAGAGAACAAGAGTACAAGAAAGAAAGAGTGTAGTATGAGAGACAAGAGCCAATAATCCCAGAAGGGAACCCTTTCAAATGAGCTAGGAAAAGGTTTTCAAACCCGAAAGAGGTGCGAAGAGCCATTATGGCCGAAGACGAGCCAAAGGACATGTCTCGACCAACATCCAAATCTTTGTAGGATTCTAGATTCTATGAGTTTATCAATACATTAGCGCGGCGTGTAGACGTCCTCGTGTCGTGCTTTCATCCTATCAAAGATAAGCCCAAAGAGGGTTTTAAGGCATACAGAGGCACTTTATCTTTGGAACTCATGATGTCAACAATGGTGAGATTTTGATCATGAGTTCGCCATTAATGCACTAGGCGCCATGTATAAGTGTCATAAATGCATCAGGTGCGATTTAGCACGCTATATTTGACCCCCACTTTAGTGGACTGATCAACTCAAAGGATCAGGCACACTAAAGTAGTTTTAGAAAGATAAATTCATTAAGCTCATGTAGTGCAATAAATATAGTAAGTACAATAAACACTTAGCCCAAAAAGGATATTGTAGAGGCTGCAGAGGTTGAGTCGGCGATCATGGATGATGCCCCCAAGTCTCCATGAGAAATCACAGTATTCAGTGTGACAAATTCCATACTGGAAAATTTCAAATTTTGTCAGCACGAAAAACAGAAGAAGCTACTTCGAAGAGAAGAATGCTTAAGGATCATTAGTATGGATACAAGGGAAAAATTTGATAAAGGCGAGTATATGACCCCTCGTGGTGGGGAAAGCAGGAAGGAAAATGAGCCAAAGTTATCCCAAAATGATCAAGAAAAATTTTGGGAAAAAATTAGGTTATATACTCGAGGATGGGCCTCGAGAAGGGTCATTTTCACTATTTACTGTGGGCATTGGAGCTGAGATTTGAATCGAGTCCAAGAGAAAATTCCACGTAGATGAAAGCGAGCAGGATCGAATAGTTGCAGATTGTAGTAGAGTAGGGTGATGAGCCTGACCAGGTACGATTTGAATCGCACTCTATCTTTTCATTTTATGTATTTTTTTAAGTGAGGATGACTATGCAGGTGTCCAGGGGACGTGCAATGTTCTAGATACTGCGTTTTCATCTCTGCCACACACTAGTGCCCAGAATTCATGTTGGTATCCTCGATGGACGTTGTCATCCATAAGACGTGCTGGCATCTTATGGGCACACAAGCGTTGTGAGACAAAGATGATGGGGACTGATTGAACATTGATTTTGCATACAGACATTGCCCGAGATGCGGGAGCATAAATCTGGACATCTACTATAGACACTTCATGATAGGGCAGAGGAGTTATCAGTGATAGATAGATGACTTCTTTGGAGAGTAGGTCTATGGCGGACATTCCATTTGCCAGAGTTCCAGTTCCAAGCCCTGATGTTGTGAGTGCTCATGGAGAGGTGGGACATGGACACCATGTCATTTCACCTGCCTATGAGGGAGATTATAGTGACACTGATCGACGTATACCGCATTCTCCAACTACCCATTCGGGGGGAGCGAGTATCACCAACCATACTATTGGCCATAGAGCTGGGTAGATAGTAGGAGTGGGCCTTAGGACAGAGGCTCGATGCCACATGACATGTGTACTTGTGAGCACTGGGCCAGGTCCAAGTGCTGATTCCCTTAGTATGGCGGATAATGATATCGACCATCGCATGACGGGTACTGACAGATGGCAAATGCTCAAAGATGACCGCGAGGTTCATGCCCTTGATTCAGGAGATGGAGGAGAGGTAGACCATGTATGCGTGGGGATGCAACATGATTTCCCACCTATACCACAAGCTATCTTGATACGTCCATCATGAGTATTGAAGCCTGACAGTGTGCACACTGCTAGAGGTCTAGGCATTTGAGCATATCACTTGTGCACAACTAGTCGGGTTCCTAGTGTTGATGCCCTTAAACATGCCACAGGAACATGGGTATCCATTACAACATGGTAGATAGCACAGGGGAGATCTGACACACTGGAGGGCCACCCTAGACTAGCTCAACATCAAAGATGTCATCTGCCAGCCATATCAGGAGATGGGGGTCTGGATCACAAACCACACACAGCTCCCATGGATGTAGTGCAATCACTTTCTACTCGACCAACATGACCATATTGTGATGTCGTACTATTGGTGGTGATGAATGCGATAGTTTGGGCAGGTGTAGGCTATTCCACCTATCAGACCTACGTACATGCGATCGGCCATAGGATCTACCCCACCCTAGGAGATGCGCAGGAAATCTTTGAGGGTAGTGATGATGACAACATCACCTCATAGCTAGACATTGACGATATCAGAGTTACCCCAAACTTTGCAGGTTGGTGGGGTACGGTAGGTTGTGCATCAATCTTCCCACCAGACACAGCAGGAGGAGATGCCAAATCCCTAAGAGGCAATATCGACGACCAAGCCTCCTCAAGCAATGAGGGCGAGAGGCTCGCATAGAGGAAGTAGAGGGAGAGCACAAGCCTAGAGAGATGAGTGCCTGAATCTTTGGAAGCTCCCTCCATCACCTATTACACCATCATCTACACCTCTAGTGCGACTATCAACACCAAAGGCGGCTGTGGAGGGATCCACTAGCAGGGTGCCTCCGCGAGATCCAGATTGGTAGAGGGGTGATTTGGGTACGTGCTTTGATTTCAGTTGATGTACTTCATTTTTCCTCATACATATATGTTAATGCACATATAAATGTAGATATTTTGATTCTATGGATGCTGATATAGAAATTTTTTATGTTTGTAGAGGGCATCACCGAGTGGCTAAGTTTTATTCATCAGGCACTTGTGGAGATTGTCCCCATTCTATAGATGTGAGGCCCTATGTTGGACACCTATTGACCACTCCAGATTGCAGGGAGACATGTCTAGCTGTTTGAGCCTGTAGCATTACTATAGGCAACATATGAGGAGGGGTAGGTAGAGCTGGTGCAGAGAGCGACAGAGCTAGCCACTATGATGAGACAAAGAGACCAGGCTCGACTGGAGGTTTGCACTGTTCTCAAAGAGAGAGAGACCAGGCCGTGACATGAGTCAAGAGTGTCAAGAGGGAACATGATGATCTGTAGAGCCAGGTCAATAACCTCCATCGATAAATCGATGCTGCCCAGCAGAGCGCATCTGGTCATCTTGACCACCCCCGAGTGCACCAGTTGATGGTAGATCTAGAGGCGGCTCGCCAGAGAGAGATGACAACGCGCGAGGAGCTCATGATAGTGGGAGATTGTAGTAGAGCTATGAGGGTAGCTGAGGGGTTTGCAATCATGGAGCACTACTACTGCAATATCACAATCCACCTCAATGAGGCAGCCACCATGCTGAGACCAGGATCCTCCTGAGCTAGCGACTTCAAGGACTCATCCACCGTAGGGGTCATGAGACATTTTTGATTTAGCATATGTACAACATTCTTTTTATGTATACATAGATGTATTTATGTATTACAGATACACATATGACAACATCACATATTTTTGTAGTGATGTGATAAATGTACATTGATATTGACATTCTACATTCACATATATATATGAGATTCATTGTTTTGAATTTTATCTTATGTTATTAGGATATATGTGCTTGTTATTTTATATATTCATTGTATATGCTCATGTGATGGATGATGTAGATTAGATATGTATCATGATTTAATTTATATATTGTCATATATGCATGATTAAATCTCATGATGGTCATTGTATAGATGCTTGGAGATGTAGATGGAACACATGCACACACACACACACATGCACATATATAGATATGTACAGTCACTTTATAACACAAAAAATGGGCAGATGTTGTGTTGATGAAGTATGTATATACCGCGACATGACCACCATAGGAATCTAGGTGTCATGCATAGGGCGTATACATACAATCTGTTTTCTATGCATAGTATTGACACAGGTGGGATGTGTTGACACACTCTTTAAGATTCATGCCATCCATGTAGGATAAACCATAAGAACCTGAACCATAAATATAGGTGACAATGTATGAATGTAACCAATTTGGACTAAACTTTCCTCTTTGGTTAGGTTGCATGCTAACAGTCCTCTGATTCTCACAAAGAACTAGGTCACCTACCTTAAAAGTTTGAGGTCGCACACTTTGATTATATCACCGGGATAAAGTTTTTTGATAATCTTGAAGATGTTAAAGGGCCTTCAAACAATGCTCATCCAACAATTAAAGTTGGTTGAGATGAAGGGTACGATAAGAGTCATCATCAATCACCCCTTTCAGGGAGACACACAATGATGGGATATCTAACTCAAGAGGCATGATAGCATCGACACCATAAATGAGGTTGTAGGTTTTCGTCCCTGTAGCCGTATGAACACTCATGTGATAGGACCATGATGTGTAGACCAACTAAATATGCCAATCTTTAACATGCTTGTTAATGGTCTTATGTAAGATCTGTTCAATGGTTTTGTTAGATGCTTCCGCTTGACCATTAGATTGAGGGTAATAAGGTGTAGAGAATTGATGTTAAATGTGAAACGTTTTGAGGAACTATTTAACCTCTTTGTTCTTAAATGGTGTATCATTGTTGGTGTTGGGTCTCAAATCAACAGATTGGATGGGTTCTAAGGCAATGCCAACTCCTATGATCAAACCCTCCAATTGACTTGGCCAACTTATAGAGTGAACCTATTAGTTACTAACTCTCTCTCTTTAGGCTCTGCAGGACCTAGGCGGGTATACCTATTCACTGAATGTCTCCAATAAACAGTGCTTTTTATAGCAGATATGTTATCCTATTCTGATATCCCCTGATCTTGAAATGGCATGAGTTCCTTGAATGGAGATATTGCAGACGAGTTCAAGATTGTTATTTTGTTTTGTGTTTCTTAATTACTCCTGTAGCTGTCAAAATAATTAATTGTGAAAATAAACGATGAGTATAACTTGAGATTTAAGCCAGTGCCTTCTTTATTGCATGGGTTACAGAGTCATTACAATTTTCTTCAGGGCTTATAGTGCGAATCTGTGAGACAGTTTTTTAACTCATCCCTTATGAACCTGTCGGTTACTATTTCTTTCAAAACCAAATGAATGCTTATATTATGTGCTGATTGAATGAATTTAACCCTACCCTTAAGGGACCAGTCAATTAAGCTTTGCAGGGAACAATAACAATCCGCAAGCAGAACTTTTGTTACAACATTATAACATAAAGCATAGATTTGATCTTAAGAATATGAATAACCCTATCTTTATCAGATAATATCACAGACGATTGCCAAAAGAAAATGAAATAATCCACAACACATATGCAGGGAAACAATTGATCAAAATTTGTATTCCATTGAAGTTCGTACATGAAGACTTACAGGCTGTTGTTCTTTTTGCTCATCATCCTAATATAATCATATCTCTCTTACATTACAAAAAACATTCTCATATATATATGAGGACGCAAGCTTTTCATGAAGAGACACGACTTTTCAAAATATTAGTCGTCAACTCGAGTGTTTCTAAACTTAAGCAAAAAGAGATTCAAAAGTCCCAAATGATGAATGTAATCATCATCTTTGAAAGTTCTGATTTGAGGCGTTTGCTTTTTCAATTCATCCCCTAGCGTCAGGTACTTGAATATCATCTGGTTGACGGTAGGGGCCATATCCTTACTCCGATCAATTTCTGACAAGGCCCAATCCTTGACGCTGACAAGCTCCTTTCGCAAATCCTCCAAGGTTATTACCTCTCCTTCCTTGTAGACGGAAGGCATTCCAATGGGTCTTTCATCATCTAATTCTTTTAGATCTCTTCTCAGCATATCTTCAAGTTTGGCATGATTATCCATATACGCGTTACCCTCAGCCTTTTCTTCTGGCGTCATGGAATCGTCATTGCTTAGCACCCCCTGCAATCGTGCTCTTAACCGCTCATGCTCTGTTAGCGCTTTTATGGTTCCATTGTAGACTATCCAATATGGTTCGACCTGTAAGAGCATGGTGTTAAACCGATGTCCTATGACGTCATTGACCAATTTGTCCATTTTTTGCTGGATATTGTCTGCGCGTTTATTGGCCTTCTCTGCCTGATATTTCCAGTACAGGGCATCAGAGACGTCATCCAAGCTGCGTCCTGCAGGGTATGAGGTGTATTCGCTGATAGGAGTCCCCATTTCTAATTGCAATACCTTTGCCTGCAGCTTCTGGTTTTCCTCCTTGGATTTTTCATATAATCCCTTGTATGTAATGTTTTCTCTGACCAGAAACTCTGTCTGGTCCAAGTTTAATCTTGCAACATCCAGGTTGAGCTTCGCAGTGACCCTAGGATCGGTCTTTCCAACCTGATGAACCATGAGATGCCCAAAGGTTTCTTCTATATCCACGATGATTGGCCTCTTCCCTTTTGGATATAGTGCCCACTGTAGGAGAGCCTTTTTGTCTGGATCATATCCAGAGCCTAGGAATAGTTTATCTACCTCCTGGGGCAGTACCTGCTGATTCAAATCTTGCTTCTTCAAAAAGCCATCAAATAAGAGTGCTGAGTTGATATCCCAACCAGAGAAGATGATCACACCGGCCTCTTTTAATAATTTCCTCCCCTTTTCAGGAGTCATATCTTTCATGAGGACATCAATTTCATCCTGTAATCTCTTCATCTGTTCTTCCTCTGGTTTTCCAGCCATGCTTCGTTTGACATGAGCCCCTTTGTATTGATATAGAAATGAGAGGAATTCCCTAGAGGAGGTGAATCCATCATCAGCAATGAAGTCCTCATGCTCAGTCATTCTTATGTCGACAACATCTTTGATGTTGATTTCTCCTGTGTCCATGTTCATTTCTGTTTCGAAACCAGGAGGATAATCCTCTCGAGGAGAATCAGGTGGGATACTACTGGCGGTTGATTTTGGTGACATGTGAGCTAGGGGTTGACTGTCTCTTTCAGTATTAATGAAGCGAAGGAATTGTGAAGGAACTCTGTGCATAATTTCAGCTTCATGTTGAAGCAGCCTTTTAGCTACCTCCAGAGGATCTTGGAGATTTCCAATTAGGTCTCCATCTATCATTCCCCTTGCCCTTTTCCATTTGTAGGCCTCCCATACTAACTCACTCTTTCCTTTCAAAACTTTGGCCTCCTCTCGCTCAAGGTTCTTAATTAGGTCATCTGGCATTTTGGCCATATGTATCCCAGCTTTGAGTTTCTGTGAGGCTCTGGCAGCTTTTATATATCCTTCGGGATCAAAATTCTCCCTGGGCTCACCCAGAGTCATGCCATAGTAGTTTAATTTATTCTGTAATAAATGATAACTCTTTGAACTTTTGACAATGAAATCAGAGAAAACTAATAGACCTGGAACAATAGATTGTTTACCAAAATCAGTTAAATGCTTAGCACTGGCAATAGACAATTGCCTTATAATCTCCAAGCTAGCCACCCTGTCTGGCACCGTAATTGGAAGCATATGTGGTTGCCCTTCATATCCAAATACCCTTATCTCCGTGTGATTATCATGGCAATACCAATCACCCCAATTGTGTTCAATCTGTGATTCTGGAGAGAAATCCTTTGGCCTAAGGAACCTCTTAATTTCAGGGGACAAAGTATAATCCCTGCGTTGTCCAAAAGCTGCACTGAGATGTTTCACAAAGTATTCTTGAAAATGCCAATATTGGTTGTTCATAAACCTCTGGTCCCATGCTGATACCCACAACTGAACTGGCTTCTTCAGACCATTCTTATCATAGGACCTGATGCTGAACTCATCTGGCCAGAAGTTAATTTCTTGTCCACAATAAAGAAGAATATGCATTAACATGGAGTATAATGAAAAGTGAACATTCACAAGGTCTCCTTTCATTTTCTCCAGCCCATGATTCAAGGTATCCGCAACATAAGTAGCAAAATCAAATGACCTAGGGTCTTTTGATTGAATATCAGCACACAAAACCATAATCCCAACATCCATGAGTGGATGAGCCTCTATGCCTAGTACTTGGGCTGCAGTATAATACGTATATTTGAAATATGGATGGAAATGGTTGACATCAAATGGCACCTTGTCACTTTTGCCAAACTGAACAAATGACCCACCCACCTTTGGCCTATGAACAGGTAGCCTCCAAGTCCTGTAGATATTTTCCAAACTAAAGAATTCCTATGAGAGTTTCTTCATATCGATGCTTTCCTCGACTTCCCAGTCTAGATCAAAAACCATATCAATAGTCTGCTTGTTGATTACTACTAATGTATTCCCTCTGTAATCACATATGGTTTTAGTTCTCGGGTTGTAGCAATTTACCAGAGCTTTCATTAATTCTACGTCTACAAATACATTTGGAACTACTAACTTGCCTAAGTTCCTCTTCCACAGATTACTAATGGGTTCGGGTGCATCCCTTCTTTTGTAACCAAACAAAAATAACTCATGCCCTCTTATCTCAGTCCAGATGTCTCCTAGATTTTCAAATTTGTCCTCTAATCCTTCTTCTTCACTTTTAATCTTCTTGGACCTTACACTAGACGATGGACACTGGTCTAATAAGTCCTGAGTCAAAGCTCTCCCTTCTTTCTTCTGTCTCTTGGGCTTCTCTTCAGGGTTTAACTCTTTTCCTTTCCTACTCTTTTTAGAAGAAGAAGACGAAGGTTCCATAGTTATAGTAAATAAGAGAGACAATACTTACTTGGTAAAATGCTCAACTCTTCTGGTTATCGTTTGCAAATCTCTGCAAGTTCTTCACAGCTTTCAATCTCTTAGCATCGATCTGATTCTTACGAAAATTTACTCAGCTTAACTGTAATTGAATGGGCAACTTGCGTATAGTTAATGTTCTACATCTGTAACGGCTACTCAAGTGTTTTAAATTTAATTGCAGATGTGACACTTTTCAACTGGGCCTTTAATTCCTTCGCGGGAAGTACAGTCCACTCAAAGTGCGCGCGTTTCAAATTATCGATGAAACCCTTGCCTTCGGCCGAGTGTTTGAATCTTCCATCGAAAGCTCATTTTCTTCGATAATACTGTTTCGGTGAAAAACTTACGTCGAGAAGCCGCTTTCAAGACTCATCGAAATTACTTTTTCATCGATAGTCTCCCTTTTCAACAAGTTGCTCGCGAGTTTCATCGATGCCATACTTTCGATGATTTTCTTTCTTCGATGAAGGCTTATGAGTGTTCATCGATATCCCCTTTTTCATCGATATCCTTTTTATCGATGAAACAGCTTTTCTTTTGTTCGACGCCACGTTCATCGATGAAACTTGCATTTCGATGAATGTCTCTTGAGTTTCCTCGGTAACGACATTTCTTCGAAATCACCTTTTGCCTTTTCGCCTTTTCGATGAAACATGGGGTATCGATGAGCGGTTTCTTGCGTTCATCGAAGGTAACTTCTTGCCGAAACACCTTTGCTTAGCGCTTTATATGCCCTGTGTCGATGAAAACGCTCTTTCGATGAAACCTCTCCTGCAGTGCTCGACACAGCTTACTGGCCGAAATATCCATTAGTCTTCATGCTTATGGAAACATATAGTATTATTTTTTCATTTTTATTATATTTTTTCTTTTTTTTTTATTTTAAAAAAAAATAGTGTTCAACAGTTGGAAACAAGGGTAGCAGGCAAGCCAAAGCGAGATATAATGTTATCCATGATGAAGCCACAAATCATGTCAGCAAAAGTGGATCTCAACAGTATAGACTCGACCCACTTTGTGAAATAATCTGTAGCAGTGATGATGAAGACATGCCCCTTAGACAAAGGGGGAGATATCTTGCCAATGATATGAAATCCCCATGTTTGGAAAGGCCATGGAGAAATTTGAGTTCAGAGCTCCTGTGCAAGAGCACAAATCAAATTATTGTGTTGTTAACATGGGGGGCATTTCTTGACAAAGGCAAAGGAATCTTGTTCCATTGTTTTTCAGTAATACCCCATATGAATTAAGGATTTTGCCCCAAAATGCCCACCTCTAGAGCCAGAATGGGCTTCCTAGAGGGCAAGGGGTATCTCAGCTTTTGTTAAGCAACGCAAGAGAAGACCATTATATGATTTTCGATAAAGAACATTAGATTAAAGGATGTATTTAGTGGCTAGCTTTCAAATTTGCACACACGAACTCTTGCTAGCGTCATTGGGAAAGCTTCCTATTTCTGGGTAATTATAGATGTGTGCAAACCATTCTCCTGTTTTTAGGTAATTATAGAGGTGTGCAAACCATGCTTGCTAGAGGAGGACTTGTACCACAAAATGATGTCCAAAATTTGGGCCTACAAGGGAATTAGGACTTGCCATTGCATTTGCATGACGATTTTATCTTCGTGAAATATTGTCAATCGTGTAAGTAGAGAAATACTTTAGTATGGTTACAACCAGATCTTTATACTAAGACAGTTTCAACTGCTACACATGATAAGTTCCTGTGACTTGATTTATGATAAGCTCAAAATTTCTATGGATGCATATGTTCTTTACCCCCATGACAATCATGATATGTAGCCTCGCAAGTAGGGCTTTGTACTCAATGATGTTGTAGTAAAATGAAATTCCAAACAAAAAGAGAGAGGGAATGGCTTTCCTTCAGGTGAGACCAAAACTACACCTACTCCCGAACCAGTCCAACATCTCAATCCATTGAAATACATGTTCCATACAGGGCCATGATCAGTAACCAACACATTAGGTCATCAGGAAAAAGATCTAAAGTAGGAAAAGATTTTTCCGATGGGGCATCGACCAACTGATCCATGATGACCTGCCCTTTGATCGAATTTTGAGTTATAAATTTTAGGTCAAACTCAAAGAGTAGCATAACCCACTTCACTAGTCTTCCTGAAAGATCAGATTTTGAAAAGAGATGGTTAAGGATATCATTCTTAGCAATAACTCATGTCTTTGCATGAAGGATGTAATTCCTTAGCTTCTGATTCACAAAGATAAGATCTAGGCATTGTTTTTCCATGGTAGATTATCGAGTCTCATATTCTATCAAAGTACGACTAACATAATAGACTTCTCATTCTTGACCTTCATCATCAAGTTTTGCTAACAAAGCTTCTAGTGCATGAGATGAGGCAAATATCTACAAAAAGAAAGGTCTACCAGACATAACCGACATTAAGATGTGAGGAATAACCAAGTAATTCTTGATAGAATCAACATATTCTTAGCATTCCTCATTCCATTTGAAACGATCATCTTTCTTTAACAGCCATGTAAAAGGAAGGGTGCGATCAGCCAATTGCACTACAAATCTGTGAATGGCTTGAATCTTCCCTTGTAAACTACGAAGTTGAGAGATGTTTCTAGGAGGAGGCATGTTCATAATCGCATCAATCTTATCGGTGTATATCTCGATTCCTTAATGATAGACAATAATTCCCAAAAGTTTTTCAACATGAACACCGAAAACACACTTGAGGGGATTCAGTCTCATCTAATACAATTGAAGACTTTCAAAGATCAGATGAAGGTTTTCAATGTGCTCTTGATGAGCAATGGATTTTACCAAGATATCATTGACATAATCTTCTAATATCTTATGGATAAAATCATGGAATATCAAGGTCATCGCTCATTTATAGGTTGCTCCTGCATTTTTCAACCCAAATGACATGACCACATAACAAAAAGTCCCCCAGGGAGTTGTAAAGACAATCTTATACTGATCTTCCAGGTTGATACAAATTTGATTGTACCCCAAGAATCCATCCATAAAAGAGAGAAAAACATAACCCATGGTCGAGTCTACAATCATGTTAATGTTCGGGAGTGAAAAGTCATCCTTGAGAGAAGCCTTATTCACATCTTGAAAGTTAATGCAGATGCAGATTTGACCATCGGGCTTACCTACCGAGAGAATATTCGAGATCCAAGGTGAATAGTCGATAGGACGGATGAAGCCAACTTTTAAGAGCTTCTCTATCAAATCCTCAGATGAACAAGGAGGAAGTTGCCAAGGAGTTTGGGTTCACCTTGATTTTTAGTAGTAAATATAAACCACAAACATTCAATGCAGAACCTATATTGACAAGTTTTCATCTTATACCAATGCCATTTACATGAACAATTATCATCAAAGGACCGCTAGATTTCTTGCTTTAGGAGGGAGAAGTTCATGCAGATAGAAAGTGATATTCAATAAATCCGCATGAATATGATCCATCAATGTATTCACATTTGCCGACCTCACAAAAGAAGGAAGCAATATATTTTGCAAAGCTCCCTGTAGCATACCTTGGTACACCTGAGGAGTTTGAAGCAAATCCCATAGTGAGATCTTAGTAGGAGTAACTTTAAGTTGCTCAATAAGATTGTAATCACTAGGTCACTTATCTGCCGACAAAGGTGCCTTAGGGAGACTAGGTTGAGAAGGTGGTAAGGGAATTTGTGGTTGTTCAAGAGTTTATTTATTCTTTTGAGTGTTGTATGTGTGAGAAATGGTATCATGAGACAATTTCTTGGATTGTATGAATTCGGTGTACAAGTCAAAGGTTTCTCCTTTGAAAGGTTTCCCATTAGTGGTCTTAACTTTCTTAGGAGAAGGACTTGTTGTAGTCACGTGGATGTAAGGTCTCTTAGGCCTTTGAGAAGCCATAGAGACAACAATGACATTCATGGACTCTTCATCTTTGAAAGAGGATGTCATAGAGGATGAATCTCTCTTTACATCTCTTTTGGGAATATGCGTTTCTAAGAAGTCATCTAAAACTTCATCCAACATGTCAAAGTCATCCTTAGAGAATGCTTTATCAAAAGCATCAAACTCTAAGAGAAAGAGATCCGACATTAGGCATTCATGCCGGGTTCACCAAAATGTAGGGGAGGAAATTTGTCACCTCTAAGATGATGAATCTTAGAGGACAAACTAATCTACTGCTACCTCACTCAAACTGGTGCTACGATGAGCCAGGGGATAACAAAACTAGACTAGTATCTATGTGAAGGTAACTAAAAAACCAAAATGCAGAAACAAAAAATATAAGAAAACTGAATCTATTAAAAGGAAATTATACCACTGAATTGGGAAGCTCTTGGGTCCTAGATGCTAGTGTGGGGCACAGACTAAAGTGTGGTGTGCTATCCTCTATACGGCCCACAAACACAAAAATCTCTAGAAACTCTACTATAATTTCCTTCGGACACGCGAAATCTGTTCGCCACCTTCACACACAAAGATGAGAAAAAATGTTGGGGGGCTGTATAGGGGCCTACCCCAGTCAGACCCTCATTTAGGTGTTTCCACCACCACAGACAACCAGATAGATAGATTGGAAAATAATATTGGTAAATTGGTAAAATACGAATAGAAACTATACTCTTCTTAATGGAAGCAAACCCCTATTGCAAATGATACAAAATTGGTAAAATTTGGTAAGATGAATGCACCTAGACAATAGATACATCCACAATGTAACAGGATAAATTGCATGCAATGATAAAATAGAGAACAAGATAAAGAGAAGACAAGGCGTGTAGCCTAACCTCTCCTTTTGAGTTACGAGTGTGACGAATCTCAAGATACGTGCGTATTGGTAAGATCTTTGCAAGATAGTTGTAGCTTGGTAGTATTGGTAGTATGTCCAAGAGTACAAGAAAGCAGGGTAAAAGCACAAAACCGTGTCACGTTTCAGGCCAACTTATCAACACAAGTGAATTTAAGTAATTCTAACTAAAAATTAATTTTAGTCAAACATATGGTCTATATAGATTCATTATAGCTAAGTTATATATGGGCCACAAATTTTCCAGTTGGAAGTATCTACTAAATTTATATTTTATACTACTTTGGGTCTAATTACCCAAAAAAATAAAAAAATAAAAGAACTCCATGTTTCAACAACTCCTACTCTTATAAATAATATTTTTTTGAAATGTAAAAATACCCTTTTATAGATCTATAAGTGAATTTTCCAAAATATATCTCTTCTAATATTTTAATTAGCTTTTATATTTTATCTTTTATTTTTATTGAAATTTTAGGTCATCAACACTAAAATATAAGGTTATGTAATGCCTGCCAAAATACCCTAGAGAAATACAACCAACATACAACTAGAGATAATTTTTTTTTCTAAAAGAATATGCCTAATACAATATATTAAACTACCATTACTAAAAATTATTATTTATCATCTACAATATTACATAACATTTACATAACATCATAATTACCCAAGAGGAATACAATACAACATCTACCTTTCCCTAGGGTACTTCAACGTCATCACATAAATAACTATAACACATAAACACATCTCCATCTACGACACCATTTAACATTCTTTACATTCATTTCCTAATCAATTACCTTCCTTCTTAACATGAGGATCATTATTCAAATGCACATCCTACCATATCCCCATTATCCATTTGATTCATTTTAAACCACCAAACCAAATATTCCTAATCCATTCCCAAACCATCTAACAAGTCAAGTCATCATGAATTATAAATTAGGCATTGATTAATACAAACTAGTTCACTTCCTTAAGTATAAACACACATCCTACAAGCTTCTCATTCCTTTCCATATTTTAGAGATATCCATGAATCAAGAATAACATAATTTCCATTAAAACATTCATATAATGCTAACATACACAACACTCAATCATATGGTTTCTTCCAATCTAGAATTACATACACAATGAGTATCCAATTACAACATAGTAATTCACAATAATTTCAACAACCATATTCTATTACAATACATCATGGTCCCAATCATGTGATTACAAATTACAAGTACTTATTCTTTCTTTACAATTATGACTTCCTCATGATACAAGATACATAATCTCAATTTCTAATACATAGAATATACTCCAAGAATCCATCTACATGAAGAGAAGATATGAATCCACATCCACACATAATAGCATCCAATGAGAGAATCCCAATGGAAGAAGGCATCAAAATATCCAACCATGTGAAACCATAACGAACCACCCCCTGTGCTAGGAGATGACACAAGATCCCACTCATACTGTAGATCTAGGTTGACACCTAGCAACCAAAGGATAACACAATACTAACACAAGGTTGTAAACCATAAAATCTCCAGAGGCAATGCATCAAAACATGAATCAAGGCTCTAGGACCTACATGTAGGGAAAAGAGTGTCATCACATGTGACAAATGGGAACCTGGGCACATGTCCCGACCATATCTAGGTACCTATCCCGACCATCCTAGATGCACATGCGGAGCCATCTCAACCTTAATGGGGTGAGGGAGATTAGCTTACTTGGTTTACCAAGGCCTTCCCAATCCTATCCCGGTTCACCACCACTAGGCAAGGCAGAGGGGCCACCAACCATTTCTTATCTTATTAAAATGAGCTGTGCTATCCAAACTTGAGAAATATTATATTAAAGTATCACTTGATTACAATCAAACTTCCAATCAGATATCTGGCGATCTAGACCCTCGGTAACCTGACTGTCTAGCCCCTTCCAATCCCAATCACTCACTTGGAAGCCCACTCCACCCTAGCATGCACCTAGACCTTAGGGTTACAACAAAAGAAATCCATAACATAAAATAGCTCAACATGACCTTGGCCTCACAATAATACAAGCCTTGGTAGTCCAAGGTGTCAAATCAATCCAACAACATCATATGGAACATGGCAGCCTCTTAGGCAAAGCACAAAATCCAACATATAAAACGGAGCCCAGCTACAAATAGTCACATATAACCAAATAGGATAAATCATTCAATAAATAGTTAATAAAAATAGTCCTGGATCATCTCAGTAATCAGAAACAGCCTCTGGGTAATCAAACAACCAAATTGGAAATCTCAGAAATCCACAAAATTGACTTAGAAGGCATAACATCAAATATACTCTGCAGATTAGCACTTTTGCACAATTGTGCAATACCATCGTTCACCGTTTCAGCGCCTTTAATAAGTAGTATAGTGCTTTTGACAAATGATACAACACTTTTACTAAGTATTTTAGCGCTTATAAAAGGGTTTATTGTATCTATTAAATAAGACAACGTAATTGACCGACATCATAGCACTTTTATTGAATAAAATAGCACATACATTAAAAACATTAGCGCTTTTGTAGTTTTAGCACATTCAATTAGAGACAATAGACAAAAACTCACGATCAACACATAAAATCACTAAGGCTATAATAAACCTTGAAAATATAATAAAAAAAGACACAAATGAACACTCAATTGAAAGAGCCAGATAAACAACTCAAGGGAAATCACAATCATGGCTCAATCGAGAAAATTATACGCGACAATCACACAGGAAAATTCACTGTAACATTTACAAAAAAAAAATCAATATATATATATATCAAATCCCCTTATAAAACTTACCCCAAAAGTATAACACTATCATCTAATTAAATCTTAATTTATCCAAGCCCAAGCAAACATCACAAACACTAAGCAAACAATCTTTTGGAAATCAAATGCGAAGATCACAGGATAAAATCTCCGACTTGGAACAATAAAAGTTATGACTAAAAGAAGATATGATGAAGAGAAATCCAACCCTCCAACCAAGCCAAACAATCTCCAAGAAAACAAATCCAAATTCAATCCACAACTGAATGTGCAAAATCCTTCTCGGAGGCCAACCCAGGTGAACGCACAGGAAACCAATTAAATAGAAAATCAAACCCAAAACCATTGCAAATGTCGGCCAATCAAAATATCCCCAAATATAATATAATCTACCTACCATACATTATATTATTTTATATTTCCCCAAAGCAATATAACCAATAATAGTAAAAGGGTAGGTAAGAAATATATATTATTTCCATTACCCATGTAACAAGAAACATAAGTAATTAATTTAAAACCAAATGGAATAATAATAAACCAAGCCCAATAAAATAAACCAAGGGCTAACAATAAATCAAAAGCCACAAATAAGGTATAAATAATAATTAAATAAAGACTCCAATAATTAAATAATCAAAGGTATATGAATAAATACCCACTAATAATCAAATAGATAATAATAATCACACTATCACAATTAAATATTTATACCAACTATTTAATTAATTTATTATTATAAACTATATTAATCCATTAATTTAATTTAACATGATTAAGCTATATTAATCAATTTAATAAATTAATTAATAATTAAGCCAATCAATAATCACAACACTACACAAAGCAATCCGACATAGGATAACCCAAGGAATCACTAGACGCCAAACAACAACTCACACCAAGACACTAAACTGACAAGGGTGATCAAATGAAACCTAGAGTATAGAATGGGTTTTCATGTCATCTCCGATCAACTTTCCATTGGGATAAGACATGCTCAGACCTGTGAAGCCAAGTAGAGTCGATGTCTGGTACCTGCAAACCTATCACCACCAATACATGTACAACAATATATATAATAACATATATCATAAATGATCAGGCAAGTGAAGAGAATCACAACATCATATCATGCTCGCAATGAGTGATATGATATCGTCTCTATCACAAACGCAGTAGAAGATAGTCACGACAACCAGGCACTATCAAAATCATCATCATATCCAATATAATCATGAATTAGGGTTAGTACATGGTTAGATACCATCAAATAATCATTAAGTAGACTAAGCTATATCAATACGGTCTATTAATGCACAAAGACAAGATGAATTAGGGAGGGGTACTACAGGTTGATTATCGTGTCGAGGAAAAATACTAAAATTTATTTAAAAATTTCAAAAAAAATATGATGCAGCAAAGAAAATAATCTATGTCAATATGATATAATTCTTTTCTAATTTAGATAAATAATTAAGAAAAAAGGTGGCGGGAATTGGAAAGAGTTATATTTCAACTTACACAAATTTTCAAATTTATTTAAAAATATATATTTATAAAAAATAGTAAAAAATATATCCATGCACTAAAGGTTCAAGTTATCAATGTACACAAAACAATTGAAGAAAAAAAGGTAAAATTTACTAATAAAGTGTGGTGGCTCGTGTAACTTCAATTTCAACATTTTATCAGCAACTAAATTATAATGTTTACTTTATTAAAAACTACATTCAAATAAATTTTTAAATTTTTACTAAAATTATAAACATAAAATAGACAAAAGAATATAATTTTTTTTAGTTTACATCATTTCAAAATTCAAAACATATATTTTACTTTCTATTGATTTAATTTAAAAAGTTGAATCAGTATTGACCATTTCCTTTATAAAAGTGTGACAATATTTGTACTTTTACCCAGCAAGAGCGCAGTATGAGAGATAAGAATCCCAAAAGGGAACCCTTTCAAATGAGCTAGGAAAAGGTTTTTAAACCCGAAAGAGGCACAAAGAGCCGTTACGGCCAAAGATGAGCCAAAGGACACATGTTGGCTAGCATTTGACTCTTTATAGGATTCTAGATTCCGCGAGTTGATCGGGATGTTAGTGCAATGCACGGACGTCTACACGTTGCACTTTGTCCTATCAAAGATAACCCCAAAGAGGGTTTTAAGACATATAGAGACAGTTTGTCTTTGGAGCTCATGATGTCAAAATGATGGGATTTTAATCATGAGTTCGCCATTAATATGCTAGGCGCCATGTATAAGTGTCATAAATGCATTGAGAGCGATTTAGTTCACTACAAAATGGTGATAGAACCAATGCCTTCAACAACATATTCTTTATCATCAACCCTCCGAATGTGATCACTAGTAGGTTCTGTAGTGAGAGTATCAAACAACTCTTTGTTTCCAATCATACACTTGCTTGCACTAGAGCCAATCAACCAAACATCCCTTGATGATGGAGTAGTTTGGGAGACTAGGACTAAGTTTGGATTCACACCACAATTTTCACCTGTAGGTGTATCCTCATCAGATGCCTCATCATGTTGTGTAGCAACATGTCCTCTTTGTTGTCTATGATGAGGACGTCCTCACGATTGTCGAGAATGACTTTGACCAGATGGACCTTCTTACTAGAATTTCCTTGTGTAAGGCCATTGTACCAACAACGATCAATAGCATGCATGCCAGTATGATAAATGTGACACCAATGATTCCATTTGGAAGATTACTGTAGTTGTGAAGAATAATTCTTAGAGGGTCCCTTTCGAATCTTCTTTCCTTGTTATTGTTGAGACACTAGAGATTTCTCTCCAAAATCATCTAGTAGAGATTGAATGGCCTCTTCTTGTTGAAGAAAATTTACCAATTCTTCAAAAGATACTTTCTATTTAGTGATATTAAAAATCGTGACAAATGCCCGAAATTGCAAAGGAAGGGCTCGCAAGGTGATCAAGACAAGCAATTGGTCTTCTACTTTCTCACCAAGGGCAAGAAGCTCTGCTAAAAAATTAGACACATGACACAAGAAGCTCTCAACTTTCTCACCAACCTACATACTAAGTGTATGAATCTTAGATTGAAGATGGAGAATCTTAGCCTATTTCTTTGCCTTGTAGATGGTTGAAAGCACATCCCAAGCAGCCTTTGATTTTATTGTATCTTGAACATACAACTAAACTTCATTTGTGATGCTGAGAGTTATCAACATCAAGGCTTTGGTATCCGCCTTGTCAAACTTCTTCCGCTAATCAATATCATTAGGACATGTGATGGCTCTAGTAACAATCTCCCATAATTCTTCAAACTAAAGAATCATGCGCATCTTAGTCTTCCATGCGGAATAATTGAATCCTTTAAGAAGCTGCACATCTAAAAGTAGAATCTTTAGAGAAGACATGATAAACACCAAAAATAAAATATATTCCACAATTTTTTTATTAATAGTGTAATGACATATAAACTCTTATTGAGATAAATACATTCTTTTATGAATGATGAGAATCATTCAGGTGAGTGTGATAGGGTTGTGCTATGAGATGGGGGCAGTTATGAGGGCATTCTACCTAATCTTCAATATTAGCATCATAAACCTCTTCAAGTTGCACACATAATTTTCATGCTTGACAACGTACATCATGTAGCATCCAAAATTATACTCCCTTACAATTTAGTCCACATTTTGGGCCCTCACCTTAGTGTTCATCCCCAATGCTTAATTAAGACTTGATTATCCTTATATCACGCAAATATGGCCTTGCTTTTACTTCATACACCACATGACCCCTTTGTCCCGACCCTAAAATGTGGTAGGACTAAGGCGTGGCCCCTTGGTCCTCACTGGGACCATGGTGCCATGCCTTGGTCCTCCATATTTGGGCCCCATTTTGAACCACTTGAGTATTTCAAAATTTGGGCGAGAAACTTAGCCCTGTGTCAACCTATGTCAAAAATTAACATGTTTTTCGATGGGCAAGTATATAAGGAGGCTTTCCCCTCTCATTTTGATATACGACAAGACATAATAGGAGAATCATAAGGTGCCCATTCAAGTAATCTTTCATTCAAGCATTGAAGCATTCATTATCAAGCACTTCTAGCAGTCTTCAAGGCTGCATTCTTCATTCATCAATTGTGGCACAACATTACATCATTCATATGAAAGCACGTGTTTGTGATTAGGGTTTCTTCAAGTTCATGCCATTTTACACAACATATGTGATTACATTCAAGAAGCAAAGCATCATTATTGAAGTCATTGCAGAGCTAAGGTATATCCTTTCATTATTTATTTAAGTATTTGCAACATTTCATTCAAGGTTGATTCTTCAACCAGGGTTTGACTTAGACAAACCCCTATTCCCAACCTATTTCTCCTTCTTTTTGTGTGTAGGAGACAAGTATAGAGCTTCGATATTTAGAATCGACATTATTTACAGTGACGAATCAATCCCCCTTTGGTATGCGAAAAGTTCGGAGGACATGGGTGAATTTCGACACGGTCCCAACATTTTAGGAGCTCTTTCGAGGATCAAGTCTAAAACTTCTTATATTTCTTAGATCCAAGTGTGTGCCTCAATCAGACAACTATAGCTCACTGTTAATGCTTTTCTATCCTTCATTTTCAACACTTTACCCTAATTTTAGTAATTCAACTCACAAAAGAAGGCAAACAAATTCATCCCTTGGATCCAATTAGTATTCTCAATCCTAATTCCACATGGAGACAAACAAAACTTCACAAGGAGGTATAGCATTTGTGTTTCAGTCATTATTCAACATCTCCCTCAAAAGGAGAACATTTTCATTACTGTAATTTAATCACATTTCATTTCTATTTCATGGTTAATTCCAAAACTAGGGTTTGACCTAAGGCAAACCCTTATTCTCAACCTATTTGCCTTCTCTATTATGCGCAGGAGTGGGTACGAAGCTACAATCGTCAGAATTGGCTTTATCCACAGTCATGAATCAATCCTCCATTAGAGTGCGAAACATGCGGAGGACTAGAGTGACCACCATCCGGATCTCAACAAATCAAGAGCTCCTTCTAGGAACAAAACCGAATACATTTACATTTCTCAGATTAGGTTCATGGCTTGATTCAACAATTGTAGCTTACGGTTCATGCGTTTTTACATCAATTCCAACACATTTACCCTAATTTCAACATTTTCACAATTCAACTTAAAAGAGGATATTCCAATCCAATCCAGTAAATCTAATAGAATTCTCAGCTCTTATCCTTACTGATTTGTGCTAGATCCATTAGATTTACCTCCCTCTTTTAACTTAATGGTCCCTAAGTAAAATATTAGTGGTTTTGCTACATCATCGGGTGAAACCCTAATATTTTCACCATTACACCTAGTAGACCAAAAACACTACATAATTGAGCATATACACATTAAAAGTAGACGAAACATGCCAAAATAAGTAAAAAATGAGTTATTTACTAGAAATTGCAAATAAAACATAAGTTAGATTCATAATAAATGATCCAATTAACAAGTTATTAACGAGTTATTGATCTTATTTTCCCTTTAACAATTTATGTCTATTTAGATAAATGATCCAATACCATTTGAGACTAACCCATATACTTACAAATGGAATGCACATACTCTCCAAATGTCAAATAAAAGGCATTGAAATGACCAAATTGTCATAACATTTTCATCAATAACATTAAATTGTTTACTTCTACAAGACACTAAATATCACATGAGATATTAATTAGTAATTGTAGTGGTTGATTACAATGGAATATTTTTAATTGGTTGATCATGAGAATTAAGAAAAATATGTTAACAATCTCTCTACTTAGACAAACCATCCAATACCATTTCAGACTAACCCATACACCTACAAATGGGACGCACATACACTCCATACACGGAAATGTTCTTTGTTAGTGGCAAGCAGTGGACCCCAAACATTCCATTGGTAACATTAAATCGTTACTTTTACAAGACACTAAATATCTACGTGACAGTTCTTTAAATCTCCTATTCAACTTAGTTTGAACTTTGAACTCGAGTTCTGATCTAGATTATCAACAGTGTAGGACGTACATAGAATTCCAATTAGCATCACTTCTGTCCAATGTTTGGCTGCAATTTACGACTCGCGCTACTTTAAGCATATTCTTTCAACAGAAACTGCACCGCCACCGCAAAGGAAGGAAAGAAAGTATATATTTAAGGCAAAGAAGAAGAACGTTGTGGACAAATAGTCCATAGTGTGAGTGACTTTGAAGAAGTCTCTCCAGATTGCTTACACTAGACTGGTTACTGTTGACAACTAAACGCAACCTCACATCCACCTGCCTAACTTAGCTCAATGCGTTAACTTTACTTCCGCGATAAACGGATCGTCATAGTTGTGACACTATTTAGGTGGCACGGTCTGTCCACACTTAGCCATAGACAAGACATACACAAGAATACTGAGTCCTCTCTCTCTCTCTCTCAAAAACAATGGCTATGAAAATTAAGGTATTGGCTTTGCTCTTGTGCATCTGCATCTGCAACAATGCAATAGAGAGGGCAGAGGCAGCACTGAGCTTAAGCAAGGACTACTACAAACAGACATGCCCTAACGCGGAGAATGTGATAAGAGAGACCATACGCAATGCTACAAGCTTCGACCCAAAAATCCCTGCTCGCATTCTCCGAATGCACTTTCACGACTGCTTCATTCGGGTACGTATCTCTTACTGAACTTACTCATCTTCTTTATCAGCCCATTTGCTAATTGTACTTGCAATGGTGGGCAGGGATGCGATGGATCAGTGCTGTTAGACTCCACCGCTAACAATACAGCAGAGAAAGATGCACCACCCAACGTCTCACTCCGTGCGTTTTACGTAATCGATGATGCCAAGACCAGGCTCGAGTCTCTCTGTCCCCAAACTGTCTCATGTGCTGACATTCTCGCCATTGCCGCCAGGGACGTTGTGGTGCTCGTAAGTTTAAATCCTTTCGCTAGGTGTATCAATTTCAAATAGGTATTCCAGCAATTACTGATAGTTTAGCATTGGTTGGATAGGCTGGAGGTCCAAATTGGGACGTACTAAAGGGACGAAAGGACGGCGTGATATCGAGCGCAAACGAGACGAGGAATTTGCCAGCTCCCTCGTTCAACGTTTCTCAACTTTTACAGAGCTTCATTCTTCGCGGACTCTCCCTCCACGATCTCGTTGCATTGTCCGGTAAATTACCTATCAAAACTCGTTTCCACATTCGATTGTTATCTAACTAAAGTGCTAACGAAAGTTGGTACGTATTATGATGAAAAACTGTATAACAGGCGGGCACACGTTGGGGTTTTCTCACTGCTCTTCATTTTCGAGCAGACTGCACAAGTTCAATGCAACGCATAGCATGGATCCCAGCATGCAGCCTCAGTTCGCGCAGAGCTTGTTGAGCGTGTGCCCCAACCCCACTACCAACCGCAGCGCAGGCGCATTTCTGGATTCCACCTCTACTCGCTTCGACAATGCATATTTTAAGCGTTTAGTGGAAGGCAAAGGAGTGTTCGGCTCCGACCAGGCTCTGTTTACAGAGAACAAGACCAAAACCATGGTGAAGACTTTTGCTAAGGACGAGAAGGCCTTTTTCAGAGCATTTAGGAGGTCCATGCTCAAGATGGGCAGCGTCGGAATGCAGACAAGTGACTCCCAGATCAGATTGAACTGCAGGAAAGTCAATTCCTGAGCTTCACAAGTCACCCAACAATTTATATACGTGCTTTAACTGAAGGGGCTTGGTTTCAATGCATTTGGTATTTTTTGGGGAACCATTTTAAGTCTTCAATAATTAATGTGACTATAGTTAAGTTGTTTTACCCCAAGTTTCTAACAAAAATGTAAGTGTAACCATTATGTGCAGTGAATAAAGAATGAATGCTGTGATCAAAGTTCAAATTAATCACAGTTTTTCAACCACGCTGCTTGGGCAAGTGTATATCATTTTGGATTGATAGCCTTATTTTTATTATGCTAATATTTTTTATAGGTATTAATCACAGTTTTTCAACCATGCTGCTTAGGCAAGTTTATATCATTTTTTATTGATAACCTTTTTTTTATTGTGCGCATATTATTTATAGGCCTTTTATAAAATTGAATAGATTTTTGAAATGCAATTAAAAGTCAAGTTTTATTGTAGTCATTAATATATTAATCAAACAAGGGTCATATAGTGGACAACATTTGTCTTTCTTTTTAGAAGTTTAATATAAAAACACAATTACATCGATATTAATAAATTATTTATTACATGTGTCAAAAAAAAGTTTAAATAAGTTTTGAAGTCTGGATTATGTTATAGTGAATCTATTAGATGTGGCCTATAAAGTAAGTAAATGGTTAAATCAAAATTTATCACTTTGAAATATAAATATAATTTTTAGTGATTTGAACAATTAAACTAAATTATTACACATTTTCAAATATAAATTTACATGGTAAGAAAGACATACGAAAAATGTCTATATAGGATTCAATTCAATTTTATAAAATTAATTGACATATTATAAAGCATATTATTTTCATTACGTAAATAAATTATTTTGAGTAATGGATATTGATTATTGTAATTGATGATAAGAGAAAATCAATTATCATATAATGTATTGAAAAGTTAGAAATACTTACTCTCAAGCACATGTCTATAACAAATTGATTATAAAAATATCATCCATGAGATATGGAATGATCAAAGTAGTACAAATACCTTAAAACCAAGTTTACATCTTGTACAAGCTTATTTTCCTATCACATTTAGTTCCTAATGTTTACAAATTTCATTAAGAGTTAAAAAAAAGAATTACATGTTCACATTTTGCACAAGTTTATTTTCCTATCACATTTAGTTCATAATGTTTGCAAATTTCATTATGAGTTAAACAAAATAATTACTCTTATAACTATGATTTTTTTAAACTTTGCTAACTCATTCCAATAACAATATAAATCATACCATTATCATTTTGACTTTACAAGCTCATTACTTGTCAATCTCCACATGTTATTGATCAATTCACTTCATCTTCTAAATATTTAAAAATAATAATAATCGAGATGAAATTATTTGAATCTAAATAATAATTTTAATATTTTTCTCTTTTTTAGATACTTGTAACATTATATTTTTAAGATCTATCTTTAGTTTAGCTAATAAATGTAAAGACATAAAACTTCATTACGTATATACTTTTTTAATGCTACATGATCCTTCTTAGGATTCAATCCATGATGGTAACACAATATGAATTGAAATTTTAATGTTTAATCCATGTGTAACATATATATATCAGTCAAGATGAATATAAGATATTTGATCACTATATCTTGTTTCCTTTGATTGTGCAATGGGTTTCAACATTCATTCTTTCATTTTCATTGTGTTCGATGGAATGATAAAAATAGCACAAACACCTTAAGTCCAAGTTTATACCTCTCAAAGGCTTATATTCCTATCATAATTTAGTTTGCAACGGGTGTAACATTCATTATGAGTTAAAAATAATAATTATATTCTTACAACTATGACTTTTTTGAACTTTTCTAACTTGTTCCAATATTACTATAAATCATATCATTATCATATTAACTCTATATGTACTACTTGGCAATCTTTGAATGCCACTGATCAAGTTCACCTCATATTCTAGACATTTAAAAATAAATAATGGAGATAAAACTATTTGAATATGAATAATATTTTTAAAGTTATTTTCTTGTGAGATAATTGTAAAATTGGATTTTTAAGATCTATCTTTAGTTTAGTTAAAAAATGTGAAGACATAAAACTTCATTGTCTATGTAATTTCTTAATACTACATCATCCTTCTTAGGATTCAATCCATGATAGTAACATAATCTAGATTAGAATTTTAATATTTAATTCATGTGTAGCATATATCCCAATCAAGATAAATATAAGATCTTTGACCACTATATTGTGTCTCATTTGGATGTGTAAGGGTGTTTTAACATTCATTCTTTCATTTTTGCTATGTGTTCAAAGTAATATGTGAATTATCCTAGTAGGTAATCCTAGTTAAGTTTTGGATTCTCTTCCATGCAACTCCTTGATTAGTGTTGGTTAACATATTTGTCCATAGAAAATAATTTTAAAAATGACTCGCTATGCCCAAAGGAAAGACAAATAACAAACTAATAGTTAGAGAAATTGCAATTTAAATTAATAATTTTCTTGTGAATTTTAGAGGCAAAGCTCCCTCATAAGATGTAATTTGATTTTCTCTAAATTGGTTATGCTTTTTACCAAAAAGAAAAAAAAAAGGTAGAGCTTTTTAACCATACAACTCTTAAAAGAAAAAGGAAAAATATATTTTTTAGTAAGCACTTAATTAAATAGAATACAAAGATTGCACCCTATCAAAATTTATAAAACTAGAACATTACCATTCCATTTATTCAAGCTAAATTTCATAGTAATGTGCACATGAAAATTCCAGCTTTTATCTAGTAGATTGTAAGACAAAAAATTCAAACACATAATGTTTCAACATACGAAGAATAACACAATTCACCAACCATAACTCTAAGTTTATAATTTATGAATTTGCATTCAATTTTTTGCTTTAGTATCTATCTTCAAAAAGAGATATTAAGGAGTCCTTTTAAATGAAAACAAAAAACAAAAATTCTCCTCTCCATGCCTCTGCATACTATCCAATATAAATAGACCATAGGTCATAACAATCTCTTTAAAATAATGGTCTTTGAAAATGACCATTCCAATGAAAGAATTGAAAATTTACCAAAATATTTAAAATAAAAATGACTCCTAAGAGCCTGACCTATGCCACCTAATTATAAGTCCGAAGGATGAGACTTATCAATTAATGGGAGGTGTAGGGTTCTTTTTTGCCAAGATTGCTAATTGTAGCTAGGCATCATGCATTAAAGCTATTAAGGAGTCCTTTGCATTTCCAAGATAGGGAAGTCAATCCAAAAAGGATATCTTCCCGTGGGTATTTGACCAATATCGAGCCAGGTTGAAGTACGTGAGCAACATGACCTTCTCTTCGAAGAATCATTTTGAACCACGCCGACTTGGCTAAGCACTGGTTTAATTTTCTTGAGGTGACAAACCTCTAGCCGCAACAATTTCACTCTGTAGAAGGTAATTGTGAACTTTGGTTCATATTTCTTCTTGCGCTCCAAAAAGGAAGTTATTCTTATGAATTCAGTGTAATTGTCTCTTTCTCTCCATGCAACCCTGTTCAATTGAGCAATAATGTCTTCCTGTGGATCCAATTCAAATCAGGTTGGGCTAGGGGAAGTTGATCTTCAAGAGTAAGTATCATATTATTTTAAGGTAGGGGAATAATTAATATTAAAGATTTCAAAATGGATATGATTGAAATACATTTTTTTTTAATTCCCCAATAAATACGCTAGCCTGCAACCTTGCAGTTTTTCTAGCTAATCCCTAAAGAAAAAATGAGTTTGGAAATTTGCATGCTTTAGCCACCTAATCTATCATTAAGGAGATGTACCTCCCATATCTTTGAGAAGATTATGTCTGGAAAATGGGAAATTTTAATGTAGTCAAGTGGCTACAAAAGCTCTTAAACCTTTACACAAGAACTAAAGAATTACAAAGCCAGATAATGTTAACTTGGGTGGTGAGACACATTTAATGCGATCGAGTGATGGGAAAATTTCAAAAACATCTCAAGGAAAATGACATAACGAGGAGGGCATTTGAGGATGGTCGGGTGATTGGAGATTCTTAGAACTTAAAGAACTTGTGCCAAGATTCATAAATATTCTGATTGTCTGAATTCATGGATGTTGACGCTATTTATGACCGATGATGCTAGTTTACCTTAGATGCTTCAGAAGTCAACAGTTGTAAGAGTGTTAGAACCATGGTGGTTGGGATAAAAAACATGTGACTTAGTTGACAAATGTGAAAGTTGACAAAGGGGGAAATCAAAAGTCAACCTTCCAATGAGGGAAAAATAAAAGTTTAAAATTAGGGGTAACAACAGGCTTTAAATGGGGACAAGGATTGAGGAAGGACACAAAGAACCCAGGATCTTTGGCCATAGGCCTTATTCCAAAGGGCAATATAGTTACAACATAAACCAAGAAACCATAGGAATGAAAAAGTAAGAACCAACTTGAGAAACAAAAAACAAAACGAAAAGGGATTGTCACAACAAGAATTTGAGTCAAGATGGTAGGAAATTTCTACCTTAAAATAGGTGCCAAGTGAATTTATGCAAATCTATTGATGGGTTGAGGAAAGTGAATTCCATGATGAAGTAACAATTGGTAGCCGCGATATGCCTATGGGCTTAGTTGTAAACTTGTTCTTAGATTTTTAGTTTGGGAGTCCCTGACATATGTAGCTTTCTAGGTCAGGCCAATATGTACAAACGACCATTGCTCATCAAAAACATCTGAATCTGAAAACAATTCGACCTCCCTTTTCATATTACTAATAACTTCTTCTTGGATAAACTGGAGTACTAGAACTTCTTACTTTTCAATGCATTTCCAACACTTGAGCTCTTCAACAAAGTTATCAAAGAAAGGATATTTTTCATATAATATCTTAGGCATAATAAGATCATAAAAAAAACCTTCCTCCTGGATATTTTTCAGCCATCCAGTATCAATTCTTTTATCCTCCTTTGATATTTGATATTTTTTATTCCTATTCTCTATTGATCATGTAGATGACCTAGGTCATCATGTGGGTCCTCTTTTTTTTTCTCTCTTTTGGCACATGTGTGCTTTGAAGTATAGTCTTAGATAGGAAGTCTGCACTCAAAAAAGGAAGGGTATTCTAAGCCATCATTCTCATTAAACCTTTAAACTTTGAAAGAAAGATTCCTGCCTTTAACACTACTTTTGAATTCAATCTCTCCTAATGCTTGGTAAGGAAGAGAGTGTACCATGTCAGGAGAAACTCATGAGTTGTTATAGGTATCCTTTGAGATAACATATTGCACATATTGGATTTCAGTTACAACTTTGTCACTTTCACAAGGTTATTTGGTTGGAAGGATCTCTGAACATGCAAACGCATCTCTAGGGTTTGAAAAATCACTTTCTAAAAGCATGAGGTCAAATTTTGCCTCAATAACGTCTTCTTCCTTTACACCAAGAAAACTATCATAGGAAACATAAGTGAACGGGTAAGATAATTCACTGACAGTTTTATTGGGCTTCATCACTAGGATATCAAGCTTTTCAATTTTATCCATTTCATCTAATGAATTAGAATTACCAATGACAGGGAAATCAAATGAAACCTTTTGGATTTGCATACTAACTCATAAATAAAATCGTCAAAAGGGGAATATATTAAACCTCTTTTGGTAATTCCTCACTTTCGTTGCAAAATTTGAAAGATGAGTATTCGGGCCACATACAAGGCTTAATGTAAAATTTTGATTGTTCAACTTCCTCTTCTCTAATTACACCCTCAGTCTCTTTTTTAGTCTCATCAAACATCAAATGAATATCATCAAAGATGAAAATCTCCATGTTGGAAGTATAATATAGGAATCCTCTCTCAACATTTATGGACTCCATTTTTGGGTTTCCCAAACATTCTTTATCGATATCAAAAGCAAAAGACTAGATAGTTCAGAAGAAAAAAAGGTTTTAGATGTAATACCATTTGTTCTTTCTTTTGTGTCATTAAAGTCACCAACGATTGTGTCTATTTACACTTTGGTGATGTGGCCATGTCTTCATCTATAACCCCACATAAAAAGTCACCTAATGACTCCTTCAAGCACCAATTTGGAATGAGGATGGCACTTGTACTTTCTGGTGGTACCTCTCTTTTAGGGGAAATAAATGATTGTTGTTGGTTGTCTTGACTACATGTGTGTTAAGGAAGCTTTCAGTCCATTGTCTTTAAACCAACTCATACTCTACTTCTGCCGCTGATTTTTTATCGGTAATGCTGAAAATTTGTTAGGTTTAGCCATTGTTAGTATAAAATCTTGCTCACCAAGAACAGTAAAATTACACAAATTTGGGTTTTCCTGTTTTGGTCTCTCCTTCAAAACCTTTAATTTTCTTACTGCGTCGTGGAATTGATTAAGAAATTTGAGCAAATAATACCTATGATGTAAACTTCTGAGCAACAACATGCATCTATAATCCTTAGATGAATGCAATTTTTCCTTTTCGACTTTGGAGATACTTTTTTTGAGAGCATTCCAGAAGGAATGAAGTGTTTGGTCATCTTCGACCAATATTTCTCTAATCATTGGCATAGTTTAAATTTTAGATTGACTTTCTTGGTTTGTTAAGTATTGGAACATTTTCTAAGATCTTTCATCAAACAGAGTCACTAGCCTCTACCTTGGAGGGACATAGGTGGATATAGGGGTTGACAGAGCACTGATCCACTCGTTTTCCCTAGCAAAGTCGGCAAAAATATATTGGTTAACGAATTTTTACTTAGAAAATAATTCTAAAAATGACTCACTATGCCCAAAGGAAAGATAAACCAAAAACTAATAGTTGGCGAAATTGCTATTTAAATTAGCAATTTCCCTCTAAATTTTAGAGGTACAACTAACTCATAATATGTAATTTGATTTTATTTAAATTGGGTATGCTTTTTAGCAGAAAGTAGAAAAGGCATAGCTTTTTAACTAATAAAATTTTAAGAGGAAAAGGGGAAAGATATATTTTAGTAAGTACATAATCGAATAGAATACAAAGATTCCACCTTAATAAATTTTTGGAACTAGAACATTACCATGTTCCATTTATTCAAAGATAAATTTCATAGTAATGTGCACATGAAAATTCAAACTTTTATCCAATAGATTGTAAAATAGAAAATCCAGACACCATATGTTTCAACATACGAAGAATAAAACAATTCACCAACCATAACTCAAAGTTTATAATTTATGAAATTGCATTTAGATATTTTTTTCAGTATCTATCTTCAAAATAAAGCTATTAAGGATTCCTTTTAAGGGAAACCAAAATAAAAATTCTCCTCTCCATGTCTTTGCATACTATTGGACATGAATAGACCATAGTTAATAACCATCTCTTTAAAATAACAGTCTTTGAAAATGATCATTCCAAGAAAAGAATTGAAAAGTTACTAAAATATTTAAAACAAAAATGGCTCCTAAGAGCTCGACCAATGCCACCTAATTATAAGTCTAAAGGATTAGACTTATTAGTTAATGGGAGGTGTAGGGTTCCTTCCTACCATGATTGCCAACTAGAGCTCGACATCATCAATTTTGGTCTTTTCCTCCTCTTCCTCCAACACAAAGATAATCCTGATGTATTTTGCATAGCTCCATTTTCATTTCCAAGCTAGGGAAGTCAATCTAGAAAGGATATCTTCCTGCGGGTCTTTGACCAATATCGAGCTGGGTTGAGGTACAGGAGAAACACCTTCTCCTAGAGGAATCATTTTGAACCAGGTCAACTTGGCTAAGCACTGGTTTAATTTGCCTCCAGTGTGAAACTTTGGTTGCAACAATCTCTCTTTGCAGAAGCTGATTATGAATTTCGGCTCATCTTTCTTCTCTCTCCAAAAGGGAAGTTATTCTTCTATATTCAACATAATTGGATATTTCTCTCTATGTAACCCTATTCAATTGAGCAATAATGTCTTCCTTATCTCTTTGGATCCAATTCAAATCAAGTTGGGCTATGGGAAGTTGATCTTCAATAGGAAGTGCCATATTATTTTAAGGCATGGGAATAATATATATCGAAGATCGACCTGAAATATTTTGAAACAAAAATGATCGAAATTCTAAAATTTCCACTTCCCTAATAAATATGCTAGCCTACCAACTTGCCATTTTTCTGGCTAATCCCTAAAGAAAAAATGAATGCAAAATTTTTCCACCTTTCACTTATGTATGGAACCATCAGCTCATCAAATTTTGGCTGTGAAAAATAATATTTCCTTTCTTAGTCATCATCTTTGCATGCTTTAGCCACCTAATTTTCCATTAAGGAGATGTACCTCCGATATCTTCGAGAAGATTATGTCTTGGAAAACAAAAAGAAAATCATGTAGTTGGGCCACTGCAAAAGCTCTTAATCCTTTGAAGGAGAACCAAAGAATTACCAAGACAGATGACATCAACTTGGGTGGTGTGACAGATTTAATATGGTCGAGTGACGAGCAAATTTCGATAACATCTCAAGACAAATGACATAAAGAGGCGGGCGTTCAAGGACAATCCGGCGATCAGAGATACTTAGAACTTTAAGAACTTGTGCCACGGTTCAGAAATGCTTCAACTATTTGACTTTGTGGATGTTGATGTCATTGATAACCAACGACACTAGTTTATCGTAGACACTTGATAAGTCAGTGGTTGTTCGAACTTTAGAGCCATGGTGACTAGCCTTGAAAAATTGTGACTTATTCAACAAATGTGAAAGTTGACAAAGGGAGAAATCAGGAGTTGACCTTTCAATGAGGGCAAAATGAAAGTTTAAAACTAGGGGTAACGATTAGGCATGGATAAATATTAGTACATAAGGACACGTAATCATCTAGTGGGTACCTACAGAACCATATTCTGTCAACTACTAATGTAATATAATATTTGTGTTAACAATGAAATCTATAAAATAGAGAAATTTTTACTTTTTCATGAGGATTGAACCTACCCAGACACACCAAAGCATTAAAATCAGCCTTAAATATTTTTTGAAAATCATAAAACCAAGTTTACATGCTCCTAGTGAATCATCAAAAATTTATAAAAACTAGATTTTGAAGATCAATTCTAAATCGAAATAATTTAGTGCTATTAGATTTAGGCCAACCTACTTGCATGAGGCCTAAAAATAGTTTTCTCACCAATTTAAGTTGATTCCACATTGAAAATGAGACAATGTCAAGGTGCTAATGAGGTAGAGGGTCATAAATAGCTTTTTTTTTTAACTTTTACTTGAAGGTGATTGTGAAATTATATTTGTGTCAATTGCATATCCATAAGGCTTTTCACTCTCTCCTAGTTTCAAAAACTTAACTCCTACTCAACTCCCTTAGCATTAATGGCTCCCCAACCTACAACCTAGTGGCAGATATTTTGAATATAGGATTCAATTGGCCTTGTCTAACCATGCTAATTCCTCAAAGGCTAAGCCTAATGCTCTTGAAGATTCTATTATCATTGGGGTTGTAGTGAGTTGTATGGCCACCCCTTCACTACTCAATACTTCCTTCAAAAATTTGTTGCATATTCCCTTATATAGATATCCTCATGGTAGTACCTAGAAGTGCCTCCTTGGTGCCTTCATTGCTTCAATGGTGGTTTTGGGTCAAGAGCTGGTTGATTGTATTTGATTCTTTGAGAGAAAATGATTGGTTTGTAGCTTTAGTTTCTTGTGGCCCTCATTACTAGATTTGAACACAAGGATTATAGAGCACTAAAACCTTATATTTATAAGGTCAAAATTTACCCCTGTTTTATAGTTTCTTTATTTCTTTCTTTGGCTCCTTTTAAGATTATGACACTATTTTGGCCATAGGTGACTAGAAATTGGATGCCCATCTTCTCTCTCTATCATTGGTCACCCTCCTTCAACCCTCTAAAATAATATATCGATTTTAACCTTGTATGGGTAATACTTCCTTATCTCACCTCATGTTTGGTGCAAATCAACTTATGAAGCTATCGGTAATACACTGAGCCACTTTCTAAAGGTGGACCCGAATACTAGCAACTTCTCCCATACATCCTATGTCTATATCATGGTGAACATTAATCTTTCAAAGGCTTTGCCAACCAAGAATATTTTGCAAGTGGTGAGAAAATCTGAACTTAGATGGTTGATTATGAAGGGATTCTAATCCACTACAGGTGCTATGGAATGTTGATGCTTTGAACGATGACTTGGAGAACCCTATGAATTGTGTTCTTCCTTCTCCTACTGCTTCATCTAGTTTGAGTTCCCAAGTTGTTGCTATTGTTGCCTCTACTATTAGGGATTTGGGCTGTTCTCCTCTTCTTTTGGTTATCCCTGACACTTAGTCTTGAAATTCTGAGGTTTCTGCCTCAAAATGGGGTGTTTGTCAGAATCAAACCTCTTTTGTCTATTTTATGGGTGCCTCCTCCCTTGTTCTTAAGGGTTCTACTAGTAATGATGATGCCTCTTAGACAACTGTTCATCATAAGAAAAATGCAGTCCTTAACAGTTCCTCACTCATAAAATGTCCCATTGGGGTTAGAGTTGGGCCTGAACTCTGATTCTAACTAATTTGTCTTAGTTGTTGTTCATTTTTGTCTTTTGAGTGTTGTTAGTCTTTGTCTCATTATAAAAGTCTTCTTGCCAATTTGTTGGTTACGTTGTTTTGTCATTTTTATTGCTTGTTGCCTCTTTGGTAATCTACTTGTTTTGTAGCAAGGTTTGTGCCCTATCAAAATCTTAACTTATCTTAATAAAGAATTGTGAAATTATCTTTATAATTTTGAATAATAATGATAATCAAGGTTAAATGATAAATAGTAATTTAATAGAATGAAAATGAGCTAGATCTAGCTACTTCATCTATATTGAGATAACCTTGATCAAATATAATTAGTTTAAGATATTTCTATTAAAGAGTTACTAAATAAAATAAATTTTTTAACTCTATAAAATATTGAAATTATAAATACACAATAAAATATTATAAATTAATTTTGCAATAATTTTAAAACATATGTCTACTAGTAAACTAGTTTTGATTTTTCTAATTTAAAAACATTTAATATTTAAATCTCCCTACACTCCCACCCTCTAAATTCATATACTATTTAATATTTTAATATTTATTTTATTGTTCAAATCTGCTTTCAACCCATAACTTGCATACTATAATATTTTTCTTGCATAATTTTGAAAAATAACATATAAAACATATACAATCTTAAATAAAGAAAAGAAGAAATTGTTAAACTAATGATAATATATTATTTCTAAAGAAGGATTTTTTATTTTGAAAAATATGATTCTATAAATTCATCCTTTAATCACTCTAAGTCCAAGAGATTTGTTTGAGTTTGAACTTGTTTTGTTACCTAGACACAAGTGTGACATGCTTAAACTCTTATTATAGCCGTCTCTCCCTATAAGCATGTTCTTGTATTCATAAAGCATTCATTTATCTTAATTTCTCTCTAGTTGTACTTTTTTGTAGGGACAACTTTGAAAGTATAAAGGACAATCAATAGTGAGGAGTAACAAATATATTATCTAATTTTAATGTCATTTATAAGAATTTTAAAAAAAATACATAACTTTTAGTTTTAATCTATGAATTGATGTAAAACTCATCATTTTGAATTTAAGAAGTGAAATAGTTATCCATTAGAGATATACCTATGTTTATAAAGATACCATAAAGTATTGAGGTTTTTATGAGTAATAAGTAAAATATTAACCATCTATAAAAGAAAAGTTCTTTTTCTTAATAAAAAAACAAAAACAAAACAAAAATGTGACTCAATATTATATAGAATAAATTTATCATTTATGTGACTTAAATAATGTGACGCTGTTCAAATTCTCACATATGCATGTCTATTAGTTCCTTTCTTATATTAATATAAATATTAATATCCAAATTAAAAATAAAAACGAACATATCCATCCATCAAAATAAAAACTAGACAAAAAGTTCATTGAATTATAAATTTTAAAATTATTTCAAACAATGCTTCTTTAAGTAGAAGAGCCTATCTTCGTTTTGCTAAGCATGGTCATGACTATGTTAGATATTATTTTGTGAAGTGGGATAAAATCAGATTTATACAATATATCTAATTCCATAATCAAACGGTCAATAATCATTTCTCGTATTACTCTCGACCATAATATAGGTCGTATTACTCTCCCGCATGCTGTTACGAGATTTTCGCCATTCCCAATCAAGAAAATTTCTTTGTTTCTACTGTAGTCGAAATGTAACCATTATAAGAAATTTGAAATAGAAAAAAAAAAAAGAGGTAAAATGGTGGGGATGGCCAGTGTCAAATCTCGAAAAGAAGTCCGATTTTATTTTAATGTGGTAACGTGCGGACACTTTACTGAGCTATTGTCATTTACCATACGCGAAGTTTCTGATTCGCCAATTTTTTTGTGGTTGCGATTATGAAGGAATATGTCTCTTCTCTTCATTGGAAATCACGAACGAGGAAATCCACACACGATGATTTTGAGCAAGGAAGGAAGGATGGAATAATTGGATAACAGCGGAAGCAAAAACTGTGGTTATCCAGAGAAACAACAAAAGCAGAGGCGATTCTTACCAGATTCACTTTAACTCCCTCGATGTGGGCCCCGCTTTGCAAAAGAGAAGAAACAGCGTGATCCATCGTCAATCCTTCGCCGAACTATTCTCCGAAATCCAACGCACTTGAAGTGGACCGATGCCCATCACTTGGACGTTCGCAAGTGGCCAAAAATCTGCTATAAGACTCCCCTCCCTCATCGTCTCTCACATCATCGTCTCTTAGTATCTTTCGCTTTCTCTAAAGTAAGATTTTCAGTCATCCTCTTCTGGAAATAAGTGAGTGAGAGAGATCAAATGAATATGGATACAATTTCAGTAGACGGTGTTATAAGGAGTGATCATGGTCATGACCCAGCAAGAAGCAGAGGCAGATCAGTGGAAGAGGAATTGGAAGGCTTTTTAAGAGTCTACAAAGATGGAGCCGTCGAGAGGTTCTCCTACGTGGTATCCGATGTGCCCGCAACGGAGGCGCCACAAGAGCCGGTGGCATCCAAAGATGTTGTAATGGACTCGCGTACTGGTGTATGGGCGCGCTTCTACCTTCCCAGAAAAGCTCTTTCTCGAGAAACCAAGCTGCCCCTGCTCATTTACTTCCATGGCGGCGGCTTTGTGCTGGGCTCCCCGGCCTGGTCTATTTACCACGTATTCATGTCCAGAATGGCTTCTCATACAAATTCTATGATAATGTCGGTGGCCTACAGGCTTGCTCCCGAGCACCGTCTTCCAGCTGCCTACGATGATTGTTTCGGTGCCGTCAAGTGGGTCCGCCGCCAGGCAACGCATGAACGCTCGCACGCTTCATGGTTATCATCCTCCGCCGACTTTTCGCAGTGCTTTTTAGCCGGGGATAGTGCGGGAGGTAATATCGTCCACAACGTTGCATTGCAGTGCGCACGGGTGGACGTGAAGCCGCTTCAGATGAGAGGACTCATTCTTCTTCAGCCCTTCTTTGGCGGGGAAAATCCGTGCAAACGAGAAGTGGAGATGTCAGAGACGGACACAAATCTGACGCAGCGATGGGTGGACGTGTTCTGGAAGCTGTCGTTACCTGTTGGAGCGAAGAGAGATCATCCTGCCTGTAATCCGCTGGCTATGTCCCTGCGAGATCTGAGTTTACCGCCGGTGATTGTAATCATCTCTGAAAAGGATTTGCTGAAGCAGAGGAACCTGGCTTACTGCCAAGCCCTGAAAAATGGCAACAAAAATGTCAGCCATGTTATGTTCAAGAATGTGGGTCACGCCTTCCAAGTTCTCAATCCCGATTCTCAACGGATTCCCGAGCTATTAAGCGTTTTAGGCGACTTCATTAACAAGAATCGGAGTGCATCCGCCTCGACAATGTAAACAAAGCGTTCTTGCTGGGATTGTTCTGTAACAATTCAATAAATCATCCTTCTGTGTCGTATAATCGAAAATTTTCTTTAAGTTCGTATATTTTAAAAAGTTTTAGTGTCGACTTACTTAGTTTAGTTGTAATGCCTTAATGAAAGTTTCCATTGGCCCATATTTTTCTCAGTCGTCTTTACTGTAACTGCATTAGGTGTAAGATTAGTAACAATGATATAGAATTAACTAGTATCGAAACTGGATGGACGTACAGTTTGTATGTGAGAGCCAAAAGGATGGGATAGAGACTCAAATTATTTTTATATTTCGCCTGAATTTTTAGTCAACCAAAACACACTTTTCTTGCGGAGTATAGTTCACATGGACACATGCTAGCTTTCGATAAAGATGATAAGATTTATTTATTTTTTGAAATAGTAAATATTGTGTCTGTATTGCGTTCGCAATGGGTTTCTCAAGTATGCATTTCTATTGATTATATGCAAAATTGGTCCACCTGATGACAAATACCATTAATCATCTATGAGGCATAAGTTTAGTGAAAAAGTATAGAAATAAGAAACTCTATGTAACTATTAGATCATGAAATAGGCAACTCTTTGAAATTTGGAACTTTTGATTCAGCTTAAAAATAAAATAATATTTCTCTTACCTACCCTTCTTAATCATTGGATCACTTATTTGCCACATGACATAAGTTTAGTGAAAATTTATAGAAACAACTTCATGAAAGTTTTAACCATCCTATGTAACCAATGGATCACAAGATAAGCAAATATTTGAAAATCAAAACTATTAACTTGCTTTAAAAACAAAACAAAAAGAAAAATTCTCTCTCCTACCCTTCTTAACTATTAGATCACTTATTTGCCATGGGGTAGAGGTTTGGTGGGAAATTATAGAAACAACTCCTTAGAAATCTTAAACTATATTTCTCTTGCATACCCTTTTTAATCATTGGATCACTTATTTGCCATAAGACATAAGTTTAGAGTAAAATTATAGAAACAACTTTTTTGAAAATATTAAGTATCTTATGTAACCATTGGATCACAAATAAGCAAATCTTTGAAATTTAAACAATTGATTTGCATTAAAAAATAAAATTGTTTTTCTCTTACCTACCCTTCTTAACTATTAGACCACTATTTTCCACAGGACATAAGTTTAGTGGAAAATTATAGAAAAAACTTCTTGAATATTTTAATTATCCTATGTAACCACTCAATCATGAAATAAGAAAATATTTGAAAATTGAAATTATTGATTTGCCTAAAAATATAATAATATTTCTCTTACTTACCATTCTTAACTATTGGATCACGTATTTGAAACAAAGCATAATTTAGTTGAAAATTATAGAAACAACTCCAATCTTAACTACCCATATAACCATTGGATCAAAGATAGGCAACTCTTTGAAAATTGAAACTATTGATTCGCCTTAAAACAAAAGAGTATCTCTTACCTACCCTTCTAGCTATTGGATAGCTTGTTTCAAATCACTTATTTTGTCTACCTTCCCACTATCTACTTTTGAGTAATTTCAATTTAGCCATTCACCTATTTATTTTACTCCACACATCAATTTTTCCTAATGTTTCCTCATCTATCTTAGGGCCTTCACTTGTTTGAATGGTCTAGGAGGTACAAACTTATGGGTTAGGCCCAGAAAGTGTGTTCATAAATTTTTTGTAGGGCTATGACAATAAAAAGCTTCAATGGATCTAGGAAAACATACAAGTAAGTGAATGAGTCTTTTATTTTTGGATTCATTTTTTTCCTTCTTTTTCACATTACAATGTGTACGTTAGGAAATAGGAAATCATCACAAAACAAGATAAACGTAATAGCTCAATCACAAAAGCATCCATTGCAATGATCTATCCTAAACAACACTCAATAGAGACATGAAACAAAAGCATTCAAAAGCAAAGAAATTAAGCAAACCAAAGACACGATTTGAATGCTCCTTCATGCGGCTCCATTGTTCTTCTTTCCTCTTCAAATGGTTTGGTTGTGGATCTCACCTACAAGTGTACACACAATTGAAAGCAAGTAGACAAGATTTTTGATCAAGAGTACTAGAAGCGTAAATTCGATAGTCTGATTAAGGATTATTAGCCTTGATTGAAGAAGATCATTCAATTTATAGAAGAATTGGAGAGATGACAATATTAGCATGATTCAATTCAAATGAAAATTGCAAATCAATTATGACAATTATGACAAATTATGCACTTTCTATGCAAAATTTGTTGATTGATGATTTATGACAAATTATGACAATTTCTATGTCAAAATTGATTGATTGTCAATTATGACAAATTTATGACAAATTGACATGTCATTTCCATGAATTTAGGAGAGAAATAGGAGGAAAATTGAAATTAGGAATTTAGAAAATTAGGAAAATAGAGAATTAAGAATTTAGGAATTAAGAAATTGATAGAAATTAGAAATTAGGTAAATTAATTAATAATTTATCATTTATTAATTAATTCACAAAGAGGAATAATTAGCCAATTAAATGAACATTTAATTGCAATGAGAAAACTTAGGATAAATAAATAATTTATTAATCCTAAAGGGAGAAATGACACACAAGGTTAAATGATGAAATCACGGAACCCTAGAAGATGAATTAGCAATGCGAGAATGACAATTAGGTCTTGATTGAAGATAATTGATATCGATCATGATTTTGAATTGATAAATGACCAATGTGATAAATGATTTAATTGATAAATGTGCCAATTGACGAGGATCAAAGAGGACAAGGATTGATGACGAATCGATCGTAAAATGATGGGATTGACAAGATTGACCAAAATCATGATCAAAGATTGCTATCGACAAGACCTAATTCAAAAATGAGAAGAACTGAAGAATGCAGAAGAAGGACTCGATGCTCGCAAATGATAAAGACCAAGTGCGTGACATAGGAGAAATGTTAATGCGACGCAAAAACCTAAAATGAGGCAATGCACAAATGTTAAAGTATGATCCCGCAAGCGTTGACCATTTTTAGGTGTCTACATTTTGCCCCTCTTTGAGACAATGCGATTTTAAGCGTTGTTTCAAAGAACAATAATGAAAATGCCCCAGACAATGACAATGACATATGCATGCCCCCTTGAGGAATTGGCCGGCAACATGCAGAAAAGAGGCCAATTGATCGATAAGAATGATAGGATCGAATGGACTGACAATCGGAGATCAGATGCATGAAGGACAAGCCATTTATGGTGCAAAAGACCGCGACCAACATAAGATGGAGAGGGTGCACGTCCATCTATGCACTGACAAAGATCTATACATGAGACCAAGAGAGGGAAAATTGCTCATTTGCACTAGACAAAGAGAAGGATTTGTTGCTTTGGACAAGGACACTTGCAGATAGATGGCGAACATTCCAATGGCGGATCACCTCGGTGAACGTGTATGCACATTCAGACGACCGGACGACGCAGGAGCAGCGGTATGGATCTCAAATACCTATGTTTTCAATTTCATGAATTTTAATTGCATGCGGGACATTGCGGGGCCCACAGGGGATGCAGAAGAGGACTCCTGCGCTTGTGTAGGGCAAAACCTGCGTTTGTGTGGGGTCTTCTGCGCTTGTGTAGGGAGACACAAGCGCTGGTTACCTGACACAGGTGCAGGTTACCTAACACAGGCGCAATTGTGCAATGCAAACCCTAATTTTGGTCAAAATGACATGCAAATGATCTGGAAAAAGGGGACAAGGGTAGGATAGGTCAGATTAGATGAAAAACACCCTGATTAGGCATGAAAATGAGGAAATGCAACCCATAGGAGAAAACCCTAAAACTGACAAAAATATGCCCCAATTGTGATGCAGAGTCGACAGTATCCATTGATCACACGAGAGAACCGACCAGATTGCTTCATGCTACGACATAGACTCAGGAGCACAGAGAGAGATACCTTAGCAGGACTTGGGATATACTATGTCACGTTCATGCCCGAGATTAGGGCAAACATAGTACTGCTTACCGCATTGGCAGAGCGATGGCATTCAGAGACCTCCTCCTTCCATCTGGCGACTGGAGAGGCGACTGTGACACTGGAGGATGTATGGCGTATCCTCCGCATTTTGATTCATGGAGAGATGATAGAGTACGACCCAGTGACAGGGAGAGACGCATTGTGCAGATTGTTTGAGTGCGATGCAGATGATCTGAATATCGTTGAGAGGGAGATTGGCTGGGAGACTATGGCATCAGAGTATGATCGATGATATGTGGTGATAGCTGTGGTGATAGCATGTCTACTAGCAGGAGACAGATGAGGACATGGATTCCCTATTGGATGGGGAAGAGTGCTAGAGTGGATGGCGACAGAGGGGACAGTCTATGCATGGGGACCATGTGTACTAGCTATGCTGTATTTTCAGCTGCATCAGATAGCATATCAGGGAGTTCAGACTTTGAGCTGTGGAGTCACATTATTGCAGGTATGGGCATTTGAGCACATAGCCATATGTCGACCGATTACAGATAGACAGGTAGTACCACATCGACCATATGTGTATTGCTATGGGGGAGCATTGAGACAGGGTCCTTTTGGATACATATTGTATTGGCGACATGAGCTAGATAGACTGAGAGAGTTCATATGGAGGCCATATCGTGATTGTCTGGGATGGTCAGATGATAGTGAGGAGCTACCGTATTGCAGACAGGAGAGGTACTTGATTGGGCGACCAGTGAACTGCCAGAGAGTGATTGAGTTGTACCTGCCAGAGAGAGTCAAACGACAGTTTGGAGAGAGACAAGATGTACCTAGGAGAACTGCACACTTTGCCTGATCTCACAGAGAGACGAGTCAGTGGGGGAGTATGATTCAGCCACACATAGCCTATGCCGACTTTGCACAGCTACAGCCGAGACAGTGGGATTGGCGGTCAGATGTGGTGGACGCTGGGATGACAGATGAGTATGATAAATGGTTTGCATGACGACGACCAGTGCCATTGACAGATCTAGACATTCGAGTGCCGAGGAGACAGGAAGACTTCCCACTCATAGGAGAGGAGGAGGGAGATGAGGAGGATGAGGAGGTGGATGGTGATGAGGGTGGGGATGACGAGGACGGAGATGAGGATGAGGATGAGGATGACGGAGATGGTGAGGACAGAGACGAGGATGGTGGGGGTGACGAGGATGAGCCAGATTCAGGCGAGCATGAGGCATTACAAGATATACCCATAGAGCCGGAGACAGCTAGGACATAGGAGATGGAGATGTGCAGGGCTACCATAGCGAGTCAGCAAGATCACATTGAGACTTTAGAGAGACAGCAGGACCAGTTCAGAGCGGAGATAGCTAGACTCACAGCGGCTCGAGATGCAGTGATTGCTCAGGCACAGTGAGAGGAACAGAGAGTCACTGAGTATATTGGGTCGATCCGGGATGCCAGTGTACGGGAGCTAGGACAGATGCTGGTAGAGACCGGAGAGGAGATACGCCATTGGAGGACACTATACGAGAGTGCAGTTCCACCAGAGCAGAGAGCACCTTCATATCGGGCACGATCGAGGACAGAGAGCAGGGCACGCTCTCGGAGGTCATTGAGTAGCATGGGGGTAAGTGGACCTATGAGACCACCACAGCCAGGAGCAGGAGGGACATCATCCGTGAGACATGGCAGGGATGAGGAGGACAGAGGGAGCACCCAGTGATAGAGGCACGTGCTCCTTACGACAGACAGTGGACATTATGTAGTTTAACATTTTGTAGTCAGCCTACAGGCCATACTTAGGATAGACAGTCCGATTTTGTACTCCGATATTTATTGTGGCAGATGATATGATATGCATCGATATGATGGGATGCAATATATTATGACTGATGTTACTTTCTATGTACGGATGACCTATGCATTGTTTATGTACCATTGTGGAACATGTATGGATGCATTTTTTTTTTGTGTTTTTGATGCATTGATAATATGAAATGGATAAAAGACTTGATATGATGCTCGATGTAATGCAAATGTACTAACCAATGAATGCAGGATGCAGCATGTATGGTTGGAAATCGGAGCACTAGACCGAACTGACCAGCCGACCGGACGGAAGAAATGTTAGTAAGAAGAAAATGAAACAGAGAATAGTTAGAGATGAAGAAAAACTTGCTTTCAGTAATGCACTTTGTAGGTGAGAACCTTTATTTTAATATAGAAAAATGGATGCGTAGCATCATGGCATTGAAGGCCAGAGCTGAAATGCAACCCTTTTTACAAAAGACAGACACATCACAGACAAACAACAATCACAATCAAAAGAAAAGGACCATGAACCATCCCGGTCACTCTAAATCACTTAGTGACATCATCGAGCAACATAGAAACATGATTGAAGATAAATCAATAAAAAGATAAGATGCACAAATTCCAACAAATCAAACAAACACCTTGATCTTCGTTGTCAAAAGTTGAACGTGTTGACAGGACGATCATGCTGTCTGGTTTCAGGACATGTGGTACCCCGTTTAAGACAGGACACAGTCTGGTTTCGAGTATACCACACCCTGTATAAGACCCATGATAATGTGACAAGGACAGATAATGTTGATGCTGATTTTTGATTGATAAGACAATTCTGATCAGTTTGAATGCTTGGTTGAATAGTTCATCTGTGAATGCATGATTCCATTAAAGCGCAGCGTGTGATTGCGTGTCGTTGGATGTATGCTCAGTGACTTGTCTTATGCACAAAAGGATATATTTATTGACAAAATGCTTGTGTTTTTGGATTTTAATGTTTTGAAATGTTTTTGTGTTCATTTTTTTTCAGGACTTTTTATGATTTTTAAGGATTTGCATTTTTTCAATTTTTAGATACTTTTTTCAAGACTTTTTTCAATTTTTTTTTAGGGAGTTTTTTCAGGACTTTATTTGATTTTTTATGATTTATTTCAGGTCTTTATTTGATTTTTTATGATTTTTTTCAGGACATTTTTCAATTTTTTATGATTGTTTTTTCAGGACTTTTTTCCATTTTTATGATCTTTTTTTTAGGACATTTTTGAATTTTTATGATCTTTCTTTTAGGACATTTTTCAATTGTTAAGAGATTTTTTCAGGATATTTTTCAATTTGTTTTTTAGATTTTTTTCATGACATTTTTTAAATGTTTTTGAGATTTTGCTCCCAGTGTCTAGCAAGGCAAGGAATATGATAGGTGAAATAGGCTTGCTGAAATGTTGGTGGATAGAGGGAAGACAAAGGCCTTTTATTATGGAGACAACGGGACAAGCAACTCGATATGACAATGTAAAGCAGGAACATGGCATGAGGGACATGTCAAGAGGTTTTTTGAAACCATGTTCAAATTTTGCATCCTTATGTCAGATCAAGATCAAGGAATGAAAAAGAGTGTATGGATAGTGATAAGATATGGATAGGATAAGCAAGACCAAGAATGGATAAGAGATATGGACCGAAGGTCAGGATAGGCTAAGGGATAGTGGCAGAAAGTTGCAATAAGACAGGGAATATGGATGAAAAGTTATAATAAGCAAATGGATAAATGACCAAAAGCTATGATAGACTAAAGCTGCAAACAAGATGCATGATGCTCATGATGATCCTCAGCCTTGTCAAGATCAAAGGTGGAAAGGGAAACTGGACATGAGGGACAATAGGATATGAAGGAGTATGACATGGTATGATAGGATAATGAAGGGCAATAGGATATGAAGGAGGAAACCTGCCCCCAAGTGTGGTTGGCAAGAAGTTCATAGATTATGCATGACGCCTGTTTGCCAGGTTTTCATCATGGTACTTGCCCAAGGTGCCTGTTTGCCAGGTTTTCACCAGTGGACGAATTATTTTTTCTTTACTTTTTTCTTCTTTTTTCTTTTTTTTTTCACTTTTTTTTTTTTTTTTGAATTTTTTTGTATTTTGACTTTTTCAAGAGAAGATGGACACATGATAGGGGATGGAAGAGGGACTCAAGCGTCTTTTTGTTTGGATAGTAGCCTTGAAAAAAATGGACCATGACCTTTACAAGTATTCTCAAAGACATTGGTAGGATAAGGACATGGAAAAGAGATGAAACTAAGGCAAGGATTTATGCAAAGGATTGGATCAAAGAGATTGAAGGATGGAAAATATGCATTGGATAATAGGTAGGGTATTGGAAGAATTGGGCTTTAGTGGATGGAAATGAAGGCAAGATCGACATTGGCACACACCTTGAGGGGTGATGGACTGATGGAGGACAAATGTATTTTGGATATTGAGATTTTGACGAAGGAACGACTATGGATTTTGGGACATAAGGGCCCAAAATGGATGAAGAAGGTGATGGAGGAACAAATTTGAGAGGGTTGGATGGAGGAATAGCAATTGTAGATGCCAATTTTGATGTTTCTTGAGGCTTTTGTGCTTCAAGGAGCCGCTTAGGGATCCACATGGTTTTTGATTTTTCATGCTTTTGTGGTTCCTTGGAGTGCATTGCTTGCACAAGGGATTTAGGAACCCATATATATTTTGACTTTTCTTTATTTTGCTCAGTGGGCCTTTGTGGCCTTTTGGATATTTCTTTTTATTTATAGATCAATTTTTTTTTTGTTTTGAGATGTCGATTATATTGGACATGTTGATCCTTGAATACATGTGGATTTCTAGACTTATGACTTTTATACATGGCATCCAAATTGCTTGGAGGGGGAAAGGAATGCATGGATGGATATGAATGAAATGGAGTTCTTTTGGATTGATGAAATTTACTCAAGGATGTGTGCCTTTGCTGACCTTGCATAGGAGATGGAGGGATATAGGGACCTAGAATGGATGGAAGCGATGATGGGGAAGGTGGACATTTGGATTTTGACTTTGAAGGGATACCAGCGCCTTGAGTGTGAGCTCTGTAGCCATGACCATTAGTATATTCTTTGATATGAAGGGGTTCTTTCTCATGAAGGTCTACTCCTTTGCCTTTATGAATATCTTGACTTGTAGGATACTCTTTTCTTTGGGAAGAAGACGCGAGTCCATTATGAGGTGGATATGATATGAGAGAAATAATGAGATCCTGAAGTGGATCGGATTGCACCAAAGTGGAAGAACCCATTATGCATGTCGAGGGTTCATGAACATCTTGCACTGACACGTTAGAATCATGAGGGGTATCAGGATCATGAGGGGGACTAGGATTTTGTAGTGGACATGGTTCAATGACAGGCTCTTCAAGAGATAGAATGGGAGGAATAATGGGATCATCAAAAGAAATGGGATCTTGGAGTGTATATGGAGTATTAAGACAAGGAGATGGAGGAACAAAAGGATCTTGTGGAGGATTTGAAGGAATAATTTGATCTTGACAAGGAGGACGCTCATTGGAATCCTCTTTAAAGGTGCTTTGCTCTTGACTTTCAATCGGATCATCGGAAAGGATGGAAGGGATATTTGGAATGTCAATGGGATTGGAAAGGATATCATGTTCATGAAATGGAAGGGGATCATTTGGGATTGGATGAACTGGGATATCTTGAGCTTGCTTGGGAAATGGAGTGTCAATAGGACTTTGGATAGGATGGACAAGAATAGGGGAATCATCATGAGTGTCTGGGAAGATGAGATCCTGGTCAAAAATTGGATGGGATGATAAGGTTTCAGGATCTTGATCTTGATTTTCTTTAGGACTCATTTCTTCGTGCTCTAAATTATCCTCTTGACATGGGGTTGGACTTTGGATATGCATGGGGGATTCTGACATTGAATCAATGGTTTGGTATGAAGGAAATGCACTTTGAACATTTGTGATGGATTCTGGCAAGGAATCAATGCTTGAACATGAGGAAGAGGGACTTCGAATGGGGTCCTCTAAAACAGGTAATGGCAATAAAGTGCATGGTGGCATTGGGTCTTGTATTTCTGAAACATGACAAGGATGTGCATCATGAATTGGATTATTGTGGCAATCAATTATGGATAGCTCTTGGATAATTGCATCCTTGGGTGTACTGTTTGATGAGGACAACATAGAAGGTTCTTGTGAAACTTCTAAATGTGCAGGGATAGATGCCACTGGAGAGTCAATTTGCTTGTGGGGGAATGAGGCATTGCTAGACAAAATTGTATTATCTTGATCTTCCTCAAAGAACTCACTTGGTAATTTCCTTAAGAGCATTGCAATAAAGCCACCTTTCTTTTGAGGTTTGGACATAGTTGTATCTAGAATTTGAACTTGTTTGGCAAGAATTTGGTTCTAGTCTGATGTCATGTTTTGATATTGGACTTGGTTCAATTGTTTCGACATGTTTGAAACTTGGGTTGGTGTGTGCTGCAACCTTTGTTTTTGAATGTTTGGTGGTGGTTGTTGACATTGATATTCTGATTGAACTTGTTGATATTCCACCATTGGTTGAACCATTTGTTGACCTTGTATAGCTGGTTGGACATATTGTTGAAATTGGACCATTGGTTGTATTGGTTGTATATGTTGAACAATTGGTTGAACCATTGGTTGTATTGGTTGAAAATCTAATTGATAGTAAACACCTTCTTGTTCTTGTTGTGGAGGCGCATAATGTTGTTGTTGATGTTGTCTCCTTTCTTGAAATTGTTTCATCATCTCTATTTGGGAAAGGAGAGCTGGTATGTCTGATCGTTCAATAAGAGATCTTACATCAATTGGCTCAATCTTTGGATTTTGACCTGGAAATTTTCAAAACACTTTGGACATTTGTGATCTATTCTTCTCAATGTTTTTCACTCTTTGTTCCAAAATCTCTTGTTCTTGAGCTAGTTTCTCCTCTAGTTTTTGTATTTGGACATTTGTTTCATCATAAAAAGTTTGATCAACGTTGCCTTGTTGTTGGGTTGGATAGAATTGTGATTGCCTTGGATTAAAATTCGATTGCATTGTCGGTTGATATGTCAAACTTTGTTGCATCATTGGTGCTTGGAACCTTGTTTCAATAGACATGTCACTATGCAAATGCAATATTTTTGGAATTTTTCAAGGATAATATATGATATGCAACTAAATGCGAACTTGAATAGATGAAAATGAAATCTATGTTTTTGGTTGTTTTTCAAGATTTTGACAAACTTTTTGGAATGCAAATCTAAAAGAGACCTTTAGGAAATTGAAATGATGTCTAGACCTCAAAGGACAAAAGGACCAAATGAAAAAAAGACAAATGACAATGTCTCCCCTATATGCTTGGATACTAAGCTAGGTTTGACCAAATGATATAGATGACAAAAGGACAAAAGGTTTGATAAGGTCTAGACTTCCTAACAATGACTTAAGGTTTATAAAAGATTTGGATTACTCAAGTATGACAAAACCTAGTTTTGAATGTATGACAATGGTATGACTTTAATGCAGGAGGACACATGCAAATGGATGACCCTTATTGATATGCAAATGCGTATGACTTAGGTGAAACCTAACCTTGGTAGTTGACAATGAACTTTGCAAAATGCAACCTAGGATGAACTTAAATGTAAGTGACATGAATGTTGAGACAAGATTTTGAAAAATGTTTGACAACCATGTTTGAAGGTGTTTTGAACTTTGTTGAACTTTTGTTGGATGAATGTCTCTTGTGTTTAATCTTATGTTGGATCAATTTGTCTTGCTTTTTGAAATGGGATGCAATTCAAATTTTGACAAGCAAAGAATACAAGATATTACAACTTAGACTCAAGACAATCATGCTCATTTACACATTTCTTATGGTAGGCAAGGACATTAGGTACTTGAGAGGTAGACTCATTATGGGATTCAAGGACAATACATAGATGTTTGACCCCACGGGCTCCCCTCCACGGCACTCACTTCTAAGGGCAGCCAAGCATCAGTCCCCATGGAAATCTCCCCATGGCGAACTTAGTATCTCTTCCAAGTATCCGAACTTGTCCTTCTCAAGCAACTAGAAGGGTTTTTGGCCTCTAAAAACAAGGTGTTTAGTAAGGATTTCTGTTAAGCGTTACTCCTTGATGTCACGCAAGCGTGATTGAGACATTAAGCCCATCAAGATACCAAACAAATGTAGTCGCACAAGCACGATTTAGACCAAGAGGCCCTACTTAGATGTTGATATGAGAAAGAGTTCAAGGGTCATCACTTCCCAAGTAACTGCAATTCCTACGTAACACTTCCTTCAAACCTTTCGCTCATCGGGTATTTTTTTTATAGTGAGTTAGAATGCCAAGGAATTCTAGCCGTACTCACTTTGGGTCGTTCCCTTCTCACGATTATCACTTGCTTGCAAAAGCAAAGTGGTTGGGAAGGCAGGCCCTCTAAAGGAGACACACAATCAAAGACAAAAGCATGGTATCGAAGATCTGGATTTCTGATCACCCTGAAAGGATGAGAGCATACTCTCCTACTCCAATGTCACACTCAACAATCAAAGAAAAAACATGTTCATTCCAACCTATTAGAAATCACTAGGTGCCTAAAACATTTAAAGACAAACACCAAGTTTAATTGTTTCTCCAAGGCAACCTGCAAAACCCAAGTTAGAAGTTTGATTTCTTGTCTTTGACTATCGATTCTGCATAACACATGTTAGTAGTTTGATTTATTGTCTTTGCCATGCATATGCCAAGATTCTGCACAGATAATTAGTACCAAAATCCAAAGCACAGAAAACAGAATGCAAAAACTAAACCAATTTCAAGTAAAACACTGCATTTTTACCCCTGTTATGGACTTTACACAGGCGCAGAACCCATGACACAGGCGCAGAACCCATGACACAAGCACAAAATGTCTTTAACACAAGCGCAGAATGCTCAACACAGGCACAGGTTGCTCAACACAGGCACAAAAGTCTCCAGAAAACCCTGCACGACCCTGTTTTTGGGTTTTTTGGCCTGCAAATCAACTTGAAAGCACTCAAAACACCATAAAGAGGTTAGAAGGTTATTGTTCACATCGGGTTCACCAATTAATGTACGTTAGGAAATAGGAAATCATCACAAAACAAGATAAACGTAATAGCTCAATCACAAAAGCATCCATTGCAATGATCTATCCTAAACAACACTCAATAGAGACATGAAACAAAAGCATTCAAAAGCAAAGAAATTAAGCAAACCAAAGACACGATTTGAATGCTCCTTCATGCGGCTCCATTGTTCTTCTTTCCTCTTCAAATGGTTTGGTTGTGGATCTCACCTACAAGTGCACACACAATTGAAAGCAAGTAGACAGGATTTTTGATCAAGAGTACTAGAAGCGTAAATTCGATAGTCTAATTAAGGATTATTAGCCTTGATTGAAGAAGATCATTCAATTTATAGAAGAATTGGAGAGATGACAAGATTAGCATGATTCAATTCAAATGGAAATTGCAAATCAATTATGTCAATTATGACAAATTATGACAAATTATGCACTTTCTATGCAAAATTTGTTGATTGATGATTTATGACAAATTATGACAATTTCTATGTCAAAATTGATTGATTGTCAATTATGACAAATTTATGACAAATTGACATGTCATTTCCATTAATTTAGGAGAGAAATAGGAGGAAAATTAAAATTAGGAATTTAGAAAATTAGGAAAATAGAGAATTAAGAATTTAGGAATTAAGAAATTGATAGAAATTAGAAATTAGGTAAATTAATTAATAATTTATCATTTATTAATTAATTCACAAAGAGGAATAATTAGCCAATTAAATGAACAATTAATTGCAATGAGAAAACTTAGGATAAATAAATAATTTATTAATCCTAAAGGGAGAAATGACACACAAGGTTAAATGATGAAATCACGGAACCCTAGAAGATGAATTAGCAATGCGAGAATGACAATTAGGTCTTGATTGAAGATAATTGATATCGATCATGATTTTGAATTGATAAATGACCAATGTGATAAATGATTTAATTGATAAATGTGCCAATTGACGAGGATCAAAGAGGACAAGGATCGATGACGAATAGATCGTAAAACGATGAGATTGACAAGATTGACCAAAATCATGATCAAAGATTGCTATCGACAAGACCTAATTCAAAAACGAGAAGAACTGAAGAATGCAGAAGAAGGACTCGATGCTCGCAAATGATAAAGACCAAGTGCGTGACATAGGAGAAATGTTAATGCGACGCAAAAACCTAAAATGAGGCAATGCGCAAATGTTAAAGTATGATCCCGCAAGCGTTGACCATTTTTAGGTGTCTACACAATGATTTTTTTTAACTTTTTTTTACCATTTTCCATATAGTCTTTTGATTGTTTTGTTTCTTGAGTGCAATGGAGAACTCCAACAACAAGGTGGAGAGCACAAGCAATTGAAGTGTGTCTACAAGATGGAAGATGGAAGTCAATAGTTTATTTTTAACGCATTTAATTTATTTTTTTAAAATTTCATTGTAATATAAAGCTCATATGGTAACTCATCTTTATGCCATGCAGAAAGGAGAAGGGAACGATAGGTTTTGAAAGCATTCTACATTAGATTTTTCTAACTGAAAAACTTTAAATTATTTTCTCTGCATCTTAATAAAGGAAGTTTATTGGGGTATTGTTGTGGTAAAAAAAGAGCCATCAAAGGCACATAAATTTGACTTAAAATAGAGAGCAGTGTTTGCGAGAGATGGAAGCTTCTCTCCTCCATTATGGACGAGGAGAGTTGTGGATGAGATCCTTGAGTGGTTGTGTAGTGGTTGGATTACTGAATATAACGTTTTTGATAATTGTCTTTCTCTTCTTTCTTTAGAACTTTCTCAGACGTAGATCGAAAAATTCTTTTCATTAATCAATGTGCTGTATTCAAAAGTTATATTTTTAATATGAAATTAGGGTTTTATGAAACATTGTGTGAAAAAATATCGTCTATATGATCTGTTAAATCTCAAATCATAGAGAGATATGCTGAATAAAAAATATATTTAATTGAATCCATGCATTCAAAAAAAACCTTTACTATAAAGCGTACAAGATAGGCCTAGGATAGGGTAATGTTGTCACAAAAGTCTGCACCCTTGATGAACTCCTAAGCTCATCAACCCTGTGACACATAGAAGCAACCTCTCAAGTGTGGGACTTGTACTGTTGTGAGGCTGAGTCTCTAAAGAAAGCCGACTTCCTTTCCAATTTGATGCAGGTGTTGGATCAACCCAACACAAATAACCTAACACTATTGATTTCTAAGGAAAAAGGGAAGAAGGATTGCTTGAAAAGGGAAAAGGTTTGCACCTAGATTGGGAGTTTTATCTTTTTGTCTATTTCTCAAGTATGTATTTCCATTGATTATATGCAATCAATTACTTTCTGATCATTCTAGTATACAACTTATGTGAGTCTAAGAAATGAGAAATATGATTGTACTTGACATATATGTCATAAATGTCATGACATGCATTTGGATCCATTAGTACAAGATTTATTAGAACAACCCTCCTTCTCAAATGCTTCTCTACACATAACAAATGTTTCTCACTCCTAGTATGATCCTTGAATATTTCTCTCATGGATTTATAACTTCTCCATGCATCATGAACATGCATAATGAGTGATTATAATTTGTTATCCAATATTGCACCAATCAAATAAGTTGCTAATTGCTTTTCATATGCCTCAATATTTTCAATTTTTCTTTTCTTTTTTTCTTCTCCTTTTCTTTTCTCTTCTATCTTTCTCTCCAATTGTGCAACCTTGACTTTTGTAACTTCTAATTCCCGCTTTAATTTTAACAATTCTTCTAATTAAATTATATGTTGTGGAGGAGGAAGCAATGAATTCCTAGCGGTCAATTTCTCTTTAAGAATTTGATTTTATTTTTTCAATTTTTGAATATCCACTTCCTACTTTAGCACCAAACTTTTTGTAACATTAACACAGTGAGAAGTCGGTTGTGCAGCCTAAACCATAGTTGTATCAGATGGTCTCCAAACAATTAGATGTCCACACAAATCATTTTGTTCGTTAATCATTACCAGTTTATTAGTAGCTAGAAAACATAGACCAACTAGCTAACATATCATGTTTGTCATAAAAATCGTAGCCAAAATATAAATATATAGAATTCTCATGATCATCATTGATCTTAATATCATCTTTCCTTCTTAGAAAATCAAAATCTAGGGCAAAATAAATATCCCAACCTTCCAATAAAAGAATACCATTGTCTCAAAAAAAATTCTCCCCTCTTCAGGGGTCATTGTAGCTAGCTTTTCATTAACTCTTGTTGTTTCCTTCAAGAGTTTCTTGTTGTTTTCTATTAAAAAATCACCAACTCCCATTTTATCTCTACATTTATCTCCATTTTCCTTAAACAAGAATTTCCTGAATTCTTTTGACTTTATAAAATCATCATCACCCATGAATTGTGGTGCAGGAGCACCTAGCTTTTACCAGTTTGTTGATGCATTTTCAAATTTTGGTATGATAGTCCTTATTTTGGATTAGTGTTTGAATAATAGACTTTTTGGAGGTCCACATGTCTGTTTGATAGTCATTTGAAGGATGGTTATCACCAAGGTTGTTTGTTTTGCCAAATTTGGCCTATGAGCCCTTGTAAGCCTAAAATGACATAAATTTGCATTATGATGTAAAACGTCTTATAAAGCCTCATTAGGAATTTAGTCATGTCATTTTGATGTTAGGGAGTCATCCTAAGAGGTTTCGTATGAGTAGAAATGCATAAAAGGCAAAAATGCACATTTTAGCAAAAGTTGTCATTGTTGCTTGACAGCTTTTTGCAACTTTTTGAGCAACTTTGCATTTTTGAGCAAATCGGTGGTTAGGCAGCCGATGAAGAGTTGGTTATGACCAAAATTGCATATAAATTTTTTTGAGAATGATGGTACACGGGTTGGAAAATCCTTGAGCAAGTTTGAATAGAATTTGAAGACAATGTCCAGATTTTTGCCTTATATTTTATCATTTTGTAGCAGCAGTCTGTACCAAATGGATTGAACTTGTTACTGTTATTACATGAAGGTTTTGTGGATGAAATTGTGTTGCTTAGGAAGTGTTTGTAATTTCTCTTAGTGCAGGTTTGAACTGTATTTAAAATTTGTCTCTTATTGTATTGCTCTCGGTCTGAGCAAGGGTTCAAGAGCCCAGTCATGGTTCCAACTTGAAATCCCTTTATTTTTACTCAATGACCCTTGGGATTCCAGTCATGGAACCATTGTACAGTATATATACCTTTTGGAATGGCTTGTAAGCTATTGGGAAGCAACTTGCTATCATTTCCTAGGCGAGCTCTGCCATAGCCTAGCTAGGAATATAATTGTCAATTTTGTATTTTCTTGCAGGGATGAGTAGTTGTGAATGTTGATGAATAATGATGAATAGTAAATACCCAACAAATGCTGAGAGGGAGGGAGGGGGGGGTGAATCAGTATAGACAAAAACTTCTCCAACAACTTAAACTGCAGAGATTGCACTAACTGGTAAACAATATCACCGATCTAAATCAAGGCACTACTGGTAAAACACAACATGATTGTGAAAGACATAAACCGGTAACACTTAGAACTCAACAAAACCTAATATATTATCTCAACTTTACCCATATGCTTAAGCAAGTAAAACATCTGAAATACAATGACCATTGGATCAACTTGCATTACCGCTTAACAGAAAACACTAAATCATCACATGAAAAAGCATCACATATAACACACTGATTTTTCACGTGGAAACCCAACTGGGAAAAACCACGATGGGGATGAATACCCACAAGTTGTTCTTGAACTCTTCTGAAGTTCGCTCTGTTAGGAGCCTAGTCTGGTTAAAGACTTTACAACAGGTTCTGCTAGGAACCGATCCTGCTAGGGATCACCTGGTTAAGGGATGGCTAAATACCCGGTTAGAGGTTAAAACCCTGTTAAAGGTTACCTTGTCAGAGGATTTGAAGAACTCAATGATTTTGAGTCACCCTGTTAAAGGATTTACAAAAAGCATGTTAAAGCTACCCGGTAAAGGGATTTTCCATTTGCTGAAATGGTTAGAAGTCAACAAGTAATACACTGATCTGATAACAACACTCAATGCCAAGGCAAATCCACTTCAGTTCCTTTACTTCTGCAATCACACTCTACAGATCTTTTCTCACTTCTCCGGTCTGGCAAGAATCACTTCACATACATTCATTTGCCAACAACTTCAAATGAAAATCATCATTGACCTTATGGACAACAATTAGGTCAGTGGCAAAAACCTAAAACCCTAAGCATCTAGGTTAACAATATAGTCGGTCCAATCCTGGCCATTTAAACACATTACATAGGGTAAAACAATCTTGAACAAATCTCAAGATGTTCTGCATCATCCATTCTTCACCGCTTCTGGAAGCTGATAACCCATCATGCGCTCTTCACTATTTACTGAGATTTTGCACATTCCCAAGGTAGATAGAATCAATCTTCTTCATGCAAGATCCTCAAGGAAATTCTTCAGGCACACAAGGCTGACATGGCAACACAATTTGATCTTCATTTCAATGCTAACTCATCATAGGATGTCATCGATCGAATCACACAAACATGTAATGCATCAATCGGAAACCCTGAAGCTGAGATTACCAATCGGTAGTCATATCAAATGAAACCTCGATACAAACTTTGCATATACCAATTGAAATTCCAACATACCGGTTCACTTTTTTGCATATACCAGTTCATACCATTATATCAGTTCACTTGCTAGTTTTCTTACTTCAATATACCGGTTCATACTTCAGCATATTGACATCAATGACAACATACAAACCCATCATGTCATCAAACTCTGCACATATGCCAACAAATGTGCCAGGTGTTTAGCATGGAAGTATGATGCAAGGAAGAGTCTCATTGAAGAGGTGGAAGTGTGATAGGGCGAAGAAGCCATTAAAACCTTTCGGTGAAGACTGCTAACTCCTAAACCCTCAAAAGTGCAATTTTTGGGATCCGTACCAGTATGGGCAGACCAGACTACCTACCCTAATGGATCCAAAAAAATTTCCAAAAGGGTAATCGGATCACCAAAAGTGTTGGGAGGTTCTTTGAATTTTTTCTAAGCATTTTCCCAAAAACCGGCAAGGTAGGGCTAATTGGGGCTCTAGGGCTACTAGGCCTAGAAAATAGGAAGAAGAGGGAGCGATGAAAAAATGGTGAAAATCCAATTGAAGAACCACTTGAATGGAGTTAAAACACCTCTAAGACACCCCATAAAACCCCTACAAGTATATGTTGGAGGTTGGATGATCTAATGGTTGGATTTACTCTTGTGAGTCCTAGTCATGCTTGAGAGCAACTATAGCAAATAGTTTGATAGGGAGCACCCCAAGAGAGTTTGATTGTTTGACTTGTTAATGGACAAGTGAAAAGTGATGGAAGCCCACTAAAACATCCTTTGGCTACCTATTGATCCAAGTGTGACTCTCTTTGAGAACCTCTCCCCATCAAATTGGTTATAGAATAATTCTCTTATGTCTTCTACTCCATCTCCCCCTTATCTAAATGTGACTAGGTTTCTTTCAAGGGGAGGGGGATTTTGTACAACCTTTTCCTGAGTATCAAACTCATTGTCATCTTCTTGGCCTCCTAGGTCGGGCTCAAAACCAACATCAGTAAGTTCCACTATAGGGTCCCTTCTAGGAGATATGATATGCAATGGTATGGTAACTCTTGGGCTACCTAGAATCATAGGGGTTGCAGATGTGATGGTTTTGAAGATGATGATGCATGGAATAAGGAGATGGGGCAACCATGGGAGAAACTTGTGTAATAGTGGGCAAAGTGGGTATCGTAGGGACCAACCTTGGTAACTTGATCTTATCAAATCATACTATAATAAATATACATCATTTTCTATCTTAGCATAGGGTCGGTGCAATATTCCTTGTCTCCCTTATACTCTGGATCTTTCCCCTTATTCTCAACTTCTATATATCTAATTTTGTGCCAATTCTCCCTAACCTTTTGTACCTCTTCATAACTCTCAAAATTTCTTATCATGTCTTCCTTCTCATAATATTCATGAAAATAGGTAGCTTCTTTATATGTAGCATTTAATTTTTAAGTAAATTCTTCAGGATCAAATTGACTTCATATTCCCAACTCCTTTTGATATGGTGTTTAAAAATTTATCGTAAGCTCCAAGGCTTCTTTCGAAAATAAATGAAAATAAAAAAAATGTATAAGGGGTGGCATGAATGAGCCTTCCTTTTACAATCTCAAATGTACTTTGTCAGATTCATTCATTTACCATATAATTTATAGAAAGGAAACTATATCTTAGATGATTTTAATAGGCAATAAGCATGGGCAGACTAGAGACCAATATACTTTGATTATGGTGTTGTCCTTGTAAAAAAACTAATCATCCCAATTTTGATCAAAGTTATGCTTTGGGGCAAGGTCCTTAGGCCTTAAGAATTTTTTGATTGATTCAGAGAAACCTTGATCAACCTTCTCACCCTGTTGGAATAATACATTTCTGACAAACCGATTCTCAAAGGGGACATAACTAGTAGAAGTTTAATGCCCATCCAACACATAAGTCCACTCTTGGATTGGAAAATCCATTCCATCCTTCATGGGTTTGACTTTTAATGGTTCCTACCACACCTTCAAGTTAGTGTAAAGAATTAAATACATCGGGATAGAATAATATTTGAAGTAAACACTATGAGGTTCAACCTTTACATCCATTATAGCTTTGTGAAGCTTCTCTACAATGAGACCAACATAATCAAATGACTTATTTTGGTCTCTATACTGAATATCCATACACAACACTAACATATAGTTGGGGATCCTTATCTCACAATCAAGCCCAATTTTTTTTGACAAAGGGCATAGTAAGTATCTTTGAAATAACATTCAAGTAGGTCCACATGATAAGGGGGTTGCATATCTATAGTAAGTCATCTCTCATTTCATGATAATTTATGTGGCCTAAGGGTTGGGAGCTTGCTTCTATATGCTCCTGATAATATATTGAATTCAACTTTTAATTGATCCACAACAATAGGAAACACTATGGATTCAAGCTATCAGATGATCCATATATAGTTTGCAGACTTAAGAACGCACTTTATGGAGTCAAGAAAGCTCCTAGAGATTGGCATGCAAGGTTAGATAGGTATTTGATACAACAAAATTTCATAAAATTTATTGTAGATATCAATATTTATTTTAAAGTTAAAGGTAATAAACTATTAATTGTTGATGTGTATGTTGATGATATCATATTTGGAGGAGATGATGATGTATGCAAGAAGTTTGAAGAAGATATACATAAGGAATTTGAGATGTCTATGATAGGTGAGTTTTCATTTTTCCTTGGTCTTCAAGTTACTTGACTAGAAAAAGGTGTTTCATTTCTCAGACCAAGTATATCATGGAGATGTTGAATAAATTTGGGATGGGGAATTCTACACTAGTTACAACCCCTATGGCTACTGGTTGCAAGTTAAGAAAGGATGATGGATCTCTGGATGTTGATTAGAGGGTATAGATCTATGATTGGTGGATTGTTGTATTTGTCTGCTTCAAGACTGGATATTATGCAGGCTGTTTGCTTGGTTGCTAGATATCAAGCTAATCCTAAGCAATCTCATGGTCAAGTAGTGAAAAGGATATTTGGATATTTGAAAGGGACTCTAAATTATGGATTATGGTATAAGAAGGATGATGTTTTCACTTTGAAAGCATTTGCAAATGACAATTGGGCCAAATGTGTTGATGACAAGGGAAGTACATGTGGTGGTACATTTTTCTTGGGAGATAGATTGGTTTCTTGGTCAAAAAAGAAATAGGATTCAGTTTCATTGTCTACTGCATAAGGAGAACACATTGTAGTAGCAACTTGTTGTGCTCAAGCTATGTGGATGAAAAAAAATCTTGGAGATATCAAGATGAAGTATAATGAGGCTTGATTCTTATTATTTGTGATTGTAATGTGACCAATGTGTATTGGTGGGTGAAACATGTGTGAATAAGAGATCAAGAGGAAAGCTACCCTTTGCCTCCAAGAAGAGATGAGAGTTTTACTACGGATTTCCCTTCAAAAACTTTTCACCTAATTACATTGGAAGAGGAGAGGAGAATTCACTAGATTTAACCTTCAAAGAAGAAGATATAATTCTGAGTGAAATGGGAATGATAAGCTAATCCCCTCTTCCTATTTGAAATGGAAAGGAATTGATTGAATTATGTAGTGTGAAAGTGACAAAGAACTGATTATAACTTGACATCAAAGTATGGGATGAAGTTGTGCACTTGGATTTGGTATTAATATGTCGAGAAGAAGTCACCTTACGAATTTGAGGAAAAGTTGTTTGGATCATGGTGGGAATGTACACGGTCCTCTAAAAAATCTGTGAAATGAAAAGGGTTTTTTTGCCTCTACAAATGGAGACCGAATCTGAAAGTACAGTTGCGTACCTACAACCTACACACAGAAAAGAGAGGAAAATGGGTTGGGATTGGAGGTTTTCCTTCAGGTCAAACCCCAGTTTTGGAATTAACCAAGTAATGAAAGAAAGTACATGCAAGTAGATGTAAATGAAAGACTGAAATGTAAATCACCTCAAGGGAGGTTATGATAGAAATGTTGATAGAAATTCATGTGTGGAATTTTATGTTGGAATCAATCTCCTCTTCAATGGTTGAATCCTTGACTTGAATGCAACACCTAGCCTTCAAGGGAGACTTGAGAATGCTCAATGCTAGAAAAGAATACTTGAATGCTTGAATGTTCTTGGATGCTTGATCTCATGTAAACTTCCCACTCATCCAACTTATGCAAATGAGAGGAAAAATTCAACTTAAATACATGTCAATTAGGGTTAATGAAACTAATTTTCGTCATAGGCCGACATCGGGGAAGTTTCCCGCTCACTGCACAACCTACAATGCATGCTTTAGGAAAGGTCCTGCCCCAAAATAGGGTAGGGACAGGGGCACCACACTCTTTTCCTTGGAGGAAAAGAGCACCACGCCCCTGTCTTAGGGGGGACAGGGGCACAATGCCCCTATCCTACCCCTTTCTCTAGGGCAGAGTGCAGACAGGGTGGTGCGGAGGCCAAGGAAGAAGCATATTTCGACGGTTGAGCTATCTCTAGTCTTCAATCAGGATAGAGGATTTGATCTTGCATGCGTGAGGACCCTAATGCGATTGAAAATTGCTAGGGTCACAATTTTATGACACTACAGTGATAATACAAGTGCTAATAATATTTTAAAGAATCTAGTAATGCTTTCAAGGACTAAACACATTTCAATCTGCTATCATTTATTAAGATATAAGGTTGCAAAAAAAGAAAGTCATATTGGAGTTTGTACCTACTAAGGAACATAATACAAATATCTTTACTAAGGCTTTGGTGAAGGATACCTTTAAGTATATTCAGTAGAAGTTGGGGGTTATTGTCCCTCCTTTAAACGATGCATTCAGTTGGTACATCTGTCTAGGGGGAGTTCTAAAGTTTTTCTTTTGCTCCTAGATTGATGTGATGGTTGTTCTTAGGGGGGAATAGTGAGTTTTATAGTTATCACTATTTATCAAAAAGGGGGAGTGAGTTCCATAGAGTGTCCTTTGTCCTTGATGTCAAAGAGGGAGAGATATTTGTTGTGAGTTCAATTTTCCTTGTTGTTGGTGATATAGGTATTATCATCAATGACAAAGGGGGAGAATATTTGAAACTTGAGTTATTATGTTGTGTTGTCATTGATGTCAACCTACTTGGTGTTTCCATTGATATCACTATATGTTGTAGATGGTCTAGAAGTGAGTGTTTTGATGTTGTTGTGTGGTCTAGTAGTGATGTTTATTAAGTATGAGGTGTTTCTAGAAGGTTGGTGTAGTAGAAGTTTCAATATGTAGGCAACAATATTTATGTAGGAAAGAGTATTTAATGTCCTAGTAGAAGAATACTTTTCATTCCTTCAGTATGTGAAGATTATGGAGTGCAATTATGGATATAATGTTTATGATCTATGCCTATTATACTATTAAGTTTATAGGTCCTCTCTTGCTCAAATGGTAGAGTTAGTTGTTGTTATTTCTGATAGTGGGGTGTCTATCAAACTAGTTTGTAAAATGCTTGGCGGTTATTTGATATGTAAAATTAAGTGTTGCAACTTGGAGGAGATATTTATTTGGTTTGTGTAGTGTTCCATTTTAGTTTTCTAGTGATGGTTTGATTGGGAAGTGGAGTTATGTTGTTCTAAGTTTAGTGTTGTCAGTTGGGTTGGTTTTTGGTTGATTGAGATGGTGTATCCTATCCAGGTAATGTCTTTTTTGTCTAGATGTGCTTGAGTGATTGAAGTTGGATGTTGATATGGGTCTCACCATGACTGGTGTAGACCCAGAATGTGTATTTTGCATTGGAGAATGTTTTTGGGTTGAATGATGTTTCCTTGTTGTTCTACATGTTACAGTTGATGTCAACTTTGGTGGATGTTCTAGTGTATGTGGTTCATTGGAATCATTTGGGAAGGATGTGTTTTGATGTGTTTGGGTCCCCTCTATCTCCTAGTGTGGACCATAATTGATATTATAGTTCTAGGTGGTCGAATTTATGTAATACTATTTATTTTGTTTGTGGTTGACCCTCAACCAGGGTCTCAATGAATAATCTTGTATATATAGGAGTTTGGATGTATGAGTTGTGTATGGAATGTATGTGAATTGATGTGAAGTGGATATGAATTATGCACAAGAAAATTTGGTATAATGAAAGTGCTAAAGATAGTTTGTGAAGAGCTTTGAGATAATGCTTGAGATCAGATTTTTTTGGCATGATATTGATTGCTTGACATAGTGGTTCAAGGATAATTTCATGATCAAGAGATCTTTTTCATTTCAATTCATTGATCCTTTGCACCTACTAGAAGAAGGTGTGATCCTTTTGCCAATTTTGTGTAGCCCTTTGTATCTTTCCCTAATGTTGTACGTCATAGTCTTTCAAGTCTCTTAAGGGGTAGTGAGCTCCTTGACCTTGAGCCTAAACATTGTAATGAACTATTCATATTTTGAGTGTGATTCTCACCATGGTTTTTGTTCTTGTTTAGGGTTTTCCACATAAATTTGGTATTCATGTGGTTGTTGTGCTTTATTCTTTCATGTTTCATAATTACAATAATAAGTTAATTGCGGGTTAAAGTTTAATAGATTAGAAGATTAGAAGTTAAGTATTTTGAGGTTCAGATTGATCTCCCCCCTCCTCTCAGTCCTGTGGTGTGTTCAACACCATTAACATTTAGAAAAAAAAAACAAATACAAAAAACTCAAGAAATGTGATTAATGTCTTTTTTCAATACTCTTCTGTCCAACCTACTTACAACTCAAAAAGAGAAACCTTATATCTCATAGAATTCCCTCAAAAAATATACCTTAATGCAAACTTACTATTTTATAGTTATCAACTTTCAACCTCCAAACTCTTCCTTATTATGAATTTACTGTTTTCTAACTATCAACTTCTTAATATGAACTTACTATTTCTTATTATCAACTTTCTCATTTAATTACATGCAAATTGAGAAAATGTTGAGAAATTAATAAAATCTCAAAAATTCGCTAAAATTTCCTCCATCAATTTGGAAGAACAATAATGATATGAAACATAGAGATGCTATCACATGGATTTGTACTCCTAAATAGTGCCCACCTCCAAAATTATACCTCTAGTTCCTAACTCTAAATTCAAGAGATTAATATGGTGGGAAATTTTAGGAACAAACCTTGAATGACACCATACATTGGCAAGTGCCAAAGATAGAATACAAAACCTCAAACATGACTCTTACAATATATTAATAATGGCATGCAAAATTTAATGGGAGATACAAGAATCTCCCATACATGGGAACTATTTCTTTAAATGGTAACTTGGATTGAGGATCAAAGAATTTAAATAAAAGCTCTTGGAAAGTGACTTAAAAGAGTACGGAGAGACAAAATGCTTCGATTTCTTGTTTATTCAGCTTGGATGAAAGAGATTGAAACCGCCACTTCAATGCTTAATTTGACATCCATCTTTTTGAAGCCATAACATTTGCATAAGAACTTGAAATAGGATGCCATTTTTTTGAAAGTGCATAATTTTTCAAGAGGAATAATATTCAAGTTATAATTCTATAAAAAAAATAAAATTTTTACCCTTGCAATACAAGTGCATTTATGAAGGCAATTATACCAAAACATTGCTTGATTTGATCTTCCACCTTTCAAAAGATATAACTTTGCATAAGAACTTGAAACAAAACACCATTTTCCAAAAATGAATATTTTTTAAAAATAAACCTAAATTTATAATAATATTCAAATTCTAATGCTAAAAAAATATTACTTTTGTCTTACAACATAAATACATTTATGAAACCAACTATAACCTAAACCAATTATTGAATTTAAATTTCCCTATTATTGCTTGTTCTACTATTTACTATTCACCCTCAACCCTCTCCAATGTTGAACTCTCTATTCTCTATTTATGAAATCTCTCTTTTCATTTCAACATTGGACTTACTATGCTAAAAACATGGCCAACAAATCGTTTTTTTAACTAAATCTTGCTGATAGATAATCTTCAAAGATTATTTCCTTTTCCTAGGAAAAGCCTATGGATAATCCCCAAAGAGTTTTTCATATAAGCAGTAAATTATTGAAAATGTTCCTACAGTAGATTCTTGATTATCCAATCACTGAATGTAGTGTGATACCTCGCGAATCGGTTTTACATTGGTGTGAATTTAGTTAAACATGGCCCAACTCATTCCGCGCTATTGAATTGGAATCTTGATGGAATCAGTAAGAGCTTCCTTAAGAATTAAGAACGACTTCTAAGGTAATTACCAAAAATGATATGTTATGATCGTGGACAGCATCACTCATATTCCGTAAACCAATGCTTTATTTGGTTAAAGTAATTGAACAATAGATACCTTGTTCAAGGATTTGCTTACTATGATAAACAAGAATATATACTGTTCTACGACTGATTTGCTGCAAACGATGTGATTATTCCCATTAAAGAGATGTATTTATTCCGTCCTTCCATATTCTATCTAGTGTAAATGATTCTGATTGCCCAATTCACGAGCGTAGACATTACTTGTAACTGCATTTTTCAAATCTATATTTTAAATCTTTTGTATAGTCATTCGTATACCAAAGACTTATCAGTGGCTAAATTCCTAAAAAATCGTCTTTATTCATGACGATCTTTTACAGTCAACTACTCTCAATTCGCATATTTGAATTTAAGGTGACGAATACAGGTGGCAGTGAGAGTCAGATGTCCTGAACAAAAGCATTGTAGGGTTTGAGAGTAGGGCGATAGGCCTTACTAGAAAGATGAGCTGAGTTGTGTTGTGGGGACTTTGAATGAATGAATGAATGGACGCTTTTCCTGCTCCAATCCTCCTTTTACAGCAACTTTTTCACTACAGTTTTTCAGAATGGGTCCGAGTACTTACCAATATATCATGGCAGTCACGTATATTGTGATTTCCAACAACTCCATTATTTTGTACCATTCTACAGCCTGTAAAGTGGCTTTTTTGGTGTGATGGTATCTGAATTGTGGAGGTGGCAAGATTTTTGGCTTCTGAATGAAATTCGAAATCTTTTTTTGAAAAAATGGCCACCTGAATTTGGTGAGACAGATTGAGGAAATCTTGAAATAGGGTAAGCATAAATTTGTCAAAATACTGCCGATAATTCAAACACAAATAGCTATTCCAAAACGCGGAACAGACAATCTCTAAGATCTCTATGCGTGTGATTAGTTGAGTTAGTAAAGTAATTGAATAGAATACGCAAGGCCTTCAATTTAAATTTTAGGCATTAAGATTTTGCAATAGTCTACTATTTAAGAAAATACAGCATGGTGGGTATTTAAAGCAGATAAATGTCTTTTGTTTTAAAAAGAAATATGTATTATGAACATGATAAAATATAATTTGTTTTTTAGCAGGGCACTTGTAACTATAATTTCTAACAAATATCCCCATCAATTATGCTTTGATGGACATCCACATAACAATTCTAAAATTGACGTTTCATGTGTGATGGGGAAGATTCTAACAGAGGTTGTGGAATTTAGCCTTATGCGTGTAAATTGAATCAACCTTGAAAGTTTCTAAAGCCTTTTCAAAAAATCAATTTTATGCATATGCAACAACCATGCATTCATAATACAACAGTTCTTTTGGGAATTTTGTCAAAAAATCCACTTTCTTGAAGAATTATAAAATAAAGACACAAATTTTGCTCAACAACAGATAAAACCTTCCATTCATTCAATGAAAATACAAAACCTTCTTGATCACAATCTTTTCTTGATCTCTTTTGTGTGACAAGTGTTTTTCTTGTAGATGAAGCTTGGCTCCTCTAGTTGTATCATCAACTTTTGCATGGTATCAAAGCGCGATCTTTGATCCTATAGGATCAATTGATCGAAGAGATTGGAGACAAATAATTTATTACAACTGCCTCAATAAATAGAGGTCTTAGATACATTGAAGAATACTAAATATATAGAAAATATTTCATGCATATTCATGCACAAGTGTAGTTAGCAACTCCATGCAAATTATATTTTCAGAGCACTTATTGCCTCAATAAATAGAGGTCTTAGATACATTGAAGAATACTAAATATATAGAAAATATTTCATGCATATTCATGCACAAGTGTAGTTAGCAACTCCATGCAAATTATATTTTTAGAGCACTTATTTTTAACTGCAGTTCTTCCCATGCAAAGTAGGAGAAATTACTATGACAACTTTTATATTTTGATAAATCCTATTTTTAGCTCATGTAGAAAATTGCATAAGACTCTAGTTAATCTCATGCGATGTGGGGAAATTATAGTTCCATCATTCTCCCCCTTAATTTTAACCACTAATGGATGCAACACAAAACAATGATATTATTTTGACTTTAATTGGATTTTTGAATTGCTGTGATGCAATATGTAAAAATCTTCATTTGACAAATTCTTTACCATGAATCCTTTAGAAATCCATGCTTGCTCTCCTCTTATAGAGGGTTTCATTCTTTTTAACAAAACACTACAACTTTTTTTAAGGATTTTATTCGATTTGACTTCCTCATAAATCAAAGGCTTCATCTTCTCTACAAGCATCTTAAAACATGGTAGATTATGGTAAATTTTTATGTGACTTTGATCTCCCTTGAGGATTGGCTCCACCTTTTCTATAGGTGGCTTCAAAATTTGTTACATTTTATTCCAATTTAAATCTTAAATGTCTTTCTAAGAATCGCCTTCACCTTTTTGAGGTGGTTTTAGTGCTAATAGCAGGTTTGACTTCGCTGGCTTTAAAATAACTTATCCCTTTCAACTTGGATAGATTCCCTTTTGTAAAGGGGGATTTCTTCACACTTGGACTGGTGGAAGCAGTGATCTTCTCTTTCTTTTACCCATGATCTATTTCTTGTCCAAAAATTCTCAAACCTAGATAATTTTCTTGAACCTGCTCTGGTAACAAATAAATAAATATAAAATAAATACACACATTTTTCTCAAGAGTAGATAAAAAATTGCATTCATTCAAATGAAATTACAAAACCTTCTTGATCACAAGATCAATGATCAGATGATCAGAGAGATCAAAGTTAAATAACTCATTACAATTGCCCCAATAAATAGAGGTCTCAGGACATTGAAGAATACTAAATATAGAAGAGATTTCATGCATATTCATGCACAAGTGTAGTTTGGAACTTAATGCAAATTATATTTTTAGAGCACTTGTTTTTAACTACAGTTCTTCCCATGCAAAGCAGGAGACATTAATGTTATAACTTTAATATTTAGATATCCTATTGTTAGCTCATGCATAAAATTACATAAGAATCTAGTTAATCTCATGCTAATGTGGGGAAATTATAATTCCAATACTGCCTTGCTTTTCTTGTAGAAGTTGTGGTTCAAGTTATTGATTACCTTTGTGAAACTTTCATGTGCCTTATCATTGCTTCAACATTTAACACATGTATGTCTATGTAGGAATTATTAAACACACCCCAATACTAAGATGGGGGTGAATTAGTCTTGAAAAAATATCAACACTTTATAAAACAATTCAAATTCAACTTTAAGTCTTGATCCAATTAGCAACAAAGAAAGATAAGAAATGAGCATACATGCACAAGAGAATGCCAGATTTACACGAAAACCCAAGAAGAGAAAAAAAAAAAGGATGAGAATTAACTCACACTGTATTAATAGTATTACAATTTATTTTAGGGTTCACTAGTGAAGGAATATCACTAGTCCTAGAAGGACTTGTAGGCTAAGGATCACTTTCTCAGGGTAAGATTCAAACTACTTTCTAAGGAGATTGGCCATCTCTAAGAAAGATACATGAATATTTGAGTTACAATAAATAAGCCTTCAATATCCCTGCATCTAATAATCTCCCTTGAATATACTTGCTCTTGAATCACTACCCCAAGCAAAAACTGTTGTCCATTTGGTGGAATTGATTATGTATTGCATTGATGTTTTGTCATTGATGTCAACACTAGCTGTTAGGATGCTTTACCGAAACCCTCTTGGTTCCAGTAGGTTGAGTAGTTTTTGGTTAACTTGGATCCGACATGATCCGGTTGACTTTGATATAATCTGGTGATGGAATTGACTTGTTTATAATGCTTATAATCATATTTGGTTAGTTGGTTTTGGTCTAGTGATTGGATGCTATCCTGCTTACTTAGAAGATTGGTTTCTGGTTTCGGCGAGGGTTTCACCAGCAGAGCTTTTGGTGGAGATCTTTGATGCATTGCATAATTGGTGTTGGTGCAGCTTCTGATAGAGTTTCAGGATGTTGTTGGTGATCATGTTTGAGACTTGGCGTTTGGAGATCATTGTTGAAGCGTGTGGACCTATACTTGGTCCTGGTTGATCAAGGTTATGGACCGACATTGTTGTAACGTGTGGATAGGACCTATTGTTGTATTTCCTGAGATGTCTTATGTATTGGATATTATTTGTTTTGATCCAAGGCCGACATGGTTTGTAATTATGTAATTGGTTTATTGTCTGGTAGCCGACCTAATTGTTTATGGTCGAGGTTTTGTATAAATAAGATGTAAGATCTCATTGTAGATCATCCTGGTTATTGTAAGAGGTCATGGTCAAGGAATGTAATGTGTGAATAATGTAATATCATTTAGACAGAGGAGTTGGTTGATCATTGGAGATCGAATTGGGTTTGTAAGAGGATTTAGTCCTTCGATATAGAGCTTAACTGGAATTGTACTCAAGCATAGGAGATGCTATCTTTTGTAGTTCAACACTTCTCTGGATTGTAGTCTGGATTTTTATATAGTCAGTGAGACTCCTTTTGTGATGAGAAGTGTGCTCTAGGTTGTTGACCTTCTTGCAAGTGCACGCCCCTTCATTGTAAATTTACATACTTACTATAGAAGTATTATCTAACTGTGGGTAGGCTTCCCACCGTGGTTTTTCCCTTTACCGGGTTTTCCACGTACAAATCTTGGTGTTGTGTGGATGGATTTTATTCTATGATTATTTTTTATGCTTAATTGGATTAACTGCTATTCCGGTATTATTGTTTTGAATTTCGGTATTGTTGTTTTAAATTTCTAATGCTTTCGATAATCTGTGACAATTGATTCACCCCCCCTCTCAGTTGTCTTTCGGTTATCTGAACTATCTAACAATTGGTATCAGATCTTTGGTCCTCTCTGCAGAAAGCTTAACCACTTGAGGAAGATCCTATGGCGACTAATAGTTCAAGTTCATCCAGTTCTTCTGGAGTTATCTTTAGAAGGGATATATCGAGGCTTGAAGGAACAAATTAGACAATATGGAATATTTGGATGGAGACTCATCTGAGATGTCTTAGCAAGGAGATTTAGGAGATCACATAGAATAATGTCACACCCTTTAATCCGGGATCTCGCAATCCTCCTCCGAAAAACCTAGACAAGGAGCTTGAGAATGATTGTAGAGAAAGAGAAGTCATCTTGTGTGCACTTTTTGATCAAAAAATTATGAGATTAACAGACAAATCATCTGGAAAGGCTATATGGGATAAATTGCAGACTCTTAATGAAGGTGACCCTATAGTGAAGATTGCTAAACTTGATGGTTCCTAGGTGAGATATGAAAACTTGAAGATGGATGAAGATGAAAGGTTTACTGCATTCATGGAAAGGGTAAATGAGATTGTTATGGGAATTCAATGTTGTGGTGGAATTCTGAGTGAAGATGAAATTGTTTCTAAAGTCCTGAGAGCCCTACCACTGGCTTACAAAATGAAGGCTACTACTATTAATAAGTTGAGAGCAATGACTAATACATCTATCAACAGAGATACTTTGGTTGGGAAACTATCTACTTTTGAGCTTGAGGAATTTGGACCTTCTGGAGTTGTGAAGACTGAACCTGCTTTTCATGCATCTACATCTACAACCGGTAAGCAAGATTGGAGAGCTTTATATGCAAAAGAACTAGAAGATATGAAGAGAGAAGATGATGAGTTTGAGCAACTTGAAGCACTATTTTCTATAAGAGTACCGAAAGGATCGATAAAAAGTAAGTATGAAGGAAAAACACCTTTTAAATGTTTTGCATGTAATAAGATTGGTCATTTTGCATCTAGATGTTTTGAAAGGAATTCAAGATTTGAAGAAAGAGTTAAAAGATCATTTAAACCTAACCTTGGATATTAGAACAAGTATAGATTCAAGAAAAACAAATACAAATCATGCTACATAGTAGATGAGAAAGACATTACTGATTCAGATGATGAACTAACATAAGACTCTGCTAGTGGATATGGCAATGGGAAAGAATGGGTATTCTTAGCTATCAAGGAAGATGATCCGGCACTGGAAGAGAATGTACTTGAGGAGAAGACACTTGCTGCTAAAATTGAGGATAAGGATGAATGGGTAATTGACAGTGGTTGTTCACATCATATGACTGGAGATAAAGGGAAGTTTCTGTCTTTGCAAGAAATTGATGGTGGACTAGTTAGATTTGGATATGACAAGGCATGTATGATCAAAGGAAAATGAACTATATCATTGGATGGTAAGAACAATACTGACAATGTTTATTATGTTGAAGGTTTGAAGCATAATCTTTTGAGTGTAGGACAATTGGTAGATAAGGGATTTCATTTACAGTTCAAGGATGAAAAATGCAAAGTCATTAATAGATCTGGCTTGGAGATTGCAACCGGTACATAGACAAAAGGTCACATATTTCATTTGAACTCCGGTGAGAAGACATGTTTGATTACACAAAATGGTGAGAGTTGGTTATGGCATAAAAGGCTGCATCATGTGAATTTTGATTGCATTGTGAAGATCAGTTCAACTAAGATTGTTAGAGATGTACCTAAGATTATGAAGCCCTATAATCCGGTATGCAAAGAATGTCAAATGGGTACACAGGTCAGAACCTCTTTTAGGAGTATACAAGATAAAGCAAGTGATGTTCTTGATCTTATTCATATTGATTTGTGTGGTCCTGCTAGAGTTAAAAAAATTCATGGTGATAGATATTTCATGCTAATCATTGATGATTATTCTAGAATGATGTGGGTTGCTTTTTTGAGAGAAAAATCTGAAGCATTTGAAAAGTTTAAAATATTTAAGGCTAAAGTGGAAACCGAGACATGATTGAAGATTAAATATTTGAGATCAGATCATGGTGGAGAATTCACATACGGTGAGTTTAATAACTTTTGTGACAAGCATGGTATTAGAAGACAATTTTTTGCTCCTCGGACAACTCAACAGAATGGAGTTGTGGAAAGGAAAAACAAAACTATCTTGGATGTTGCTAGAACAATGATGATGGAAGCTAATCTACCTCATATCTATTGGAGAGAAGCAGTTTACACATTCAATAGAACATCAAAGGAGAAACTGGTAAGACACCTTATGAATTATGGTTTGGAAAGACACCTATAGTTAAGTATTTTATAATTTTTGGTAGTAAATGTTATATCAGAAGAGATGATACTATTGGAAAATTTGATCCTAGAAGTGATGAAGGAATATTTATTGGTTATTCTAATGAAAGTAAAGCATATAGATGTTATAATAAGAGATTGCAGAGAATAGTGGAGAGTGCTAATGTCAAAGTAGATGAGCTGAGAAAAAGTCAAATCATAATTTATGAGAAGGAACCGGCAGTGGAAATGATTATATCTGAACCAGTAGCACCTTTACCAGAATAGAGAGTTGAACTAGTTACTCTAGCAACATTAGAGAATTCTATAGTAACTGAAGAATGAAGAAGAGGAACAAAGAGTCATAAGACTCCTAGGTATGTGAGATTGAATCATTCTGAAGATCAAATCATTGGGGATAAGAGCAATGGAGCGATGACAAGAAGAAGACTGGCAACTAATGAGTTATGTTTAATTTCACAAGTTGAATCGATATCAATAATTGAGGTATGTAAAGATAAATTTTGGTTAAAATCTATGGAAGAAGAGTTAGATCAGATTGAGAAAAATAACACATGGACTTTGGTTCCCCGGCCTAAAAATAAAAATGTCATTGGAACTAAATGGGTTTTTAGGATTAAATTGAATGAGGATGGTCAAATTATAGGGAATAAGGCTATATTGGTTTGTAAAGTATATTGTAAAAAAGAAGGAATTGATTATGGATAAAATTTTGCACTGGTAGCTAGGATTGAAGCTATAAGATTATTTCTTGCCTATGCTGCTTATAAAACTACAAGGTTTATCAAATGGATGTTAAATGTGCATTCTTGAATGGGGATCTTGATGAGGAAGTTTATATTGAGTAACTTGATGGTTTTTCACTATCAGATGATATTGAAATGGTTTATGGGCTAAGGAAAGATTTATATGGATTGAAACAAGCACCTAGAGCTTGGTATGCAAGGTTGGATAAATATCTTTTGAAGCTTGGTTTTACTAAGGGCAGTGCTGATAGTAATTTATGTTATAAAATCACTGATGATGATATACTAATTGTTGAAGTATTTGTTGATGACATTATTTTTGGAGGTGAAGATAAATTATGCATAGAATTTTCTAAGAACATGGAGAAAGAATTTGAGATGTCTATGATTGGTGAGATGAAATTTTTCTTAGGTTTGCAGATTACTCATATTGACAAAAGTATTTTTATCTGTCAAACTAAATATGCTAAGGAATTGTTGAATAAATTTGGTATGGGAGATTCTAAACTGATAAGTACACGTATGGTTACAAGTGAGAAATTGACAAGGAAAGATGTTTCTACATCGATAAATCCTACAAGATACAAATATATGATTGGAGGTCTACTTTATTTGACTCAGACTAGGCCTGACATTATGAATGTTGTTTGTATTGTTTCATGATTTCAGAGTGATCCTAGAGAAAATCATGAGATGGCAGTGAAAAGGATTTTTAGATACTTGCAAGGTACATCAGAGTATGGTTTGTGGTATCCTAAGGATGATAAATTTACTTTATGTGCATATACAGATGTTGATTGGGTTGGAGATGTTGATGACCGGAAAAGTGCTTCCGGTGGAGCTTTCTTTCTTGGAAAGAAGTTGGTTTCATGGATCAGCAAGAAACAGTCATGTACTTCTTTAGCTACTACTAAAGTTGAGTATGTTTTTGTTGCTACTAATTGTACACAAGTTTTAGGGATGAAGCAAATGTTGAAGGATATAAAGGTGGATTGTGATACACTGGTAGTTATTCACTATGATAACTCTACTGCTATTGATATATCAAATAATCCGGTATTTCATTCTAAGACAAAGCACATATCTATCAAGTATAATTTTTTGAAGGAGAGGGTCGAAGCAAATGAAGTTAAATTGGTTTATGTGAACACTAAAGAACAGATTGCATATATTTTCACTAAACCTCTATCCGAGGAATCATTTGAGTACCTGAGAGACAGATTGGGAGTTTCTACCCCTCCAATAGAGACTTGATTGATGCAGTTTGGAATCAGTCTGGCATACATCATCAGAGATACTATTCATTCCAGCATTGATGTGGGATGCTACTGCTCAAGGGGAGTAGTCATCTTTGAGATTCAAAGGCTTATGTTTTTTCTTTGATATTTTTGTCAGATTTTTGGCATTGATGTCAAAGGCAGAGAGATAGTGATGTGAAAAAGAAATTCAGAATTTTACAGAGTTATTATTCAAAGAGGGAGAGATATTGATATTCAGAGCTATATGCAGGAGATTGTTGGTTGTCTTCCTTAGGGGGAGACTTGTTTGGCATTTCTTGGTACTTAGATGTTTTTCACATCTAGTGTTGCCATCAATGCCAAAGGGGAAGATTGTTGGCCATTTGGTGGTATTGATTATGTGTTGCATTGATGTTTTGTCATTGATGTCAACACTAGCTTGGTGTAGGTGCACCTCATCAACAAGCATATCATGGCTTGAAGGATAGAGATTAGGACCCTAATAGTTGTCTTAGTGTGTCTTGTGTTTATGCAAGTTTGTTTCATATATTCAATAAACCCCACCATGTGAATCCATGTCACCAATTAGGCAATTTGATAAGCCAATTGGGACAATATGGTCAATAAGGGGTAGTAGAAGGTTTAATTTTGTGTTTGATAGGTTTTTGACATGTTTTAGGGGTTTTTGGTTGATCCAAGTGTGTGGATCCCCACCATAGAAAGTTTGACAACATTTTGTGCAAAATTGCAACTTTTGAGTACAAAAGTGCAACTTTTCAACATGCGGTTGGGGAAAGCCTTTCAATGGCTCCAACCTCCTCCAAATTCAGTTGGAAACTATTGAAGATTTGTATAAACCTTGTGGACATGATTCCCAAGGGGGTTGATGTTGTGGTTTGAAGTGGTGAAACAAATAAACACTGAAATACTAAAGTTTTTCCAGAAATTCTGAGTTTGCAGTGATTTTATGTGTTTGTATAGATTGAATTGAGTCACACAATTCATGAAGTAGATGGAGGAATGAAATATATTTGATTTGGTGGTGTTCGGAGACTTTGATTGTTTCTGTGTAGTGAGAACCCTCCATTTTTCTAACTGTTACCCAGAAAGTAAGGGTTTGGCTAGGGTTTTACTTGAAAATGGCCATATCTTGCATCTCCTTCCTCTAGATGTTAGTTCCTTTTGTGGAGTGAAATATTGGTCAATTTAAATTAATTTTTTCATGATTTCCAGGGAAGATTTGGTTGTGAGGAGAAAGAAGCAAAACTAGGTAGGCATCTCTATGTGACTACCTTAGGCAAATTTAGGATAGTCATCACAAAGAATTATAGCGGTGGATTCTAGGCATGAAACCCTAGAATTAGAGGTTACTAAATATCCCCCACATTCTCATAAAGTTGGTTTTGTAGTTGGGATACCGGTAATGGGGGTTTCTTTGTAAATTAGGCCTAAATGCCCTAATTAGGTCTCTTGGCCTGTAAAGGGTTCAGACTCTGAAAGTGCAGATCTGAGAAAACCATTTTGGGGATGATTGTAACTCCCAAAAGGGTATATGGAATGGTGAGTATTTTTTTAGGGTGTGTGGAAGATTTTGGAGTTAAGATCAATTTTATCGCCAAATAGGGGTACTAGCCTACAGGGTAGGTTTCCAAAGGAGGTATAGGGAATTGGAGTCTAAACCAAAAACCAATGCTTGGAACAGTCTCTAATGGCCATAAATGAAACAATTCCAAAGCCCCTAAGAGAAGGATTCATCGATGAGGCATGTTAGAGAAGTTGAAGTCATTTACTCACCTTGAGTAGGTGTTAGGCTTGAGTAGTGGGGAGTAGTTCAAAACCTTAAGATGTGGAGTCCTTCTTTGTAGGGCCATTCTTTTCATTTGAAGGGTCAGACCCTAACCTTTTGGAATTGTCCTTAGGTGTAAGGAGGCATCTGAATCAAGTGGTATCAGAGTGTAGGAGTGTTCTTTTGATATAAGAAGAAGACATGATGTCAGAAGAAGAGGGATCCCAAGATGTACCATCAAGAATGACCAATGCTGAGTTGAATGTCCTGGTGAAGAAGAAGATGGTAGAGAGAAGAGAAGTCAAGGCTGATAATTAGGCCTTGAGAAATGAAATGGACCGGTTGAAGAACAGAGTGGAGAGGGGAGAGGGAGACTCTGGAGATGTTGAAGAAGGAGATGAAGACAAGATCCCTAGGCAGGATTAACTGGAGGTTCCTGCAGACCAGAGGCCCCTGATGAGTGTCCTCAAGTCCATGGAAATAATAACAATGGATGTGAAGATGGTTCTGCCAGTGTTTGTAGGCAAGATGGATCCTGATACACTGATGGAGTGGATAGACTCCTTGGACAACGTTTTTGAAAGTGAAGACATACCAGAGCATCAGAGAGTGAAGATGGCCCAATCCAAAATGAAAGGGGTTGCATTGACTTGGTGGAATTTCATCCAAGATGAGAGGGTGAAAGAGGGAATGATAAAAGTGGCTACATGGAAGAAGATGATGGATTTGGTGAAGGAAGCCTATGTCCCAATGGACTACAATGTCCAATTGCATAGAAGAAGACAAAACTTGAAGCAGAAGTAGATGGACGTGAGTTCCTATACAGGGCAGTTCATGAAGTTGTGTGTGAGGACCAAGGTGAAAGAGAGTGAAGATGAGAAGGTGGCAAGATATCTCAATGGGTTGAGATTTGCAATCCAAGAAGATTTGAATCTCCACACCCCAGAGATAGTCCAAAAGTGCTTTCAATTGGAACTCAAGGTGGAGGAGAAGTTGAAGAGAAGGTAGGAACAAAATGGTAGAGGTAAAGGGAGATAGCAAAGAGGGGGAAGAGGCCCTTTCAGAGGTAGGGGAAATGGTTTTGGATACCAAGGTGACTCTAGTTAAGAAGGCAATAGAGGAGAGCAACTACAACCAAGGAGGGGGCTACAATCCAAGAGGGAACTTTAGGGGTAGAAGACCATCCTCTAGAGGAAGATCCCAAGGCAGAGGACCTCCTAGATGCTATAACTACAACCAAGAAGGGAACATGGCCAATAGGTGTCTGAAGAAGGCTTCTATCTCCATGGGAGAAATGAGAAGCAATTTGGTACAGGAATATGATTGTCAAAGTGTGGCAAGTGCAAACACCTACCAAAGTGTTAATGCTCCTGATAGCTATGGCTATCTTGAAAGAGGAGAGGCCTTGATGATGAGGAGAGTAGTAACCACCATGAAGGTACCTGAAAAGGAGCGTACACAAAGGAAATCTCTTTTCAAAACCACTTGCAAGGCAGGAGGAAAGGTATGGAAGATCTTGATAGACTCCAGATTCACTGAAAATTTTGTATCACTCGATATGGTAGAAAAGATTAAACTTAGAAGGCTGCCTCATCCTTACCCCTACAAGATCCCATGGCTCAACCAAGGTCAGCAAGCCGTGGTAGAAGAGTAGGCTTGGGTGGAGTTTCAGATTGGATCATATAAGGATATATTTCTATTTGATATAGACAAGATGGATGCATGGCATCTCTTATGTGGGAGACCATGGCAGTATGACTTGAAAGTTTATCATGATGGGGTGAGAAACACCTATTCAATCACCAAGGATGGTAAGGTGATAGAAATAATACCTCTAATAGAGGAAGAGATGGAATCAAAAGGGAAAGATGCCAAAGTGCTGATGGTAGAAGGAAAATAGTTCATGAAGGATATTGCAGAGAAAGGTGCAGTTTTCTATGCCCTCATGCCTAGTCCCAAGGTGACAAGGAAAGAGCAGTTTGTAGAAGAGAAAGGAGGACATAAACACATGGACTTTGTAGTAAGACAGTTGCTTGATAAGTACAAAGGAATCATCTTAGATGGAATGCCAAGATCCCTACCACCAGTGAGAGACATCAATCATTGCATAGATCTAATCCCTGGATCTACTCTCCCAAACAAAGCAGCATACAAACTCACTCCAGATCAAAATGCAAAAATGGAAAGGCAGATTGAAGAGTTGCTTGAAACATGCCTAATTGGCAAGAGCTTAATCCCATGTGCAGTACTTTCTGTCCTTGCACCCAAGAAAGAAGGTACTTGGAGGCTTTGCACAGACTCAAGGTCCATCAACAAGATAACTATAAGGTATAGGTTCCCAATCCCTAGGATAGAGGATTTGCTTGATTGCTTGGGGAATGCTAAATAATTCACCAAAATGGATCTAAAAAGTGGATGCCATCAGATTAGGATAAGGCCATGGGATGAATGGAAAATAGCTTTTAAAACCAATGAGGGGTTATATGAGTGGAAAGTCATGCCATTTGGGTTGTCTAATTCCCCTAGTACCTTTATGAGGTTGATGAATGAGATCTTAGTGGAATTTATAGGCAAGTTTGTCATAGTATACCTAGATGATATCTTGATCTTCAGTCACACAAGGGAAGAGCACCTCAAACATATAGATATGGTTCTCAAGAGCTTACATGAAGAGCAACTAATGATCAATTTGGATAAGTGTTTGTTCATGCAGGAGGAAATCATCTACTTGGGCTTTGTAATCTCACAAGGTGAGTTGAAAATGGACCAGGAGAAGGTAAGTGCTATACTATCATGGCCAACACCTAAGCCTATGAATGATGTCCAAAGTTTCCATGGTTTAGAAATTTTTTATAGGAAGTTCATAAGAGGATTTAGTCATGTTTGTGCACCAATGCTTGACACCATAAAAGGAGGAAAAAAGTGCAGGTTTAGTTGGACCAAGGAGGTAGATGATTCTTTTGAAACCTTGAAGAAGAAATTTGCAGAACAACCAATCCTTGCCCTACCATATTTTGACAAGATATTTCAACTGGAATGTGATGCAAGCCACATGGCTATTGGGGTAGTGCTCAGTCAGGAAGGAAGGCCAATTGCTTTTTTTAGTGAAAAGCTAAATGATGCCAAGAGGAGATACTCATCCTATGATTTGGATATGTATGCTTTGGTTCAGTCATTGAAGAAGTGGAGGCACTATTTATTGCCTAGGGAGTTCATATTTTTTACTAATAATCAGGTACTCAGTTTCATAAATAGTCAAGAGAAGTTAAACCACCGGCATATGAAGTGGGTAGAGACCCTACAAGCCTTCATCTTCACCCTCAAACACAAGAAGGGGGTCAAGAACAAAGTTGCAGATGCTTTGAGCAGAAGGGTCTTAACTGTCAACCAAATAAAGATGGAGAGTGTTGGTATTGACTCCTTGAAGAATATGTATGATGCTAATGAAGACTTTGGAGAGATATACAAGGTATGTGAAACTTTTGGTGAGAGGTATCATATTGAGTTTTCTGAATTTCTGACACAAGATGGATTGTTATTCAAAGGAGGATAGTTGTGTATTCCTAAGTGTTCCATGAGGTTAAATAACATTAGGGAGAAACATTGTGGAGCTATGGCAAGTCATTTTGGCCTTGAGAAGACCCCAGACCTTGTGAAGAGACACTATTATTGGCCTAAGTTGTAGACAGGTGTAAGGAAGTTTGTGGAAACATGTGTAATATGTCAGAAAGCCAAGGGGAATTCCACTAATGCAGTTTTGTATCAACCCTTACCCATTCCTTCTAGGCCATGGGAGAGCATAAGTATGGATTTTGTGTTGTGTCTGCCTAGGACAAGGAGGGGATTTGATAGTGTCTTTGTAGTGGTGGATAGGTTAAGTAAAATGGCCCATTTCTTTCCATGTAAGACTTCTTGTGATGCCTCATATGTTGTAGGCATATTCTTCAAATAAATAGTCCGGATACATGGATTGCCTCTAAACATTGTTTTAGACAGAGATGTGAAGTTTATAGGTCACTTTTGGAGGACCCTTTGGAAGAAGTTGGGAACTAACCTAGCTTTCTCATCAACCTACCATCCTCAAATAGATGGGAAAACTAAAGTTGTCAATAGGTCACTGGGAAACCTATTAAGATGTTTGACAAGACAACATGGAGAAAAGTGGGACAATATAATGTCACAGGAGGATTTCTCATACAGTCACAATATAAATAGGAGCACAAGGAAGTCTCCTTTCCAAATTGTGTATGGCATCCACCCAAGGGGAGTATTGGAGTTAAGGGATTTTCCCAAGGAATATCCCATTAGTGCAGATGGTGAAGCTTTTGCATCAGCCATCAAGGAGGTACATGACCAATTGAAGTCTCATCTCCAACAATCTGCAGTGAAGTACAAGGCCTATGCTAATAAGAAAAAGAGGGATGTGCAGTTTAGTGTTGGGGATTTGGTATGGGTACATATGAAGAAGGAGAGACTCCCAAGGGGTAAGCACACCAAACTCATGTAGAGGAAGATTGGACCATGTCAGATTTTGAAGAAATGTGGACAAAATGCTTATGAAATCCAACTTCCTTCTGATCTTGGATTATCACCCATTATTAATGTGTGATCTTACACTTTTCAAAGGTAGTGACAATGAAGTGAAGGAACCAATGCAGGTTGTAGCAGACAATGACATTCCAAGGCATGAATCACCTAAGTTGAGAAAAGTGTTAGACACTAGAGTCAAAAATAAAACAAGGAATAAGGAGTACATTGAGTACTTGGTGGCTTGGTAGGACAAACCAGACTCTAAGGCAGTTTGGATGACAAATAAACAAATTTCCAACCATGGTGCAGACTTACAAACTCTGATCTCAAGAGCGCTTGAGATCTCTTCTTTCAAGGAGTATGGTGTAGGTGAACCTCATGAACAAGCATATCATGGCTCAGAGGATGAATATTAGGACCCTAATAGTTGTCTTAGTGTGTCTTGTGTTTATGCAAGTTTGTTTCATATATTCAATAAACCCCACCATGTGAATCCATGTCACCAATTGGGCAATTTGATAAGCCAATTGGGACAATGTGGTCAATAAGGGGTAGTAGAAGGTTTAGTTTTGTGTTTGATAGGTTTTTGACATTTTTTAGGGGTGTTTGGTTGATCCAAGTGTGTGGATCCCCACCTTAGAAAGTTTGACAATATTCTGTGCAAAATTGCAACTTTTGAGTACAAAAGTGCAACTTTTCAAAATGCGGTTGGGGAAAGCCTTTCAACGGCTCCAAAATCATCCAAATTCAGTTGGAAACCTTTGGAGAGTTGTATAAAACTCATGGAAATGATTCCAAAGGGGTTTGCTGTTGTGGTTTGAAGTGGTGAAGCAAATAAACACTAAAATACTGAATTTTTCTCAGAAAGTCTGAGTTTGCAGTGATTGTATGTGTTTGTATGGATTGAATTGAGTCACACCATTTATGGAGTAGATGGGGGAATGAACTAAGTTTTATTTGGTGGTGGTTTGAGACTTTGATTGTGTCTGTGTAGTGAGAACCCTCCATTTCTATGACTGTTACCCAGAAAGTAAGGGTTTGGCTAGGGTTTTACTTGAAAATGGCCATATCTTGCATCTCCTTCCTCTAGAAGTTAATTCCTTTGGTGTAGTGAAAGATTGGTCAATTTAAATTAAGGTTTCCATGATTTTTTGCAAGGAATATTTGGTTGTGAGGGGAAAGAAGAAAAACTAGGTAGGCATCTCTATGTGACTACCTTAGTCTTCTATATAAGGAGATGCTTCCTTCATTATCAACTCGGACTCCTCAACTACTATTCGACTACACTAGCATTCGAACTTTCATATGCGATCAAGTTTACTTGAAACCACATTTCCGTTCTTTGTTGAGCTCTTGTGCACATATAAAATTTGAGAGCAAATATATCAAGCAAGATCAATGGAGATAGGAAGAATGGAGATCCAAACCCTATTGGACATGTGATGGTATAATCTTTGTGATTTCATTTTATTTGCATTGTCTTAGGTAATCTTCATATGTTATGGTGGATCTTTATTGATTGTTAGGCTAGGGTTTTGTGGTTGAATTCATTTAGTCTTTCAATATTTTTGTTATCCATTTTCACCATATCAAAATTTGGACACAAGGAAACCCCATATGAAATTTGGGGGCAACACACTAGAACAAACTCATGACATGCCTGTAGAGTATGGTATACAAGGAAAAAATAGATATTCCATTCCTCATCATGAATTTATACCAAGTGGTCCTTATATGCAACATCATTGTAGACCTCCTCCATATGAACATGTGTATGATCAATAACATCCATATATGCAACATGCTCCTCATCCACCCGGTGGTTCAGGCATGGGATATGGTCCAAGAAGTCTATCTCCACCTAAGAACAATTTGGAGCAGCAAATTAAGAACTTACAAAAGAAAATGGAGGACATAAATACACTGAAGCCAACTTACACAATGAGAGACATATGTCCCTATCCATTTGACAAAAGCATTCCAATGCCTCCATTTCCTACACACTTTGTGACACCTAAGTTTGATAAGTACATAGGAAAAGGGGATCCTAAGGCACATATATGATAGTTTTTCATAGCTTGCATTGAGGTAGCAGTAGAAGAGACATATTTGATGATATTATTCCCATAGAGCTTAGGTGATCAAGCTATGGAATGGTTCTCCCAACTCCCACCTGGAATTAAATCATGGGGTGACTTAGCAGAGGCATTTATCCAACATTTCTCATACAACATAGAGACAAACATATTAGTCACCACTTTGTGCAACACCAAACAAAAGGATGGGGAATCTTTTTCATCATTTTTACAAAGATGGAGGAACCTGGCCAACAGATGCTCTTGTGAAATTCCACAAAAACAAATGGTAGAGATGTTCACCCAGAATGTTAACAAAGACATTGGTTATGACTTGAGAAAAGCTTGTTTGTCCACCTTCAAGGACGTTATTGAAAAAGGCTTAGCAACAGATAAGGTCCCAATTGAACAAGGTGTCATCAAAATATTTAAAAAAAAAAAAGAGGACTTTAAAGGAAAAGACAAGCCAAGAATTTGGAATAAAAAAAAGAACACAATTAATGATGGTGTTGTTGATGCCAATACAACACAAACCAAAATTGTTTTTTCTGGATCAAATTCTACAAACAATCAAGTGAATAATCAAACAACTTCAAAGTCATGAAGGAAGTACACTCCATTGGGAGAACCACTTGAATCAGTCTTCAAAAAGATAGTGGCAAACAAGATAATAACAATTCCAGATTTGCCTCCATATGAGCCAAAGGTTAAACCAAATTGGTGGAATGATGATGAGTATTGTGAATTTCATAAGAGAAAGGGTCATAAAACAAGAAATTATCATTGACTAAAGAATATCATACAAGATCTCATTGATAGAGGTGACATTGAGATTGAAGGACACAAATCCAATCAAGAACATGAAATGTTTAAAGAACCATTCCCAAAACATGACAAGGGAAAAGCTAAAGCCATAGATGACCAAACCAATTATACTAGAGCATCCTATAACTATGATTCAACTGTCAATCACATTTTGATAGACCATTATGTCTCTACCATTATCATCAAGGACTAAACACCTGATAATTCTACCCAAAGACCGAAGATTGTCATAAAAGGCATTGGATCTTGTTTCAAACCTACCTCTAAATGTAATGTCACAACTCATTGAGGTAAATTCACCTTTCAAGGTGCTCCAGATAAAAACACTGCTTCCTCATCAACCAAACTAGAGTATGACCTTGTAGAGAAGTTAGGGAAGACACCCGCACTTATCTCCATCCTTGAGCTCTTACGCATATCCCTCGCACATAAAGCCATTGTTGACAAAATCTTGAGAGACACTTCTGTCCCTACTAGTCTGAACATGGACCAGTTTCAAGCCATGGTGAGATACCTTTCCGTTCCACACTCCCTCACATTTATAGAAGCTGATGACACCTCCATGAGCCAACCACATAATGCACCTTTACACATTGAAGCCTTCCTACACAAACATCAAATAAAGCGAGTCTTGATAGATGGAGGAGTAGGTCTAAACATTTGTACATTGAGCATTATTAAACAATTGGGATATTCTGATAAAGCTATGAATTATACAAACAAAATTACCATCAAAGCATATGATGATGAAGAGCATTCATCCAAAGGCATAGTCACATTACCTCTCAGAGTTGGGCTAGTTACAAAGGATGTGGTTTGTCAAGTCCTAGACCTGGATCTTACATACAATATATCACTAGGACGTCCTTGGATTCATGAGATGAGGGCAGCCCCATCTATATACCACCAATGCATTAAGTTTCCTCACAATGGAGTTGAAATAACAGTTAATGGTGATCCTAATCCATTCATATATTGCAATAACTTGAGACCAAAAACTGAGAGGATCATTCCAAGTAATAGAGAAGTTGTCCCTTCTTCTGCATACATTGATCCTGAATCATTAAAACCTTTGACATCAAAACAAGGGGAGCTTAAAGGGAAATATCAGGACAAAGGAATGGGTGAATACACTTTGAATCAAACCATGTGCTTACAACAAGTTACGAGTTCACCAAAAGAATATGGACGACCACATCCTTCTAAACAGGTATCCATCATTGCACTCAAATGGGATCCTACTATCTTCCAAAAGTGGGGTGAAGTGGAGGAAGAAGATTTATACAAAATGCTTTACAAAGATCCTGAAAAGGATACACAAGATCACATCAGCATACCATGTGAAAAATATGGCAAAGGATTCAAGATCCTACAAAAATTTGGGTATGATGGCAAAAGTCCTCTTGGCTTAAGAAAGGAAGGCATCATTGAACCTTAACAACCTAAATTGACATTAAAAAAGGAATGCTCGAAAGGACTTGGTTTCATGTCTCCCAAGGTAAATATTCGAAAGATAGGAGAAGCATTACAAATCAAAGTTGCGAAAAATCAACAATAGAATCGCTATTCCACAGACTCCAATGAATGGGAATGGGAATCAGACAAATCCTCCTATGACTATGAACTCACTAAGACATTCAGAGAACCAGGTGAACCCACAGAAGAAGAGGAATTTTATAGAAAATTCAAAGTTGGTCAAGAAACAACCCCTAAGGATCTCACACAGTCCTTGCCTCTAGGTTCTAGGTCGAAATCACAAAGAATGAGGACACCCATCCCAGAATGCGCTACTAGTGATGACAATTTGGATTTGTTCACAAATCGAGATAGATGAGGAGAGTGCCAATGATGACCTTGATAACTACCTTGACATACCTGAATATAACTACATCTTCACCCTTGGTCCCACTGACTTTGACAAAATTGAAGGCCTTCCCCTTGTTCACCACCAACTTATTGACTGGGACCATGAAGGACCTATAAAATTTGACACATTTGAAAATGATGAAGCCTTTATCAACTATCTAGGCATACGAGATGATCTTCCTGCTAGGGACCATAAGGCAGGATACACTATAGAACTCAACAACATGGCATATTTTGGTGAGGGTGTTGGGCCTTCCAGTCACAAAAACATAAAAATAAAAACAAATCAAGGGTCTTATGATGAAAACCACATTGTGGCACTGTCTGACCCCGAAAAAGTAAAAAGAAAGGATGTATCTGAAGGTGAAAACCTCTCAGAGGCACTCAAAGATGAAAGGCTCGACATTCTCCCAGCATCATATGAAGAAAAATCATCTATGTTAGTGGAGGAGACCATCAAAACAAACATTGGTACAGAAGAAATTCCACATAATGTATTTATGGCACAATCTTTGACAGAGACAAAAAGACCAAAGCTCATAAGTTTTTTCACGGAGCGACAAATCAATTTTGCGTGGTCATATGTTGATATGCCTGGACTGGATCCAGATTTGGTAATGCATCATTTGATAGTGAAATCGGGGGCAAAACTAGTCAAACAAAAGTTAAGAAAGATGCATCCACAAGTGGCATTATTAGTCAAAGCAGAGCTTGAAAAATTATTGAATGTAGGATTCATACGCCCAATTGATTATCCTGAGTGGATCTCCAACCTAGTGCCTGTTAGCCAACCAGATCATAGCATTAGAATATGCATAGATTTCAGAGACATCAATAAAGCTTGTCCTAAGGATGATTTTCCATTGCCAAATATCGACCTGATCGTAGATCTCACAGCAGGTCATGCGATGTTATCTTTAATGGATGGGTTCTCTGGCTATAATCAAATAAAAATCACATCTGAGGATCAACACAAAACAACATTTACTTGTCCTTAGGGAACTTTCTGCTGGAATGTCATGCCCTTTGGGCTAAAGAATGCAGGTGCTACATACCAAAGAGCCATGACTACTATATTTCATGATCTCATGCATGTTACTATGGAAGATTATGTTGATGACCTCTTGGGAAAATCAATAGACAAAGATACACATTTGGACATACTTTCAGTTGTTTTTAATTAGTTGGAAAAATACAAAGTAAGATTAAACCCCAAGAAATGTGTCTTTGGAGTAACCTCCAGGAAGCTCCTGGGATTCATTGTTTCAAAAAGGGGAATCAAAGCTGATCTAGCAAAAGTCAAAGTCATCCTAGAGATGCAACCACCAAGAAATATCATTCAACTTTGATCTTTGCAAGGGAGACTCCAGTCCATATGAAGATTCATAGCACAACTTGTAGATAAATGTCATCCTTTTCAGCACTTTCTACACAAAAACATCAAATTCAAATGGGATGATAACTATCAACAGGCTTTCCAGATACTCAAAGATTATCTTCTGAATCCACCAGTCTTGATGCTACCAGTTTCGGATCAACCCCTATTATTATACATATCTGCTACTTCAACAACACTGGGGGCACTCTTAGCTCAATGAGATGCTAAGGGTAAAGAAGAGGAAGTCTACTACATCAGTCGTACTTTGGTGGGATATGAGCTAAACTACACACCAATTGAGCATGCATGTCTTGTTGTTGTCTTCACTTCGTAGAAATTACAACATTACATGCTAACTCATAAAACTAAGTTGGTCACAAGGATCGATCCATTGAAATACCTTCTAATAAAGCTACGCTTACCGATCGACTAGCCAAATGGGTGATGCTCTTGAGTGAATTCAACATTGAGTATGTGGATAGAAAAACAATTAAAGGACAAGCTATCGCAGATCAATTAGTAGATGCTCCTGTGATAGATGATACTCCTCTAACTTCAAAATTTCCAGATGAATCCATCTTGACAGTATCACACACAAAGCCTTGGCAACTATACTTTGATGGCTCATACACATAGCATGGTGTGGGAGTTGGCATCCTCTTCATCACACCTCAACGGGATTCCATACCAAAATCATATCGATTGTCATTTCCTTGCACTAATAACATAATAGAATACAAGGCATTAACAACTGGATTATGGATTGCAGTTCAGTGGAAGATTTAGGAACTCCATGTTTTTGGGGACTCTCAACTTGTAATTCGTCAAGCAATTGATGACTTCCAAACAAAAGATGAAAAATTAATGCCTTACAAAAAAATGGTGGATGACCTGAAACAACATTTCACGAGCTTAGACTTTAAATAGATACCAAGAGAGTAGAATCGAGCCACAGATGCTATGGCTACTATTGCTTCACTAATCGATCTACCACAAAATGAAACCCGCTATGAGTTCTTGGTGGATAACCTTTTGGTTCCCTCATATGAGATCACTCCTACTGAGATGATATGTGTTGTTGGTCCTGATTCCCATTTATATGGTTCCATTTTTACATACCTTCGCAATAATACCCTTCCTCCTGACTTATCAAACAACCAATGTCACACTTTCATTCACCAATGCTCCTGATACGTCATTTTAGCCGACATCCTATACCGTCAAGGTCTAGATGGCACTCTCCTTAGATGTTTGGAAAGGGACGAAGCTCAAATTGAGTTACATGAAGTTCATGAAGGGATATGTGGCCCACATTCTAGTGGTCCTACCTTAGCCAAAAAGCTCACCAGGACTGGATATTACTAGCCCAATATGGAAAAAGACTCATATTAGTTTGTCAATGAATGTAGGTAGTGTCAAATTCATGGAGACCTCATTCATGCACTAGCACAAGAACTTCAACCAATTGCGACTCCTTGGCCTTTTTGTCAATGGGGACACGATCTCATAGGCAAGATTCACCCTCCTTCCTCCAATGGCCACAAATTCATCATCACTGCCACAAAGTACTTCACAAAATGGATCGAAGCCGTACCTCTTACACAAGTCACTGGAAAATAGATTGCTACATTCATTCTTAATTACATCATTTGTCGATATGGTATTCCAACTTCCATCATCACCAATAACGGGGTGTCCCTTTAAAAATCAAGATGTTTGTGAACTTTGTGATTGCTTCCATATTACCCATCGTTTCTCCACACCTTATTACCCCCAAGGTAATGGCCAAGCTGAGGCATCTAATAAAGCCATTCTTAAAATTCTAAAAAAGATAGTTGATGACGCTGGCCATAATTGGCACATCCAACTTAATCCCGCACTTTGGGCTTACTGCACAAGCGTTCGCACACCTATTGGAGCTACACCTTATTCACTTGTCTATGGCGCTGAAGCTATCTTGCCTATTGAGGTTGAGTTACCCTCTTTACGAGTCTCTTTGCAAAACATTATCAGTAATGAAGACTATAGGGTCTCTTGCTTACAAGAACTTGAGCTATTGGATGAACGAAGACAAACTGCTTTTAATCATCTCAAGGCTTATCAACAATGAATGAGTCATAGTTACAATCATAAGGTCAAGCCTCACACATTTGAGGTAGGGGACTTAATTCTTAGAGAAAATCCTAAAAATCAACAAGACAGAGAGAAGAAGGGCAAGTTTGAACCAAACTAACTTGGTCCTTACATCATCACAACAACCTATGGATCTGGTGCATATCAGCTCTCAACTACAGATGGCAAACCTTTGGAGGATCCTATCAATAGAATACACCTTTGCAAGTTTTACACATAGCTCTTCAGAGTATCCTATTTCAAAAAGACAAAAAAAAATCATAAAAATAAAAAAATCATTACTTGGTGAAAACCTGGCAAACAAGCACCTTGCGACACACAAAAAAAAAAGTAAAGAAAAAAACATTTCGTCCAATGGTGAAAACCACTTTGGTGGCACCCTGGGCAAGTACCATGGTGAAAACCGGGTCACCGACACCATGTGTAGAAACATTGATCCTCCCTCCTTCAGGATTCCATTTCATCCTTCACTTTGCACACACTCACAACCTATTCATTCATCATAAACTTTACCCATTCCCATCATAGCTTGTTATTGATCTATCCAAGATTGGTTAAGCCATTCATAATAAACATTCCTTTTTCACTCCTATCCATCCATAATAAATCAGCTCCTATCTGTGGCTAAGGCAAATCCTACATCAAGTGATGGGTGTGGAACTAAGAGCATCACATGTTCTAAGGAGTACAATTTCTTCAAGTTTTCTTCAGTCTATCCGCACACAATGCGCAATAAAACAACACTTGCATCGCCAATCCACAATAAAGTCCTATCTTCTCTGCAATAAAGTATCAGTTGCATGGATTCAGTCAGTTTTAGATGAGAGACAACAACAACAATGGGTTTCAACAAATCAAATCTTTCAATAGACTCAGACAACACTATGGTTCAATGTTATCTATCCTTCTGTGAAATTAAACATTGTGACCACAATCAAATAGACTTATACAAGTGACAAGAGACACTAAACTTGAGGACTATAGTGGATGTTGGTGTCGAGTCTTGGTTTTCTTTGGATTTTATCTTTTTGGTGACATATCTTTTAGCTTTTCCAGGATGTCTCTGACTAGAGATTTTATCTCCAAGATGTCTTTGACTAGAAAGGTGAGGATGGGGTATCGTCACCTATTTTTCTTTGTTGTTTGTAGATTGTCTCTTAGTAATGCTATGACTTGTCCAAGGATATGAGGACATTGTGGGTCTAGTATGAACTAGGGCATTCCTTGTTTGCAACTGTCTTATCTCCATGCAAACAGGTACAATGACTTTTTGGATCGAACCTATGTCTGGATTGTCATAACCTATTTTTCCATAATAGAGCTCAATGACGATAATGCACAAGAAGCCCTTTCAATTTCATATCTTTTATCTTCCATCCCCCTTTCTTGATTGACTTCCATCATCCTTCTTGAGTCCGCATAGCCTGCTATTACATGACTACGTATAATGACACACCAAAAATATTTGCATTTTATGTAGTTTGCACCTGCATCATCACATGTTAGCATATAATAATTTCATACATACATATAGATATCACAATTGCATCACATCCTGCACACAACACATATTAGCATATTTTACATTCTTATCATATTCATTTGCATGTCATACATCCACATTTGCATATGCATAAAACATTAAAAACATAAAAAACAAAAATATTGCATTTCATCATATACATATTTGCATCCATATCATAAGCATCACATAGAAATATACATCACATAGATACACATGCATATAGCTACCGCAAGGATGAATCTCATATATATAATCATAAGTGTCATGATACAATGATGTCAATATCATATGGCTACAATCACCCGAAGGTGTCATCATACAAAATGGTACAAAAACTGATACATAGGGAGTCCTCTAAGGCTATGATGAATTCCTTCCCTTGGAGCTGCTTGGCCTCGACTGAGTCTGAGCCCTAGAAGGACCCACCCTAGGATCATCTCTCTTGCCCCTTCTATCTGGTGGTGGTGGAGGACCCATGACCTCACCGCTAGATGCCTGTCTCCTGTCCCTCCCTCTAGTGGTCATTGCTATCCGTCCCCAGCTCGCAGAACATAGGTGTATCTAGCTCCTATGTCCTCTGATGCTTGTCTCCCTACCCTCAATGTTGTCTCAGCCTCTATATAATTCTAGATAGCCTGATCCCTCTCCCGCTTAGTGTCCATCGCCTGTCTCCTGAGCCTATCCCTCTCTTGCTCAGTGTCCATCAGCTGTCTCCTGAGCCTATCCCTCTCCCACTTGAGATCTTGGATCTCATCTACCTATCCCTGGTAGACCTCCCTCAACTCCAACAACTCATCCTCCTCCTCTCCCTCCTCACCCTATGGTTGCTCCTGTGGCTTCCCCTGTCCCTATCCCTGTCCCTGTCTGGGAACCTGTACTGCTGGTACCTGTAGAGGCAACCCACCTCTGCCCCTCACCATGTGAGCCTACCAACACTACCTCTCCTCTCCACCCTCCCATTGTGGAGCCACTCTCCTCTCTCCTACCATTCCCTGCCTCCTCCATTGGCCTCTACCTCTACCATCTCCATCATCATCCCCATCCCCTCCGCCATCTCCATCTATCAGCTCCCCTAGATCTGTCAACTGTGGAAATGGATGCTCTACCCAATATGCAGTATGCTTTGCATCCATCCCTGCATCCTCTATCTCTGGCCACATATAGCAAGGTAAGGGAATCATCTCTACCAGTTGCATCACTGCCTAATCATATGACAAAAATGGCCCAAAGTGTGCCTGATCCCTCACTGTCCGAGCATACACCTCAAAACCCCATGGCATCTATTGTATCCTGCCAAATTGCCTACCCACCCTGTCCACCAACTACCTCTCAAGCACATAGGGTGTCCATCCAATTAGATATCTGCTCTTGAATGTATATGGAAGCTCTACTGCATCATCCTCCCACTCTTTGCCCTCTCGGTATGGCCTCCATACTACAACGTCAATCTCATCAATGACCCTGTGCCAGTACTCTAATCTCCCAATCCATGGCTACGATGTAATCATGTCATATAGATGCACAAAACTGCACCCATGGTCCCTGCCTCTAAAGTGAATCAGTCATGTAACTGACAGATACTCATAAGCCCACACCTGCAACAATGTCACTCTGCAACCTAATCCTACTGATCCATGGTATACAAACTGATGAAGCTCATAATATAAATGTGCTAGAAGACATGGTCCCCATGCAAAACTGGTATGTTGTGTCTCCAATGTACTCCCCCAACCCATAGCCAATCCTCGTGTCACCCTATCAGTACAAAGGAACCCACTAATCACTCCTGCCAATACTGCTGGTAGTGCTAATCCAGTCTGTGTCATCGTATCCCATGCCTCGTGTCTAGCCCTCATCTCCAGTCCTAGATCCTGGAACACTCATCTCAGTGCATCTTTGTCTCTATCTCGATCATAGGGTACTAACTCCCCATCGATCAGTATCCTTGGTATCCTGTAAACATCCTCTAAGGTGACTGTCATCTCACCCACCGACAAATGAAATGTACAAGTCTCTGAGTGCCATCTCTCAGCCAGCGCAGTCAACAACCCCATGTTCACCCAAAACTCAGGCACATATAAAATATGTCACAAGCCCATAACCTCAATCGCTGCCCTATCCTCAAATGTCTGCTCTGGTCATAAACTCTGAGTTGATGGGAATCTCTCCTGTGAATCTAGCATAGGTAGGTACTCCTGCAGTCAAGCAAATCAACTATGTCAGTCAAAGTGGCACACCATGTTCATCACAAAATGTTGCTTATTATCCTAAGTTCTTATGGAACTCTATCCTAGTGACACTCACTGTTCATCACAAAGTGTTGTTGTTTATCCTAGTGGTACTCCCTGTTCATCACAAAGTACTACGTGTTTGCACTCTCTGTTCATCACAAAGTGCTACTCACTTTTGCACTCCCTGTTCATCACAAAGTGCTTCTCTTTTTAGTACTCCCTATTCATCACAAAGTGTCTCGATCTATCCTATCCTAGGGCTCTTCTTGAGTGTATCCTCTTGAGTAGTTTCCTAATTAGCAACGTATGTTCTATCACATAATTATTAATCCTAGCCCTATCTACTATCCTAGTCTTCCCTAGAGGACCTACTTGAGTGTATCCTCTCAATATCTTATCCAATCAACAATGCATGTTCATCACAAAACTACCAATTTGGCCTAGAAGACACAATCACACATTTCAAACATAAACGCGCTTACATACTGCATAAACGCGCCTGCTCTGCACAAACATGCCTGGCATACATAGACATGCCTCTACTCTACACAAACATGCCCATACAACATAAACACACTTGCATAATGTAGACATGTTCGCATTTGACATAAACACCTTTGCATTCATAGACGCGCCTGGCACAAACACAGATGCGCCTAGCCAACCCAAACGCGCCTGGCACCGGCATAGATGTGCCTTAGCATTTTTTGACCCCGCTTGACATATTCCAAAAAGCATTAAATGCACTACCTAGCATGTATTTATGAAAAAAATTGATGCGATAAAGTACAAGGAGGTTTTGTGGTACTTACCGGCTCTCCTGCATCTGCTGGCCTCTGAAATTGGTGAACATGGTCGAATCTATGCACCAATGCCATTGCTGTTGACTGCTTCTACTCTATTTTCTCTCTGCACTCTGATCTCTTGGATGTGTGGATGACAATGAGGATGTTTTCCCCTTGTGGTCTATTTTATAGACTGCCCTAGCCCTACCCTAGTCTCCTGTGTTAGTCTTTTTTATCCCGTGACTCTGTCACTCTATCCTATCCGGTCAGTCCATTGTAGCCTTTCTTTCTTATCGAGAGATTGTCTATGATCTTTTCAGACATATTCATCCAATCTCTCGAGGGGGCATATCATTCCCATCTTGGGGCAACTTTGTATCATTTCATCTTATCTTCTTTGAAACAACGCTACAAGCTGCATTGTCTCAAAGAGGGGCAAAATGTAGACAGCTAAAATTGTCAAGTCTAATTAAATAAATATCTTTATTTATTTAATTATCTTAACCTAATTCTTCTATTAATTGAATGAATCTTTATTTATTTAATTAATTCATTTATCCTCTTCTAGCCTTATTTCTCATTTAAATAAATACCTTTATTTATTTACATTTTCCTTTTCCTAAATTAAATAAATATCTTATTTATTTAATTGATTCCACTTCCTCTATTAATTAATTAAATCTTTATTTATTTAATTAATTCATTAACCTTTTCTACCCATGACACATGTCATTCATCTCTTAATTCCTACACTACCTACCCTCTCATTATTTTATTATTTTCTCTACCTACCCCTTAATCATAGCCGACCATTTATCTTTTACACATCTCAATCTTATCCCTCCATTTCTTATAGTGTCTTCTATATAAGGAGATGCTTCCTTCATTATCAACCCAGACTCCTCAATGACTACTCGACTACACTAGCATTTGAACTTTCATATGCGATCAAGTTTACTTGCAACCACATTTCCATTCTTTGTTGAGCTCTTCTGCACATATAAAATCTGAGAGCAAATATATCAAGCAAGATCAATGGAGATAGGAAGAATGGAGATCCAAACCCTATTGGACAAGTGATGGTATAATCTTTATGATTTCATTTGATTTGCATTGTCTTAGGTTACCTGCATATGTTATGGTGGATCTTTATTGATTTTTAGGCTAGGGTTTTGTGGTTGAATTCATTTAGTCTTTCAATATTGTTGTTATCCATTTTCACCATATACAGATGCTATCCTGCTTACTCAAAAGATTGGTTTCTAGTTCTGGTAAGGGTTTCACCGACAAAGATTTTGGTGGAAATATTTGATGCATTGCATAATTGGTGTTGGTGAAGCTTCTGATAAAGTTTTAGGATGTTGTTGGTGATCATGTTCAAGACTTGGCATTTTGAGATCATTGTTGAAGCGTGTGGACCTATACTTGGTCTCGGTTGATCTAGGTTATGGACTGACATTGTTGTAACGTGTGGATAGGACCTATTGGTGTATTTACGAGATGTCTTATGTGTTGGATATTATTTGTTTTGGTCTAAGGATGACATGGTATGTAATTATGTAATTGGTTTATTGTCCGGTGGCCGACCTGATTGTTTATGGTCAAGGGTTTGTATAAATAAGATGTAAGATCTCATTGTAGATCATCATGGTTATTGTAAGAGGTCATGGTGAAGGAATGTAATGTGAAAATAATATAATATCATTCAGGAAGAGGATTTGGTCAATCATTGGATATCTAATTGGATTTGTAAGAGGATTTATTCCTTCGATATTGAGCTTAACCGAAACTGTACTCAGGCATAGGAAATGCTATCTTTTGCAGTTCAACACTTCTCCGGATTGTAGTATGGATTTGTATGTAGTTAGTGAGACTCCTTTTGTGATAAGTAGTGTGCTCTAGGCTATTGGCCTTCTTGCAAGTGCAGGCCCCTTCATTGTAAATTCACATACTTATTGCAGAAGTATTATTTGATTGTGGGTAGGCTTCCCACCGTGGTTCTTCCCTTTATCGGGTTTTCCACATACAAATCTTGGTGTTGTGTGGATGGATTTTATTATGTGATTATTGTTTATGCTTAATTGGATTAACTTCTATTCTGGTATTATTGTTTTAAATTTCTAATGCTTCAGATAATCTATTTTGGGTTCTTATTTGTCTTCTGGTTATCTGAACTATCTAACAACAACTAGGCAATTTAGGTCTAATAATTGTACCACACATTCTATGTGTTTTACATTCACACCTTCCACATTCCACTATGATCCACACTCTTCATAAATAATTTGATCTTCTTTATATAACATCATCCTCTTAAAACATCAATTAGGTTGGCTAGAACAACTTGAAGAAGAAGTGATACCATAAGGTTGTCCATAAAACATAATTTTAGTGAAAGCGATCCTATCTAGGAAATAGAGAGGACCAAAGACCTCTTATCATGTATTATCCAATACAATTCCAAATTCCACACATGTTGGTGCACATCCTTCTAGGACAACAATAGGGTAACATGTAGATGATTAGGAAAATGATGTCTCAACCTTGCATATACATAAGGTTACTAGTTTTAGTAAGTTTTTGTTTCAGCATGGATTGGTCTGAAATTATTCCCAAATCTTTGAATTGGATATATACGCATGATGGTAAATTTTTATTACAAGGTCATCTCTAGATTTGGATATATTAAAGTTTCCATTTTTTGAAAGTTGAAAACAAAAGTTGTAGAGTCCATTTTGAGGGCCTTAGAGGCTCCAAAAAGGCCCAAAAATGTTTGTAACCAATGTAGTATGTTATATAATGATAGAGAACATCACAATATATTTGGGGCTTTAAATGGTTCATCAATTGGACACTCAATAAAAGTTATGGACTCCAAAAGTTGGGTCTCCTAGAATAGATAATATAAAAACGTGCTGGACACATAAATTGATAGTTTTGATACTTAATAGAAGTACAGATCCAATAGCCAACAAGATGAGAGGGGGGGAGGGTGAATCATACAAACTTAATCATCCATAAAAACATCAAATTCAACCTCGGTAACATATATGTTAGTAATATAACCAAAATTGTTAATCATGCAAACTCAAAAGCATATGAACAATATAAACCTCATAACACCAGATTTAACATGGAAACCCAAATAGGGAAAAACCACTTTGGGATTTCAGACCCACTAAGAAATATACTCTTCTAGAGTATGCTCGGTTAAAAGCAAATCTTGTTAAAGATTACAAACACATTGCTAGATGTGACCTGGTTAAGGGATTTCCCTCAGATCTGTTAGGATCTTCACTTTATTAGAAGTGACCTTGTTAAAGGATTTCAAACACTCAATCAGAATGTCACCTTGCTAGAGGATTTACATATAAGACTGTTAAGTCAACTCAGTTAAGAGATTTTCTGTCACTTTCACAAAATAACAGTAATAAAAATCTATCTGCAACTTCACATCTAAAATGCTAAAGCAGATTCTTATTTGTTCAATACAATCTAGACATAGACATAGAACTAATCTTGTCTATCTACTGGGCTTCTATACTCTATTATTCTAATAGGTCTTCAAGCTTCTGTGCTCGGTAATCACTATGTAGTATCCCTGTGCATACACTTGCCTGCATACATTGTTTATCAACAGTTTCCTATTTATAAACAATTAGATAACCTCTTAATCTCCTTGATCACATTTCCCATGATCAATCATAGCCATCAGATCTTCAATCTTGTCCAAGTTCAATGCATCTTTCGATCTGAAAATGTTTTACCTTGCCTTGGAACTTGTGCCAAGGTATTGCAGTTCAATCTAAGTTGTAGATCTTCATGCCGACTTTCCTTTGCCTTAGATTCGTTAACAACCTTCATTCATGGCTCACCAATCATTTAATCCGCTCCAGCTCATTAGCTTCCTTCATTAAATACCGCATGTAGACATTTAATACATTCTGTTATAGCTCAGTTACAGCTCGGTAACAACTCGGTGAATACTAAACTTCACTCAGTAGACATTCCACCTTCATTAACCGATAGCAATAACCTTCTAGGTTCCTTAGGGTTTACCGACTAGGTTCTTTGCTTGATAACATAGTATAGTATTAACCTTTACAATTTACAACATATATATGATGTTAAAACAATCTAAAACATCATGATCTCATCATTGTCTGACTCGGTAGTAGTTGCCCATTGAATACCTTATTCATCCCCTTATTCATCATATTCTTTCCTCTGTTTTTTACCAACATCTTTATAATCTTCATATCATACTTCTCAAGATATGGAAACATTATACTGAATTAGAAAATAAATTTCTTGACATCAATGACAAAATAATAATATCAAGATAGTAAAACATCTTTAATCAGTTATATCCATAATCATCAACAACCTTCTCAATATCCTCATGAAATGCCAACAATCTTTCATTGTCTGTTATAATGCAATATTGCCAACAATCTCCCCCTTTGGCATTGATGGAAAAACCAATTGATTTGACCTTAATAGATTCGGATTGCTGTGATTCTGAAATGCTGAAATGCTCTCCCCCATACATTAGACTTCTCCTCATTTCTTTAGTCTTCTTTCCATTCTATAGACTGCTTAGTTTTCTTTTAATCTTCTTCCTTGATAGGTCTTCTTTTAGTTGTCTCTCCTTCATATTAGTCTTCTCCCCCTTTGTAGGTCTTCTCCCCCTTTGACAACAATGCCAAAAAGTAAAGAACTAAAACATAATTTCTTTCTGTAAGAAGTGATTTCCTGCTATTATGTATCAACTGAGTCTCGGTCAGAGCATTTGTCTTCAATTCCTGTTCCCTGTATAATTCCCTGTACAATTTTAGAAAACATCCTAAAGTGTATAAATCAGCATCAACTCCCAAAACATATTCATTAGTCATCGAATTGATGCTTTCACCAAACTTGGTCAGTGAAAATAAGATAGGGGTAGGACCCCTAACTTACTTCTGAGATATTCAAAAGTGTCCTTTGGTAGTGGCTTGGTGAAGATATCTGCTATCTACTCCTTCATGCTAACATACTCCAACACCACTTTCTCCTCTTGAGATTCTTCTCTAAGATAATGATATTTGATAGATATGTGCTTTATCTTAGAGTGCATAACAGGATTCTTTGAAATATTAATGGCACTAGTATTGTCACAGAATATAGTTACTGGCTCAGTAACTTTCTCATTTATACCTTCCAACAGTTGTTTGATCCATGCAATGTTGGTACAATTCAATGCTGCAACAAAGTATTCAGCTTCTGCTGTTGACTGTGAAACACATCCTCGTTTCTTTCTAAGCCAACTCACTAGTCTTTCTCCTAAAAAGAAAGCTCCTCCACTTGTGCTTTTTCTGTCATCAATGTTGCCTGCCCAATCAACATCAGTATACACTTTTAAATCAAAATTATTTCCTTTCTAATATACTAAGCCATAATCCTCTGTGCCTTTCAAGTATCTGAAAATTCTTTTGATTGTTGTCATGTGTGTTTCCTTAGGATCTGCAGAGAATCTTGCAACTATACCTACTGCATGTGCTATGTCTGGTCTGCTGTGAACAACATATTGTAGTTTTCCAATCATGGATCAGTAGAGTGTCTCATCAACAGATGCAGATTCATCAGTCTTTGATAATCTATAGTTGTTAGTCATAGGAGTACTTACTGGTTTTGAATCCTCCATTCCAAATTTCTTCAAGATTTCCTTTATGTACTTGGATTGAGTAATGAAAATCTCATTTTTCATTTGCAGTATCTGTAAACCTATAAAATACTTTATCTCACCATTAATGGCATCTCAAATTCTTTTCTCATTTCATTTCCAAAGTTCTTGCACAAAGAGTCATTTCCACAAAATATAATATCATCAACAAATATGGCTGAGATCAGTATTCCATTTTCATCATTTTTGATGTACATGTTGTTGTTCTCACTTGTCCTTATAAAACCAATCTTAATCAAATAAGAGTGCAATCTTTCATACCATGCTCTTGGTGCTTGCTTCAAACCATATAAAGCTTTGTTCAATTTACATACCTGATCTTTATTATTGTCTTCAACAAATCCTTTAGGTTGTTCAATGAAAACTTCTTCTTCTAATATTCCATTTAGAAATGCAGATTTGACATCCATTCAATATACCTTGAAGTTCTTGAAAGAAGCATAGGCCAACAATGTTCTCACTCCTTCAAGTCTATCAACAAGTGCAAAAGTTTCACCATAATCAATTCCTTCTTCTTGAGCATAACCTTTGCAAACTAGTCTTGCTTTGTTTCAAATGACTTCACCCTTTTCATTTAGCTTGTTTCTGAAAATCCACTTTGTACCAATTACATTCTTGTCCTTCGGTCTTGGTATTAGTGTCCGTGTGTCATTCTTCTTGATTTGATCAATCTCTTCTGTCATAGCATTTACCCAATCTTCATTGTTAAATGCCTCTTTCACTATTCTCAGTTCAAATTCAGATATTAAACATGTGTCTGTCTCAGTTTGTTCATTGTCATCACTGGATCATCCTTATCTCCTATAATTTGACTTGGTGTATGATGTCTTCTGACATACTTGGCTAATATAGGCTCGGTAGGCTCTGTATGATCTTCTTCATCACTCGGTAACTGGATATTCTCTTCATTTTCTTCAATAGTCTTCTCGATAGGACTTCTCGGTTGAACATAGACAAATTCATCATAGTCTTCTGGTTGCTTGGAATTTCCTTCATCATTTCTTTCTGCAAATTCATCAATTTTCACATTTGCACTTTCTACTATTTTGTTAGATGATTTGATAAAACATTTAAATGCTTTGCTTCTGGAAGAATAACCTAGAAATGTTCCTTCTTCACTTTTCTGATCAAACTTGCCATTTCTATCATCTTTATGAACATAGCATCTACTTCCAAAGACTTTAAAATAACTAACATTAGGTTTCTTATCATACCAGATTTCATATGGTGTCTTCAAAGTACCTTTCTTCAATTGAACTCGGTTCAAGGTGTAAACTACTATGCTTATTACTTCTCTCCAAAATGTTTGTGGCACCTTCTTTTCAATCATCAGTGTTCTAGCACAATCCATGATAGATCTATTTCTTCTCTTAGCTATTCCATTTTGTTGTGGTGTTCTCGGTGCAGAGACTTGTCTTTTAATACCATGATCATTGCAAAATAATTTGAACTCATCAGATGTGAACTCTCCTCCTCTATCTAATCTAAGACATTTCAGTTGTCTTCCTATTTCATTTTCAACTCTTGCCTTGTACCATTTAAACATTTGAAAAGCTTCTGATTTTTCTTTTAAAAACATTACTGACATCATCCTTGAATAGTCATCCACAAATAATATGAAATACTTATCACCATAATAACTTTGAACTTTCATAGGACCACAAAGATCAGTGTGCACTAGATCTAAAATTCCCTTAGAAGTGTAAGACTTACTTGTAAAGCTTGATCTTGTCATCTTACCCATCTAGCATCCTCGGCATATATCATTCTCAGGTTTTTCAAGACTCGGTATACCTCTTACTCTGTGCTTCTTACTTATTTTGATTAGATTATCAAAATTTACATGACAAAACCTTTTATGCCATAACTAGGTTTCATCAATCTTTGCATGCAAACACTTATTCCAAGTTGAGTCAAGGTGAAATGTATTACCTTTTGTTTGTGTCCCAGTAGCAGCTAACTTTCCATTCTTGTCATGAACTTTGACAATTCCTTTCTGAAATTCTATTCGGTAACTTGTGTTGTTTAGCTGTGCTACACTCAACAGATTGTATTTCAAACCTTCAACCCAATAAACATCATTGCATCTTGCATTATCAAGAAGTGTTATAGATCCTTTACCTCTTACCGGACATGGTGTATCATTACCAAATCTAACATAGCCTCCATCATAATCTTCTAACATAACAAACTTGTGTTTATCTCCTATCATATGATGTGAACATCCACTATCTATAATCCAAGAATCATTAGTGTTTATGTGAGATATTAGGGCTTTTTCTTCATACCTTTCTTCATCTAATCCATCCTTAATAGCCACATAAACTATTTCCTCCGTATTAGTCTCATCTGATTTATCATCATTAGATTCCTCATCAGTAAGTAAGCATGTCTTTCTATCTCTTCTTCTGAAGTCTCGGTGTCCTCTGTAATGATTGTCTTTCTGTCTATCATCTCGGTAATCTCTCTTTTCAGTAAAATATTTGTTAGGACATTTAGACGCCATATGTCCTATCTTATCACAATTGAAACATTTCAAAGGTAGTTTTCCTTTATACTTACCTTTGTGTCTCGGTAACCTTTTGGCTAATAGTGCTTCAAACTCTTCTTGCTTTCTAATTTCTTCATACAGTTTGTGTACTTGTTCCATGTTCTTTCAAAATCTTTCACTTGCTCCACCGTGATCTCCTTCAGAGTACTTATATTTTCTTTCATTGTAATCATTAGATTCATCAAGATGAAAAGAACTAAATGTAGATTCAACTTTATTTACCGAAGATCCACTGTTATCAAAATTACTTAACTCAAATGCATGTAGCTTACCAATAGTAGCATCTAAAGAAACTGGCATATTAGGTACAGACCTCAATTCATTGATTGTAGAGACTCGGATTGCATAAGCTAGTAGAAGGGTTCTCAACAACTTACTTGTTATATCCTTTTCTTCAATAGTTCCACTTGCTCCTTTGATTTGATTGACAATCTCCTTTAGTCTTGTACTGTACTGAGTTATGTTCTCACCTTCATTCATCCTCATAGATTCAAGTTGTCCTCTTAGACTGTCTACTTTTTCTCTTTGAACATGTTCATCTCCTCCATATATTGATATGAGCTTATCCCACATTGCCTTTGCATCATTGCAACCTTCTAGATCATTAAACTCTGAATCGGTCAATGCAGATGTTATTTCAATCATTGCTTGAATATGTTCTTACTTTTCCCTTATCTCTTCCATAGTCAATGGATAGGTGCTCGGTGCAACAAAATCATTCTCCAGATAGTATACACCATATTCTCCAACTCCTGATAGATGTAGCTTCATCCTTTTCTACCATGTAGAGAAACTTGACTTGTTCAGCTTCGGTGCATCCCTCTTATACATCTTTGGATCTTTAACTCAAGTGCCTTTAAACTTTCCTTCCAGAGTCCAAAGCTCTGATACCAATTGATAGTTCTGATACTTAATATAAGTACATATCCAATAGCCAATAAGATGAGAGGGGGGGGTGAATCATACAAACTTAATCATCCATAAAAAACATCAGATTCAACCTCGGTAACATATATATCAGTAATATAACCAAAACTGTTAATCATACAAACTCAAAAGCATATGAACAATATAAACCTCATAACACCAGATTTGACGTGGAAACCCAAATAGGGAAAAACCACTTTGGGATTTCGGACCCACTAGGAAATATACTCTTCTAGAGTATGGTCGGTTAAAAGCATCCTGTTAAAGATTACAAACACATTGCTAGATGTGACCCGGTTAAGGGATTTCCCTCAGATCTGTTAGGATCTTCACTTTGTTAGAAGTGACCTTGTTAAAGGATTTTAAACACTCAATCAGAATGTCACCTTGCTAGAGGATTTACATATAAGACTGTTAAGTCCACTCGGTTAAGAGATTTTCTGTCACTTTCACAAAATAACAGTAATAAAAATCTATCTGCAACTTCACATCTAAAATGCTAAAGCAGATTCTTATTTGTTCAATACAATCTAGACATAGAACTAATCTTGTCTATCTGCTAGGCTTCTATACTTTGTTATTCTAATAGGTCTTCAAGCTTCTGTGCTCGGTAATCACTATGTAGCATCCCTGTGCATACACTTGCCCGCATACATTGTTTATCAACAGTTTCCTATTTATAAACAATTAGATAACCACTTAATCTCCTTGATCACATTTCCCATGATCAATCATAGCCATCAGATCTTCAATCTTGTCCAGGTTCAATGCATCTTTCGATCTGAAAATGTTTTACCCCACCTTGGAACTTGCATATTAGTCTTGGAACTTGTGCCAGGGTGTTGTGGTTCAATCTAAGTTGTAGATCTTCATGCTGACTTTCCTTTGCCTTAGATTCATTAACAAACTTCATTCACGGCTCACCAATCATTTAATCTGCTCTAGCTCATCAGCTTCCTTCATTAAATACCGCATGTAAACATTTAATCCATTCTATTATAGCTCAGTTACAACTCGGTAACAACTCAGTGAATACTAAACTTCACTTGGTAGACATTCCGCCTTCATTAACCTGTAGCGTCGTAAATTGTACGCACTTGCTAGGGTGGTACAATTTCACATCTAGTTTAGCACCCGCCTTGGCGCATTTTGCATTTTGCATTGCATTTCCCCTTTAGCACTTAATTAATTAAATTAATTAGGTCTAAGGTTCTATTTTATCATCTCCCATATCATAAAGTTGGGCCCTTTTCATTAAAGTGTGCCCCTTTCATTTTATTCCTCCAATACATCATTTAATCAAAAACCCTAATTAGGTCCTATTTTGAACTTGGGGGCTTGATTTCGGGGGTCAAAACATCTCGAAATCAGCTGTAACTTCGGGATTCTCTCTAAAATCATCATATCCGACGGCCCTGAAAATTTGGTGAAAAGTTGTCGGGACCATGGCGCCCGGAGTGCAACATGGTCCTGGACATTTTTCCTGAAATTTTAGGAGTGCGATCCAATCATAAAATAAAGCTTAACCCCAAGAAATTGGCGGGAGATTCAATCTCTAGGTCGGCCAAAAGTTGAAATTAGGACCTAGGGTTTCATATATAAGAGCTCTCTTTCTTCATTTGAAAGGATCCGATTTTCATTTTCAGGAACCTCATATGCAGTGAAAGAGCAGATCTTTGAAGACTTCAATAACATTCAACATCCATCCATCAAGCATTCATCAATTTCATTCAGGTAGGGCTTTGAAGACATTGAAGAACAATAGGAGATTACCGACTGAAGATTGGCTTGTACTCCTCCCTTGAGGGTTGGGTATGATTTCATGTTGTTTTCATGTCTTTGCATAAGCTTCAATATATCCTTTATTCATTCTTTAGATCACTTTGCATCTTGATTTAGAGCATTTACATTATCATTTACAAGCAATTAGGGTTTACTTTCTAGGTTGCTCTAGTTTGCTTTCTTGCATTTAAGGACCTTGCACACACACTAGGTCTGCACACACAATACATTTTACAATACAACTTGGCTATTCGTGGAGGTGGAAATCACTGAAGCGGGGGTTTGACTAAGGCAAAACCCTATATAGCCACCCAAACACTTTTTCAGATATAAGTGCAGGTTTCAGGACTCGGATGATGCCGCAAGTTACAGATCTGGAAGAAGCAGACGGAGACCGAACAACACACCAAATCTCAAAGCAAAAGACCAGGACAAGGGCGTGGGGTGCCCTGGTCCTGCCAGGACAGGGGCGCTGGGCGCCCTGGTCCTTGGGACAGGGGCGCTGGGCGCCTTGGTCCTCCTGACAGACAGCATTTTTAGCATTTTTGACAGCTTTTCTAGAGTGCAAAACAACAGTTTTCGGAGCAGTTTCAGGGGCAGAATCAGGATAGTGGCGCCCGCGCCCCCGTCCCGAACATTTTCAGTCAGATTTTAACTCTAGGTATGCATTTGCATTCTTGTCTTGTCCTTGTGTTTATAGCTTTCCATCATTTAAGTTCAATTCTGTAATCTTGTTATTAGTTCATACTTGCACTTTGGGGTTAGGGATTGAACTTGCATCATTTCATCTTTCAATTGCAACAAAGGAATAGAAATCCTAATAGGTAGCCCGTGGCTCTCTCTTCCACAAGAAGAAGTAGCCAATTGTGTGATACCTCTAGGCTCTTTCGTATTCCACAAGTGTGTGGTTGAAAGTGAGATTAGGGCATGTTTGCTTAGTGTCACTTTTTCTCCCACACATAACCGATAGCGATAACCTTATGGTTTACCGACTAGGTTCCTTAGGGTTTACCGACTAGGTTCTTTGCTTGATAACATAGTATAGTATTAACCTTTACAATTTACAACATATATATGATGTTAAAACAATCTAAAACATCATGATCTCATCATTGTCTGACTCGGTAGTAGTTGCCCATTGAATACCTTATTCATCCCCTTATTCATCATATTTTTTCATGTGTCTTTTACCGACATCTTTATAATCTTCATATCATACTTCTCAAGATATGGCAACATCATACTGAATTAGAAAATAAATTTCTTGACATCAATGACAAAATAATAATATCAAGATAGTAAAACATCTTTAATCAGTTATATCCATAATCATCAACAACCTTCTCAGTATCCTCATGAAATGCCAACAATCTTTCATTGTCTATTATAATGCAATATTGCCAACATAAATAATTTGTAAATCGGAGTTACACATGTTGGTGTGTATATTTAAACATCATAGGTCATCTTGCATTGGAGATAATATGGGCGCCACTCTTGGATAGCTTTAGCCCATGATCTTGTAATACCATTTGATGATTTCATGTATTGCATCTCCTATATACTAGGTGAATGAGATGGAGGTTGTGTGTAATAGTTTGATAGCTGTTGAGTTTCCTCTAGATCTTTGTTGGTGGTGGTCCTATTAAAATCTTTCTAGATATAGGTATATTATAATCTATTGTTCATTTTTAAATAATATATTGGGTAGCTTTTGGTGAGTGGGGTTTTCTCCCAAAAGAGTTTTCCCCATGGCATAGCCTTGGTCTTCAGAGTATCAGTAGCTGTATGAAAATTTGCACCTTGAGACTGCCTAGAATATATTTGCAAAGTATAGTAAAAAGGTCTAAGGATAGGGGCACCCCAACCTCCCTGGTGTCAACAAATCAGGTCCAAATTCCAAGAATGGACCTATACCAACTTCTTGATGTTGTTCTAGGCTTCTTGGCTCTATCAAATACCTATAGATACACCTAAAAGATGAAAAATTGTATGTTGGTGGCTATATAGGGATTTTTCTTGGTCAACCCCCTATTTTGATGATTTCCACCTTCACAAATAGAAAAATTGATATTGAAATAAAGTGTGTGCTCATGAATCTTAAGTTTGTCTAAGATTGCTATGAGCTAGAGTGTCTAATATGCAAACTAGAGTCCTACTCAAATGTATTAGAGAAAAAACCTAAATGACAATGATTGAATTGAAAATGCTTTAAATCATACAATTATAATGTAAATATAAAGAAATAACATAGATCTAAACCAAATATGATGTAGACCTGAAGCTTAAGGGTAAAAACATAAGAACATGAAATCATACCAAATCCCTTAGGAAGAGGTACAAGCCAATCATCAATCAATCATTCCCTATCATTCTCCAATGTCTCTTGAAGCTTCCATAGTTGAATGAATATTGATGAAGACTTGATAATTGATTGATTTGCAGATATTAGAATCCTTTAAAGTAGTGTCTTCACTTCATTAGGATAACTTCAATGACATAATTATTGCTCTCCAAAGATGCCAATAATATTTTCACAAATGAGGAAGTGAATTTCCTTATATATAAAATCTTAAATTTAAAATTGATAAAAAGCCAACTTAAATTTTCTATTTTTTTCATATAGAGTGGGATTGAAATTGATTAGTACTGCCAAATTCTCCCAAACTTTAAGGAAAAAAGTGTAGGACCAGTAGGTGTGGGCCAACCTAGACTAGAATTTTTTTTTGAATTTCTAGGGATGCAAGATAGCATGTTTCTAATGCTAGTTTCATCTCAGTGGTGCAAACCATGATGTCTAGATATGTGAAATTTGTTTGGGAAGTTGCAATTAGGGTAGAATTAAGGATTAATCAAGATAAAATGATAAAAGGGTACACTTAGAATCAAAGGCCCAATTTATAGAGTGTGATGTGATTTGAATTAAAAAAGAACATATTTAATTAATTAATTAAATACAAATGGAAGTCTTATAATGGATAGTATAATGAAACATACTAAAGTGAGTGCTAAATAAGTGTTGAATTAGACACCCTACTCAAAGGTGTACAATTTTCACTACTACAGGAATAAAATAGCAATATTCCAACTAAAACAGATGGAGACTAACATAATACAAATTTTACCTTTGATCTGATATGGTCTTTGTTTTTAGATTCCAACTCATCATAGGGACATCTGTGTGTGCATTATCATCTGTATGGCTAGAGAACCAAAAAACACCAAAAACCACTTCGAAATTAGCTCCATGCTTCTCAAATTTGTTTGCCACCTACATACACTTAGACCCCGACTTTGATGGTGTACAATTTACAATGCTTGCCACAATCAAACCGCCACTTTGGTGTTTCCACCTCCACAAAAAAAAAGATAGATAGATAGATAGATCTGGATAAAATGATAGATAGATAGTGTAATAGAAACAAACCCTTCTTAATGGAGGAAAACCCCTATTGCAAAAGATATGTTAATAAAACAAATTGTGTAATATAAACAAAACCCACTTAATGGAGGCAAACCCCTATTGCAAGAGATATATTAATAAAATAAACTAAATGCACCTAGATAATAGATACAATTTAGAAACTTGATAAACAAGATAGAAATAGATAAGAGAGAAGAAGGGCATTACAAAGATGAGATCCCTCTCTTGAGATAATAACATGACCATGCTTTGAGAGAAGACCAACTTGTTGTGATATTGAGTGTGTATTTTGGTAGAGCTTCACTTATATTATTAGAGAAAGAGAGCCAAGAGTGGTTTCTTACATAAATGAGGAATAATTAAGGTTTTTGTTGCTTAGCATGGGAGGGAGTGATTGTTTCAAATGTACACAATCCAAGGGACACATGTCAACAAAGGTTTGATGCAGAATGTGTTATTCTCATGAAGTTTGCACACCTCACTTATTGTTACACATTTCATGTTTTGCAAATATTTTAAAGCTGACACATTTGTGACCTAATCAAGTGGTGTAGATATATAAGGGCGATCTATCTGATCATTTTATGTATGGATTTTGATATGAAAAGAGTGTATGAGCATCTGAGCATAATTTCACATGCGCTATTTTTGATTTAGTGCTCGAGTGTATGACATAGCAACAGAATAGAGCAATTTGTCAGAATAGTGGAAGATAGTCACTTTGTACTTAACCAAAACTACATTTTGGGATTTGTAGATGCTACTTATTAGTTTAGACAATCAGTTATCATTTGTAATCATTTGTAGGATAGTGAGTCCTCTGGGGTTGTATCCCTCTCTATTGTAATTAAGTAGTGAGCTCTAAGAAGTGTACCTGAATGCATGTGCATTCCCTTGTTCCTGATCATAGTATTATAATATTGTGGCTTTTAATCCCACCATGGTTTTTCCCTTTCTGGGTTTCCATGTAAAAATTCCAATGTTATGGTTTTGTGCTTGTTTGCATTTATTTTTTGTACTTTTATTTTATTCATTTGCATCTAGTGGCTTAAGAACCAGTTTAAGAAAGTTGTTAATTGCATAACATTGATTCACCCCCCCCGCTCAGCGTTCATTGATTCCAACAATTGGTATAAGAGCTTAGTTCCTCTGAGGAAGCCTAACAACTTGAGGAAGATCTGAGAGAGTGAATCAATGGACTTTGGTTTGCAGAAACAACTTATTGTGGCACTTAAAGACCTAGATGTAGCAAGGAAAGAAACAAGTAGTCTGAGAAGAAATTTGAGTGATGCTGAAAATTTCATTGTCATTCAAAGATCAAGTTAACACATCCAGAGAGAAGAGAAAGGAGAAATAAGAGAAAAGCATTGATGATTAAGTTCTGAAAGACAAGACAAATGAATGTGTAAAACTTGCTAGAGATAATGCAATCCATTGTGATAAAGCTGACAAAGGAGATTGAAGACAGGAAGAAGAATGAAGAAAGTTTGACTCAGTCATTAAAGGATAGATCTGATGAATGTTGCAGACTTAATCATGAAAATGACCTATTGAAGCTTGAATTGATATAATCCAAGAATAATGAGCAAGAGCTTGAGAGACAAATTATAATTCTGAGAGATGAAATTACAACTACTAATGAGTACAAATAAAAATTCAATGTCATCTTGGCTAAGCTAGATGAGATGCTACAAATTTAGAAGAATAAAGGTGATATGGGAGGACTTGGATTTGAGAAAGGAGAGAGCTCTGGATCTAGTAAAAAAAATTGTCAGAAGAACAAGAGATCTCTGGTAAGACAACCTAATGCTTATAAATTTAATGGTAAATGTTTTGTTTTTAATAAATTTGGTCATATGGCAAGTCAATGCAGAAATAGGGAAAATTAGAATAATTCATCATTCTCTGATCAATGTTTCAATTGCAATAAGTATGGTCATAAGTTAGTTGAAGGCAGAAGTATGGTAAATAGGAAAAATGTAAGATGTTATGCTTGTGAAAGATTTGGACATATTGCTAACCAATGTAGATCAAGGGGAAATCAAGGTAATTTCAGGCCTCATTAGAGAAACAACATTGTTTGTTATGATTGCAACAAATCCGGTCACATTACAAAATTTTGTAGAAGCAAGAATATGAGAAAGAATACTCTAGTAGACAAGAAAAAAGCAAATGATAAATGAAAAGCGAAGGTTGAAGAAATCAGAGAGCAACACAAAAAGATATGGTTTAAAAAGGAAGTTTCAAATGTAGTGAATGGGTCCACACTTGATTCCGGTGTTGGAACCTCATCTGATAACTAAGACATTTGGCCTTAGGGGGAAGCTTTTCATGCAGATCCTTAAAACCCCCTTTCTAAGATTTGTAACTGGCTACAGAAGGTTGGAGATGATTGTAGATGGTTGTGGAGTTGATCATGAAAGATCTCTAGAATACTTCATGCTGATCTGAGATTCTTGTGAAGTATTCTTGACAAAGAGAGCATCCAGGAAGAGTTAGGGTTGAGCATTTATTACACCTAAAAGTTAGGTATGCATAAGATAAAAAGGAGTTTTAACACTTATTTCTCAGATTGCGTTTGAAGTGAAAGAGCAAGAGAGTTTAGTGAAGAAGATTGTGCAGCAAAAACCAGAGCTTGAGAAGATTCGGTGAAGATTTCTTGCATATGGTTGAAGATAAAAAGGTATGTTCTGAGTTTGAGTATTTTTTCATAGCCTAGAATTCGATAATGGCATCATCTGGTGTGGTGACTCGATTGGTTGTTGAGGTAACTGATAGGGAAGGGCTAAGTTCAAGTAACACCCATTCCAATCGATGGAAGATGATCCGAGTGGAGCATTTTCATCTGTTCTGTATGGTGTGTTGCATATTGAAGACATTAGGGCATATATCCATTGAAATATTGAGGAGCTTGGGAATCCTGAAATGATAACTTTGTACACCAAGCACATGATGGATGGTATGGGAAACGTTAAACCCGATTTCAAATCTATGCATGACAAGGGTTTCATTCAATTCGTGAAATTTTCAGTTTTTGATGAACCCAAATGGGTTAGATATACTTTGAGTAGGGTTCATGATGAATTTATGTGGCTTGATAAACCACACAATATTACCAAGCAAGCAATCCAAGCGATGACATGTTTGAATGCAACCGATGAAGTTCTTAGTTTAAGGAATGTGAAGAATATTACAGTGACAGATGTAACTAGTTCCCAACATGATAGCAGATCAATGAAAATCAGTGACATTGTTGAGTATGATGTCATATTTTCATCCATGGTGATGAGATATAAGGTTTATCAATCTAGCAGAGAAAAATCAATATTCAGTACAATAATTTATGCAACTTATCAAATTCTTAAGGAGAACAAGTTGTATGATCTGTGTGGAATATTTCTAAATGAGATTATGAGCAATTTGAAGAAGATAAAGTAGGACAAGGAGCATGTTTTTAAGATCAGTACTTTGATCATCTGTTTAGCCTTCTATTTCATGAGAGAGATCCCTAGTGTAGGAAAAGTACAATGGGCATATGACAAACTAGTGGCGGTGCAGATCAAAGAAGCCTTAGAGGGATTAGGAGATGCTCAAACACAAAAAGATACCATGTGGGGTTACTTTAAATCCTTCCAAGGCATGATGCAGAACAAGGAAAGGATTTCAAAGGAAATTGTGGATAAATATGAGGACACCATATGTTTCATGGTAGAAATTGAACAAGGCCTAATGGGCAAAAGAATGAAGTTGTGTTGCACTTGGGGCTAACTTGGGGTAGTCCAACTAGACTGAGTCCAGTCGAACTACCACCCAGCCACGTGGTTCTCTATGTTGCTGGCATGGTGCCTAAATGGCGCCGAGAGTTCAATTGGACTAAGTTCAGCTAAACTTAGTCCAACCAAACTATTGGTGCCATTATCACAATTTGTGTGTGCTTGACTTTAGTTTTTTTCAAAAAAAATTCAAAATAGTATGCCCTAACTCAATCTGGCTAGACTCACCTATGTGGCAGGTGATGTGGTAGCCAAATCACCTATTTTGTATGTATTTCTAAAACTTTTCACTTATGCTCAATTTTTCTTCAGGTATAATATTTTCTTACAAAAATTAAAAAATACCCTTTTGTAGAGCTCGATGTCATGCATCTATACATATAATATTTTTTAGTATTTTGATTAATTTTAATATTTTTTATTAATTAAACATTGCGAGTAGGTTTTTAAAATTAAAAAAGAAGCTAATTAGAAATTATAAAAAATATTAAATGATATTAAAAAAAAATATTTTTTTGTTAGATGAGAGAATCTTCTCCAAAAGGGTATAATGTTTTTTTTTAATAATCATAAATTTAGTAGACAAAAGGTGACACCAAATGAAAACTACCAAATTCAGCTATGTTGAACTTTAAAGTATTATTACAAGAAAAATATGCATCAATTTTTTATTTTTTTAGTTCATATATATGTTCTCTATTTGGAAAAAAAACTAAAAAAATTAAAAAGTCTGTTTTCATTTTTTTTGGTGACGCCGACTAGAACCCCTGATTTTCAGCAATGAAAAATTTCTCTTTGAATTTATAAAAAAAATATCAATTTTTTTTTCAATTTTTTTAAAAAAATAACAGACATAAATTTCATTAATATTTCTACATTTGGTCAGTTTACATCATTTCAAAATTCGATTTAGAAATGTGACTTTTATGCAGTTGAACTTAAATAGTTTTAGTTGTGTTGGTTCGTTCCTTTATAAACGTGTGACATGACATTGTGCTTTTACCCTAATGGAAGTCTTTGAACCAGGAATGATGTGGATCATGCCCATGGGATATGAGGTTGATGAAAATACTCTTGATGCATATGCACAACATCTTTTGCGTAAGCCGATGGATGAATTGGAAGAAAGATTTGGACATACAAGGAGAAAAGTTTGAGTTTGCACTCTCAATTCACCAAGCCTAGAAAAAAGAGGAAGATAAGGAAGTAAGTGGGGCAACTTTCAAAGGAGATGGGCATTACAAAGGAAGTAGTCCACAAAGCCTAGGAACAAAACATCTTAAAAGAGGAGGACATGGTCAAACCCAAGAGACTAAACCGGTTACTCTTCCTAAGCCAAGGAAAACAAAGTCAACACCTTCCTCTGGTGCTCAAAAGCCTATTCCCCCACCTAAGCCTCAATCCAAATCATCCAGTGGAGCCGACAAGAGGAAGAAAGAGAAGCCAAAAAGAGTCTATGTGGCAGCCACTGCAGAAGAAGAGACTAAATCAAATGAAGTAGTGAATGAAGTGAAGAAGACTGCTATTTCTGCCAGGGTAGTCAAGAAGCAACCATCTGGTGAAGGTCAACCAAGCAAGAAGACAAGAGTTAAAGCTGAGCAATCCGAAAGGCCTCGATCAAGCAAGAATACCAAGTCTGAACTTGATGAATATTTGAAGTCTTGGAAACTACAAGGTAAATACACTATTGTGCCCCCCATCACATTAAGTCAGACAGTTGATATTGTAGTAAAGGAAGGGAATTTGAAGCATGTATCAGAATGGTATGAGAGTTGTGACGAGAATGGTAAAATAACATTAGAAAAAGTCATTGTAGAATATATGAATGTATATAGTAAAGCCCTGATAGAATTATCATCAATGATTCTGAAGGGTCTATATGAATTATTGGATGCCAGAAGGCATATGGCTAGTCTAGAAGATGAGAGAATGAAAGATTATGTATTTGTTAATTTGAGCTCAACAATTTCTAAGAGTTAAGTAGACATAATTATTAAGATTGCAAAGAATAAATTTAGAAGCAAAACTAGAGTTAATAGGATCATGTTTGGAAAGGTTGATGAAGTAGCTAAGGAAACAGAAGTAATTTTGAAGCAATTTTTGGAAGAGAACAAGTATGAGATAAATATGATGAAGGATGACACCCATCCGAATGAGAAGATAGCTATATCGAATGACCAATCAAATGAACAAGATGCAATTGGAGATGATATTGTTGACAATCAATAGGTCGTAGACTCTAGTGAAGTAGATAAGGATTCTCCGGTGATAAATGTTGAATTAGAGAAGAATGTTGAGGAGGTTGGCAATGAGAAGGGTGAAGATGTAGAAAAGGGAGAGAAGGAGAAGGATGGAGATAATATTGAATAGGTTTTGGCAATAAGAGACACTATGGAAAAGGGCAAGTAGATTATCAACGACACGGATCTCACCAAAGGGCCTATCAATCTTAATTCTCTATCTCCTATCCAAGCACTCAAGCTTGCAACACTTGCACAGGCCAAAGCTAGTGAAGACTTGCTGAAGTCTCACTCTGAGGATAAAGAGATGATATCTATGGCTACAAGTGTGCTTGAGAAAATTCCGTCATCTTACAAGCAAGATACAATAGACTCACCCTTTGGTAAGTTGAGGAGCATGCTAAAATAAGTGGATTGTAATTTTATATCTTTAGAAAAAGCTACCTAAGGAAAGGTTCTTAGCCAATTCAATGTTATGCAGTTAAGGATGTTTATGAGAATGGTTGAAGGTGAAAGGGCTAGTTTGATTTTTGGTATGAAGGACATTCAAGATGTCCTAGACGAAGGAGGTAAAATATACAAGTCATGTCTTCTTTTGCCTAAGTTCATAATTGAGATTGATAAGAAGATCAAATAATGCGAAGGGCAATTAGCTGGTATATCTCAGTCTTATGTCCCTCAATAAAATTTTGATATCAATTTTGAAGCTTAGGTGATGTCTCTACTTGATAAAATCAAGAGCCTTAATCAGGAAAAAGATAGAGTAGTTGGTAGAGTGGGAGAACTAAGGAACTTAATCACTCCTCGGTTGGATACTTCTTAGTAGTCAGTAGGATGCTATGAATGCTCTAAATTTAAGAGTATTCCTTTAGATCTTAGAGGAGAATAGATGCATGCCTATCTATTTAGTGCTCTCATTAACATTCTGGAGAGCTTGAAGAAAGGTTGGGATGACCACTTGCAGTCTTTGAAGATCATTTTTGCAAACATTTTTAAATTTCTGTAAGTTATTGAGTATACCCTTGTACATAAATTTTGGCAGATACCTACCTTTTCCATTAATGTCAAATGGGGAGAGAGAGGAATGAAAAATGGTGTATATTCTCAGGGAAAGACTGTTGAGTTGTTACATTTTTCCAATTTTGAAGTTTTGCAGTATATGTCAATTTTGGTCTAATAGTGTCATTTTTCATCGAATGTTGCCATCAATGCCAAAGGGGGAGATTTTTGGCAAGATACACTATACCAATAGATATTAGTGCATGAGGAATGTTTCACAGTTGTCATTGATGGCACCTCTGATCATAAATCACATCTTGTATATATGCAGAATTGTTTTACCAGAAGTTTGATATTCATTTTTCTTAAGTCTGGAAGGTGGAATACAAAGTATGGGTACATTGAGAAGAACTCAATTTTGGTTGCATAGTTTTGGTTGTGGTGGAAGAGGTAGTTGATTGGATGTTGAAAATAACTTATTTTGCAATCCTATCCTCTAGTATTGATTCTCGTGCAAGATAGAAGATCCGGTATTTTTTATTTTAGGAAGAACAAGGTTATTTTGATGATCAGTGATGAAGCATGTTATGTAGAATCTTTGGGATGATTTCTATGATTGGTTTCGATTTTGAGGTGGTCGAGATGACATGTGTGAATCATATTATCAATTTTTTTAGCTCTTCATATGGATTTTTAATTGGATTGAGCTGACTTATTGTTACACATTTCATGTTTTGCAAATATTTTAAAGCCGACATATTTGTGACTTAATCAAGTGGTGGGGATATATAAGGTCAATCTATCTGATCATTTTATGTATGGATATGAATGTATTTTGATGCATGAAGAGTGTATAAGTGTCTGGGCCCAGTTTCACATGCACTATCTTTGAATTAGTGCTCTGGTGTATGACAGAGTAGCAGAACAGAGTAATTTGTCAGAATAGTGGAAGACAATCACTTTATGCTTAGGACATAGCACTTTGTCAGAATAGTGAAAGACAATCACTTTGTGCTTAACCAAAACTGTGTTTTGGCATTTGTATATGGTACTCATCAGTTTAGACAATTAGTTTGTTATTAGAAACCAAGAAGGAAAATTGAGAGGGGGGGGGTCAATCAATTTTCACTGGATTAAACGATTTAAGCACAATCTCAGAGCTAAACAACTGCAGCAACAATAAAGATAAAATTAATAGCACCAACACACATGACACCAATATTTTGACATGGAAAACCTGGTTAAGGGAAAAACCATGGTGGGAACCTACCCACAATAAGATGATACTATGCAATAATATGTGTAAATATTACAATGGGGAATGCACATGCATTTATAAATACTACCTAGAGATCACTACTCAAAATAAGATAACCTAGAAGGCTACAACCCTTAGGGAAGGCTTAATACCTTACAATAAGATTTAGACTATAATCTGGATTACATGAATTGCAAATATAGCATCTCCTTATGCCTGATGATAGTTCTAGTTAAGCACATTTGTCTGGCCTGCAATAATATGTGCTCAGTACACCACACCGAAGGATAAATTATCCTAAGAACCACATATACCACTCTCTGATAATGTAGAGACACTACCAATACACTTATGCAAATCTTCATCAATCAACACACTAGCTCATAGGAACACTTAATAGAAGCAATTCGGATTAGAAAGATAGCTTGTGAAGCACCAAATCATGAATCATTTGAACTGGATATACACGTGAACATCCAAAATAATCTCCCAAATCTGAAACCAAAGATATGATCATACCAGAGCTAACCAGATCAAAAACCAAACTCTTCCAACCACTACACATAAATGATGAACTACAAACCAAATCAAATAATATGATCAAGCAGTCTTCTGGATCATGGAAACCAATAAGGAATGAGGTATTCTAGCATCCCAAATAGATAAGCCATCCATATAAGCTCAATGCAATCACTGAAACACCAAACAACTCACAACAACACAAGAATATGTTGACATCAATGAGAACAACATATCCTAGCAACAACAATACCCAACACATTTCTCATTTGTAATCATTTGTAGAACAATGAGTCCTCCAGAGGTTGAATCCCTCTCTATTGTAATTGAGCAATGAGCTCTAGGCAGTGTGCTTGAATGCATGTGCATTCCCTTGTAATATTATTATACTCCTGATCATAGTATTATAATATTGTGGGTTTCAATCCCACCATGGTTTTTCCCTTTTTGGGTTTCCACATAAAAATTCCGATGTTATGGTTTTGTGCTTGTTTGCATTTAGTTTTTGCACTTTTGTTCTATTCATTTGCATCCGGTGGCTTAGAATTAGTTTAAGAAATTTGTTAATTTCAGAACACTGATTCACCCCCCATCTCAGTGTTCATTGATTCCAACAAATATGACATCTTAAAAAATTCCTCGAATTACAATCTTATTGTATTTTTTGAGCTCGATAGGAAGTGGATGGATTTATTGCATCTCAAGCACAACCCTTTCTTGCAAAAGATTGGAAAGCACATTTTTTTTATGGTATGATGAAAGAACAAGGATCCGGTCAACCACTGAGAGTGGGGGGGGTGAATAAGTAGATAGAAAAATAGATAAAACTTCACCAATCTCAAAATAAATCTCTCAAAGTAAACTTCGAACTATCAATGGAATATCTCTATCAAGATAAAAACAGTCAATCTAAACCGGTTGATTGTTACAATAGATAACAATAATCAACTTGTAACTTACAAACATCCAAATGCTTTTACTGATATAAGTAAAACTTCATATTGTTGTCGGTTATAATGACTTATCAAAGTGGATTAAGTAGTTAAGCAAATCAACCATAATGAAACATAACCACAAAAACATTCACCACTTGACACAATATTTTTGACATGGAAAACCAAATGGGAAAAACCATAGTGAGATGAGACTCACAAGATAACTATCTGAACTCTTATGAAGTTTTCCCTGTTAGGAGCCAAGCCTATTAAAGCTTTTACAAAAAGTAATGTTAAGAACCGGTCCTATTAGGAACCACCCACTTAAGGGATTGACTATAATGCCTTGTTAGAAGAAATACCCTATGAGGAGTAACCTTTGTAGAGGATTTAAAATCCAAGCTAATGGATCACCTTGTTAGAGGATTTGAATAACACCAAGCTTGTTAGAGCTTACCCAATTAGTGGATTTAACTGTTGTAATTGTTAGAAAACAATAGGGGTTTGTTGATCTGTTTGAATAGAACTTCACTTGCTTGTTCAGATCCTTTTCATGCTCCTATCTGCCTTTACTCAAACTGGAGACACAACATCTGATTTGACAGCCACACACTCAATTCAACTTTGCCAACACACTCAAACTAAAACAACTCATTGACCTTATAAACAAATCAACTAGGTCGGTAACACAACAAAAACCTAATTCTCATAGAGATTACAAATAAGTTGGTTCAAGTATTACCATTAGATTACATAACAATCTCTTCACATCATTCAAGAAAGCCTTGACCGCTCCTTGATCATCGCTTCATCGAACTTAGTAACTCATCACATGCATTGCATTACATGCAGTATACTTTCTCATTCCCAAGACAAAAAATCGTTACCTCAAGGCGCCAAAATCACTTTGAAACTCTCTTCATATAATATGCATATGTGTCATAATCATTAGCACTCATCATCAAATCATAAACCAATATAACCAATACACCAAACTTAATCGGTTAGGGTTTATCAAAAACAACAGGTAGGGTTTATCAGTTCAACTCTCCAATACTTAACAATACCAGTTCACTCCACAAACTAACCTACCGATTACAGTTTCCTTTCACTAGCTCCTCCTACCGGTTATAAAACAACATTACAACAACATCATCACCAGTTAATTGACATCAATGACAATATAACAAATCATTAATGCAATCTTCATGCAAATACCAACAATCTCCCCCTTTGGCATCGATGGCAATACAAAATCAATACTATTGATTGTTGTGATTATGAATAGGAATCCTGGTTTACATTTTACCATGTACTCTCCTTGTCTTCAACTTGTCTTTAGTTTTTCTTTAGTTACTAGCTGGTTGTACATCTTGCATTTGTCAATCATACAATTCTGCTCACAATGATCACATAGTTCTTCTCCCCCTTTGACAACAATGCCAAATAGAAAGTAAAACATGAAATGTAAAAATTCACTATGTAGCATCAACAACCTACAACTTGATGCTCCCCCTGTGGAATAACTCCACTTCTACACCAATCTTGCTCTAAAATTCTACAAGTAGCTCTGGGACTGATGTAATCTACATCATGCTCAATTTACCTCATGAAGGGGTACAACCCCTAGCTGACTTCTAAGATACTCAAAAGTAGTCATAGGAAGAGGTTTAGTAAAGATATTTGCAAGTTACTCCTTGGTAGAAACATTCTCTAAGATCACATCTTTACTCTGCATTTTTTCCCTCAAGAAATGATACTTCAATTCAATGTGCTTGGTTCATGTTTGCAAGACAGGGTTCTTTGAAATATTTATGGCACTTGTATTGTCACATAAGATCTTTACAGGTTCTGTAAGCTTCATCTTAAAACCTTCTGAAATGTGCCTCATCCAGATAGTCTAGGTACAATTCATATAAGCTGCAACATACTCAGCTTCAGCAATAGATTGTGAAATACAACTCTACTTCTTGCTACTCCATGAAACAATTCTTCCTTCCAGAAAGAATGCTCCATCGGTTGTGCTTTTCTGGTCATCAACATTACCTACCCAATCTGTATCTATGTACACCTTCAAATCAAAGTTTCCTTCATATAGATACCATAATCCATTGTCAACAGTACCTTTCAAATATCTAAAAATCCTCTTGGTTGTTATCAAATGTGTTTCCTTTGGATTTTTCTGAAATCTTGCAACTAGACCAACTACATGATCTATATCCGGTCTGTTGTAAACAACATAGTGCAATTTTCCAATCATTGACCTGTACTATTTCTCATCAACAGATGTGGCCTCATCTTCCTTAGACAACTTACAACCTGTAACCATTGGTGTCCCAACTGGTTTACAGTCACTCATACCAAATATCTTGAATACCTCCTTCACATACTTAGACTGTGTGATGAAAATACCACTCTTCATTTGATGTATTTGCAAACCTATGAAATTTTTTTATCTCTCCCACTAGAGACATTTCAAACTCACTTTTCATTTCATTTGCAAAGTCATTTCTCATGTCATTATTTCCTCCAAATATGATATCATCTACAAACACTTCACTAACCAATATTTTATCTCCTTCAGATTTGAGATATATGTTGTTGTCTTCACTGGTTCTCTAAAATCCTATCTTCATTAGGTGTGAATGAAGCCTTTCATACCATGCTCTCGGTGCTTTCTTTAATCCATATAGTGCCTTGTGCAACTTACATACCATGTCCTTCTTGTCAGTTAAAGCATAACCATCTGGCTGCTCAATGTATACTTCTTCTTCCAGTATTCCATTCAAAAATGCAGATTTCACATCCATCTGATATACTTTGAATCCTTTATGAGTTGCAAAATCTAGTAAAGTTCAGACACCTTCCAGTATGGCCACTAGTGCAAAAGTCTCACCATAATCTACTTCATCTTCTTGTGCATAACCTTTGCAAACCAATCTAGCTTTGTTGCGAACTACAACACTATCTTCATTCAATTTGTTCCTAAAAACCCACTCAGTACCTATCACATTTTTATTTACTGGTCGGGGTACTAGAGTCCATGTGTTTTTCTTCTCAATTTGTTCAAGCTCCTCCTCCATAGCTTTAACCCAATGATCATCACCAAATGCTTCCTTAGCAGTTCTAGGCTCAATAGTGGAGATCATGTAAGAATTCTCTCTGATTCTTCTTCTGGTTAGCACTCCAACATCTTTATCTCCAATAATATGTTCAAGATTGTGATTGAGTCTCACATACATTGGAATAGCATGATCATTATCTTCAGGTTCATATTCATTATCATCATCTTCTTCTGAATCTACTTGTTTTGGTTGAACCGATACATCAGTATTTTCTTTACCGGCTTCAGGTTTCACAGGTTCTGGTTCCAAAAACAAAATGGAAGGATCTTCATCCTTTTTCTCCACACTAGTTTCCCCTGAGACTTTAGGATACTCATCCACTTGAACATCAACACTCTCTATGATTCTATGTGTCCAATTATTAAAACACTTGTAGGCCTTACTCTTGGTGGAATAACCAAGAAATATACCTTCATCACTTTTATCCTCAAATTTGATAATATAGTCACCTCTCTTAATAAAACATTTTCTACCAAATATCTTGAAATAACCAACATTAGGTGATCTACCATACCAGTATTCATAAGGAGTCTTGTCCTTACCTCTTTTTACCAAAATCCTATTCATTGTGTAGACAGTTGTGCTGACAACTTCTCTCCAAAAAGTTTTTACTACATCTCCTTGTATCAACATCATCTTAGTAGCTTCAACAACTGACTGGTTGTTTCTCTTTGCAATACCATTCTGTTGTGGTGTCCTCGGTGCAGAAAGTTGTCGTTTGATACCATTCTCTTCACAATATCTAGTGAATTCCTCAGAAGTGAATTCTCCACCTTGATCTGCCCTCAGACACTTTATCTTCTTTCCACTCTCCTTTTCAGCTAAGGCCCTAAATACCGTGAACTTACCAAATGCCCATGTTTTATTCTTCAAGAATGTGACCTACATCATCCTTGAGAAATCATCAGTGAAGATCATGAAATATCTATCACCTTGAATACTTTTAGTTCTTATTGGTCCACAGAGGTCTATATGAATCAAATCTAGTAGATGCCCTATTGAAAAAGACTTTCTCTTGAAAGTTGAGGATGCCATCTTTCCTAACTGACATTTCTTACAAAGAGCATTAACCAGTTTGTCCAATTGAGGCAAACCTCTCACTGTCTTTGACTTACTCACTTTAACAATGTTATCAAAATTCAAATGACAAAATCTCCTATGCCAAAGCCAACTTTCCTCTACTTTAGCAATTAAACAGTTGCTGACTTTAGGATTCAAGTGAAATGGGTTACCTTTAGTCTGCTTGCCGGTTGCAATCAGTTCACCTTTTCTCCCATAGATTTTGCACATGCCATTTTTAAAATCCAATGGATATCCTTTGTCATTGAGTTGGGAAACACTCAACAGATTGTGCTTAAGACCTTCAATCAAATAGACATCATCTGCACTACTCTTTCCATTAAGAGAAATAGTTCCCTTACCTTTAACCATGCAAGGTGAGTCATTACAAAATCTTACAACTCCACCATCAAATTTCTTCAAAGAAAGAAATTTGCTTCAGTCATCGATCATGTGATGTGAACAACCACTATCAATGATCCAATCATCAGAATTATCCATTCATGAAACTAAAGCTTTCTGATAAGATGTTTCTTCTTTAATGGCTACAAACACAATATCTTCATTAGCATCACCATCAGATTCCTCATTAGTGATACCACCATCAACTGCAATAAGACAATCTCTCTTTCCTTTTCCCTTGTAGTTCTTGAACTTGTCTTGCTTGTGCTCATTATCACCATTAGGACAATTAGCAGCTATGTGTCCAATCTTGTTGCATGCAAAACCTTTCAAAGGTGATTTACCTCTATATTTTTTGGTACCTCTGGGCAATTGCTTGGCCAACAAAGCTTCAAGCTCAACTAAAGTATCTTCATCATCAAATTCTCTATTGGATCTAGATTCATAACTGTGACTGACATCTCTACTTTTTCTCATAGATGGGTTAGAAACAAAAGCTCTAAATGCTGATTCATATTTCTGAATACTACCATCATAACCATTTAATTCAAAAGAAGTAAGCTTACCAATGATGGAGTCAAGGGTTACCTTGGTTTTGTCAATATATTACAACTCTTGAATGGCTGCAACTCGGATAGCATAGACCGGTAGTAGGGTTCTCAATACCTTACTAACTACTATGTCATCATCCATTTTACCACCAACACTCTTGATCTCACCAACTATCTCTTTTATCCTCTGACCATACTGTTGGATATTCTCACCTTCAACCATCCGCATCTCATCAAACTTCTCTCTTAGACTCTCTTCCTTGGCAATCTTCACATGTTCATCACTGCTATAAATGTCTTCAAGTTTCTTCCATACCTCATGTGCAATCTCCAAACCATGAACATCAACATATTCAACATGAGATAAAGAACTAATAATAGACACCAATGCTTGATTGTTTTCTTGTTTCTCTTTCTTCTGATCATGTCATAATCCTAGTAGGTGCAACATATTGAGTATTAACATGTTCCTAGTATTGATTTCCAAGACTCTTGATATAAATTTTCATTCTATCACTCCATATCCTATAGTTCTCTTTATTAAACTTCAGACCTTCCTTCTTCATCATGATCTACAAGATCTTTACCTCAAGTTGTTAGGCTTAGACCTTAGAGGACTTGAGAACCTCTGATACCAATTGATGCTATGACGAAAGAATAAGGATCTAGTCAAATACTAAGAGGGGGGGGTAAATCAGTAGATAGAAAAACTGATAAAACTTCACCAATCTCAAAACCAATCTCTCAAAGTAAACTTAGAACTATCAATGCAATATCTCTGTCAAGATAAAAACTGTCAAGCTAAATCGGTTGACTATTACAATAGATAATAGTAATCAACTTGTAACCTACAAACATCCAAATACTTTTACTGATATAAGTTAAACTTCATATTGCTGCCAGTTATAATGAATTATCAAAGTGGATTAAGTAGTTAAGCATATCAACCATAATGAAACATAACCACAAAAACATTCACGACTTGACATAATATTTTTGACGTGGAAACCCAAATGGGAAAAACCATGGTGAGGTGAGACTCACAAGATAATTATCTGAACTCTTTTGAAGTTTGCCTTATTAGGAGCCAAGCCTGTTAAAGCTTTTACAAAAAGTCATATTAAGAACTAATCCTGTTAGGAACCACCCAGTTAAGGGATTGACTATAATGCCTTGTTAGAAGCAATACCCTATGAGGAGTAACCTTTGTAAAGGATTTAGAATCCAAGCTAATGGATCACCTTGTTAGAGGATTTGAATAACACCAAGCTTGTTAGAGCTTACCCAGTTAGGGGATTTAACTGTTGTAATTGTTAGAAAACAACAAGAGTTTGCTGATCTATTTGAATAGCACTTCACTTGCTTGTTCAGATCCTTTTCATGCTCCTATCAACCTTTACTCAAATTGCAGACAGAACATCTGGTTCGACAACCAAACACTCAATTCAACTTTTCCAACACACTCAAACTAAAACAAATCAACTAGGTCGGTAACACAACAAAAACCTAATTCTCATAGAGATTACAAACAAGTCGGTTCAAGTATGACTGTTAGATTACATAACAATCTCTACATATCATTCAAGAAAGCCTTGACTGCTCCTTGATCACCGCTTCATCGAACTCAGTAACTCATCACATGCTTTGCATTACATGCAGTATACTTGCTCATTCCCAAGACAAAAAACTATTACCTCAATGTGCCAAAATCACTTTGAAACTCTCTTCATACAATATGCATACATGTCATAATAATTACCACTCATCATCAGATCATAAACCAATATAACCAATTCACCAAACTTAATCGGTTAGGGTTTATCAAAAACAATAGGTAGGGTTTACCGGTTCAACTCTCCAATACTTAGCAATATCGGTTCACTCCACAAACTAACCTACCGGTTACGGTTTCCTTTCAATAGCTCTTCCTACTAGTTACAAAACAACATTACAACAACATCATTACCGGTTAATTGATATCAATGACAATATAATAAATCATTAATGCAATCTTCATGCAAATGTCAAAGCTCGAGGAGAGTAGATAGAATTATTATTAAAACTACATTTCATGATGCGATGAAGTGGATAATTGTTTCTTCAATTGTTCTACCTTATGCTCAAATATGACCTCAATAAGTTTGAATTGGAAAAATCCATTGTATGGGGTCTAATTGAACTAAATTATTTTCTTATTGGGGGAGATAAATAATTTCTAACCCTTAACCATTTCTTGGTGGGAAGAATATCAAAACAAAACTCATTATTTAGATGAGCTTCTTCTTCATGATATCTAGAAAAAAATGACAAAGAGAATTCTTGGGGTTATGTTTTGGTAGTTGTAAATTACCTTGTTTTTGTGGAGGGGAAATAGATGTCTTCTCATAAATCATCCGGTCTTGAAAGAAAGGTTGAGATATTGTTTATGGTAAAAATGGAAACAACAATATTGAAAGACTAAATAGAATTCAACCATGAAACTCTAGCCTAACAACAACAAAGATCCACCATAACATATGAAGATTACCTAAGACAATGCAAATCAACAAAATCACAAATATTATACCATCACATGTCCAATAGGGCTTGAATCTCCATTCTTCCTATCTCCATTGATCTTGCTTGATATATTTTCTCTCATATTTTATGTGTGCACAAGAGCTCAACAAAGAATGGAAATGTGGTTGCAAGTAGGCTTGATTGCATATGAAAATTTGAATGTTAGTCCAGGAGGATTGATAATGAAGGAAGCATCTCCTTATATAGAAGACACTGTAAGAAATGAAGAGATAAGATTAAGAGGTGTAAAAGATCAATGGTCGGCTAGGATTAGAGGGTAGGTAGAATAAATAAGAAAATAATGAGAGGGTAGGTAGTGTAGGAATTAAGAGATGAGTGACATGTGTCATGGGTAGGATAGGTTAATGAATTAATTAAATAAATAAACATTTAATTAATTAATAGAGGAAATGGGATCAATTAAATAAATAAAAGTATTTATTTAATTTAGGAAAAGGATAATTTAAATAAATAAGTTTTTTTTAATTAAGAAAAAGGCTAGAAAAGGATAAATAAATTAATTAAATACATAAAGATTCATTTAATTAATAGAATAATTATGCTTAAATAATTAAATAAATAAAAATATTTATTTAATTAGATAGGACAATTTTAGGTGTCTACATTTTGCCCCTCTTTGAGACAATGCAACTTGTCATGTTGTTTCAAAGAAGATAAGAAATGATACAAAGTTGCCCCAAGATAGGAATGATATGCCCCCTCGAGAGATTGGATGAAAATGTCTGAAAAGATCGCAGACAATCTCTTGATAAGAAAGAAAGGCTAGAAAGGACTGATAAGATAGGATAGAGTAATAGAGTCATGGGATACAAAAGACTGATGTTGGAGACTAGGGCTAGGGTATTCTATAAGATAGACTACAAGGTAAATTATCCTCATTGTCATCCACACACCTAAGAGATCAGAGTGTAGAGAGAGCAGAGAGCAGTCAACAATCAACAGTGATGGCATTGGTGCATAGATTCGATCGTGTTCACTGATATCACTGGCCAATAGATGTAGGAGAGTTGGTAAGTACCACAAAACCTCCTTGTACCTTGTTGCATTAATTATTGTCATAAATGCATGTTAGGTAGGGTAATAAATGTGCATTAGGTATGTTGCAAAAAAAATGCCAAGCAGGTCAAAAGATGGGAAGATGTGTTTGTGTTGGTGCCAGGCGCGTTTAGGTAGGTTAGGCGTGTCTGCATTGGTGCTAAACATGTCTGTGGTTTCAAAGGCATCTATGTTAAATGCAAGCATGTTTGCAAAATGCAGGCGCGTCTATGCAGGTCAGGCATGTGTGTGCATAACAAAGGCACGTCTGTGTAATCTAGGCATATTTGTGAAATGTAGAAATGTCTGTGAAGTATGTAAGTGTGTTTGTGTCATGAATGTGTGTTTTTGTCTTCAAGTTTGAATCAATAGTTTTGTGCTAAACATATGATGTCGATTGGATAAGCTACTAAGAGGATACACTCAAGAAGGTCCTCTAGGGAAAACTAGAGTAACTGATAGGGCTAGGATTGACAATTTTGTTATAGAACATATGTTACCAATTAGGAAACTACTCAAGAGGATACACTCAAGAAAAGGCCCTAGGATAGGATAGATCGAGGCACTTTGTGATGAACAGGGAGTACCATAGAAATTGACAATTATGTGATAGAACATACGTTGCCAATTGGATTAGGCTGAAATTGACAATTCTGTAATAGAACATACATTGTCAATTGGATAAGCTACTCAAGAGGATACACTCAAGTAGGTGATCGAAAAGATAGGATAAAAGAAGGAATTTGTGATGAACAGGGAGTACCACTAGGATAGACTGCAATATGATAGGTATAAGCACTAGGATAAAAAAGCAACACTTTGTGATGAATAGGGAGTACCACTAGGATTGACACAATTGATTTGCTTGATTACAGGAGGACCTACCTATGTTGGATTCATGGGAGAGATTCCCTTCGACTCAGAGTGTTTGAGTAGAGCTGACATTTGAGGATAGAGCAGCAGTTGAGGCTATGGGCTTTTGATACATTATGTATGTGCCTGAGTTTCAGGCAAATATGGGATTGCTGACTGCATTAGCTAAGAGATGGCACTCAAATACATGCACTTTTCATTTTCTGATGGGTGAGATGACAGTCACCTTAGAGGATGTATACATGATACTAAGGATACCGATCGATGGGGAGTTGGTTCCTTACGATCAAGAGGGAGACAAGGATACACTGAGATGAGTATTTCAGGATCTAGGACTAGAGATGAGGGCAGGACATGTGGCTTGGGATAATATGACAGTGACAGGATTGGTTCTATCGGTGGTGCTGGCAAGAGTTGTTAGTGGGTTCTTGTGTCCAAACAGGGTGACACGAGGGTTGGCTATGGGATGGAGGACCCTAGAGACATTAGTGATTGAGTACACCGGGTTTGCATGGGGGCCATGTCTACTAGCACACTTGTATTTTGAGCTACATCAGTTTGTATATCATGGATCAACAGGATTGGGGTGCAGAGTAATATTGTTGAAGGTATGGGCACATGAACATCTTTCGGTTACATGAACAATACACTTTAGAGGCAGGGGACATGGGCACATTTATGTGCATCTGTATGATATGATTACTTCCTAGCCACATATTGGGAGGTTATAGTATTGGCACCGGGTTATTGACGAGATAGAAAATGTGGTATGGAGGCCTTACCGGGATTGTGAGGAGTGGGAGGATGATGCAGTGGAGCTACCATATGTATTCAGGAGTAGGTATCTGATTAGTCAGACACCATATGTCATTGAGAGGTAGTTGATTGATAGGGTATGCAGGCAGTTCGATAGGATACAATGGATGCCACGAGGGTCAGGGATGTATGCATAAACGGTGAGGGATCAGGCTCATTTGGGTCCGTTACTATCTTATGATCAGGTAGTGACACAGATGCTGGAGATGGTTCCCATGCCTTGGGATATATGGGCAGATGTGGAGGATGCATGGATAGATGTTGAGTATAGTGCATATTGGGTAGAGCATCCATTTCCACGGCTAACAGATCTAGGGGAGCTGATAGAGGATGATGGTGGAGATGATAGTGGGGATGGTGGAGGCAGAGGTCGACAATGGAGGCAAGGGGAAGTGGTAGAGAGGAGAGTGTCTCAGAGGAGAGATGGAGGAGAGGAGAGGCAGGCTCATGTAGTGAGGGGTAGAGGTGGATTGTCATTACAGGTGCTAGTAGCATAGGTTCTTAGATAGGTACATGGAAAGGGATAGGAGCAAGAGCAGCCATAGGAGCAGCCACAGGGAGAGGGTGAGGGGAGAGGGGATGAGGAGGATGAGCTACTATCCTTGAGGGAGATTTTTTAGGGATAAGAAGATGAGATCCAGGATCTAGAGAGGGATGCAGCTAGGCTCAACAAACAGATGAGGGACACTAAGAGGTAGATGGATCGATCTATTTAGACACAACACTTAGGGAAAATAGACAGGAAACTAAGGACACAAGAGCCAGATACGTCTATGTTTTGCAGGTAGGGGAGGAGATAGCCTACTGGAGAGACCTATATTATGGAGTGGTACCACTAGATCAGTGGGCTAGGAGCTTTGGGAGACCATCACGGACTACGACAACCAGTGGAGGGAGAGACAGGAGACAGGCATCTAGTGGTGGGGTCATTCCACCAGCACTAGATAGAGGGGGCAGGAGAGATGATCCTAGGGGAAGTCCTTCTAGGGATCAAACTCCATCGAGGCTAGCTGGCTTCGAGGGAGAGAGTTCATCATAGCCTTTGAGGGCTCCCTATGTATCAGTTTTGTAGCATTTGTGTATGATGATGTAGACACCTTCGGGTGATTTTGTAGCCATGTGTATTTTGACATCATTGTATCATGACACTTATAATTTTTAAGATATATATATATATATATATGAGATGATTCATCTTTGTGGCAGCTATATGCATGTGTACCTATGTGATGCATGTTTCTATGTGTTAATGATATGGATGCAAATATGTACATGATAAAATGCAATATATTTTTTTGTTCTTTTATGTTTTTAGTATGTCATGCATGATGCAAATGTGAATGTATTAAATGTTGATGAATATGATAATGTAAATAACTATTTACATGATGAGAATGTAAAATGTGCTAACGTGTGTTGTGCATAGGATGTGATGCAATTGTGATATCTATATGTATGTATGAAATGCTAATATGTGGTAATGCAGGTGCAGACTACATGAAATGCAAATATTTTTGGCATGTCATTATACTCAGTCATGTGATAGCGGGTTACATAGACTCGAGAAGGACTATGGAGGTCAATCAAGAAAGGGGGATGAAAGATAGAAGATATGAAAGTGAAAGAGCTTCTTGTGCTATTATCATCATTGAGCTTTATTATGGCAAAATAGGTTATGACAATCGAGGCATATGGTCGACCCAGAAAGTCATTGTACCTATTTGCATGGAGATCAGATAGTCGCAAACAAGGAATGCCCTAGTTCACACTAGACTCGCAACGTCCTCATATCATTGGACAAGTCATATCATTACTAAGAGACAATCCATAGACAACATGATAACTCAGTGATGAATAGTGAGTACCAAACTAGTACTGAGGGGGGGGGTGAATCAGTACAGGCACAAAAACATTTCCTAAACCAGTTTGACTGTAGACTGTAAACTACTGGCAATCCCTAACATCGGTCCAAACCAGATTATTACCAGTTAAACACAGTGCAACTGTGAAAGACATGAACCAGTCAATCTTCTTAGCTTTTCATAGAACCTACTCCCTCATTTCCACTTTTTCCTTATGCATAAATGGATAATCTATCATCAGAGATATAATAACTTGCTAGATCAACATGATTCAGCGCTTGATAGAAAACAACAAAGCATCACATAAAAAAGACATCACATATGACACACATATTTTTCACGTGGAAACCCAACTAGGAAAAACCACGGTGGGGATGAATACCCACAAGCTATTTTGAACTCTTTAGAAGTCTGCTCTATTAGAAGCCTAGTCCGGTTAAAGACTGTTACAACAGGTTCTGTTAGGAACCAATCTTGTTAGGGATCACTTGGTTAAGGGATGACTAGAATACCCGGTTAAGGGTTAAACCCTGTTAGAGGTTACCTTGTTAAAGGATTTTATGAACTCAATGGCTTTGAGTCACCCTGTTAAAGGATTTATAGAAAGCTAGTTAAAGCTACCCTGTTAAGGGATTTTTCAACTATTGAAGTGATTAGAGATCAACAAGTATTACAATGATCTGGTAATAGCACTCAATGCCAATGTAGATTCACTTTAGTACCTTCCTTCTGCACACACACTATGCAGGTATCAATCCTCTCAATTGGTCTCGCAAGAATCAGGTATCTTTGCACATAGATACACACACAACATTTGCCAACAACCTCAGCATGAAACACTACATCAACCTTATAGGAAATAGATAGGTTGGTAGCATAAACCCCTAACCCTAAACACTTAGGTTGAGAAATTCAGTCGGTTTCATCCTGACCATTGAACACTTTGCATTTGAATACAATGGTCTTGAACAAATCTCAAGACATTCTCCATCATTCGTTCTTCGCCGCTTCTTGGAGGTGATAACCCATCACACGTTCTCCAACATTTGTAGAGACTTCATACATTCCTGAGGTAGATAGGATCAATCTCCTTGATGCAAGATCCTTCATGTGCACGAGGCTGACGTGGCAACATGATCTGATCTCTATTACAATGCTAACTCATCACACAATGGCGTTGGTTGAAACACATAGGCTCGAAAACACTTCAATTGGAAACCCTGAAGCTGAGACTACCAACCAGTAGTTATGCCATATGAACCCTAGATACAAAACATTCCATATACCAGTTCTCATTTTGACATACCGGTTCCAGTTCACAACATCATGTTGGTTCACTTGGACAAGCATACCACTTCACTTTTTCACATATGCCGGTTCACAACATCATACCGGCTCTCTTTGTCAGTTGCGTACCTTCAATAATCTGGTTCACTCTTCATCATGTTACCGGTTCACTCTTCAGCTTATTACAAGTTCTCTTTTAGCATATTGACATCAATGACAACACAATATCATCATGTCAACATATTCTGCACATATGTCAACACAACAAAGAAAAATAGGTGACGATACCCCATCCTCGCCTTTCTAGTCAAAGACATCCTGGAGATAAAATCTCTAGTCAGAGACATCCTAGAAAAGCTAAAAGACATGTCGCCAAAAAGATAAAATAAAAAAGAAAACCAAGACTCGACACCAACATCCACTATAGTCCTCAAGTTTAGTGTCTCTTGTCACTCGTATGAGTCTATTTGATTGTGGTCACAATGTTTACTTTCATAGAAGGAGAGATAGAACTGAACCATAATGTTGTCTGAGTCCGTTGAAAGATTTGATTTGTTGAAACCCATTGTTGCTGCTATGTCTCATCTGAAACTAATACTTTATTATGGATTTTTGATGCAAGTGTTGCTTTATTGTGGATTGTACGTGGATAGACTGAAGAAAACTAGAAGAAATTGTACTCCTCAGAATGTGTGATGCTCTTAGTTCCACACCCATCACTAGACTTAGGATTTGCCTTAGCCACAGATACGAGCTGTTTTATTATGGATGACAAGAGGTGAAAAGGAGGGATTATTATGAATGGATAACCAACCTTAGGTAGATCAATAACAAGCCATGATGGGAATGGGTAAGTTTATTATGAATGGATAGGTTGTGAGTGTGTGCAAAAGTGAAAGGATGAAAGTGAATCCTGAAGGAGAGAGGAGCGATGTCTCTATGCATGGCACCAGTAACCTGGTTGTCACCATGGTACTTCCCCAAGGCACCACCGAAGTGGTTTTCACCTTTGGACGGATTTATTTCTCTTTACTTTTTTGGATTTTTCCAAATTTTTTTGTGTCACAAGGTGCCTGTTTGCCAAGTTTTCACCAAGTAATGATTTTTTTATTTTTATGATTTAAAAAAAAAAAATTATTATTTTTTTGTATTTTTTAATTTTTTGATTTTTTTGTATTTTTGAATTTTAGGATATTCTGAAGAGCTATGTGTAAAACCTATGAAGGTGCATGTTGTTGATAGGGTCCTCCAAAGTTTCTCCCTCTGGGGTTGAGAGATAATATGCACCGGATCCATAGACTGTTGTAATGATGTAAGGACCAGGCCAATTTGGTTCGAACTTGCCCTTCTTCTCTCTGCCTTGCTGATTTTTAGGATTTTATTGGAGAAATAAGTCACCTAGCTCAAATGTGCGAGGCTTTATCTTGTGATTGTAACTACGACTCATTCGTTGTTGATAAGCCTTGAGATGATTAAAAGCAATTTGTCTTCGTTCATCAAATAGTTCTAGTTCTTGTAAGCGAGGGACCCTGTAGTCTTCATAACTGATAATGTTGTGCAAATAGACTCGTAAAGCTGGTAACTCAACCTCAATAGGTAGGATAGATTCGATGACATAGACAAGTGAATAAGGTGTGGCTCCTGTAGGTGTGCGAACACTTGTGCGATAAGCCCAAAGTGCGGGATTAAGTTGGATATGTCGATTTCGGCCAGTGTCATCGACTGTCTTTTTGAGGATTTTAAGAATGGTCTTATTAGATGCCTCAAATTGACCATTATTTTGGGGGTAATAGGGAGTGGAGAAGCGATGTGTAATATGGAAGTGATCACAAAGTTCACAAACATCTTGATTTTTGAAGGGACGTACGTTGTCGGTGATGATGGAAAGAGGAATAATGTACTGGCAAATGGTATAGTTAAGAATGAATGTAGCAATATATTTTCTAGTGAATTGTGTAAGAGGCATGGCTTCAATCCATTTTTTGAAATACTCTGTGGTAGTGATAATGAATTTGTGGCCATTGGAAGAAGGAAGGTGAATCTTGCCCATGAGATCAAGTCCCCACTGACAAAAGGGCCAAGGTGTTGCAATCGGTTGAAGTTCTTGTGTTGGCGCATGAATAAGGTCTCCATGAATTTGACATTGCTTACATTTCTTGACAAACTGATATGATTCTTTTTCCATACTGGGCTAGTAATATCTAGTCCTGATGAGTTTCTTGGCTAAGATAGGACCACTAGAATGTGGACCACATATACCTTCATGAACTTTGCGTAACACAATCTAAGCTTCGTCTCCTTCTAAACATCTAAGAAGAGTGCCATATAGACCCTAATGGTATAGGATATTGGCTAAAATAACGTATCGGGAAGATTGGCGAATGAAAGTGCGGAGTTGGTTGTTGGATAAGTTAGGAGGAAGGGTGTTGTTATGAAGGTATGTGAAAATGGAACTGTATAACTGAGAATCAAGACCAATGACACATATCATCTTAGTAGGAGTGATCTCATACGAGGGAACCAAAAGGTTATCCACCAAGAACTCATAGTGGGTTTCATTATGCGGTTGATCGATCGGCGAGGCAATAGTAGCCATGGCATCTGCGGCTCGATTTTTCTCTCTTGGTATTTTCTCAAAGGTTATCTTTATGAAATATTGCTTGAAGTGATCTACCATTTTCCTGTAAGGCATTAATTTTTCATCCTTTGTTTGGTAGTCATTGGTTGCTTGATGAATTACTAGTTGAGAGTCCCCAAAAACATGAAGTTCCTGGATCTTCCACTGAACTGCAATCCGTAATCCAGTTGTTAATGCCTCATATTTTGCTATGTTATTAGTGCAAGGAAATGATAATTGGTATGATTTGGGAATGGAATTTCCTTGAGGTGTGATAAAGAGGATGCCAGCCTTTGCACCATGTTGCGTGTACGAGCCGTCAAAGTATAGTTGCCATGGCTTCGTGTGTGATACCACCAGGATGGATTCATCTAGAAATTCTGAAATTAGAGGAGCATCATCTATCATGGGTGCTTCTTCTAACTAATCTATGATAGCTTGTCCCTTTATTTATTTTTTGTCCATATATTCAATGTCGAATTCACTCAAGATCATCACCCATTTGGCTAGTCTTCCAGTAAGCATTGCCTTATTGAGAAGATACTTCAATGGGTCAATCCTTGTGACCAACTTAGTTTTATGAGCTAGCATGTAATTTCATAATTTCTGCAAAGCAAAAACCACATCGAGACATACACACTCAATTGGTGTGTATTTTAGCTCATAACCAACCAAAGTACGATTGATGTAATATACTACCTTTTCTTTGCCTTCAGCATCTTGTTGTGCCAAGAGTGCCCCCAGTGTTGTTGATGTAACTGATATATAGAGTAACAGGGGCTGTTCTGGGACTGGTGGCATCAAGACTAGTGGATTCAAAATATAATCATTGAGTATCTGAAAATCCTGTTGATATTTATCATCCCATTTGAATTTGATTTTTTTGTGTAGCAAGTGCTGAAAAGGGTGACAGTTATCTACCAGTTGTGCTATGAATCTTTGTATGGACTAGAGTTTTCCTTGTAAAGATCGAAGTTGACTGATATTTCTTGGAGGTGGCATTTCTAATATCACTTTGAATTTTGTTGGATTGACTTCAATTCCTCTTTTTGAAACAATGTATCCAAGGAGCTTCTCGGAGGTTACTCCAAAGACACATTTCTTGGGATTTAGTCTCACTTTGTATTTTTCCAACTAATCAAAAAAGACTGAAAGGATGTCCAACTGTGTGTCTCTGTCTAATGATTTTCCCAAGGGGTCATCAACATAATCTTCTACAATTACATGCATAAGATCATAAAAGATAGTAGTCATGGCTCCTTGGTATGTAGCGCTTGCATTCTTTATCTCGAAGGGCATGACATTCCAATAGAAAGTTCCCTAGGGACAAGTAAACATTATTTTGTGCTAGTCCTTAGATGCGATCTTTATTTGATTGTAGCCAGAGAATCCGTACATCAAAGATAACATCGCATGACCTGTTGTGAGATCTATGATCAGGTCATTGTTTGGCAATGGAAAGTCATCTTTAGTACAAGATTTGTTGATGTCTCTGAAATATGTACATATTCTGATGCTACGATCTGGCTTACTAACGGGTACTAAGTTGGAGATCCATTCAAGATAATCAATTGGTCGTAGGAATCTGACATCCAACAATTTTTCAAGCTCCACCTTTACTAATAATGCCACTTGTGGATGCATCTTTCTTAATTTATGTTTCATTGGCTTTGCTCCTGGTTTAACTATCAAATTATGCATTACCCAGTCCGGATCTAGTCTAGGCATATCGGAATATGACCATACAAAATTGATTTGTCACTTTGTGAAGAAACTTATGAACTTCGGTCTTTCTCTCTCTGTTAGAGATTGTGCCAGGAATATGTTATGTAGAATATCTTCTATACCAATGTTTATTTTGATGGTCTCCTCTACTAACATGAATGATTTTTCTTCTTATGATGTTGGGAAAATTTTGAGCCTTCCATCTTCAGGTGCCTCAGAGAGGTTTTCACCCTCAGATACGTCCTTTCTTTTTACTTTTTTGGGGTCAAACAGTGCCACTATACATAATGTCGAAGTACAAGTCAGAAAAGGCGGACAATTAGCTAGAGCAGCGGGTGCTGTGGCAGAATTGATCGCAAAAGAAGGTTGATTGATCACATTAAGATTACCATCTGGGGAGGTTCGTTTAATATCTGAGAACTGCTTAGCAACAATTGGACAAGTAGGCAACGTTAAATGGAAAAATAGAACTTTAAGTAAAGCTGGGTCAAAACGTTGGCTGGGTAAACGTCCTGAAGTAAGAGGAGTAGTTATGAATGCTGTGGATCATCCTCATGGGGGTGGTGAAGGAAGAGCTCCAATTGGCAGAAAAAAACCCCTGACCCCTTGGGGCTATAGCGCACTTGGAAAAAAGAGTCGGAAAAGAAATAAATATAGTGATGTTTCAATCCTTCGTCGACGTAAGTAAGAATAGTTGTAAATCCATTTTTTTTTCTATCAATAAAAAGAAAGGTAATTAACCATGGCACGTTCACTAAGAAAAAATACTTTTGTATCTAATGATTTGTTGAGTAAAATAGATAATCTAAATATGAATAAAGAGAAGAAGATAATAGTAACCTGGTCCCGGAGATCTGCCATTGTACCCGCAATGATCGGTCATACCATTGCTGTTCATAATGGAAAGTCACATTTACCCATTTTTATATCAAATGGTATGATAAATCACAAATTAGGAGAATTTGTACCTACTTCCATTTTCCAGGGACATGCGAAAAAGGATAAAAAATCGAAAAACGAAAAAAAATAAAAATAAAATAAAAGAGAGAAACGAGAAAAAAGTATCGTTGTAAATAGTATACATTAATTCATTGTGGAGGATGAAGATGAAATTTATAAATAGGGCTTCGACTAGAAAAATACGAGCTGTAGCTAAACATGTACGTATGTCTTCTAATAAAGCACGTAGAGTAGCTCATCAACTTCATGGTTGTACCTATATGGAGGCACTTTCGATACTGAATTGGATGCCTCATAGAGCATGTTATCCCATATTAAAAGTACTTCGTTCTGCAGCCGCAAATGCATATCACAATATGGGTATAGATAAGGGCTTTTTATTTGTCCTTATGGCTGAAGTGAATGAAGGTCCTATTGTCAAAAGATTTCGACCTAGAGCTCGGGGACGCAGTTATCCAATACAGAAACCCACTTGTCATATAAGTATTACATTGGAGGATGTAACTGACTCAATATAAAACCCATGATTTGTTTTTATTTTTACATTTTTGGGACTGGAAGGCCCAACAGCCTCACCAAAATATGTCACACTATTCATTTCTATAGTGTATCCCACCTTATGGTCCCCAAGCGAAAGATCATCTTGTATGCCTAGATAGTCGATGAAGGCCTCATCATTTTGGAATGTGTCAAATTGTAAAGGTCCTTCATGGTCCCAGTCAATAAGTTGGTGGTGAACAAGGGCAAGGCCTTCAATGTTTTTAAAGTTAGTGGGTGTTAGGGTGAAGATACAATTATATTCAGGTATGTCAAGGTAGTTGTCGAGGTCATCACTAGCACTCTCCTCATCTATCTCGATCATGAACGAGTATAAATTGTTGTCACTAAAAGTGTATTCTGGAATGGGTGTCCTCATTCTTCGTGATTTTGACCTAGAACCTAAAAACAAAGACTTAGTGGGATCCTCAGGGGTTGTTTCTTGACCAACTCTGAATTTCCTAGAAAAAATCCTCTTCTTCTGTGGATTCACCTGGTTCTCGGAATGTGTCGGTGAGTTCATAATCACTGGAGGATTTGTCTAAACCCCATTCCCATTCATTAGAGTCAGTGGAATAGTGGTTCTCTTGTTGATCATTGGAAATCATGATTTGTAATGCTTCTTTTGATTTGTGAGTGTTTACCCTGGAAGATGTGAAACCAAGCCCTTTTGAGCATTGATTTTTTAATGTCAATTATGGTTGCAAAGGTTGAGTGATACCTTCTTTTCTTAAGCCAAGAGGACTTTTACCATCATACACAAACTTTTGTAGGATCTTGAATCCTTTGCCATATTTTTCACATGGTATCTTGATGTGATCTTGTGTATCATCTTCAGGGTCTTTGTAAAGCATTTTGTATAAGTCTTCTTCTTCCATTTCACCCCACTTTTGGAATATAGTAGGATCCCATTTTAGCATAATGATAGATACCTATTTAGAAGGATGTGGTCATCCATATTCTTTTGGTGAATTCATAACCTACCACAAGCACATGGTTTGATTTAGAGTGTATTCACCCATGCCTTTGTCCTAATATTTCCCTTTAAGCTCACCTTGCTTTGATGTTGAAGGTTTTAATGATTCAGGGTCAATATATGCAGAAGATGGGATAGCCTCTCTATTAATTGAAATTATTGTCTTAGCTTTTGGCCTCAAATTATTGCAGTATATAAATCGATTAGGATCACCATTAACTGTTACTTCAACTCCATTATGAGGAAACTTAATGCATTGATGGTATGTAGATGGGACTGCTCTCATCTCATGAATCCATGGATGTCCTAGCAATATTTTGTATGTGAGATTGAGGTCTAGGACTTGAAAAACCACATCATTTGTAACCGGCCCTACTCTGAGAGGTAAAGTGACTGTGCCTTTGGATGAATGCTCTTTATCATCATATGTCTTGATGGTAATTTTATTTGTAACATTCACAACTTTATCTGAATATCCCAATTGTATTATTATGTTCAAAGTACATATATTAAGACCAGCTCCTCCATCTATCAGGACTCATTTTATTCGATGTTTGTGTAGGAAGGATTCAATGTGTAAAGGTGCATTATGTGGTTGGCTTACAGATGCATCATTAGCTTCGATGAATGTAAGAGAATGTGGAACGAAAAGGTATCCCACAATGGCTTGAAACTGGTCCATGTTCAGATCAGTGGGGACATAATTTTCTCTCAAAGTTTTATCAAGGATGGCTTTATGTGCGGGGCATATGTGTAAAATCTCAAGGATGGAGATAAGTGTTGGCGTCCTCCCTAACTATTCTACTAGGTCATACTCAGGTTTGGTTGCTGAGGAAGCGGTGGTTTTAGCTAGAGCACCTTGCAAAGTGACCTTACCTTGATGAGTTGTGACATTACATTCAGAGGTAGATTCAAAAGAAGGTCCAATGCCTTTTAGGACAACTTTGGGTCTTTGGGTAGAATTTTCAGGCGTTTTGTCCTTTATGATAATGGTAGAGACATAATTGTTGGCATATGCACACTCCATTGAGACATTGTATGTGATTGAAGGTTTTGTCATTGATGGCAACCTTACAATCCTATGGCACTGGCAAGGCATTACACTAGCATCAACAGAACACACTCTACACCGGCACTCAGAACACCGACACCGGCACAGAGAAAGGAAGCATACCGACACAGAGGCTGATAGGATTTTTGATATATCATATTTTGTTTATTATTTGAAAAACTTTGTAAGCTGACTTGATATCATTGTAAAATGACTCTTATATATAAAAGAGATCTTTGCAGACATTTTGTAAGTAAGTGATGTAAGCAAAAAAGTAAGGAGAAAAGATTAAGTAGACCTATTATGCGAAATATAGGTTAAGGGGTATATGTAAAGAACAGAGTAGCAACCTTTACTGAATCTGGCATTGAAGATGCTATTGTAAAATAGTACAAGTTATTGGATTTGTATAATCCACATTGTAAGTCAGTGAGACTTCCCATTTGAGCAATAAGCTCTAGGCAGTTGGCCTTCCTGCATGTGCAGGCCCCTATTGTAAGTAATATTCTCTTATTGGCTAGTAAGTGAATATTGTGGGTCACAAATCCCACCAAGGTTTTTCCCACACCAGGTTTCCTCGTTAAATCATTGTGTTATAGTGTGATTTTCATGTGGTTTCTTTCATTTCTATTTATTGCATTATTTCTTGCATATCGGTACACTATTACAATATGTTCTGCATGTTTTAAGTTGAGAAATTCTAATCACCGGTTAGATATTGATTCACCCCCCCTCTCAGTATCTGTGATTTTCCTAATAATAATTGTCTATCTAAATTTGATTAACAATTGAATCATAGTTATAGGGTGCTTTTGTATAGTTGGCTTTCTCATATGTGGCTTTGGCTTCTCCCTTGTCATGTTTAGGGAATGGTTCCTTAAAAATATCATGTTCTTGATTGGATTAATGTCCCTCGATCTCAATGTCACCTCTATCAATAAGATCTTGTATAATGTTCTTCAACCGATGGCAATTTCCTATTTTATGTCCCTTGCTCTTTTGATATTCGCAATACTCATCATCATTCCACCAATTTGGTTTGACTTTTGGTTCATATGGAGGATTGTTTGGAATTGTTATTATCTTGTTTGCCACTAGCTTCTTGAAAGTTGATTCAAGTGGTTCTCCCGATGGGGTATATTTCCTTCATGGTTTTGAAGTTGTTTGAGTATTCACTTGATTGTTTGTAGAACTTGATCCAGAAAGAATGATTTTTGGTCTCACTATGTTAGCATCAACAACACCATCATTTTCTGTGTTCTTGTTCTTGTTCCAAAATCATGGCTTGTCTTTTCCTTGAAAGTCCTCTTTATTTTCTTTGAATATCTTAATGACTCCTTGCTCAATTAAGACCTTCTTTGTTGCTAATCCTTTCTCAATGACATCCTTGAAAGCGGACAAACAAGTTTTTCTCAAGTCATAACCAATTTCTCTGTTGACATTCTGTGTGAACATCTCTACCATTTGTTTTTGTGGAATTTCACAAGAGCATTTGCTGGCTAAATTCCTCCATCTTTGTAAGAATGATGCAAATGACTCCCCATCATTTTTCTTGGTGTTGCATAAAGTGATGAATGGTATATCTGTCTCTATGTTATATGAGAAATGTTGGATAAAAGCTTCTGCTAGATCACCCCATGACTTAATTCTAGGTGGAAGTTGGGAGAACCATTCCATAGCTTGATCACCTAAGCTTTGTGGGAACAATCTCATCAAGTATGTTTCTTTTGCTTCTACCTCAATGCAAGTTGTGAAAAAATGTCTTATATGTGCCTTAGGGTCTCCTTTTCCTCTGTATTTATCAAACTTAGGTGTCACAAAGTGTGTAGGAAATGGAGGCATTGGAATGATTTTGTCAAATGGACAGGGACATATGACTCTGATTGTGTAAGCTGACTTTGGTGTATTAATATCCTCCATTTTCTTTTGTAAGTCCTCTATTTGCTTTTCTAAATTGTTCTTAGGTGGAGACCAACTTCTTGGACCATATCCCATGCCTGAGCCACTGGGTGGAGGAGGAGGATACTGCATATATGGATGGTATTGATCGTAAACATGTTCATATGGAGGAGGTCTATAATGAATGTGTGTAGTGACCACCTGGTATAGAGTCATAATGAGGAATGGAATATCTTCTTTGTCCATGCATATCATATTCCATAGGCATGCTAGGAGTTTGTTCTAGTGTAGTGCCCACAAATTTGACAGGGGGTTTTCTTGTGTCCAAATTTTGAGCATGCCTTTGGATATCCAGTTATTTTGGAGGTTGGTCCTTAGCATTGGTATGCAATTAAGTGTATTTATCCGTATAAGATTTCCATAAAGGTTTGCATAGATGGAGTTGTTCATGAGATGTTCTTCCGTGAGTATCATAAGCTTGACCATGTGTATTGGGGATCTTAGGTTTTTGAAACAAGGATGATGGTGACTAAGGCACGAAATGTGGTCCTCTAGTACCTCCACTATTAGGCCTCCTTTGATCCATGTTGAGTTGAGTTTCTTGCATAGGTCAATTTTCCATTATTTGATACATGTCAAAATCATGAGGTATATTAGCTCCACTTTATGCCATCACTTGTAGAAAATATTGTCTATCTCTTCTCATGATCTCTTCAGCCAATCTATTAAAATGGGGATCCATAATAGAGTCTTCCACTTCTACCAAATGTACTGAAATGTTGTCCACATTGTCATTGTGTGTATCATTGTTGTTTGTATTATCCAGGTTCTCAACATTTTGAGTGTTTCTATAGATGTCCATGTCAGGAAATGTGGTATGATCAAAATTAAAAAAGATATCATTGTCATACTCATAGCCACTCATGTTTGCAGACTCTTGAGCCTCTTTAGCTTCTCTCCTAGATTTGTGGGAATGGGTTTCAACCATGAACTAGGTCTTGACCAAGATGTGTGAGACTAGATGAAAATGGAAAAGTATGGAAGACCAAGAGTTGGATGGAATGCAAATGAATCTGAGGTATACTTGCAATGTCCAAAGGGTAAGACCAAGTATGTATGTAGTAGAGTAGGTGTGGCTTCCAAAGAGATGATAGATTCTCCTGATGAGGTAAGTTGACCTTAACTCTAAGTAAGGCCAAATGAGACCCAAAGGTGATAGACCTTGATGAGGGACCACTTAGCAAAATGTTGTTGTATGTATTGTGTTGACAAAGAAAGATGAGGACAAGTAAGTGACCTTTTGACTCAAGTTTAGACAAATGTGAATGTAATGCAAGCTCTAAAGCAATGATGAACTTTATGAGACCCAAAAATAGGCTGAATGCTAGATTAAAACCCGAAGAAATAACCTAGGAAGCTCAAGAAATCTGAAACTGATTGCTCTTATTTGTTGGACTATAAGTTTTTTCCAATACTGAACACAGATGAACTTGTATACTTCACAAACGTAGTTACCCAGCATAGATGTGATTAAACACTGTACAAACACATTTCTGAGATTTTGTGAATGCAGTTTTGCTTATGATAACATAGATGTGGTTACAGGACATAGACGTGTTTCTGTCAGACACAGATGCGTTTCCAAAATCTGAGTGCAATTTTTCCAATTTGTAAAGTTGTTTGTTGTGACCAAATCTGAATTTTTGAGCATTTTGCATGACAAGAGCACACAATATTGATGAGGACTCAATGTTTGCAAGTGTTGAGACTCAAAATGACTCAAAAGAAAATGTGTTGTTTGATGTAAAAATGTTTTTGCATACCCTTGAAGACACAAAAGACACAATGTTTTGATGTTTGATTTTTGAATGTTTAAAAGAAGACAAGCACAATTCTTATGGTTGGCCAAGACAATAGTTATTGATCCCACATGGGGTTTCCCCTGAGGCTATGCTATTTAATGCTGATACTTAGATGCTTGACCCCACTGGCTCCACCCTCGACATTCACTTCTCTGGGGCAGCCAAGCACTAGTCCCCATAAAAACTCCTCATGGCGAACTTTGTATCTCTTCTAAGAACTGTATGTGTGTGGGCCGCTCCAGAGGTCCAACCTCCTACCCCAACAACTAGAAGGATTTTGTCTTTCTAAAACAAAAAGGTGCTAGTAAGGGCATCCGCTTGTGTGGCCATACATGTGACACTTTCAGCTCTGTAAATATAGAAGGCTCCTAGCCGGTAGGGGTTATGCCCTACTACTAGTCAAATAAATTTGATCAAACGGGTTTATGGGGAGGCATAGTGTCAGTATGAACTAATCAGCACATGCTACCCACGGCTTTCACCATGGATACAGTTATTTATAGTGGTTCGAAAGAGGTGGGTTTGCCTCACTACCACTTGGGTCGTTCCCTCCTCACTAGTAGTCCTAATGACCACATGGGGAGGTAGGCCCTCCAAAGATTAAACCCAAAGAGCCTATTTCCCAAGTCACAAAAGACACTGGTTCAATTTTAGTATACCAATTGAAGTGTTTTCTAATCTATGAAAACAAGGCACACAATAAAGATCAAAAGAAAACCCTTGCCAAAATTCTACAACAAAGATTTGTTAGTAGTTTTGCAATAATACCCCTCATGCAAGCACACAAGTTAGGTAAATTTTAGATCCAAAAGACTATGAAATATGGGTCTTCGACAAGACGTTTTGCTTCAAGGTCAAGCTGCACCAATTTGTTAGCTAGATCACAAGATATTAGCTTGAATAAACCATATCTGAAATCAAAAAGATTAAATGAAACCCTAAAAACTGAAACAAAAACCAAAACTGCAAGAGCCAAACACAAATGCATTTTCATCACACATAGACGTGGTTCTGAGACACAGATGCGACTTTAAACCTCATAGATGCAGTTCCAAAACACAAACACAAATTTGCAACACAGACATGGTTAAAAGGTTCACAAACACAATTCAGGAACACAGACCTAGCTCTGTAATCTGGAAAAATATAAAATATTATCAGTGATGCAAACGCGATTCCAGAGGTCAAAAACATGACAGAAAAACAAAAACGTGGTTCCAGAAGATGTAGATGCAAAAATATCAAAATGTTGTCGGAAATGTCAGATCTGCAACTTCAAAAGCATAAAATCTGCAACCAAGATGTTAAATGCAAAAGGGACAAGAATCCCATCGGGCATGCCAAAATGTTTATGGTAAAAATGGAAACAACAATATTGAAAGACTAAATAGAATTCAACCACGAAACCCTAGCCTAACAACAACAAAGATCCACCATAAAATATGAATATTACTTAAGACAATGCAAATCAACAAAATCACAAAGATTATACCATCACATGTCCAATAGGGTTTGAATCTCCATTCTTCCTATCTCCATTGATCTTTCTTGATATATTTGCTCTCAGATTTTATGTGTGCACAAGAGCTCAACAAAGAACAAAAATGTGGTTGCAAGTAAGCTTGATCACATATGAAAGTTCAAATGCTAGTCCAGGAGGATTGATAATGAAGGAAGCATCTCCTTATATAGAAGACACTGTAAGAAATGAAGGGATAAGATTAAGAGGTGTAAAAGATAAATGGTCGGCTAGGATTAGAGGGTAGGTAGTGTAGGAATTAAGAGATGAATGACATGTGTCATGGGTAGAAAAGGTTAACGAATTAATTAAATAAATATATATTTAATTAATTAATAAAGGAAATGGGATCAATTAAATAAATAAAAGTATTTATTTAATTTAGGAAGAGGATAATTTAAATAAATAAAAGTATTTATTTAAATAAGAAAAAGGCTAGAAAAGGATAAATGAATTAATTAAATAAATAAAGATTCATTTAATTAATAGAAGAATTATGCTTAAATAATTAAATAAATAAAAATATTTATTTAATTAGACAAGACAATTTTAGGTGTCTACAGATATAACTTGAAGTAGCTTGACTATCTTAAGGAGCATGAGAAAAGGAATTTTGTTGAACTACTTTCTTAAGTTGAAATTTCTTTTAGATTTGCAGGCATGCGTTCCTCTACTTATTAATTACTATTTAATACTTTCAACTTTAAAATGAATCTTGAGAATTCCTTTACATTCTATTATAGGAAAGATTTATAATTGACCTATATTTCTATATTAGCTATTAACACATAAGAATCATGAAAAGAAGTGTGGAATTCATTACTATTATTATATATCTTAATCAGAATAAATTAATCTAGTTTATATTGACTTAATGTGAGAAGCTAGACTCGAAGGTCATTCAATGGATAGTCTTGACTTAAATTAAAGGAAGTCTTCAATTGTTGTAGTAGTTTGCTATAATGGTTAATTTCAATCTTGCAAGGTTCTTGTGTAAATAATAATAGTACTTATGACTATCTTTCAGTCTTGAAAAGTTATTAATGAATATTGGCATTGTATAATGCTTATTCTTTAGTTTATAGAAGTACTATGGTTTGTATATAGTCCACTATGCATGTACAAGTTCATTCATAATTTATCATAAATCATATCGAAGCATATTAGATCAAGGATTGATCTTTACACTCACATGATTATATGGAAATATATTGGAACTTAATTATGTATTATGATATGAAACACCAAGATAACTCTAATAAGACTAAAGAAGACATCAAGAGAGCTATTCTACATAAATTTCTTTTCTTAATAAATAACAATGTTTTTGTTACCTTGAAGAATCTAATATTATACACATGGTAAAATTTTCATACATATTTTAGCTGAAATAATTCATGGTTAGAAGTGGTCAAACAAGTACTTGAAAAAGTTGTTAAGTTAAACCTAAACCATCTTGTTTAAAATCACATTTGAATTCACTTAGTCGGAAGAGTGTGGGGTGATGTAGTTGCACATTTCATGACTTGAAGGTCAACAGTAATATTAAGAAGAGAATGCAAGCACGCAAGACCAAATGTTCACTTGTCAATTTTTTTTGTAAGAAAAAAACCAATAAGTTTGATGTATAGGATGTTTTAAGTACTCAAGTTGAGTAAGGGTGGGTGAGTAGATGACTACACTTCATTTAAGTGCTATAGAATATGGTGCAGGAGCACCTAGTGAAGCTCATGGAGCACTTCATCAAATTTTGGTTTGAAATAGCCTATGTTGGTCTCAATTGAATAATGGACTTTTTCTATGTCCAACGGATGTTTTTAGTGTTTTTAAGTGTCCTTTGTGTCTTAGTTTTGTTGTTTGTTGAGGTTTTGGTCTATTTTTGACATTTTATGCTTTGTAAGCCTAGAATGGGTAAAATGTGGAAAAATGGTCAAAATGCCTTATAAATCCTTGTTAGGAATTGAAATATGTTTGTGTGATTATAGTAAGCCATTTCACATGGTGGAGTTAAGTCTATTTGGCTCACAAGTCAAAAATGCTCATTGTACTAAAAATTGTCAAAGCTGTCAAGCAACATTTTGACAATTTTTGGAAAATTTGTTAAAAAATAAGGCAAAAGGTGGTTATTGGTCCATAATTGGGCATGATTTGGGTGGTGATTTTATATTTAAATCCTCACACAACTTTGTATCAGGTTGGCATTCAAGAAAAGAAGATTTCAATACAAAAACTCAAGATTTTGTCATTTTTCTTACACTTTTTTGCTCCAAATGGTATAGAAGTCTGTACTTCCTGAGCATTTGGCTGCACTATTTTCATTTGGGTAGTTGTGCCATATTGTGTTAAATATTTCTCACATGGGTTTGTGTGCTGGTATGGAGTTTTAGCATTGTAGCAAAATTATTTTGTTTTTGCCCTATTCTCGGTTGAGTAAGGGTTTGGCTTCAATAATGGAAGCAACTTGATTTTATTTGGTTCTTTCTCCATGGATTCTGAGAGTCAATTTTTTGTACATATACTTCTTGTAAATATAAATTTTTGTTTATTGGCAATGGAAAAGAAAGTGGTTTTTATTGCTAACTAGGCGAGCTCCCATAGCTTGGCTAGTGAACTTTCATGGTGAAAATAAAGTTGCTCTACAATCTTGCACCAAGTGAACCTTATTTTGGTTTCCCAAGGTGGAATGAAGTTTTATCAGATCTTGTAAGCCATATGTAAGAGTGTTCCAATGAATAATTAGTTGAGAAATGCATTTTGAGCAGCCAAAGTATTGAAATACAATGGTTTTTTAGCACTTTTCCTCTTGAAACTTGGTTGTACATCAAATGTTTATCTTTAGGCTTGCAGGGAAGGAAGTTGGAAGGATTCATAATTATGGTAAAAACCTTCTCAAAATATTTTGTGGTCTGAAGAAGAGTTTGGAATGGTGATAAGGTGTTTGAAGACTTAAAACCCTTGAAAACCCTTGTTTTTAGGCACATTTATAGGACAATAGTTGTACGGTCCTGTCAGACCTCCTCATAGCACAAATTTAAAATATATCTATAAAGGTTATCCATAAATGCAAAGGTTTCATGAGGTGTTTTGGCATTTTGTGGAGTTATAAGCATTTTAGTAGTTTTGGAGGGCTAATTGGGGTTCTTTTCTTGTAGCCTTGTTTTGAGCTTTTCCTCAAATCGAGTAAGAAGACAAATTGAAAGACCATCAAACCAAGTTGAATTAAGCCTAAGAGGATGTTAGACAATGTCCTAAACCTCCTGCAACTCTTATTGAGTGATCTTAGTGTTTGGAGCTAAGAAGCCAAGTTTCATTTTTGTGAGACTTGAGAGCAAGTTTGAGTGAAAACAAGAATTGACATGGTAGGAAGATCTCAGAGTTGATATGAAGCTTAGAGAAGGAAATACATCAAAGAAATAGTACCCAAACAAGTGAAAAAACCTTCAACAATTACCTTTGAGGGAACTTGCAAGCCAAATTGATTGCAAACACACAAATTGAGCCAATTCTTGAGTATCTCCCTATCATAGTGGTATCAGAGCAAGAAGTAAGTCTTGGGTAGAAGTGAGTAGTTTCAAGATGGTGACCAATGATGAGTTAGCCAAGAAGGTAGAAGACCAAGAAGAGGAAAATAGATCACTAAGGGAGAGATTGGAGCAACTAGAGATAAAACTAGTTTCAGTACAGGTCAAGACTGGAGAAGTGAGTGATAAGGTGGATGATAAGGGAAAATTGATAGAAATAGAAGATGAGATCCCTATACATGACCCTATTCTCAAACAAGAACCTTTCTTGAATGCTTTGAAAGTATTGAGTGGCAAAACCTTAGAAGGTGTAGCCCTTTTTAGTGGCAAGATGGACCCATATTTAGTCATGGAGTGGATTGAAGGCCCAAAGAATCATTTTGAATGTGATGGAGTGACAAAGGCCTAGAAGGTGAAGGTAGCTAAGTCTAGGTTGAGAGGGGTTGCCTTAACATGATGGAAGTTCATTCAAGATAAGAGAGAAAAAGAGGGGAAACAATCTATAGCAACCTGGAAAGGAATGGTGTCTAAGGTCAAGGAAACCTACATACCAGATGATTATGAAATCCAACTACATAAGAAGAGGCAGAATTTGAGGCAAAGGGAGTTAGATGTGAGCAACTATATAGAGGAGTTTCAAAGACTATGTTTGAGGTCAAAGGTTGTGGAATATGAGAACATAAAATTTGCAAGATATCTCAAGGGCTTGAGATGGAATATACAGGAAGAGTTGAGTTTGTTGTGTCCCAATACATTGCAGAAGTGCTACCAACTGGCACTGAAAGTGGAAGAGAAAAGTAGGAAGGAGAAAGAACAAAGCAATAGAGGCAGAGGTAGGGGAAGAGATGATAGAGGCCATAGAGTCAATTTTGGTGGAAGAAGAGCTGATCAAAGGTCCCAAGGAGAGTCCAAACTTATAGAGTAAAGTGGGGATTCTAATAGCAAGAGCAGCTATAGAGGAAGGGGATCTAGCAACCCAAGAAGAGGTAGATCTAGTGGACTAGGAAGAGGGTCCTACTTCTCCACCATGAAGTGTTAAAATTGCCAAAAGTTGGGTCATCCCGCCTATAGATGCCCTGAGAAATCTTCTTCATCTCAAGGAGGTGAAAGAAGAGTGACATATGTGCAAGAAGATGTAGCAAGTGGTAAGACACAAGAAGTGGGTTTAGCTTCAGAAGATGGGGAAAGTTTAATGATGAGAAGAGTCTTGATCAAGGAGCCAAAAAAAGAGGAACCAACTCAAAGAAGATCTTTATTTATAATCAAGTGCAAGATCATGGGTAAGGTTTGCAGAGTGGTGATAGATTTAGGGTCTATAGACAATATTGTGTCAAAGGAAGCAACAAATAAACTTTAATTGGAGAGAGTTCCACATAGTAGTCCGTATAAGGTCATGTGGCTCAACAAGGAGTAGCATGTGGTGGTGAATAAACAATCTTGGGTTGAGTTCACAATAGGAGATTATAAGGATAAAATCTTGTGTGATATACTCCCAATGGATGCTTGCCACCTACTTCTGGGTAGGCCATGGCAATTTGATAGAAAAGCCATTCATAATGGTGAGAAGAACTCTTATTATTTTCAAAAAGATGGAGTCACATATAAAATCCAGTCCTTAAATGATGAAGGAGAGGGCAGCAAGTCCAAAAACCCAAATGCCTTGTTGGTGAGTGAAAAAGAGTTCATAAACACTCTTGAAGAGGGTGAAGGAGTGGGATTTTCTCTCATAGTGAAACCAAAGGAAGAAAAGAAAGAAAAGAAGGTTCAAATACCTCATGAAGTGCAGCAAATACTAGAAAATTTTAAAGAAATCATAAGTGATGGAGCACCAACAACCCTACCACCTACTAGAGCCATAAGCCATCAAATTGAATTCATTCCAGGAGCCTCATTACCCAACAAAGAAGCCTATAAGATGACCCCAAAACAAAATAAAGAAGTGGCTAGACAATTACAAGAGTTGTTAGATCAAGGTTTGATAAGGAAGAGCATAAGTCCTTGTGTCGTACCTACAGTGTTAGCACCAAAGAAAGGAGAAACATGGAGGCTATGCATAGATTCAAGAGCCATTAACAAAATCACTATCAGATATAGATTCCCTATCCCAAGGATTGAATATTTGATGGATTTCTTGGGAGGTGCAAAGTTTTTGACAAAGACTGATCTCAAGAGTGGTTACCACCAGATCAGGATAAAGGAAGGTGATGAGTGGAAAACAACCTTCAAAACTAATGAAAGACTTTATGAGTGGCTTGTTATTCCATTTGGTCTCATTAATGCTCCCAGTACATTCATGAGACTCATGAATGAAGTCCTTAAAGATTTTATTGGTAAATTTGTTGTTGTATACTTAGATGATATCTTGATTTTCAGTAGAATGAAAGATGAACATCTAAAGTATCTTAAATTTGTATTGCAACCATTCTATGATGAGCAACTAACAATAAACTTGGAGAAGTGTGAATTTATGAAGCAGGGACTAGTCTATCTTGGTTTTGTAGTTTCAGGTGGAGACTTGAAAATGGACACATCAAAGGTGGAAGCCATCACCAATTGGCCAACACTAAAAACAACAACTGAAGTGCGAAGCTTTCATGGTTTGGCATAGTTATACAAGAATTTTATAAGGGGATTCAGTGAGATTTTTGTACCTATGCTAGATACTATTAAAGGTGGAGTCAAGACAAAGTTTCAGTGGACCAAAGAAGTTAATGAGGGGTTTGAACTCTTGAAACAAAAGGTAGCTACACAATTAGTACTCATTCTTCCTAGTTTTGATAAGTTGTTCACTATTGAATGTGATGCAAGTAATATAGCAGTTGGTGTTGTTTTGAGTCAAGATAATAGACCAGTAGCTTTCATTAGTGAAAAGATCAATGATGCAAAAAAGAAGTATTCATCCTATGATCTTTAATTGTATGCTCTTGTCCAAGCTCTTTGAAAATGGAGGCACTATTTTCTACCCAAAGAGTTTGTTGTTTACACAGATAATCAAGCTCTTAGTTTTTTGAATTCATAAGATAATTTGAGACATAGACATGTTAAATGGGTTGAATACTTGCAATCATATACATTTTCCATTAAGCATAAAAAGGGACAATGTAATAAAGTAGTAGATTCTTGAGTAGAAGGCTACTAAAAGTGCAAGAAGTGCAGATTCAGAGTACTGGAGTTGATTGCTTCAAGGATTTATATCCAAATGATGAAGATTTTGCAGCCATTTACAAGGTTTGTCAAGAATTTCAAAACCATTTTCATAGTGAATATGCTGAATTTACCTTGCAAAATGGTTTGTTGTTTAGAGGTGGACAGTTGTGTGTTCCCAAAGGCTCAATGAGGGAAAATATGATCCAAGAGAAGCACAATGGGTGTTTGAGTGGTCATTTTGGTCTAAATAGGACATTGGAACTTGTGCAACGTTTCTACTATTGGCCAAGAATGCAAAGGGATATCAGGAGGTATGTTGAGCAATGTATGGTTTTCCAAAAGGCAAAAGACACATCTACCAATGTTGGTCTTTATCAGCCATTATCCATTCCTACAAGGCCATGGGAATGTGTGAGTATGGATTTTGTGGTTGGTTTAGCCAAAACAAAGCTTAGTTTTGATAGCATTTTCATTGTTGTTGATAGATTCAGTAAAATGGCACATTTTGTTCCTTGCAAAACTACTCATGATGCTACTCACATTGCACTTTTTTTTTTCAAAGAGGTTATTCAAATCCATGGTTTGCCTATTAGTATTGTTTCAGATAGAGATGTCAAATTCCTTGGACATAATTGAAAAACTCTTTGGAAAAGATTGGGTACTAACTTGTCTTTTGGTTCAGCCTATCATCCCCAAACCGATGGCCAAAAAAAGGTGGTCAATAGGACACTTGGTAACCTCTTAAGGTGTTTGGAAAAAGAGTATGGATAGAGTTGGGATCAGATTCTTCACCAAGCAGAGTTTGCCTACAATGACAGTGTCAACAAGTCTACTCGTAAGAGTCCTTTTGAGATAGTGTATGGTATGCACCCAAGGGGTGTTATGGAGTTGAGAAACCTTGGTAATGTGCTACAAAGAAGTGGTCAAGCTGATGATGTATCTCAGTCTATGAAGGAGGTTCATGATCAAGTAAAGCAAGCTCTCCAAGATGCCTCACAGAAGGTCAAAGCTAGAGTTGATGCAACAAGGAAAGATGTACAATTTTCAGTTGGTGACTTTGTGATGGTGCACTTGAATAAGTCCAAACTTGAAAAAGGAATTCCCAGAAAACTCCAAATGAGGAGGATAGGTCCTTGTAAGGTTTTGGCTAAGTATGGCTCTAATTCTTATAAGATTGATTTGCCTAATGATGTTGCATTGTCTCCTATCTTCAATATTGCAGATTTGGTTGTATACAAAGGGAAGCTTCCCAAGGAGGATGAGAGAGTTTTAGAAGTTCATCAATCACTTTCAGACCTACCTCTTCCTTCTACACCCATGCCTCAGGCTAAAAAAGTTTTGGATTCTAGGATTCTCAAAAAGACTCGACACCAAGTCTATATGGAGAATTTGATCAAGTGGAGGAAAAAAATAGACTCCAAGGATACTTGGGTACCTGAATCAAACTTTCTTTATTCTATAATTGATACCTCATTGGTTCCAAACTAAGCCACTTGACTTCTTTGTCTTTGGGGGAGTATGGTGCAGGAGCACCTAGTGAAGCTCATGGAGCACTTCATCAAATTTTGGTTTGAAATGGCCTATGTTGGTCTCAATTGAATAATGGACTTTTTTTATTTCCAAAGGGTGTGTTTAGTGTGTTTAAGTGTCCTTTGTGTCTTAGTTTTGTTGTTTGTTGAGTTTTTGGTCTACTTTTGACATTTTATGCTTTGTAAGCCTGGAATGGGCAAAATGGTCAAAACACCTTATAAAGCCTTGTCAGGAATTGAAATATTTTTGTGTGGTTATAGTAAACCATTTCCCATGGTGGAGTTAAGTCTATTTGGCTCACAAGTCAAAAATGCTCATTGTACTAAAAATTGCCAAAGTTGTCAAGCAACATTTTGACAATTTTTGGAAAATTTATAAAAATAAGGCAAAAGGTGGTTATTGGTCCATACCTATGAATGATTTGGGTGGTTAGTTTCTATTTAAAACCTCACACAACTTTGTATCAGGTTGGCATTTGAAGAAAAGAAGATTTCAATACAAAAACTCAAGATTTTGTCATTTTTCTTACACTTTTTTGCTCCAAATGGTATAGCAGTCAGTACTTCTTGAGCATTTGGCTCTACTATTTTCATTTGGGAAGTTGTGAAATGACTTTTTAAATATTTCTCACCTAGGTTTGTGTGCTGGTGTGGAGTTTTAGCATTGTAGCAAAATTATTTTGTTTTTGCCTTGTTCTTGGTTAAGTAAGGGTTTGGCTTCAATAATGGAAGCAACTTGATTTTCTTCAGCTCTTTCTCCATGGCCTCTGAGAGTAAAGTTTTTGCACATATCATTCTTGTACATACATTTTTTTTTTATTGGTAATGGAAAAGAAAGTGGTTTTTGTTGCTAACTAGGCGAGCCCCCATAGCTCGACTAGTGAACTTTCATGGTGAAAACAAAGTTGCTCTACAAACCCACACCAAGTGAACCTTATTTTGGTTTCCCAAGGTGGAATGAAGTTTTATCAAAGCTTTTAAGCCATATGGAAGAGTGTTCCAATGAATAATTAGTTGAGAAATGCATTTTGAGCAGCCAAAGTATTGAAATAGAATGGTTTTTTAGCACTTTTCCTCTTGAAACTTGGTTGCACATCAAGTGTTTGTCTTTATGATTGCAGGGAAGGAATTTGGAAGGCTTAATAATGATGGTAAAGACCTTCTCAAAATATTTGGTGGTCTGAAGAAGAGTTTGGAATGGCGATAAGGTGTTTGAAGACTTAAAACCCTTGAAAACCCTTGTTTGTAAGCACATTTATAGGACAATAGTTGTACGGTCATGTCAAACCTCCTCATAGAAAAAATTTGAAAGATATCCATAAAGGGTATCCATAAATTCCAATTTTTCATGAGGTGTTTTGGCAGTTTGTAGAGTTATAAGCATTTTAGCAGTTTTGGAGGGCTAATTGGGGCTCTTTTCTTGTAGCCCTGTTTTGAGCTTTTCCTCAAATCAGGTAAGAAGACAAATTGAAAGACCATCAAACAAAGTTTAATTAAGCCTAAGAGGATGTTATTCAATTTCCTAAACCTCTTGAAACTCTTAGTGAGTGATCTTAGTGTTTGGAGCTAAGAAGCTAAGTGTCATTTTGTGAGACTTGAGAGCAAGTTTGAGTGAAAACAAGAACTGACATGGTAGGAAGATCTCAAGGTTGATATGAATCTTAGAGAAGGAAAGACATCAAAGAAAAAGTACCTAAACAAGTGACAAAACCTTCAACAATTACCTTTGAGGGAACTTTCAAGCCAAATTGATTGCAAACACACAAATTGAGCCAATTCTTGAGTATCTCCCTATCGGAATAAAAACATTTGTCCAAGGTGGTGTAAAGGTCTTCTTTTGTCTAGATAGTTTACATTGTCTAGATGCATAGTCTAGTCATTTGTTCATGCATAGTTAGCAAGAGTCTATAGATGCATGGCCGATTGGATGTGTGTAAGATACGACACTAGTATCAAATGAAAATATTGACCCATTCTTGTGTTTGTATCCTCACGAAGGGTAGGGATATTTCTAGAACAAATGTGAACAAGGGACCACCAGGTCTATGGTTGGAGGAAAAGTGCTTGAGTGGTGCTCTCCCTCACACAAATTTAGGTCAAGACTTGTGATACAACTAAGTAAGTCTATAATTATAGTAGACTCTAAACTCTTTTTGTCTTCATGTTGTGTTATTTTATTTCTTAATTTGAATATATGAAGTTATTCAGAGAAATGAACATGTTATATTCATATTGAAATATATCATAGCATTCTAGTTACTCTTATGTGATGCTTTGTACATTGCCATTACGTGATGAAAAGTTAATTCAAATGCAAAAAACTTCATATGCAAATTTGCTAGCATTTTTTTCTTTAATTTGAGGTTAAATCTAGTTACTTTTCATGTGGTAGAAAAGGGTATGTTACTCTTAACTTTGACCTTTCAAATTATCAAATTATGTAGTAAATGGTTTCATTCGCCTTCTTTATATGCCTTGAAAACACCATTCTCATCATATTATTTTCTCTTATTTATATTTAATTAATATATTTAGGTGAAGAAATAGTTCATCCACTTAATCAACATTTATGTAAGGTATGATTTTTTGTACCATTTTCCCCCTATACTTGGGACATTAATATTACCTATGTCATATTCTCCACATTCATAGTATGTACCCGTGATTCCTCTACCTCTTCCTCTACCACATCAAGCTCCTCTTAAAGGATATATTATGCCTCTTCTCTCATGGATTTTTTTTTCCAAATAGTGAGAAGTAATAACCTCTTTATCATGGGTACATACATTTCTTCCATTTCTTTTAACTATAATGTACTACTCTTTGCTTGTCCTCTTTCCTTAGAAAAATCATGTTAGATAATAGCAGATAGTTTTAACTTCTTGACAAATTTTCTTTATTTTTTAATGAATACTCATATTATTCTTCAATTGGTCAGTCTCATCATAATCAAGTCATCCTAAATGTTTATCATAAATCCATTAACATTCCTAGTTATATTTTTATGATACAAGTAATTACAAATAGGAATGTTTTGTTAATACAAACTGTTGGAGTAATTTTAGGATAATTATCTAATTATTTATTAATTAGTCCTTTAATTTATTTATCACGTAAGCTAAAATTAGGTGCTTTATTTTATCTAGGCATTATGATTTTTTAGTTTGAGTTCACTTAGAGACACTTTTAGTTAGCTTTTTTTAGCTCATAGTTGAGCTTAATTTAGGTCCTACTTTGCATTTCTTTAGTTCTTCCAATTTTAAGATTAGGGCATCTCTTGATTTCTATAAATCAAGTCATTCATTAATTGTAATAATACCTTCAATAGTGGATCTTCAATTATTTTGTGCAATACTACATATTTCTCTGGTCGTTATAGAACATATAATCTTTTCTTGATCTCTTTTGTGTGATAGGTTGTTTACTTGCAGATGATTCTTGGCTCCTGTGGTTGATCATCAACTTCTACAAAGTATTAGAGATTTCTATATCAAGTTCATGTCTACATTCTTGAGGGATCCAACATAAGGTAATTTTTCAAATGGAGGTCACCATCATGTCCATAATTTCAAAAAAAACCAAGATCGATAGTTGTTTCCTCAAAATTTGAGTAATAAAACCTACATGAATGTTAATGGGAGTGGTTTTATTAAGGTTGATGGTGGCACATTCAATAATTTCCTATGTCTCTGCATTATCTTCTAACCTTCTTTCTATCTAATAGATTACTTAGAGTGAGATAGGCAAGACAATTGAGTTCAACCCTAATTCAGTGCTTATTAGAGACCTTCATAGTAAAGAGCTTGTTGCAATTGGTAGTGTATGATGATTTAGTGCTCATAAGAGATCTTCATAGTAAAGAGCTTGTTGTATTTGGTAGTTTTGATCATGCATCACGGTTGTATGAGTTCTCTCATTTTTCTCCCATTGAGCATGTGTTTGTTCTTATATCTCATGCATCGAGAGTAGATCATAAATTTGAGGAGAGATTTGGTCACTTGAACCTATGTGTGCTTCAATCATCCATAGTGGTTCCTGAGACTTGTTTCTTCCTAATGGGAGGAACGTGGTTTTTTGCTCTTGGATCTCCATCAGCATACATCCTGGAGCCTACATCTTCAGCATTGGAGCTTCTTTATTATGGGGGGGCTACATCATCTCTTCTTCTCTCTCTTATGGGGAGATATTCATTCTACTTTTGTGATCAATTCTATACTTGGGGGCCACTTGGAGCCACTCATCTTAGTCACATGTAGTACCCTTTTAATTTTTCATTGCATCTCTCATTTTTGGAGAGGAGTTTTCTCCCATTAGGTTTTTCTCATTTTCTCCATTTAGAGAGACCTCATTTGTGTGAGTTGTATTGGTTTATAAATGAGTACCTAATCAATCCTTTGTTGTTGAGACTCATTCATTCATGTATTTTGTATTTATCATTATCTCTTTAGCTTATCCCTAAGTTAATCTTAAGGGGGAGTGTTGAAGTAGTTTTAGGACAATTATCTAATTATTTAATAATTAGGTCCTTTAATTGATTTTTCACTTAAGCTAAACTTATGTGCTTTATTTTATCTAGGTGTTATGTTTTTTTAGTCTGAGTTCACATAGAAGCATTTCTAGTTAGCTTTTTTAGCTTGTAATTGAGCTTAATTTAGCTCCTACATTGCATTGCTTTAGTTCTTCTAATTTTAGGATTAGGGAATATAATCTTGCTTTCTATAAATAAAGTCATTCATTCATTGCAATCATACCTTCAATATTGAATCTTCAATTATTTTGTGCAATAATACGAAATTCTTTGGTTGTTATAGAGCATACAATCTTTTCTTGATCTCTTTTGTGTGATAGGTATTTTGCTTGTAGATGATTTTTGGCTCTTGTGGTTAATCATCAACTTCTACATGGTATCAAATCTTATTCTGTCAATTTTTAATCAACATGCTTGAGGGATCCAACCTAAGGTAATTTTTCTTGTGCACATTAGGTTCAAACGAAGGTCACCATTGTGTCTGTGGTGATAAAACCCTCAAGATCGACTGTTGTTTCATGAAAATTTGAGTAATAACACCTACATGAATTTTAATGGGAGTGTTTATATTTAGGTTGATGGAGGCACATTCAACAATATCCTTTGTGTCCTTGCATTATCTTCCAACCTTTTTCCCATCTACTAGATTACTTGCAGTGGGATAGGCAAGATAGTATTGGCATTTGCAAGAAGATTGCATTAATGAAGTTTAAGTATTGTCATTGATGTAAATTGTAACCGGTAATGAAGGTAATGGAAGTTGTAATGCAACCAGTAGTTGAGTCAATGAAGGAAACTAGTATTACTTTACAAGCAGCGTGACCAATCGGTAACCCTTCTTGTTGATGTGCCAAACCCTAACCGATGGAGCTTGGTGAATCGTTTGTGTTGATCTATGACCAAATGGTGATTGGAGGTGATCATGCCACGTATGCATGTTGCATGTGATGATTTTCAAAGTTTTTTTCGCATGTAGAGATAACTGTTTTATCTTGGGAATGAGCGAGTACATTGCATGAAGAGGAAATCATGTGATGAGTTACATGATTCGATGAAGAGGTGATCAAGGAGTGGTCGAGGATGTCTTGTACAATGTGCAATGATTGCTATGTAATCCAATGGTCATGTTTGAACAGATTTGTTTGTAATCTCTATGAGATATTAGGTTTGTGATGCATTACCGACCTATTTTTTTGCTTATAAGGTCGATGAGTTGTTTTGTTGTAGTGTTGGAAATTTTGGTTAAGTGTCACTGTAATTGATTGTTGAAACATAAGAAGTATTTGAAGTATGTGTGAAGGAAGATAGGAGCATGAAAATGATTTGATCAAGCATAGAAGTGCTATTTACTAGATTATCAAACCCTTGTTGTTCTCTAACAGTTACAACAGTTAAATCCCTTAACCGGGTAAGCTTTAACAGGCTTAGTGCTTTCTAAATCCTCTAACCAGGTGATCCATTAGCTTGGATTCCAAATCCTCTATCGAGGTTACTCCTAACAGGGTATTAGCTAACCAACGCTGAGCCTTTATCCGACAGACAGCCAAATATGTCATCATCACCGACACCCTTTACCACTGTTCCTTTGACCATACCCTCCTCAGGTGTTTGGATTCTGACGAAGTACAAACGGCTTTACACGAGGTTCATGATGGTATATGTGGGGGCCATTTCAATGGTCTAAGCTTAGCCAAAAAGTTGATTCGTGCTGGGTAGTATTGGCCCACTCTGGAAAAAGATGTTCATGATTTTGTTAAGAAGTGCTACAAATGCCAGATTCATGGAAACTATATTCATGCACCAGCCCAAGAGCTTCATTCTGTCATATCTCCATAGACCTTTTCTCAATGGGGATTAGATCTTATTGGCAAGATTCACCCGACATCTGCAAATGGACACAACTTCATCATTACAGCCACAGAGTATTTTACAAAATGGATCGAGGCTATCCCCATGACCTATATCACAGGTGTCCAAATTTCAAAATTCTTGCTGAATTATATCATATGCTGGTATGGGGTTCCCCTTGCCATAGTCACAGATAATGGTCGTTCTTTCAAGAATAAAGATGTTAAAGAGCTTTGTGAAAAATTTCATATTCAACACCGTTTCTCCAATCCATACTATCCATAGGGGAATGGTCAAGCCGAAGCATCAAATAAAACCATTATCAAGATCTTGAAGAAGGTTGTCAATGACGCTGGTCGAGATTGGCATGTACAGTTGAATCCAGCACTATGGGCCTACCGCACTTCTATCCGCACACCTACTGGCGCAACACCTTATTCCTTGGTGTATGGTGCGGAAGCTATGTTACCTTTGGAGGTGGAGGTTCCTTCCTTGCGTGTTTCCTTGCAACATCTGATTGATGATGAGACACACAGAGTCTCTCGGTTGCATCAGCTTGAGATGTTAGATGAGAAGCGTTAGACAACCCTGACACATTTGCAAGCATATCAAAACCGTCTTCGTCGCTCTTATAATAAGAAGGTCAAAGGGCAACACTTTGAAGTGGGAGATCTAGTTTTGAAGGCAAATCCCAAGAATGCACAGTCTACTGACATCATCAAAGGCAAGTTTGAACCTAATCGGGTTGGTCCTTTCATAGTGACTGCAGCCTATGGCTCGGGGGCATATCAGCTTGCTACCCTAGAAGGTGAACCTCTGTCCGATCCTATAAACAGCATGCATCTTTGCAAGTACTGGGCATAATTTTCTATCAGTACTTCTTCAAATATGATCCTGAAAAAAATAAAAAAAAGTAAAAAAGCAAAAAAATACAAAAAAAGTGAAAAAGCAAAAAAAAAAAAAAAGTAAAAAAATGATTCGCCCTCTAGTGAAAACTTGGCAAACAGGTGCTTGGGGCAAGTACCTTGGTGAAAACCTGGCAAACAGGCGCCATGTGTAAAATGAGATCGTTGCTCCATCATCTATCATGAACTCTCAGCTATGCTTTTTCTCGGCCGGTTTCTTACGTCTATCTTTGTCTTGACCCAATGTTCTCTTCCAGGCCTGTTATTGGTCAACATCATTGTCTTGCATACCCCGGTTTCTTGTACATATGTTTTGGTCCCGGTCTATGTATGTCTTTCAGATGCGCATTAGGTGTGTTTCCCTTGTCATGATCGATCACTAGAACTTTTGCATTGAAAAATGTCCTGAAAAAATCTCATAAAAATTGAAAAATGTCCTGAAAAAAGATCATAAAAATTGAAAAATGTCCTAAAATAATCCAAAAAATTGAAAAATGTCCTGAAATAATTCAAAAAAATTGTAAAATGTCCTGAAAAAAATCATAAAAATTGAAAAATGTCCTGAAATAATCCAAAAAAAAAAAATCAAATAATGTCCTGAAAAAATATCTAAAAATCAAATAATGTCCTGAAAAAATCCTAAAAATCATATAAAGTCCTGAAAAACAAAATGAACACAAAAAAATTTTTAAATCCAAAAACAAGCATTTTGCAATAAATAATCCCTCATAGACAAATCACTGAGCATACATCCAATGACACGCAATTAAACACTGTGCTTTAATGAAATCATGCTTAAACAGATAAACTTTTTCCATCAAACCAGACATTCAAACTGATCAAAATTGTCATATCAATCAACCTCAAAATCATTTGTCCTTGGCACACTATCATGGGTCTTATATAGGGTGTGGTATACTCAAAACTAGACTGTGTCCTATCTTAGATGGGGTATCGCATTCCCTGAAACTAGATAGTATGATCGTCCTATCAACGCTTTCAACTTTTGACAATGAAGAACAAGATGTTTGTTTGATTTGTTGGAATTTTGTGCATCTTATCTTTTTGTTGATTTATCTTTGGCTTCGGTCATGTTCCTATGTTGCTTGATGATGTCACTGAGTGATTTAGAGTGACCAGGATGGTTCATGGTCCTTTTCTTTTTTGTGTTGTGATTGTTGTTTGTCTGTGATGTGTCTGTCTTTTGCAAAAAGGGTTGCATTTCAGCTCTGGCCTTCAATGCCACGATGCTACGCATCCGTTTTGCTACATAAAAATAAAGGTTCTCACCTACAAAGTGCAATACTGAAAGCAAGTTTTTCTTCATCTCTAGCTGTCCTCTGTTTCATTTTCTTCTTACTAACATTTCTTCCGCCTGGTCAGATAGTCAGTTCGGTCTAGTGCTCCGATCTCCAAACATACATGCTGCATCCTGCATTCATTGGTTAGTACATTTGCATTACATTAAGCATCATATCAAGTCTTTTATCCTTTTCATATTATCAATGCATCAAAAACACATAAAAAAATGCATCCATACATGTTCTACAATGGTACATAAACAATACATAAGTCATCCATACATGGAAAATCACATAAGTCATAACATATTGCATCCCATCATATCGATGCATATCATATCATATGTCACAATAATATCGGAGTACAAAATTGGACTGTCTGTCCTAAGTATGGCCCGCAAGCTGACTACAAAATGTCAAACTACATAATGTCTACTGTTTGTCTAAGGAGCATGTGCCTCTGTCACTGGGTGCTCCCTCTATCCTCCTCATCCTTGCAAGGTCTTGCGGATGATGTCCCTCATGGTCCTGGCTGTAGTGGTCTCATAGGTCCACTCACCCCCATGCTGCTCAATGACCTCTGAGAGCATGCCCTACTCTCTGTCCTCGATCGTGCCCGATATGAAGCTGCCCTCTGCTCTAGTGGAATGACACCCTCATATAGTGTCCTTCAATGGTGTATCTCCTCTCCAGTCTCTACCAACATCTGTGCCATCTCCCATGCACTGGCATCCCGAATCGACCCAATATACTCATTGACTCTCTGTTCTTGTCATTGTGCCTGAGCTATTGCTGTATCTCGAGCCGCTGTGAGTCTGGCTATCTCCGCTCTGAACTGCTCATGCTCTCTCTCTAAAGTCACAATGTGATCATGCTGACTCGCTATGGTAGCCCTGCACATCTCCATCTCCTCTATCCTAGCTCTCTCTGGCTCTATGGGTATATCCTGCAATGCCTCCTGCTCGCCTGAATCTGGCTCAGCCTCATCATCCCCATCCTCATCTCCATCCTCATCATTTCCATCATCCTCATCTATGTCCTCATCATCCCCATCATCATCATCCCCGCCCTCATCCTCCTCATCTTCATCATCTCCCTCCTCCTCTCCTGCGAGTGGGAAGTCCTCCTGTCTCCTCGGTACTGGAATCTCAGGATCTGTCAATGGCACTGGCCGCCATTGTGCAAACAATCTCTCATACTCCTTTGTCATCCCAGCGTCCACTACATCTAATCTCCAATCCCACTATCTCTGCTATAGCTGTGAGCAGTCAGCATATGCTATGTGTGGCTGAATCATACTCCCCCGCTGACTCATCTCTCTGTGAGATCGGGCAAAGTGTGTAGTCCTCCTTAGTACATCCTGCCTCTCTCCAAACTATCGTCTGACTCTCTCTGGTAGGTACAAATCAATCACTCTCTGGCGATTCACTGGTCGCCCAATTAGGTACCTCTCCTGTCTGCAATACGATAGCTCCTCACTGTCATCTGACCATCCCGGACAATCACGATATGGCCTCCATATGAACTCTCTCAATCTGTCTAGCTCATGTCACCAATACAATTTGTATCCAAAAGGACCCTGTCTCAGTGCTCCCCCATAGAAATACACATATGGTCAGTGTGGTACTACCTATCTCTCTGTAATCGGTTGACATATGGCTATGTGCTCAAATGTCCATACCTGTAGCAATGTGACTCCACAGCTCAAAGTCTGCTCTCCCTGATATGCTATCTGATGTAACTGAAAATATAGCATAGCTAGTACACATGGTCCCCATGCGTACACTATCCCCTCTGTCGCCATCCACTCTAGCACTCTTCCCCATCCAATAGGAAATCCATATCCTCGTCTGTCTCCTGCTAGTAGACATGCTATAACCACAACTATCACCACATACCGTCAATCATACTCTGATGCCATGGTCTCCCAGCCAATCTCCCTCTCAATGATATCCAGATCATCTGCGTCACACTCAAATAATCTATATAAAGCATCTCTCCATGAATCGGAATGCGGAGGATACGCCATACATCCTCTAGTTTCACTGTCGCCTCTCCAGTCGCCAGATGGAATGAGGAGGTCTCTGAATGCCATCGCTCTGCCAATGCGGTAAGTAGTCCTATGTTTGCCCTAATCTCGGGCATGAACATGACATAGTATATCCCAAGTCCTGCTAGTGTATCTCTGTTTGTGCTCTTGAGTCTATGTCGTAGCATGAAGCAGTCCGGTCGGTTCTCCCGTGTGATCAATGGATACTGTCGACTCTGCATCACAATTGGGGCATATTTTGTCAGTTCTAGGGTTTTCTCCTACAGGTTGCATTTCCTCATTTTCATGTCTAATCAGGGTGTTTTTCATCTAATCTGACCTATCCTACCCTTATCCCCTTTTTTCCGGATCATTTGCATGTCATTTTGACCAAAATTAGGGTTTACATTGCACAATTGCGCCTGTGTAAGGTAACCTGCACCTGTGTCTGGTAACCTGTGCCTGTGTCTCCCTACACAACCGTAGAAGACCCCACACAAGCATAGGATTTGCCCTACACAAGCGCAGGAGTCCTTTTCTGCATCCCCTATGGGCCCCACAATGTCTCGCAAGCAATTACAATTCATCAAATTGAAAACATGGGTTTTTGAGATCCATACCGCCACTCCTGCGTCGTCTGATCGTCTGTATGTGTGTACACATTCCTCAAAGTGATCTACCATTGGAATGTTCACCATCTATCTGCAAGTGTCCTTGTCCAGAGCAACAAATCCTCCTCTTTGGCTAGTGCAAATGAGTTCTTTTCACTCTCTTGGTCCCATTTATAGATCTTTGTCAGTGCATAGATGGACGTGCACCCTCTCCATCTTATGTTGGTCGCGGTCTTTTGTGTCTTCAATTGCTTGTCCTTCATGCATCCGATATCCGATTGTCAGTCCGTTCGATCCTATCATTTTTATCGATCAATTGGCCTCTTTTCTGCATGTTTCCGACCAATTCCTCGAGGGGGCATGCATATGTCATTATTATCATCTGGGGCATTTTCATTATTGTTCTTTGAAACAATGCTTAAAATCACGTTGTCTCAAAGAGGGGCAAAATGTAGACACCTAAAAATGGTCAACGCTTGCGAAGTCATACTTTAACATTTGCACATTGCCTCATTTTAGGTTTTTGCGTCGCATTAACATTTCTCCTATGATTCACACTTGATCTTTATCATTTGCGAGCATCGAGTCATTCTTCTACATTCTTCAATCATCTCGTTCTCAAATTTGGTCTTGTCGACAACAATCTTCAGTCATGATTTTGGTCAATCTTATCCTATCGCATCAATGTGCGTGCTCATTTGTCATCATTTTGGACATCATCAATCCTAATTAGGGTTTTGTCCTCTTATCAATCTTGTCGTTTTGTCATCAATCCTTATCATTTTTAATCTTGTCGTTTTGTGATCGATTTGTCATCGATCGTTGTCATGTTCGATCTTGTCATTTTGCGATCGATTTGTCATCGATCGTGGTCATTTTCAATCTTGTCGTCTTGCAATCTATTTTGTCGTCGATCCTTGTCCTCTTGTCAATTTTCTCATTTTGCGATCATTTCGCCGTCGATCGTTGTCTATCTCAATTATGTCAATTTGGATCAACTGGTCATTGCTCCTCGTCAATTGGTGCATTTATCAATCAAAACATTTAATCAGAATCATGATCGATATCAATTATCTTCAATCAAGACCTAATTGTCATTCTCGCATTGCTAATTCATCTTCTAGGGTTTCATGATTTTATCATTTAACCTTGTGTGTCATTTCTTCCTCTAGGATTAATAAATTATTTATTTATCCTAAGTCTTCTCATCGCAATTAAATGTTTATTTAATTGGCTAATTATTCTTCTTTGTGAATTAATTAATAAATGACAAATTATTAATTAATTTACCTAATTTCTAATTTCCATCAATTTCTTAATTTCTTAATTCCTCATTTCTAATTTTCTAATTTTCTAAATTCTTAATTTCATTTCCTCCTATTTCTCTCCTAAATTCATGGGAATGACATAGAAATTTGTCATAATTTGTCATAATTGACAATCAATCAATTCTTGACATAGAAATTTGTCATAAATTGTCATAAATCATCAATCAACAAATTTTGCATAGAAGGTGCATAATTTGTCATAAATTTCTCATAATTGACATAATTGATTTGGAATTTCCATTTGAATTGAATCATGCTAATTTGATCATTTCTCCAATTTATCTATAAATTGGATGATCTTCATCAATCAAAGCTAATTGGTAATCAGACTATCGAATTTCTAAACAATCACATTTCGAGTACTCTTGATCAATAATCTTGTCTACTTGCTTTCAATTATGTGTGTGCACTTGTAGGTGAGATCCACAACCAAACCATTTGAAGAGGAAAGAAAAACAATGGAGCCACATGAAGGAGCATTCAAATCATACCTTTGGTTTGCTTAATTTCTAGTTTTGAATGTTTTTATTTCATGTCTCTATTGAGTGTTGTTTAGGATAGATCATTGCAATTTTGCTTTCGTGATTGGGCTAGATTAGTATGTTTATAATGCTTGTGATGATTTCCTATTTCCTAACGTACACCGACATTAAGCATTAAGTTTGGTTAAGTTAGTTTTGGTTTGTATTTATTAGACAACTGATTCACCCCCCCCCCCTTCTCAATTGCCTCCGAGACCTAACAATTGGTATCAAAGCCTAGTTCTCTTTTTGCAGAAGTTTAACAACTTGAGGAGATCCAATGTCTTATAACTATATTAGGAAGGACACTTCGAAGCTTGATGGAACCAACTATGGCATATGGAAGATCAGAATGGAAACACATTTGAATTGCATTGGGAAGGACATATGGGATGTTACAAAGAATGACTATGTTGTTCCTACTCAAGGTCAACCTACTCCACCAACCTTGGCTAAAGATGTGGAAAGTGATTGCAAATCAAGAGAAGCACTTTTGAGCACATTGTCAGATCAACAAATCATGGGATTATTAGATAGATCTACTACTAAAGCTATTTGGGATAAATTGGAAACATTGAATGAAGGTGATACCATAGTCAAAATTGCAAAACTAGAATGCTTCCGGGTTAGGTATGAAAATCTGAAAATGGAAGAAGATGAAAGAATTTCTTCTTTTATGGAAAGAGTCAATGAAATTGTTTTGAGTATACAATATTGTGGAGGAACCTTAAGGGAAGATGAAATTGTTTCTAAAGTTTTAAGAGCTTTGCCACCGACATATAAAATGAAAGTTACTGTTATTAATGAATTGAAAACAATGCCTAATACATCAGTATCTAGAGACACTTTGGTTGGAAAACTTTCAACTTTTGAACTTGAGGAATTTGGTCTTGTTGCTACTATTAAGATAGATTTAGCTTTCAAAGCATCATCATCATCATTTGAGAAATCTGATTGGAAAGCCTTTTATGCAAGAGAACTTAAAGAAATTAGAAAGGAGAATGAAAAACTGAAAGAACTTGAAGCACTATTTGCAAGGAAAATGCCTAAAGGTCTAGTTGGAAGTAAGTATGAAGGTAAAGCACCATTTAAATGTTTTAACTGCAATAAGATTGGTCATATGGCTTCTAGGTGTCCTGATAGACATGCAAGATTGAAAGAAGAAGATAAAAGAACATACAAGGCTAACCCTAAATATCAAAGGTACATATTTAAGAATAATAGAGACAAATCTTGTTACTATGCTGATGAAGGAGTTACTGATGATTCTGATGAGGAACCAATAGACAATGGATGGGATTTTGTTGCAATAACGGAAGATAAACCGACACCTACCATTCAACCAATAGAGAAGGCCCTGACAGCTAAAATTGAAGATAAGGATGAATGGATTATTGATTCACATCATATGACTGGTGATAAGATTAAATTCTTAACCTTTCAGGAATACAATGGAGGTCTAGTAAGATTTGGAGATGACAAAGCTTGTTTGATCAGAGGAAAAGACACTATATCTTTTGATGGTAAGCATAATACTGATAATGTTTACTATGTTGAAGGTTTGAAGCATAATCTTTTGAGTGTTGTTCAATTAGTCGAAAAGGGATTTTAGTTACAATTCAAGAATGGTAAATGCAAAATCATGAATAGAACTGGTTTGGAAATTGCAACCGGTAATCAGACTAGAGGTTATATCTTTCATTTGAATAATAATGAGAAGACATGCTTGATTGCACATATTGATGAAAGTTGGCTATGGCATAAGAGATTGTGTCATGTAAATTTTGATTGCATTGTGAAAATCAATACAACTAAGGCAATATGAGATTTACCTAAGATTGTTAAGCCTCACAATCCGGTATGTAAGGAATGTCAATTTGGAAAGTAGGTTTAAACATATTTTAAGAGTATACCAGAAAAATCCAATAATGTTCTTGACTTAATTCATACTGATTTATGTGGTCCATCAAGAACTAGAAGTTTACAAGGAGATAGGTATTTTATGCTAATCATTAATGATTATTCTAGAATGTGTTGGGTTACTTTTCTCAAGGAGAAATCAGAAGCTTTTGGAAAGTTCAAACTATTCAAGGTGATGGTAGAGAATGAAACCGGTAAGAAAATCAAATGCTTGAGATCAGATCAAGGAGGTGAATTCACATCTAAGGAATTTAATACATTCTATGAAGTGAATGGAATTAAAAGATAGTTATCAACACCTCAGACACCCCAGGAGAATGGAGTTGTGGAAAGAAAGAACCGAACTATTTTGGATGCACCTAGAAGCATGATATCAGAAGCAAATCTACCTCATGTATATTGGAGAGAAGTAGTCAATAAAGTTGTTTATACATTCAATAGAGTTCACATCAAAGGTGAAATCGGTAAGACCCCTTAAGAACTATGATTTGGCAATACTCCTACTCTTAAATATTTCAGAATATTTGGAAGTAAATGTTATATTAGAAGAGATGAGTATATTGGCAAATTTGATCCTAGAAGTGATGAAGGAATATTTCTTGGTTATTCATCTAAGAGAAAGGCATATAGATGTTTTAATAAGAGATTGTAGAAAATCATTGAAAGTGCAAATGTGAAGATTGATGAATAGATTATAAGGTACATAGACTCTGAACCGGCAGTTGAGATAGTCACAAATGAACATACTATGAGCACACCAGTACAGAATGTTATCTAGTCACACTAGCATCATCTGAGAATTCCACAGTGACTGAATAACAACAACAAGTGAAAACACCCCGATATGTAAGATTGAATCACTCTAAAAATCAAATAATTGGGAACAAGTATCAAGGAGTTATGACTAGAGGAAGACTGGCAAATGAAGAGGTATGTCTTATTTCTCAAATTGAACCTGCAACTATTAATGAGGCATGTGAAGATAAACATTGGATTAAAGCTATAGAAGATGAATTAGAACAAATTGAAAAGAATAACACATGGACATTAGTTCCTCGGCCTAAAGACAAAAATGTAATTGGAACTAAATGGGTATTTAGAAATAAACTTAATGAAGATGGTAAGGTAATAAGAAATAAAGCAAGATTCGTGTGTAAGGGATATTCACAGAAAGAAGGAATTGACTACAATGAAACCATTGCACCGGTAGCTAGAATTGAGGCCGTCAGATTATTCTTAGCTTTTGCAGCACACAAGAACTATAAATTATATCAAATGGATATTAAATGTGCATTTCTAAATAGAGATCTTGAAGAAGAAGTTTACATTGAACAACCTGATGGATTTTGTTTGACAGATGACAAAGATATGGTTTGCAGGTTAATGAAAGCTTTATATGGATTGAAGCAAGCTCCTAGAGCTTGGTATGCTAGATTGGACAAATATCTTTTGAAGATTGGTTTCACTAAAGGTAATGCTGACAATAATCTATATTGCAAAGTGACTAATGATGACATCTTGATTATTGAAGTTTTTGTTGATGATATAATCTTTGGAGGAGAAGATGGATTGTGTAAAGACTTTTCTAATAAGATGCAAGAAGAATTTGAAATGTTTATGATTGGGGAGATAAAATTATTTTTAGGATTGTAGATCTCACAGATTGATAAAGGTATATTCATAAATCAATCAAAGTATTATGGGTCAAGCAAATGTTGAAGAAGATAAAGGTAAAATGCAAGGAACCTATAACAATTTACTGTGATAATGTGGCAGAAATTGATATATCAAAGAATCTGGTATTTCACTCAAAAACTAAACATGTTTCTATCAAATTCAATTTTTTGAAAGAGAATGTTGAAGCAAAAGAAGTGAAATTGGTTTATGTGAATACTAAAGATAAGATTGCAGATATCTTAACTAAACCTTTGCCTAAGGAAACTTTTGAATATCTTAGGGAGTAGCTTGGAGTTATACCCTCACCGGTAGAGACTTAGATAGTTGATGATTGTCATCAACTGATAGAATTAATAGAGAAATCTTTTTACCAGCTTTGATGAGGAGAGATAAATCTCAGGGGGAGTAGTTGGATAAATTGATAAGTTGGTATTTTGTGATAAGTTCTTTGAACTGATTGTATTTGGTTTTATTGCTTTGGAATTTGATGTCAAAGGGGGAGAGATATCTATGGAAAAACACTTTATCTTTTGGGGAGAAATTATTCCTAGGGGGAGAGATATTATGTATTTTGTTTTCTGGTTGATGATCTCTTCGAGAGATTGTTGGTTTTTGGTTTTTGGATTTTGGTATTTCTGCTTTGGCACTTAGATGGTTTTTCCATCTTGTGTTGCCATCAATGCCAAAGGGGGAGATTGTTGGTATTTTGGATATGTTGATATGGTTTTGTCATTGATGTCAACACTTGTCAACACTTATCAGCACTTGGAGATCTTTAGTTATGTTCACCAACATGATCAATGACTTATACACAGTCACCAGTATCTGGTTCACCGATAGGTTATATTGTTCACCGGCACTTGGAATGAATTGGAGATTACTTGGTTATGTCAAAGACATTGTTTAGACACTTGGTTTTGGTGGTTTATTCATTGGTCTAATCGGGTTTGCATATTTGCTATTACTGGCAAATAGGTCTAGGATATGCACTGACAAGCTTATCTATTCCAAATCAGCACGACACATTATGAAGATGATTTATTATTATTGTAAATGCATTAAGATGACATAACGCATCGCATATTGATTCATTTTTAATTGATTTTATTGTAATATCTTTTAGTAAGCCGACCTACTCATTTGGTCTTAGGTTATGGTATAACTGTAAGATCTCATTTATGAGATTAATAATAGGTTGGGAAAAAGGATTGTAATAAGGTATATGTGAATATAAGCAGAGCTATACATGCAGACATCATTCAAGATTGAAGGAAGGTTTGAAGAAGGCAAATCAGAGCTTAACCGGTACTGAATCTAGCATATGAAGATGCTATTCTGAGCAGTAGATTATCATTGGATTTAACCATTCAATTGTAGTTAATGTGACTCCCATTTTGTGATTGAGCAGTGAGCTCTAGGAAGTTGGCCTTTCTATATGTGTAGACTCCATATTGTACATACATACTATCCACAGTAGTATCATCTGATTATGGGTAAGGTTTCCCACCATGGTTTTTCCCCTTACAAGGTTTCCATGTACAAATAACTGTGTTATGTGTTGTGTATGTTATTTGTCTTTTTGTTTCATGCATTAAACTTTACCGGTATTGCAATTAACTATTAAACTGTCTACCGGCATTAAAGTTTGGTTTACCAGTATTAAGCATTAAGTTAGTTTTGATTTGTATTTATTGGACAACTAATTCACTCCCCCCCCTCTTTCAGTTGCCTCTGGGATCTAACAAGAGTATGTTGATGTCCATGGTCTGGAGACAGCTTATGATGTGTGGAAGAAACTTGAGGATATCTATAGTGGTGATGAGCATACAAATATTTCCAAAGAAGAGAGTCTGAGAGGTAAGTTTGATGACATGCAGATGGCTGAAGGTGAGAATATTCAACAATATGGTCAAAGGATCAAAGAGATAGTTGGTGAGATCAAAAGTGTTGGTGGTAAAGTGGAGGATGCCACAGTGGTTAGTAAGGTATTGAGAACCCTTCTACTAGTCTATGCTATCTGAGTTGTAGCCATTCATGAGCTAAAGTCTATTGATAAAACTAAGGTAACTCTTGACTCCATCATTGGTAAACTCACTGTATTTGAATTAAATAGTTTTGATGGTAGTGCTCAGAAATCTGAATTTGCATTTAGAGCTTCAGTTTCTAATCCACCTGTGAGGAAAAGCAGAGATGTTAGTCACAGTTATGAGTCCAAATCCAACAAAGAAGTTGAAGATGAAGATAGTCTGATCAAGTTTGAAGCATTGTTGGCTAAGCGGTTACCTAGAGGTACTGATAAGTATAGAGGTAAATTACCTTTGAAGTGTTTTGCATGTAACAAGATTGGACATATTATAGCTAACTACCCTAATGGAGACAATGTGCATAAGCATGAGAAGTACAATAAGTACAAAGGAAAAGGAAAAAGAGATTGCCTCATTATAGTTGATGGTGGAATCACTGATGAGGAATCTGAGGGAGATGCAAATGAAGACATTGTCTTTGTTGCCATTAAGGAGGAGACATCTGATCAGAAGGCATTAGTTTCTCATATGGATAGTTCTGATGATTGGATTATAGACAGTGGTTGTTCACACCACTTGACCGGTGACCCGAGTAAATTTCTTACTTTGAAAGAATTTGATGGAGGAGTTGTGAGATTTGGAAATGACTCACCATGCATGGTAAAAGGAAAGGGAACCATTTCTCTTAATGTAAAGAGAAATGCAGATGATGTCTACTGAGTTGAAGGATTAAAGCACAACCTTTGAGTGTCACTCAACTCAATGACAGAGGTTATCCACTAGAATTCAAGAATAGAATGGGCAAAATCTATGGGAGAAAAGGTGAACTGATTGCAACCGGAAAGCAGACAAAAGGTAACCTATTTCAACTAAATCCTAAAGTCAACAACTATTTAATTGCTAAAGTAGAAGATAGTTTTCTTTGGCATTGAAGATTTTGTCATGTAAACTTTGATAACATTGTCAAAGTCAATAAGTCCAAGTCAGTAAGAGGTTTGCCTTAGTTGGACAAACCAGTGAATGCTTTATGTAAGGAATGTCAGTTAGGGAAGACAACATCCTCAAATTTTAAGAGAAAATCTTTCTCAGCAGAACATTTGTTAGGTTTGGTTCATACAAACCTTTGTGGACTAATAAGGACTAGAAGTATTCAAGGTGATAGATATTTTATGATCTTCACTGATGATTGCTCAAGAATGATGTGGGTCACATTCTTGACGGAAAAAACAAAAACCCTTAGTAAGTTTAAGGCATTTAGGGCCTTGGCTGAAAAGGAAAGTGGTAAGAAGATAAAGTGTCTAAGAACTGATCAAGGAGGTGAATTTACTTCAGAGGAACTCACTAGATATTGTGAAGACAATGGAATTAAGAGCAAATTTTTGTACCTAGGACACCACAATAGAATGGTATTACAGAGAGGAACAACCGGTTAGTTGTTGAAGCAACTAGAATGATGCTAAAACAAGGAGGTGTAGCAAAAAATTTCTGGAGAGAAGTTGTCAGCACAACTATCTACACTATGAATCAGATATTGGTTAAGAGAGGTAAGGATAATACTCTATATGAATATTGGTATGGTAGATCACCTAATGTTAGTTACTTTAAGGTTTTTGGTAGTAAATGTTTTATCAAGAGAGGTGACTATGTTGGTAAGTTTGATGCTAAGAGTGATGAAGGTATATTTCTTAGTTACTTTACTAAGAGCAAAGCCTACCAATGTTACAACAACTAGACAAAAAGAATCATTGAAAGTGTTGATGTCCAAGTGGATGAGTGTCCTAAAGTTACAGGAGAAACCGGTGAGGAGAAGAAGGAAGATGAACCTTAAATTTTTATTTTGGAACCAAAACTGGTGAAACCAGAAGTTGGTGAAATGAATGTTGTAGTAACAGTTCAACTAGAATGGGTAGATTTTGTAGAAGATGAAGATAGTGAGGAAGAAGAATCTGAAGATAATCATCATGTTATTCTAAAGTATGTGAGACTCAATCATAATCTTGACTAGATTATTGGAGATAAAGATGTTGGTGTGTTAACCACAAGAAGAATCAGAGAGAATTCTTGTATGATCTCCACTATTGAGCCAAGAACAATGAAGGAAACCTTTGGAGATGATCACTAGATCAAAGCTATGGAAGAGGAGCTTGACCAGATTGAGAAGAACAATACATGGACCCTAGTACCTAGACCGGTGAACAAAAATGTGATAGGTACTAAATGGGTATTCAGAAATAAACTGAATGAAGATGGAGTAGTAGTCAGAACAAAGCTAGATTGGTATGCAAAGGTTATGCATAGGAAGAAGGAAAAGACTATGGCAAGACATTTGCACCAGTTGCTAGATTGGAAGGTGTTAGGACTCTAATTGCATTTGCATCATATAGGGAATTCAAAGTATATCAGATGGATGTGAAGTCAACAATTCTAAATGGAATACTGGAAGAGGAATTCTACATTGAACAACCTGATGGTTATGCTTTGACTGATGCAAAGGATATGGTGTGTAAACTACACAATGTACTATACGGTTTGAAGCAAGAACCAAGAGAATGGTATGAAAGACTACATTCACACCTGATGAAGATGAGTTTTCAGAGAACCAATGAAGACAACAATATATATCTCAAGACTGAAGGAGATAAGATACTGGTTACTGAAGTGTTTGTGGATGATATCATTTTTGGAGGCAATGATGACATGAGTGATGATATTGCAAATGAGATGAAAAGTGAATTTGAAATATCTCTAGTTGGAAAGATAAAATTCTTTATAGGTTTAAAAATTTGATAGATGAAGAGTGGTATTTTTATCACACACCCCAAATATGTGAAAGAGGTACTGAAGACATTTGGAATGGGAGACTGTAAACCAGTTGGGACACCAATGGTTACATGTTGTAAACTATCTAAGGAGGATGGTGTTGCATCCATTGATGAAAAGGAGTACAGGTCTATGATAGGGAAACTACATTATGTTGTTCACAACAAACCAGATATTGCTCATGCAGTTGGATTAGTTGCCAGATTTCAGAAGAACCCGAAGGAGACACACATGATTGCAACTAAAAGGATATATTCAGATATTTGAAAGGTACTATTGATTATGGATTATGGTATCCATATGTAGGTAAATTTGATTTAAAAGTCTATACAGATGCAGACTAGGTAGTAAATTTTGATGACAGGAAGAGCACAACTAGAGGTGCATTCTTTCTTGGAGGAAGACTTGTATCTTGGAGCAGTAAGAAGTAGAGTTGTATTTCATAGTCTACAACTGAAGCTAAATATGTTGGAGCGTATATCAACTGTACCCAAGCAATCTAGATGAAACACATTCTGGAAGGATTAAAGTTGAAGATCACAGAACCGGTAAAGATTTTATGTGATAACAACAGTGTAATAAATATTTCAAAGAACCCGGTGTTGCATGCTAGAACCAAGAATATTGAGCTAAAATTTCATTTCTTGAGGGAGAAAGTGCAGAGTAAAGATGTTTTATTGGAACATGTATCTACTAAGGAACAACTAGCGGATATATTTACTAAACCTCTGCCTAAGACTACTTTTGAGTATATTAAAGGTTAGCTAGGGGTTGTGCCCCTACATGAGGTCAATTGAGAAAATGTAGAAGACATCAGTCCTAGAGCTAATTGAAGAATTTTGAAGCAGGATTGGTGGAGCTACTCTACAGAGAGAACAACTTGATGTAGAACAGTGAAGTATGATACTGCATGTTTTACTTTCACTTTGGCATTGTTGTCAAAGGGGGAGAAGAACTATATGATTATGGGAGAGAATAACTATAGCCAGTTACCATCTGAAGACATGGAGACTCAGTTAAAGGAGAGCACATGGTAAAATGTAAACTAGGATTCCTATACTTGTCAAAGGGTATTGATATTTGTATTGCCATCAATGCCAAAGGGGGAGATTGTTGGCATTTGCATGAAGACTGCATTAATGAAGTTTAAGTATTGTCATTGATGTCAATTGTAATTGGTAATGAAGGTAATGGAAGTTGTAATGCAACTGGTAGTTGAGTCGATGAAGGAAACCGATATTACTTTAGAAGCAATGAGATCAACCGGTAACCCTACCTGTTGATGTTCCAAACCCTAACCGATGGAGCTTGGTGAATCGGTTATGTTGATCTATGACCAAATGGTGATTGGAGGTGATCATGCCACATATGCATGTTGTACGTGATGAGTTTCAAAGTTGTTTTGGCATGTAGAGATAATTGTTTTATCTTGGGAATGAGCGAGTACATTGCATGAAGAGGAAACCATGTGATGAGTTATAGGATTCGATGAAGCATGTGATCAAGGAGCGGTTGAGGTTGTCTTGTACAATGTGCAATGATTTCTATGTAACCCAATAGTCATGTTTGAACCGATTTGCTTGTAATCTCTATGAGATCTTAGGTTTGTAATGTATTACCAACCTCTTGTTTTTCTTACAAGGTCGATGAGTTGTTTTGTTCTAGTGTTGGCAATTTTGGTTAAGTGTCGGTGTAATTGATTGCCAAACCAAAAGAAGTATCTACAGTATGTGTGAAGGTGGATAGGAGCATGGAAAGTATTTGATCAAGTAGAGAAGTTGTATTTACTAGATCAACAAACCCATGTTGTTCTCTAACAATTACAATAGTTAAATCGCTTAATCAGGTAAGCTTTAATAGGCTTAGTGCTTTCTAAATCCTTTAACCAGGTGATCCATTAGGTTGGATTTCAAATCCTTTATCGAGGATACTCCTAATAGGGTATTGCTTCTAATAGGGCATAATAGTCAATTCCTTAACCGGGTGGTCCCTAACAGGACATTTTTGTAAAGCTTCTAACAAGGCTTGGCTCCTAATAGGGAAAACTCCAGAAGAGTTTAGAATACTTGTGGGTATTCATCCCTACCATGTTTTTTCCCATTTGGATTTCCACATCAAAAATCATTGTGTGAAGTGGTGAATGGTTTTTGTGGTTATGTTTTGATATGGTTAATTTTCTTAACTGTTAAATCCACTTAGATGTGTTAAAATGACCGACAATAATCTGAAAAGTGATTTTACTTATGCTAGTAAAGTATTTTGATGTATTGGTTAAATGTTTTGAGAGTTTCAGATCTCTTATATTGTTATTTTGTTATGCCAGTCAACTGGTATAATTGACAGTGCTATTGCAGTTTGTAGTTCAGTGTTTGAACCAGTTAGTCTAGAGATTGTTTTTGAGTTTGGTGAAAGTTTAGTCAGTTTTCCATCTACTTATTCACCCCCCTTCTTAATAGTTATCCAGATCCAAATTGATTCATCATATCATTAGATAGTTGAGTTCACTCCCGATTCAGTGCTCATCAGAGATCTTCATAGTAGAGAGCTTGTTGCAATTGACAGTATTGATCATGCATCCAGATTATATGAGTTCTCTCATTTTCTCCCATTGAGCATGCATCTAGACCTATCTGTCATGCATCAATAGTAGATCAAAAATTTGAGGAGAGATTTGGTCATTTGAACCCATGTGTGCTTCACTCATCCACAACAATTCTCAAGACTTGTTTTGATCCTCCTCCACTTCCTACTTGTTTAAAGATTAGTTCATTTTAGTAGGTTTATTGTATCCTTCTAGTTTCAATGGAATGGGATGAGGACTTTCTAGGTATTGCAGGGTTATTCGATACATCACACACTCCAATGATTGGGGACATGACTGAGAATATTCCATTCCTCTTTGATGGTAGTTTGTGCATTCATATCATTCCATCTTCAATGCCTTTAGAAATTGTTCATCAGGAACCTTCATAATTGTTTTGATTTGTTTCAAATTATTTGGCATATCATGATTCAAATAGTTGGATAGTTAAGCCATCTTCCATGGCACACATCAAGAGACTTTTCCCTTCATTTCCTTTCATGGAGTTGTTTCATCCTTGGCCACTTGACTTATTTACTCCCAAGGGGAGAAATGTAGTTTGTCACTCTTGGATCTCTATCAGTATACATGCTTGAGCCTACATCTTCAGCATTGGATCTTCTTCATTATGGGGGGGATACATTTGTTAGGATTCCCAAAGATATTGAGAGGGGGGTGAATCAGTATCTAACTAGTTTAAGGATTTACTTGATTTAAAACATGTAAAGCATGCTAATACAGTGTACTGGTAAATCAGAAGTAATGCAGTAAACAAGAAAAACAATAACCACATGAAGAGCACACCATAACACAGTATTTTAATGAGGAAACCCTGTGTGGGAAAAACCTCGGTGGGATTTGTGACCCATAATATTCACTTAGTGACCAATAAGGGAATATTACTACTACAATAGGGGCCTGCACATGCAGGAAGGCCATGTGCCTAGAGCTCACTGCTCAATTACAAAAGGAAGTCACACTGACTTACAAAAATGGATTATAATAATCCAATGTCTTGTATTGCTTCAAAATAGCATCTGCTATGCCAGATCCAGTACCAGTTTTAGCTCTCCCCTGCATACATAAACCCTTAACCTAAAATTCGCATATTAGCTCTACATTATTTCACCTATATTTCGTTACCAAATGTTCTATAATGATCTCATACATATATGAGTCATCTTACAACTCGCCATGTCAGCTTACAATGATTTTACAATTAATTACAAAATATATTACAAATAAAATTCTTGTCGGCCTGGGTGCCGGTATAATTGTCTTGCTGGTATCATATGATTGCAAGGTTGCCATCAATGACAAAACCTTCAATCACCTACAATTTCTCATCGGGCTGTGCATTTGCCAACAATCTCCCCCTTTGGCATTGATGGCAACACTCATGAGAAAAATCCAAAAAGTGTTGTCCAAAAAGAATCTGCCAAAATTGTCTTACCAAAAACTATCTTATCGAAAACTATATGCCAAATCGTATGTGCTCCCCCTGAGTTGATGGTGTCTTCTGCTAATCATTTTTCTCTGCTAATCATTTTTCTCATTACCACTACTCCCCCTTTGGCATCAATGATAAAGGTTGTCAAAGTGTCAACTGAGTGTGGTTTCCAGCTTCATCCCTGTAGCCGGTTGGTTACAATCTGAAAAAGGTCTGCCAATACTAGCTTCAGGCTCTCAGTGAACTGTTCACTATCTTTTAATGCGGCCTCTCTCCTCTAAATTGTATCGGTGAGGTGTTGCATTTGCTGTTCTGGTGTCTTCTTTCCTTGAACCAATGCCTTAGATATCTCTTTTCTCAAGGAGGCGAGGTAGTCCAATTTTGGACTAAGTCTCCATTTCAGATCTTTTGCCTTTCCTTTTATTCTTTCCTTCTCTCTTTCAAATTTCTGAAGTTCCTCCTCAAAACCTATTATTTTTTGCTCAAAAACTGATAATGGTTCAGATGAATTAATGAAATTGTCAGCTAATTTATTTATTTCTTCCTTTACCATACTGATCTTCTTGTCTATATCTACTATCAAAAAGTTTGTTTTACATGTATCTCTGTACATCTTTTTAAATTCTTTTAGTGTTTTACATAGTGCTGGTAAAAGAGTGTCAAATTGTCTCATGCACTTCTTTATTTCCTCTTCAAAGAATATGTTTTTCTTTCTTAATTTTCTCTTTGAATGCTTCCTCATTTATTTGTTCAACTATCACAATGTTGTCAGTAATATACTTAGACAATGTGTCAAATTGATTTAATGAATCTTTATTATCCACATTACACTTGGGTACTATCATTTTCAAAATTGGGATTGTATCATCAATAGCTTTGTATGCTTGTGCACTGCACTCTATTATTTTCTTGATTGAATCCAATAGAACTCCTATCACATTTGTTGGTCTGAATTCTGCCATGGAAGAACCAACAATCTATATTTTGCCGGTGTGAGTAACTTCTTTGCTTGTAGTGACCTCTGGTAGGTCAGTTTGTGTTTGCATTTCTCTAAGAAAAGGTTTGGGTTTCTCAGCTATTGCCAGTGGCATTGTCTTTACATGAACCTGTTCCTATGAGGGAGCTTGTTGCTCTGCCTGTTTCTCAGTGTTGTCCACTACCAGTTTTTCTTCTATGCTACCTATTGTTGGTGGCTCGGTAGATGAATCATTATGTACATCTGTGGTCTTTGCCTTTTCAGTGTCCCGGGTTACTGTAATGTTTTATGTCAGTGGCTCTGTTTCCACATTTGATTTCCTAGTTGATTATTTATCCACCACAATATTGACTTTCTGAGTGTCAATGTTCATTGTATATAACACCTCAAAATCAGGATTTGTATCCTCATGTGGTGTGCCCGTTGATTGTCAGTAGTAACTACCGGTGGAGTATCTAGAGGCGGTAGGGATAAGTTGTCTAATATTTTTATACTGGGTGGTCCACCAACCTTACCTTTTCCCTTATCCTTTTGATATACCTTGATGGGTTTAGGGCTTCGATACTCTTCCTCTTTCTCCTTCTCTACAAAGAATATATCCCAAGCATGGACTATTTCTTCTATTACCTCATTCGCTCTACCTACCATCAGTGCTATATGCTGGTGAGCTGTTGAAAATACTGACCAGTTAGCCCCAGAGATCAATTGATCTATCTCTTCAGGTGAGTTGATGGGATGTACAACAAGTAGTTTTTCAATCTTTAATTTCTTATCAAGCTCAACAATAGCTAGCCTTCTAGCTTCTAGTCTATTATACAGATCTGCTAGTATTTCATCAACAACTTGCATCAAAAAATTCTTGTAAATATCTAAGTGTAAGATTACATTGTTCTCTACTTTCTCCTTGTCATCAGCCGATAGTGTGTCATATAATTTGTTAATGTTTTTCAGGTTTCCATACTCTGTTATTTCATTGAGAAGTTTATGAATGGGAGCAATAGTTTGTTGAGTCTTCTTCTTAGGGGTCATCTTCTTTTTCTTTGGAGCCAGTTTCTTTGCTGGGGGCCTCACTGCTTGTTGCTTCTGTCTTGTTTTTCTAGGAGAAGGTGAGGGTACTAGTAAAGTTTTCTCTTTGTTTCAACTCTTTTGAATTTAGCCAGTATGTCACTCTCAGAGGAAGTTGCAACCGGTGACAGATGAACTTCCGGGTGAAGTTCTTCTAGTTCACTCTCCTTAATACCGGTTTGTCTTAATACACCTTCCTTGATAGCTTTTGTCTATCAGGTTCCTTTTCTAATAGTTGCCTCAACCTTCTTAACCCTTTTTCTTGATTGAATTTGGCTTTCTATTGTTTTAGCACTACCAAAAACCTTTTCTATAGGTTCCTTTGGAGCTTCTAGGAGGGCTTTTGCATAAGTTTCTATTATGTTGTCATCAATTTCATACCCCATTTCGGTTACCCAAATGGTTCTAGGAATAACTGCCTCCATCCAAATTTCATCCTTCTTTATTGCAAAACATATTTCATCCTTATATTTGTCCACAATTGCTTGTGACAATTTAACTCTAGTTTTCATTCGGGCCTTCAAAGCCTGAAAATACTCATTTATGTTCTTTTCCCTATTCTCTCCCATGTTGTTCAGTAAATCTAACAATTGTTTGCCTACCAGTATATCAAAACCAAAATTTCTAATACCAATACCGGGTACTTGTTTGGTTATGTATAGCATCAGACAAACAAGTAGGTTTCCAAATCTGAATGTTCCCTTTTTGTCTTTCTTTGTCTTTCCCAAATTATCAATCAGTTCATCTTTAATCCATTCGTACACATCTATTCTTGCATTATCTTTTACCATATCATAGGCACTTTTAATGCATATGCTAGAGACTAAGTTTAACCTATTTGCATGTGTAGTTTTGTAGCCTAAGATCATACTAATAAATTTGACATTGATATATGTTACATCATTTACCCTTAGTGATATCTTGTCAAACGTTGCACCAGTTAGGTCTATCATTGTGTCATTTGAGACTCTCTTGGTTTTGTCAGGTTTGTTACCGGTGGAAGGTAACCCTGTTACAGCTTTGACAGCTTCCTTAGTAATCTTGTGAATAGAGTCAAGCCAAAAGAATTCACCATGAATCCTGCTTAACACAATTCTTATGATATCCTTGGGAAAATCTAGGATACTAAGAATTTTTGTAAACCTAGGGTTTCTATTATCTTGTGTTCAGTTTTGATATTTCTGGATTCATCACAAATTACAGATTTATACATGTTTTTGATTTCATCATCACCCAATTCATCTATATGACATTGTATATGCATTCTAGGGTCTTCAACATAAACTACTCTTTTAGGGATTTGGGAGAATGCACCTATGTCATCATCTTTCTTAGCAATTTCGGGAACCAATTTGAAGATGGGTCTAAGGTGCTTAACTACCTCAACAATAGTAGGGTTTGCAATGAATTCAGGAGTAGATAAAGAAGCCATGGTTATAAATACCTTTATCTGCCTTAAGGAATGATTTCTTGATGAACTGCTTCACTAAGGGTGCCTTCGCTTGGAAATTTTCATGCTCTCAAAAGTTTGAATGCTCAGTGAATGAAAAGGGATCCAAAACACTTGCTTTATAATTTCATTATCTCCAAATACCACATTTAATGCTTTCTAGTTAAGTAATGACTTAACTTATTTGCCAGTATAGAAGTAATTTCAACTTCTTACCATCAACCAAGGGAATAATAGCATGTTTCTCATTTAGTTGCTAAACCCTCAAAGAATTTTCCTTTAGTTAGATGAAGAGTCTCCTGCCGGTGGAGTGTTACTCTGTTTTGCCGATGGAAGAGTATTCACATCAACATTCTGATCTGACTTTCTAATCCATTGTTTTGAGAATTCTTGCTTTACCTCTTCAACCTTTTCTTTACCTTTCAAACTAGGACCTTTGTTATTTGCCGGTGAGGTCTTGCTTCTACAAAATTTAGTAATGTGTCCAATCTTGTTACAGGCATAACAAGTCACATTGTTTTTCTAAATAGCTTTCCCATATCCTATGTCGGTATGTGTTCTGCATTGATTAGATAAGTGCCCAAATCTTCCACAAACATAACATCTTACATTCATTTTGCAATTTTCTGAATTATGACCAACTTTGTTACATTTAGAACATTAACTGGTGGGTGTATTAGTGTTTTGATAATTTCTAGATCTACACTGATTTTCTCTATGACCATACTTGTTACAGTTAAAGCATTTGCCATTAAATTTGTAAGTAGTAGGTTGTCTTACTGGTTTTCTATGATCATGATTGTTTACAGTACTAGAGCTTTCACTAACTTCAAAGCCAAGCCCATTTGTATCACCATTAGGTTTCTGATTCTTCAGCATGTCACCAAGTTCTTCTAAACTTTTCTTGAATTTTTCTTTGTGATGATTTGCAGCAGTTAGTTCACTTTCCAAGATTCCTTTCTATCTTATGATTTCAGTTCTATCATTTTGTGTGTGCATTAAATTTGTCTTCAACATATCATTTTCATGACTAAGTCTTGTGTTCTCATTTCCAGCATCATATAGTCTTCTGGCCAAGTCTTCTTCATTCTTCTTCCTATCTTCAATTTCTTTACAAAATCTCATAGTCATATCCTGCATATCATTTTGTGTTGCACTGATTTCTTGTATTATCTTGTTTACCAGATCATTAAGAGTTTCCTTTTCATCATTCTCATTCTACATCTTTTCACAAAGTTCTCTTCTCTTATTTCTTGCAATGGTAATATTTTCTTTAAGTGCTTGAATAATGTCCTAAGCAGCCTTCCGATCATCTTCAAGTTTGATATTCTTCAACTTTTCTGCATCATAGTCTGAAAGAGCTGTTTCCAATTGTTTCTTCAAGTTTTCCATCTCTACCAGTGTCAACATCTTCCTCAAGCTATTAGAATTATGAAAATAGAGGACCAAGCTTTGATACCAATTGTTAGGATTCCCAAAGATACTGAGAGGGGGGGGGGGGGTGAATCAGTATCTAATCGGTTTAAGGATTTACTTGATTTAAAACATGTAAAGCATGTCAATACAGTGTATCAGTAAATCAAAAGTAATGCAGTAAACAAGAAAAATAATAACCACATGAAGAGCACACCATAACATAGTATTTTAACGAGGAAACTCGGTGTGGGAAAAACCTCGGTGGGATTTGTGACCCACAATATTCACTTACTGGCCAATAAGGGAATATTACTACTACAATAGGGGCCTGCACATGTAGGAAGGCCAAGTGTCTAGAGCTCACTATTCAATTACAAAAGGAAGTCACACTGACTTACAAAAATGGATTATAATAATCCAATGTCTTGTACTGCTTCAAAATAGCATTTGCTATGCTAGATCCAGTACCAGTTTTAGCTCTGCTGCATACATAAACCCTTAACCTAAAATTCACATATTAGGTCTGCAATATTTCACTTATATTTCATTACCAAATGTTCTATAATGGTCTCATACATATATGAGTCATCTTACAACTTGCCATGTCGGCTTACAATTATTTTACAATTAATTACAAAATATATTACAAATAAAATTCCTATTAGCCTGGGTGTTGGTATCCTTTCTTTCACTGCCGGTGTTCTGTGTACCGGTGTAGAGTTTGTCATTGCCGGTGCCGGTATCATATGATTGCAAGGTTGCCATCAATGAAAAAACCTTCAATCACCTACAATTTCTCATTGGAGTGTGCATTTTCCAACAACATTGTCTCTTCTTCTCTCTTTTTTATGGCGAGATATTCTTGGATCTCCATCAGCATACATCCTTGCCTACATCTTTAGCATTGGAGCTTCTTCATTATGTGGGGATACATTGTCTCTTCTTCTCTCTTTGTTATGGAAAGATATTAATTGCAATTCTATGACTTATTATATACTTGGGGGGCCACTTTGAGCTCTTCATCATTGTCACATTTAGTACCCTTTTTTTCATTGCATCTCTTATTTTTCAGGATCGATTTTTTCTTATGTGGTTTTTCTCGTTTTATTCATTTAGAGAGACCTCATTGGTGTGATTTGAATTGGTTTGTAATTGAGGACCTAATTGGGCCTTTGTTGTCAAGACCCATTCATGCATACATTTTGCATTATCATCAGCTCTTAGCTTATCCCTAAGTTAATCTTAAGAGGGCTGTTGGAGTAATTTTAGGACAATTATCTAATTATTTATTAAGTAGGTATTTTAATTGATTTTTCACTTAAGATAAACTTAGGTGCTTTATTTTATCTAGGTGTTATGCTTTTTAGTCTGATTTCACCTAGAGGCACTTGTAGTTAGCTTTTTTAGCTTTTGGCTGAGCTAAGTTTAGCTCCTACTTCGCATTACTTTATTTCTTCTAATTTTAGGATTAGGGCATCTCTTGCTTTCTATAAAGAAATTCATTCATTCATCATAATCTCACCCTCAATATTGAATCTTAAATTATTTTGTGCAATAATACAAAATTATTTGGTTGTTATAGAGCATACAATCTTTTCTTGATCTCTTTTGTGTGATAGGTGTTTTGCTTGCTAATGATTCTTGGCTCCTATGGTTGATCATCAACTTAGACATGGTATTAGATATTTTTCTATCAATTTATTGTCCACATGCTTGAGGGATCTATTGGATTTATAATAGACAAGAAGAAGGTTGGCATTCCAATTACAATGAGAGATTGTTGGCATTTCAATAAGGATATTGAGAAGGTTGTTGATGACTATGGATATAACTGATTAAGGATGATTACTATCTTAATATTATTATTTTGTCATTGATGTCAAGAGATTGATTTTCTAATTCAGTATGATGTTGCCATATCTTAAGAAGTATGATTTGATGAGTATAAATATGTCGGTAAAAGACACAGAAAGAATATGATGAATAAGGGGATAAGTTATTCAATGGGCAACTATTACCAAGTTAGACAATGCTGAGATCATGATGTTTAGATTGTTTTGATATCCTACATATTCTATTGTTTGAAAGGTTAATACTATACTATGTTACCGAGAAAAGAACCTAGTCGGTAAACCCTAAGGTTATTGCTATCGGTTAATGAAGGTAGAATGTCTACCGAGTGAAGTTTAGTATTTACCGAGTTACAACCGAGCTATAACAAAATGCATTAAATGTTTACATGTGATATTTAATGAAGGAAGTTGATGAGCTGGAGCGGATTAAATGATTGGTAAGCCGTGTATGATGATTGTTAAAGAATCTACGATAAAGAAAGATCAACAGGAAGATCTACAGCTCAGATTGAACTGCAATACCCTAACACAAGTTCCAAGGTGAAAATGTAAGTTCCAAGGTGGGGCAAAACATTGTTAGATCGAAGGATACATTGAAATTGGACAAGATTGAAGATCTAATGGCTATGATTGATCATGGGAAATGTGATCAAGGAGATTAAGTGGTTGGAAGATTGTTTATAAATAGGAAACTGTTGATAAACAATGTATGCGGGCAAGTGTATGCACAGGGATGCTACATAGTGATTACTGAGCATAGAAGCTTGAAGACCTATTTTGATAATAGAGTATAAAGCCCAACAAAGGGACAAGATAAGTCCTATGAATTGATTGTATTGAGCAAATGAGAATCTGCTTCAAAAATTTTAGATGTGAAGTTGCAGACATATTTTTATTACTGTTATTTTGAGAAGTAGCAGAAAATCTCTTAACCGAGTGGACTTAACAGTCTTATTTGTAAAATCCTCTAGCAAGGTGACATTCTTATTGAGTTTTTGAAATCCTTTAACAAGGTCACTTCTAACAAGGTGAAGATCCTAACAGATCTGAGGGAAATCCCTTAACCGGGTCACATCTAGCAATGTGTTTGTAATCTTTAACAAGATTTTCTTTTAACCGAGCATACTCTAGAAGAGTATATTTCTTAGTGGGTCCAAAATCCCATAGTGGTTTTTCCCTATTTGGGTTTCCACGTTAAATCTGGTGTTATATGTTTGTGATCTTATCTATTTATGGGTCTGCATGCATTACTGTTTTCTGATAAGGTTACCAAGGTTGAATCTGTTGTTTTTATTGAAGATTAAGTTTGAATGATTCACCCCCCCCCCTCTCATATTGTTAGCTTGGCATCTCTACTAATCATATTTAGTATCAGAACTATCAGGATCCAACCTAAGGTAACTTTGTTGTGCACATTTGGTTCAAATAGAGGTCACCATAGCATTTGCAGCATAAAAAACCCCCAAGATCAACTATTGTTTCATAAAAAATTGAGTAATAACACCTACATGAATTTTCATGAGAGTGGTTCTATTGAGGTTGATGGAAACACATTCAGTAATATCTTTTGTGTCCCAATGCATCATCTTCCAACCTTCTTTCCATCTACCATATTACTCATAGTGGGACATGTAATACAGTTGAGTTCACCCCTGATTTAGTGCTCATAAAATATCTTCATAGTAGAGAGCTTGTTGTAGTTGGTAGTGTTGGTCTTACATCATGGTGTTGGAAACCTAAATTTTGGCAAAATTTAGGGTCTCCTAAATGAGATAATTTAGTGAACACCCCAAAAAATGCACCCATGAATCCTGATCTCGATGGGCAATTTGACCTTGCAATTATTTTTACCACCCATAAATAAGTATGATCATCCATATTGAGCTTCCCAGAGTCAAATTTGATACCTCTGTCAAATAGCGAAATTTAGGTACATACTAGTCCGAGTCACAAAACTATTCCAAGTAGCCACTTTTGAGAGTTAATAACTTGGTCCCTATAAGTACTCATTCTAATCCAATTGTTCCACTCAATTTTCTATATAAAAATAAACTCCCATGTTAATTTTCAGAGTCATATGACCTCATTTGCTATTTTTCCCAGGTCAATTCCATTTGTGATTTATTGATTTTATTACTTACACATTGCAAAATCTACCAAAGTGGATTTTTGTTGAAATTATTATTTCACACCTGGATTACAATTATACTGAACCAATTGATCCACATAATTGTTTGTATCACAATAGACCACAGTGCAAGGTTCTAGAACCCTACCAATCCATTTGATAATTTTCTTGAGCTTAAACCAAATACAATTTATGCATATCTGGAACTTGAATAAGGGTAAAATTGATTGTGGAGCCTACTTTGGAAATTAATATCTTTCACCTCAGAAGGAATTTATCAGAGTTGTCACTTGCATTGCAATCCCTCATTAAATGTCTACATGATTGCCAACTTTCATGACCTCATGGTATGATTTGGATAGTTTTCAACATTGATTCTGGATGCAAAAATCGTGATTGGAAACTTTTTACAAAATATCAGAGTGCACAATTTGATAATGTTTAATCAGTTCATGACCACAAATTTACTCTAAATTGTTCCTGTCACCTATTCAAATGAATTATTTAGAAAAATAAGTCAGAGCAAGGTATGGAGTGTTAATTCAAGAAGAATGGCTTATTTGATAATCAGATAAGGTTAGTACTATTACAAGTTCATTAATGAAAGACATATTCTTTATGAAAGTTGATAATTTAATATATTTGATATTATTGAAACCAAATGCTTACTATATGTGGGGATAAATGCGGCTCCCATAAGGGTAGAGCCCAGCATATGGTTTTAAAATGGGATCAACTTTCATCTGTGCAAACCATAATAGCTTGTTAGTCAAACTCCAATAATAATATTTTAAATGGCCACATTATATGTTTGAAGAGGAATAACACTCAAATGAAATTAAAATTTAAATCAATCAAAAATAATTTAAATTAATCATTATGGAGCATTATAAGAAATGATCTTATATATAAACTATATATGTGATGGTAAAACAAAAACCATTAAGTTGGTTAATATGAGCCAAAGTAGTGGACCCCACAAAGAGAACAATTTCTCAATTGTGTTATTGGCAAAACAAGGCTAATCTGCATAACAAAAAATAGCTTCTCCGAAATGGTATGACAACGAAATAGTGAAAAAAATATACCAGCCAAGTAAAAGTGTTTCATTTAAAGAAGGTAAAAGTGTGAAGATTAAGTGGGTGTGAAGTTACAAATAAAATTATATGAGAGAACAATCAACCAAGGGTAATTAATGAAAACCTTTCAGAAAACATTTTCAAGTTACAAATAAAATTATATGAGAGAACAATCAACCAAGGGTAATTAATGAAAACCTTTCAGAAAATGTTTTCACGTTTAAAAGGTAATTGTTTATCCATTTGCATATTGAAGAGGAATTGAAATATGCTAAGTTGAAGTATTATTACACTAATAGAGTAATTAATTTTACAAAGGCAAAACTGCAGTTAGATGTATCTTTTATGATTGTTTCGTTAAAAGGTAAAACAAACACGGTATGATAGGATATAACCTCATAGGAACCTGTCATATTCTGATCAAATCTTATCATTAATGAAGCTGAATTTTTAAAAATGGTTTTCTTGGTTAGTTTCTCCTCGGCACCATCTTTCCAGATCATTTTGAAATTCTTAATTTCGTTAAGAACTGAAAAAGTTATGGACATTTTGCCAAAACTAGTTTTCAGCAAAAATAAATTATCAAATAATAATTTGATAAAACCTCTCAATTGAAGTTGGACAAAAATATTAAAGATGGAAGAGGTAATAGCTTTCAAAGATTTGAGAAGGAAAAAATTATTCTACCCAAAGTATTTGCTTCAACATTTTACAAGACTTGAAGGGAAATGATAATGAATCATCTTTAATTAGTTTGACAAATTAAGTAAATATAAGAACTAAATATGGGAAGGTGAAATCTTCATGATAAATTATCCTAACGAAAGAATGAAGATGAGTAAAGTGTTTTCACTTAGGGTTGGATGACTTTATATGGAAAATATAAATATTTTAGGGAAATCTTATAAAGCTAAAATGGAGTGGGAATAATAAAAAGATGGGTGAAAAGATGCGTGAAGTATTTTCACTTGATTTTGAAAGGGAAGAATTATTTTGAGAGAAATAAAATCATTTCAAAGAGTTTTACACGGTGGATGTTATAAAGTGTATTATGATACTTTGTTAGCATCCACATAAAACCAGGTCAGAAAAGATTATTTCACTGTGAGGTGAAAAATAAGTAAAACATTTTTACTTGATTGATGAGAAGTGGGTAAAGTGTTCAATCAAGGAAATATTTTATCAATGACCAAGAAGAGTATGATAATTCACAGTGGACACTTTTAAATATTTTTTTTCATACGAAATGCATTATGGTATTTTCTCATTTTTAATACCCGCAGTTTGTGCAAGGAAGGATTATTTTTCAAGTGAAAATTATTACGAGAAGTTGCCAGTGAAGGAGAGTTATCATAATAATCTTCAAGAAATACAAAGGGACTAAAATTAAAATATTTTTAGCCTATTGAAGATGGTTAATCAAATGAAAGATTGCATCACTCAAAGTGAAGGGTCATAACCCTAAAATTATAGTGTAAATTAACAAAGGTAGTAATTAATATATTTTAGGGCAACATGAGTTTGTTATTAAGCATTGTAATGGTTTGAAAAAACTCCTTGAATATTATAAAAGGAGAAATCAAAACTGAAGATAAACATTATTAGAAAAGAAAAAATAGATTATGGCCTCAGGCTCACCATTGTACCATTTTGACAAATATATAATACAATCAGTTGTTTTCTTTTGCATATGTGCTGTGGATTACTACATTTTCTACAGGCAGTTGCTTATGATATTATCTAAAGGAGATAAGGTTATTTGTGTTCTTCCAGTGAAGTTTTGTGTTCTATATTGTAGATTTGGATCAAAAGGATTTACTTGTGAATTGTAATTGTTCCCTGTAACTCTTCCTTGGATGGTCTCTTAAAGTTAGGGTTAAATTCATTCAAGTGGTTTACAATATAAAAATTAAATAGAGCTCATAAGAAACAATAACTGACAGACTTTCCAAAAGGGGTGGGTTTAAAAATTGTCTCATAAGTTTACACAATAAGTCCTAAAGAAATATAAAGACTCTGTAGCCCAAACAATGAAGAAGGCACTGGTCATCTATAAAATACAATTTATCATCATATCAATTAACATTTTAATTGTAAATCAATAGGAGTAGCTGAGTAGGAAATATAGAATAGATTAGCAATAGTGTATACATATAAATTTCAAGAACAAAGATTGAATAGCTTCCAAAACAACAATCTTGAAATCATTTGCTATATCTCCATCCTAGGAACTTTTTCCATTCTAAGATAGGAGGAAGTTACATCAATATACTCAATCTACTATAAAAGGCACTAGTCATCGGAAGCTACTAGTGAATAGGTATACCCACCTAGGTCTTGCAGAGCATGAAGTGAGAGAGTTAGTAACCAAATAGGTTCACTCTATAAGTTGGCCAAGTCAATTGGAGGGTTGTATGAGTTCTCTCATTTTTCTCCCATTAAGTACAACATCTATTCCTATCTCTCATGCATCGCTAGTAGATTAGAAAATTGAGGAGAGATTTGGTCACTTGAACCTATGTGTGCTTCAGTCATCCATAGTGGTTCCTTGTTAGACACAATGCACCACTGAGAGGGGGGTGAATCAGTGGTTCTCAAAATTTTCCCTTTAACTATCCTATATGAGTATACTGGTTATCAGATCTAACTCAATGTAAACTTATGGGTTAGAGGAGAGACCACCACAAATACAAAACAAACACAAAGAGACATCACATAACACCAGCATATATGAGGAAAATCCAAGATGGGAAAAACCTCAGTGAGAAATGTTGTTTGAGACTACTACTCCAATCTAGCCTCATAATGAATCTTTGATTACAATGTTTAGGGCACCAAACCAAGGAGCACCAACCCCTGATTTTAGGGCACCAACCCAAGGAGCACCAACCCAAGGAGCTACAACCCCTGCACCGACCTCCAACTCAGTGAATACAAAACATATTCATTTACAAGTTAAAATCCTTGTTAAAAATGGATTTTATAACACTTCTTCAAATCTCTTTGCTGGATTTCTTATCCAGTTCACTGTCGGTTCTCTCTCTGTCGGTTCTACCTTTTGGTTGCCTCTTCTCTCTATTGCTCTGCTACTCTCCACTAGTACTATCTTTTATCATTTCCTTCTTAGCAACTTTGTACTCTTCTGCTACTCTTTTCTACCAGTTTGGTCACCACCAGTATACTTCTCTCACAGACTTACTTATAGGCTACCGGTTCCTCACCATTGTCGGTTGATCCTCTCAACCTGATTCACACTCATACACACTTAGTCTCTCTTCAGATACTCATTGAGTACTTGATTGATTTTCTCTCACATCCAACATCAATACACTCTCCTTTAGCAGTGACCTTCAATGATTTTGGCTTCCTTATTTATAACCTAATTTTCCCACCAAAATCCAAATCAAATCTTAGGCGATTAGGGTTTCCTCATCAACCTTGAGGCAAACCAAATCCAATCAGATCTCCTAGAAAGTTGTCTTCACATCGCCCCCATTAATGTGCCTTCCAAGACATATTTTCTAGACTTTAGCAAACACGACCCTGTATATTGACCTACATCTATCAAAACGCCATTAATATCTTAGTTGTTTCCTTCTCGAGGTCTTCCTGCAATCTGATTTCCTTTCTTTGATTCAGGTGCCAACTACTCCATGATCTTTCTCTGTCGTTCAGTCTTCCCCGAGACACACTCTTCTGATCTGATCCACAAATCATGGGCTCCATATTAAATGCACAACTGTAGAAACACCTATCCCTACATGACACTTCACCAACCTATGTGATCTTGCCACTTCACCTCCACGTGGAAACTATGTTGGCATACACCTTTGCTTGAACATCTGTGTCAGTATAGATCGGATCACTGATCAAATCCATTACCAGGTTCATCTGCTGGCTTACCAACCTTGTCAGTTAAACCCTCAAACTGGTCTGTCATTAAGCTTTCTCTCGGCTTCTCTTCTGGTGGAACACTCAACCGGTCAACACACTTGCTAACCTACCTTATTCACATCTTCATCAGATGGGAAGTCTTCTGCATCTGTACCTTTCCCATATTTCCTTTAGACTTACATAATGGTAAACACTCTTGATGACACCATGTCATCAACCTTCAATTAGACTCCATCATCAATCCGACCATTTTCCTTTGTCTCCATCTTCTCAGCCTTTCCTTCTTCCTGATAAGCTCAGACCATATCTCAACTATTTTGTCAAAGTGAAAAACTCATCACACTTCATCTGTTCTGGTAACCCAACATGCCATCTCTACAAGTCAAGTACATATCCTGGATCTCATGCACTCAAGGCATTCCTTTGATTCACTGATAGATCTGGTGTGAACCTTCAAGCACTTTCCTTTAACTCTTCTTCCTTATCTCACAGAACTATGATGCATGCTATTCATAATAGGAGATAAGTTCCACTTGTTGGTAGAGTGGTTCCTTGTCATCTGCATCTTGCAATGCACTCATGTGGCTTCCCTATTTGTACAACATATATTCAAACAGGCACATATGATCTGTTGCGAGCACATTCACTGTCAGACATCCCTTCACATGGTGACTACATCTTTAACATTATGCCTCTTCATCACAAACAACAACTCAAGCACCTTGCCCATCCTGCTTTTACAATGGTCATAAGCTTTCCAGTTGGCAACAACTTACTATCAACACAACAGTTACAAGTTGACATCCTTTCCTTACTAGTGAAATATTGTACCAGTACCCTATCCATTTAATTCACACAAGTCAGACAATAACTTTTGTACTAGTGACCTCAGTGGTCATTCCTCTGAATGACATTCTCTCCCTTACCTTACCGGTGTTCTGCAACACAAGGTGATATCAAAGATATCTCATCCTGTACTCATCCATGACAATGTTGCATATACATGTCTTCTACTAGTAGTCATCCTACACCGGTTGACATCAATGACAACACAATGCCAACAATCGCCCCCTTTGGCATTGATGTCAATTCATGTAGTATCTGGCATACTACATAGTATTTCTTCTTCTTTGTGTGATCCAAATCTTTGCCTTTGTATAATCCATGGATTCTCACACATGTAGTATGCCGTATACTACAGAATCTTTCTCCCCCATTGACAACAATGGCAAAGGGCACTGTCAGGGTTCCACCTCCTTGTATTTTACCAGTCACTGACAGAAATATTTCTCCCCTTTTTATACAACTTGTACTTACATCTGCTCAAGGAGCAGCACTTGAGATGGGGAAGTCAACCATCAACTAACACCAATTGAGTATGCAAGTATGATACTACTTGTTAAAGCACTCAATTGCAGAAAGATGTGTTAGAGAATACTACTTACCTGTTGGTCAAATTGCATCACCTCCCATTTGATCCTAAATTTATTTAGAATCAAGTGTGATTGTACTATGAATACAACCAACCAAATGGAAAGTAGATACCCTTAACCAGGAAATTCTCCTGGGTATTCCTACTGCAATTTTCATCATTTGTAGTTTGGGCAGTCAGTATCCTCACAAGTTCAATAATGTTGCCTCCGCATCACAAGCACATGAAATCCCCCTGAGTCATACATCTAAGGTCCTCAACTTTGGTCAGGTCCAATATCGGGGCTCCAAGCATCTCCATGTATAGGTTGAGTTGTGCAAATACGATCATTTGATGACCTTCCAATTCCATTATTTCACCACAACCTATGACATGATCTTGGATGTACACAATGCCATACAATGTCATCATCATGCCATGAAACAAACTGGTTAGCCCAAAGGATGCATGCCTGCAATCAACCAGGCCAACATATGTCATTCAGGTCTTCATCAACACCACCTGAGACAAAAATACTCATTCCATGTTACCGGGGCTAATGCAATGATCTCCAACCTCATTGTCTTACATAACCTGCAAGCACTTATTAGTACTCATGCCAGGAACATCTTGCACATACTAGTTTCCTATACCGGTCCATCATCACTACCGAAGCACCTTTCTGTAACTCCTGACATTTATGTGTTACTTTGCATTTGATACCATATGCTAACTTGTCATACATTGACACAAAAATAGTGATCCAACTCTGATCTGTGGGTGTGTAGCCAAGGAAGCCATCACACACACTTATCTTCTCATTTCCATTCTTCATACTGTCAACATCTTGTTCTTTGAAATGTCCTTCACTGAGGGGGTGAATGATCTAGTCAATGTACTACTCCCCCTAAGATCCCGCATCTCATTTAAGCCTTAGGAGATATCACTTGTGCATTGAATGCACAGTGCCAGTCCATGGTCTTCTTCTTCCACACCTGCTTGGTCTCATTCGTCTTCCCATTTTTAGTCTTGGGAGAAGGTCTTGCCATCTTCTTCCGATGGGTCCTTTCATTTCTGGACTCTGCATCACAACCGGAAATAGTGCTATGGTAGCATACAACATCCATCCCAACTTCATGATTGGGGAATCTTTTAGCATACTAGTTTGACCATCTTCTCTTGGTCATGTTGTTGTGACTAGCAACCGAAATCGGTGGACCTCTTGCTCCAGGGACATTTCTTCTTTGGTCCCATGTAGGTCTTTGACTTTAATATGCTTTGTATCCACTTTTCTACAGAGCATAGTTGCTGTATCAGCCTCCATATGACTGCAAGTTCCTCTTCCTACATTCAACCTCTCTATGGCCAATTCCATTGCAGTTATAACAAACAACATTTTCATAACCGAGAGAGGGGAAATGCATGTATCTACATCTGAATACATTTTTCTCATATGCATGATGTCTATAAGATCCTAATTTATTCCTTCTAGATATCTTTCTACATTCTTCTTCCCTATGGCCATGACCATTATATGAAAAGCAATAACCAAAGAAGGATGGCATATGACTTACAAATTTATTCAGCCATGCATGGGGAGATCTTACTGGTTTAGCAACTCCATTTCTGCTTCTTCGAGGATGGATCCTAGGTGGTCCATTTTGTGCAACTCTTTCATCTGATCTCTTCTTCTCCCACACTTGCTTTGTCTTGTGGGTGGTAGAATTCCTTTTTCCTCTATCGGTAGGAGGTCTTCTTTTTTGTATTCTAATGTTCTTGCTTCCAGTGAAGCTGTCTTCTCCCATCTTCCCTTTCCCTTTGGGATCTACAATGTTCCTTCTTCTTGTAGCACCGATCTTTATTCTTGTCTGCAAGTCTTCACTAGTTGTATTCAGATCAACCTTCTTCCGGGGAGCATTTCTAACTATGAAGGTTTGTTCGTTGTTTTCTCCATTCAAGGAGACAAACATAATGTCATTGTGAGGGGCATTCTTGTTGGTGGAGCATTCACTAGCACCGCTTCCTAAACCTTCAGTGTCCTTGGAATGCTTTTACTTCTTCAACATTTTGTCCAAGGCATCACTACTGCCATCAAACCAGATTCTTACCTTGAGCTTATCCTGACACTTTTGAAGGTCATTTCGGAGATCCTCCATTTCTCTAAGCAACTTTTGATATTCTTTATCTTTTACTTGTAGCACAGGGGTTAGATCACTGCACCGACACTCCTTATTGTCTCCTTCTTGGGACTTCAACTCTGAGATGCATTTCTCAAACTCTTCAAGGTATTTTGTCAATCATTTTTTCTCTACAATAGCAACATTATTGAATAACTTGTATTCAATCCTTACTCTTTTAATTTATTCAAGTGCATTTGCATGCTCTCCTTCAAGATCAACTTCTGCTTCATCTTCTTCAACTTCACTATCACTGTCAAACACATCTCACCGATAGGAGTGATCTTCATGATCATTCTAAGATGTGTTCCTCTCATCTTTTGATTCTTGGTCCATGAATACTATAGCTGCTAGTAGATCTGTCTTCATCATCTGTAGATACATAAGATGCATTTCTCATCCTATCATCAGAAGCCAGTTCTGCATAAGTGGGCTTATTTCCATAGAGCTTCTTCAATCCATTTCATAAGATTTTTGTCGATCTACATCTATCCACCTATGAGGAGACATCATCTGTTAACCCACAGAGTATATCCTTTATTGCTGCTTTAGTGCACTGGTTTCTTCTTTCTGTGTCTGAATCGGTGGGAAGACTGACTTTACTAGGGCAGCCATTTATAATAGACATCGAGACATCATACCCTAGTGAGGATAAGTGAACTTCAATTCTACAAATCCAAATGGAATAGTTAGACCCATTTAACACCGAAGTAGGGATTGACACTAAATAGACCATTGTGTCCTTAAGCCAAAATCTACCAAGTTGGAGAAAGCTCGTCTGACTGGGAAACTAGGCTCTCATACCAATTGTTAGACACCATCAAGCACTGAGAGGGGGGTGAATCAATGGTTCTCAAACTTTTTCCTTTAACTATCCTATGTGAGCATACCGGTTATTAGATCTAACTCATTTCAGACTTATGGGTTAGAGGGGAGACCACCACAAATACAAAACACATGCAAATGGACATCACATAACACTAGCATATACAAGGAAAACCCAAGATGGGAAAAACCTCGGTGAGAAATTTTGTTTGATACTATTGCTCCAATCGAGCCTCACAATGAATCTTTTATTATAATGTTTAGGGCACCAACCCAAGGAGCTACAACCCCTGCACTGAGCTCCAACTCAGTGAATACAAAACATATTCATTTACAAGTTAAAATCCTTGTTAGAAATGGATTTTTTAACACTTCTTTGAATCTCTCTGCTAGATCTCTTGTCCAGTTCTCTCTCTACCAGTTCTACCTTCTGGTTGCCTCTTCTCTTTGCTACTCTACTACTCTCCACCAATACTATCTTCTGTCGGTTCCTTCTTGGATACTCTACACTCTTCTGCTACTCTTCTCTATCACTTTGGTCACCACCGGTATACTTCTCTCACAAACTTACCTATAGACTGCCGGTTCCTCACTGTTGTTGGTTGATCCTCTCAACCTGATTCACACTCACACACACTCAGTCTCTCTTCATATACTCATTGAGTACTTGACTGATTTTCTCTCACATCCAACAACAATACACTCTCCTTTAGCAACAACCTTCAATGATTTTGGCTTCCTTATTTATAACCTAGTTTTCCCACCAAAAGCCAATTCAAATCTCAAGTGGTTACGGTTTCCTCATCAACCTTGAGGCAAACCAAATCCAATTAGATCTTATCCAATCTGACCTCCCAGACAATTATCTGCATATCACTGCCATTAACGTGCCTTCCATTACACATTTTCTAAACTTTAGCAAACACGACCCTATATATCGACCCGCATTTGTCAAAACACCATTAATATCTCAGTTGTTTCCTTCTTGAGGTCCTCCTACAATCTGATTTCTTTTCTTCGATTCAGGTGCCAACTACTCCCTAATCTTTCTCTATCATTCACTCTTCCTCGAGCTGCACTCTTCTGATCTGATCCATAAATCACGAGCTCCATATTAAATGCACAATTCTAGAAACATCTATCCCTATATGGTACTTCACTAACCTCTACGAGCTTTCCACTTCACCTCCACACGGCAACTATGTTGGCATAAACCTTTGCTTGAACATCTGTGTCGGTATGGATTGGATCACCGATGAACTCCATTACAAGGTTCATCTATCGGCTTACCGACCTTGCTGATTAAATCCTCAAACCAGTCTATCATTAACATTTCTCTTTGCTTCTCTTCCAGTGGAACACTCAACTAGTCAACACACTTGCTAACCTACCTTATGCACATCTTCATCAGATGGGAAGTCTTTTGTATTTGCACCTTGTCCATATTACCGGTGGACTTACATATCAGTAAACACTCTTGATGACACCATCTCATCAACCTTCAATCAAACTCCATCTGCAATCCGACCATTTTCCTCTGTCTGCAAATGCTCAGCCTTTCCTTCTTACTGCTCAGCTCAGACCATATCTCAACCGGTTTGTCAAAGTGACAAACTATTAGAAATTAGGATCTTAGGATACTAATCATTATAAACAAGATCATAAAGTAAATGAAATGAGAAACATACATGCATAAATATACACATTACACACCATATACATGAGGAAAACCCTTTCGAGTAAAAAAACCCCATAAAGCATCAATTTATTAAAACACTTACAAATATAGTCTACCATAAAATAGATATGAACATGGGGATACTCCTCCAATAATTTCACATGGCCAATAATAACCTCTTGTGCATAGAGATGTAACTCACCACAAATCTCCAAATTCACCCAACTCTCAAATGAGAGAGAACCTCCTTAAATATAGGAGGAAGGGTGGCTTCACTAGTCACACCTTTTCAATAACCCCATTAATAAATAATTAATAATCTAATATTTATTAAATTATATTTATTTCAAATGGGATATGATTATAAAGCATATAATATATAAGGTTTAATAAACTTATACAAGAACATTATATATAAATGTTATTAGGATGTGACCCCTAATAACATTATGTTCTAACACTCCCCCTTAATGTTAATAGGGGGTCACATGTCAATTTCCATAAAAGAAAAAATGAAGTCCCCCAATAACGTAGGTCTTCTTTGATAGTGATAAATAGGGACACAAATATATGCCAACATGAAGATCATACATTTCAGACTACATGAAATTCATCTTGACATAATTTGTAATCCCAATGTTTTAAAAAATGATGCTATGACATCTTAAAAATTATGTTGGAGCTGTGGTATCCTCAAATTAGCCTCTCCCTAGGTTCATTATATAGTTCCCATAGGACTTAATATAATGCTTTTACAAGTGGAAGATTTACAAGGATAAGAATTTACAAACTCCCATAGGACTTAACCACAAATGTACCTATAGGACCTACTAATGCCTACCTACAGTAATTAAAATAGAAAAGGATTTACATGGTGTAGGAGCACCTAGTTTTGAGTGCAATTTATTCATTTTGGTGTTTTTGTTCATAGCTTGGTTTTGGGATGGTTAATAAGAGTCTTCTCATAGGTCCTCATATTTTTTTGAAATGTTTTGATAGGTTGGATGTCCATAGGACAATGCATTTTCTCAATTTTGGCTTGTAAGCCTTTGTAAGCCTAAAATGGCATATTTTTGCATTTTGATTTAAAATGTCTTGAATAGCCTTGTTTGGAATTTAGACATGTTAAATTAGTGGTTTTTAGTCATCCTAGATGGTTTGGAGAAGGAAACAAAGCATGTAATGCAAAAATGCACTTTTTGGCAAAAGTTGTCAAAGCTGCTTGACAACTTTTTGCAACGTTGAGCAACTTTTTGCATTTTTTTAGCAAAGGATTGGTTAGGAAATTGATGGAGAGTTAGTTAGGCCACAAATGGCATATAAATTCCTTGAGCATGAATGTAATGAGTTTGGTCAACGCCTAGAGCAATTTGAATACAATTTGGAGACCATTTTTGAGTTTTTACCTTTTGTTTTCTAAGAATTAGAGCAGCGGTCCGTACTTAATGGATTGATTGCATTGATTTTATTTGGTCATTGTTTTGTACATGTTCTTGTAATGCTCAAGAATCATTTTGATTATTTTTGTTGCAGGTTTGAATTGAGTTCTTAATTTTGTAAGCTCTCGGCCTGAGTAAGGGTTTGAGAGGCCCAAACATGGTTCGAGCTTGAAGTCCTTTGAGTTCTTCTCAATAACCCTTGGTAATCGAGCCATGGAACCTTTGTATAGTGTACATAGTCTTTATTTTCATTTGGAGGCCATTGAAAGGCCAATGAGCATCATTTCCTAGGTGATCTCAATCATAGCCCGGTTAAGAAATGAATGAAATTATGCAAGTGTTTGTAGGGATGAGAAGGGTTGGAGTTGCAGAGTATTTGGAATGAACAAGTGAGGTGTGTAAAAGCATATGTGAGAGTTTGGAGGTGTGGCAGATCAGGGAAGACACCAAACCCTTGGAAAAAGACCAAAACAAGCCTAAAACCCCTTAAAACAAGCCATTCTCAGGTTCCGTACTTGTACGGCTAGACTGAGATTTCTCATTTCATAAATTTTACAGTACTTCCAAAAGGGTACTTAGATCACTGTGTAGGGGAAAAAGTGACACTAAGCAAACATGCCCTAATCTCACTTTCAATCAAACACTTGTGGAATACGAAAGAGCCTAGAGGTATCACACAATTGGCTACTTCTTTTTGTGGAAGAGAGAGCCACGGGCTACCTATTAGGATTTCTATTCCTTTGTTGCAAATGATAGATAAAATGATGCAAGTTCAACTACTAGCCCTAGAGTGCAAGTATGAACTAGTAACAAGATTGCAAGATTGAGATTAAGTGATGAAAAGCTGTAAACACAAGGATAAAAGGAGAATGCAGATGTGTACCCAGGGTTAAAATCTGAGGGGAAATGTTCGGGACGGGGGTGCATGCGCCACTAACCTGATTCTGCACCTGAAACTGCTCCTTTTGGCAACCTGAAAGCTGTCGAAAAGTACTAAAAACTGTTGTTGTCTGAGGGACCAGGGCACCCAGCGCCCCTGTCCCAGGGACCAGGGTGCCTAGCGCCCCTATCCTATCAGGACCAGGGCGCCCCACACCCCTGTCCTAGGTTTCTTCTCTACAATTTGGTGTGTTGTCCCGTCTCAGTCTGCTTCCGTCAGATCTCCAACTTGCGGCATCCTTCGAATTTGGAAATCTGCACTTATATCTGAAAAGGGTTGTAGGTGGCTATATAGGGTTTTGCCTTAGTCAAACCCCCGCTTTGGTGATTTCCACCTCCACGAATAGCCAAGTTGTATAGTAAAAGTTGTGTGTGCAGACCTTGTGTGTGTGCAAGATCCTAAAATGCAAGCAAACTAGAGCAACCTAGAAAGTAAACCCTAATTGCTTGTAAATGATAATGTAAATGCTCCAAATCAAGATGCAAAGTGATCTAAAGCATGAATACAAATGATATAATGCAGCTTATGCAAAGACATGAAAACAACGTGAAATCATACCCAACCCCAAGGGAGGGGTACAAGGCAATCTTCAGTTGGTGATCCCCTATTGCTCTTCAATGTCTTCAAAGCCCTAAATGGATGAATGAAATTGATGAATACTTGATGGATGGATGTTGAATGTTGTTGAAGTCTTCAAAGATCTTCTCTTTCGCTGCATAGAAAGTCCCTTAAACCAAAATTCTGGATCCTTTCAAATGAAGAAAGAGAGCTCTTATATATGAAACCCTAGGTCTTAATTTCAACTTTTGGCCGACCTAGAGATTGAATCTCCCACCAATTTCTTGGGGTTAAGCTTTATTTTATGATTGGATCGCGCTCCTAAAATTTCGGGAAAAATGTCCGGTACCGTGTTCACTCCGAGCGCCATGGTCCCGACAACTTTTCACCAAGTTTTCAGGGCCGTCGGATATGATGATTTTAGAGAGAATCCCAAAGTTACAGCTTATTTCAAGATGTTTTGACCCCCGAAATCAAGCCCCCAAGTTCAAAATAGGACCTAATTAGGGTTTTTAGATTAAATGATGTATTAAAAGAATAAAATGAAAGGGGCACACTTTAATGAAAAGGGCCCAACTTTATGATATGGGAGATGATAAAATAGAACCTTAGACCTAATTAATTTAATTAATTAAGTGCTAAAGGGGAAATGCAATGCAAAATGAAAAATGCGCCAAGGCAGGTGCTAAACTAGGTGTGAAATTGTACCACCCTAGCAAGTGCGTACAATTTACGACGCTACATTTAGCCCCCACTTTAGCAGTCATATGAACACTACGTGCATATGCAAGCTAAAGTACAAAAAAGTAAACATTATTTGAAAAAGGATATATCCATAAGTCTGTCGAACGAAGCCCCCAGCGGTATCTGCAGTACACAGTTAGGAACAGCACCCTACAAAACACACGTTAGATCACAAAATCACCTAATGCTTACTAAGGAAGGTGATGAAAATTCGAGGGTAGCTATATGCCCCCCCCTGTTTCGGCTTGCTAATTTTAGTGAGTTGAAACAGGGTATCATGTTTACCACTTCGAATTGTTAAAGAATATTGATGACAAATGCTCACAAGAAGATTTGATATGAGATCAAAAACTAATGGAGAATCATTTGGTAAGAAAGAGGACTAAATCTCAATTCCAACACAACAAAGAGTGTGAGGATTTGAGGGTTCTCTAACACAAGATGAAGGATGTAAATGGAAACAAAATGCAAAGAGAAGAAAAGAAAGGAAAAAAGCATGAATACACACATTGGTGATCCACGAGAAGAATAGTGAGAGAGAAAACATGGACTTCTTGCCCCTAGATCTTGTCTAGGTGATCCATGGTGAAAGGACATGGAAAACTAGCCCCTAGAGTATGTCTAGGTGATCCATGTAAGGGAGGAGAGTGAGAAAGTCTAGCCTTATGCTACTAGTTCCACTCAACCTCGTGTATGTGTGTGTAAGTGAGGTTAGAAGCACCTCATAGGAGTCTATGCCCAAGTATGCTACAACCTATATATGTATAGTACAAAAGCGTGACATCTCGCTCTAAGAGTCTATGCTCTGGTTCCGAGAATAATCACCTTGCATAAAAGAAAAATGGAGACATCTCGCTCTAAGAGTCTGTGCTCTGGTTCCAAGAATGACCCATTGCTCAAAAAGTGTAATGTTTATGTCATAAGTAAAGTAGAACAAGGATACCTACCTTCATCACAAAAGAAGATACCCCAAAAATGCAACAATGTCATAGATCCAAGCAAGAGAGTTTTGCACTCTTCAAGGATAGGATAGTTGAAAAGGGATATCTTGTAGTATGTGTAAAGGAGATCCTTAGAGGAGAAGAGATCTTTGTACAAAAGACACCTACCCCGAGAGGAATTGTCTTAGACAAATATAGCATCTTATAGAATAAGACAAAGAAGAGAATAAGAATGCAATACTTCCTTCTTTTGCGAGGTGAAAGTGATTCTTAATGAGGACGACACCATCCACGAAATAGGAAAAAGTGGATCCTTAGATAAAAATAATGAAAGATCATTGCCTCCCAAGGATAAGGACAATGAGAAGGACTTACACAATCTTCTAGGGAGAGATTTTGACATAAGCAAAATGTACTACATACTCACATGAGTTTATGCAAGCAAGACATTAGTGTATGTAAAATGCTCCTCACAAGAAGTGGGTAGGATAAGAAAGAGAATACACATCTTCTCCCATATCTAGGAAAAGAGGATTCTAAAGAAAAGATGATCAATATTTCCACACTATTACCCCATAGGAACAAGAGATAACATAGAAAAAAATTAGGCTATTATGTTGCTTCAAAAATATGATTGCGCTTGAAATTGTACCATCATGAATGACAATGAGCCCCAGTAAATGAGCTACCAATGTCACATAATGATGAGCAACATAATAGCCATTAATATTATTTAAAGACATGATAGATTGAATAAGGTATTTGAATATGATATGCTAAATGCTCAACTATAAGTGAGATCAAAAACATGTATAAAATGATAAAAATTGAAGAAGAAAAGTCACAAGAAATCTTAGAAGAGGGATGAGTGTAATTTATTAGAGCCTTATCCCTGGAGGAAAGGACTTTATGATGAATAGGAGATAAAGGTTCATAAGTGGATTTAGAAATTTGAGGGGATTCATAAAGAGATTTGTTCATCGCCAAGATTTCCTTATGAGGGGAATGAGAGTTGATAGAAGTAGAAGATGATTTAGTTGAAGTGAGATCATCATCACTACTAAATATAGTATTCACATTGAGAGATGGCCTTTTAGATGCTTTGGTGGGCTTAGAAAGATTATATCCAAGTCCAAATGAATATTCATGCATGTTATGTTCTAAAGGAACTTTAATTCCTTGTTCATTTGTGCCACAACCATTTCCACTATAGCCACTCTTAGCCAAAATGTGAAAACCACGACCATAAAGATTAGCCATTTCAGAAAGAGAAGGTGGTTTTTCATAAGACAAAGAATCAAATTCTTCAGAATTAGAGGTGCGAGGAGAAGAAGTTTGAGAAGTGGCCACAAAATTATTGCTCATAGGTTCAGGTAAGACTGATTGATCTCTAGTTTCTTCCTTAGATTTTCCCTTCTCAATCTTAGGCACTCTATATTCTCCTACAAAAGTAGGGTTAAAGTCTAAAGATCCCCAATAATCATCTAAGAGAGCCTTTTTAGGATCAAAAGCCTTTTCATGTGTAGATTCAAGCTGAGAAGAATCTTCTTCAAGAACTTCAGACTCATCCAAAGAATTTTGATTATCAGAGGGTGATGATTCATCCATAGGTATCTTGTTTAATGAGTCATCACTAGAAGAGGAAGGCTTAGAGGAACTCCCTTTGGAAGTAGATGTTTGCAAACAAGCTTGAAAATTAGTATCACCTATCAAGGTATATGTCTTATTATTATAAATAAATTTAACTTGTCTATGCAATGTAGAGGGGACAGCTTGCATACTGTGAATCCAAGGTCTCCCTAATAACAAGTTGTATGTTAGATTTCCTGACATAACATGGATAGGAGTAGGCAAAGTAATAGGTCCCACTGTGATGGGTAAGGTGATAATACCTAATGAAGACTTAGCCACATTATCAAAGCCTCGAATGGGACGAGAGTCAAGCTCAATAAGGGATGTATCCACATTCATCTTATGCAATAGATTAATGCTACACACATTAAGGCCAGAACCATTATCTACTAGTGTTCGTCTTATAGCAGTGTCATTTATGATAACCACAATCATCAAGGGACCATATTGATGTTGAATTTTGCTAGTAGGCAACTCAACTTGAGTAAACACAATTTGAGCTTTAGGATTCATCACAGAGTTAACCAAAGACACTATATTACTAGATGTATTAGGTGGAGGAACATTCAAATCTTTCAAGGCATCTTGTAACATTCCATGATGAGCGGAAGAAGTTTGGATCAAATCCCAAAGGGATATCTTAGCAGGGGTAGCTTTAAGTTGTTCTATGAGATCATAGTCCTTACTAAGCATTTGTGAAATACAAGGAGCTTGAGGAAGAATAGATTGGGAAGGAGGAAGTGAAGTTGGGATAACTGGAGGAGGATTAGGTTGCCTATTATTTCTTGTGTTATAGGTATGAGCAACCGCATTATAACTCTCTCTAGTCAGTTGCTTAGCATACTCATAAGGGCTCTTAGTAGAATAACCTCCTTGCACAGTAATAATAGGTTTCTTAGGAGTGCAAAAATAATCATTAGCATAACCACCTTGGACCACTAAGATAGGCTTATTTAAAGGTTGAAAATTTTGAGAAGGACAAGCACCTTGGACAGTGAAGAGAGGTTTGTTAGGTATTTCATTCACATGTATCAAATTGATTGAGGATGGTTTAGAGGAATGAACAAAAGTATTGGAAGAATTATTGATAGTCTTCTCTTGCACTAAAATCTTATCACGGATTAAATAAATTTTAGGAGAGAGACAAGGGGTAGGCATTGATGTTCTAGTAGGAAGAGTAATACTAGGAAAGGTCATATCATCCTCTATCATCAAAGGATCTACATGGGGAATAAACTCTCTAGGAGAAGGATCAACATTACTCTCTAAAGTCTCACTTTTGAGAGGGAGATCTTTGAAAGAGATGTTAACCATCTTGCTTTGAACTAGGGTATCCTTATGAGTAGAACCAAGTTGAGGAGAGAGAGATGCTTTATTTTTAGAGGGAGAATAATTGAGATTCAAGGAAGGTGAGAAACTATCAAGGGAGTTTTCAATCTTGATTTCATCCCCTTTGGCTAGGGTTCTCTCATGGGGTAGAGAATAATCTACACCTTCTTCTAATGGTTCATCCCAAATAGTGAGGTTGTTGAAAGGAATGTTTGAAGTATTGTCAATTTCGGGAGAGGAGATAACATTGTTTATTAATTCCTCATCCTTAGGAGGGAGAGCATCAATAGATGTGTTAAACTCATCCTCTTTCCTCAAAATATGTTCAATATGATCTTTAGGGGAGAGAGAATTAAGGAAATTGCTTATTATTTCATCTTCTTTCTCTAAGGGATGCTTATGGGTAAGACAAACTTTAGGAGAAGGGTAAGCATTTATCATTAATTCATCATCTCTAGTGGGAATTTTGTTGGAAAAGGAAATGCCATCACTAGGAAATGTAGGGATAATGTCATCTTCTTGCACAAAAGGATCCTCATTAAGGGAGTGTTTTTTAGGAGGAACATGAACATATTTCTCCAAAGATTCATGCTTAGGAAGGATATCTTTGAAAGAAGTGTTCATAACCTCTTGTTACACTAACATGCCCCCATTGGAAGGACCAACTTTAGGAGAAAATAAGTCAATGTCCATCAATACCTTTTCACTTAGAGAGGCATCCTCTAGGATAGCTAAATAGGAAGGGCACATTTTAGGAGAATTGTCAAGATCACTCTTAAAGTCTTCATCCTTAGAGCATGGGAGAGTCTCAAAGGGATTGGGAGCAACTCTTTTAGGCACTAAAATGTTGTTATAGATGGGGGGAGGTTCTTTAGGAGAAGGAAAAATTGAAACAAGGGAAGCTAACCCATTATCACATCTATGAAATGAATGCATCATGACAACAATTTTCCTCTTTCAAATGATAACACATGCAAAATAGAAGGAAATGTTCAATGCAAGCACTTAGAATGTAGATTTAGAAAATGAAATTTATGATTCAAATGAGTTCCTAAATCAGATTTGAAATTATTGATCCCAATTAAGCTATCCACAAGTAGCAAAAATTTCCTCTAAATTTTTGAATCTTGCAAGAAATTAAAACTTGTAAATGCAAATTTGAATTTGAAATAGCATAAACACTCAAATTTGAAAACATAAATTAGAATTAGAGAAGATTGGAGTTCACGTCGGGTTCACCAAAAATGTGTAGGGGAAAAAGTGACACTAAGCAAACATGCCCTAATCTCACTTTCAATCACACACTTGTGGAATATGAAAGAGCCTAGAGGTATCACACAATTGGCTAATTCTTTTTGTGGAAGGGAGAGCCACGAGCTACCTATTAGGATTTCTATTCCTTTGTTGCAAATGATAGATAAAATGATGCAAGTTCAACTACTAGCCCTAGAGTGCAAGTATGAACTAGTAACAAGATTGCAAGATTGAGATTAAGTGATGAAAAGCTGTAAACACAAGGATAAAAGGAGAATGCAGATGTGTACCCGGGGTTAAAATCTGAGGGGAAATGTTCAGGACGGGGGCGCATGCACCACTAACCTGATTCTGCACCTGAAACTACTCCTTTTGGCAACCTGAAAGTTGTCGAAAAGTGCTGAAAACTGTTGTTGTCTGAGGGACCAGGGCGCCCAGCGCCCCTGTTCCAGGGACCAGGGTGCCTAGCACCCCTGTCCTGTCAGGACCAGGGCACCCCATGCCCCTATCCTAGGTTTCTTCTCTACAATTTGGTGTGTTGTCCCGTCTCAGTCTGCTTCCGTTGGATCTGCAACTTGCAGCATCTTTCGAATTCGGAAATCTGCACTTATATCTGAAAAGGGTTGTAGGTGGCTATATAGGGTTTTGCCTTAGTCAAACCCCCGCTTTGGTGATTTCCACCTCCACGAATAGCCAAGTTGTATAGTAAAAGTTGTGTGTGCAGACCTTGTGTGTGTGCAAGATCCTAAAATGCAAGTAAGCAAACTAGAGCAACCTAGAAAGTAAACCCTAATTGCTTGTAAATGATAATGTAAATGATCCAAATCAAGATGCAAAGTGATCTAAAGCATGAATACAAATGATATAATGCAGCTTATGCAAAGACATGAAAACAACATGAAATCATACCCAACCCCAAGGGAGGGGTACAAGCCAATCTTCAGTTGGTGATCCCCTATTGCTCTTCAATGTCTTCAAAGCCCTAAATGGATGAATGAAATTGATGAATGCTTGATGGATGGATGTTGAATGTTGTTGAAGTCTTCAAAGATCTGCTCTTTCGCTGCATAGAAAGTCCCTTAAACCAAAATTCTAGATCCTTTCAAATGAAGAAAGAGAGCTCTTATATATGAAACCCTAGGTCTTAATTTCAACTTTTGGCCGACCTAGAGATTGAATCTCCCGCCAATTTCTTGGGGTTAAGCTTTATTTTATGATTGGATTGCGCTCCTAAAATTTCGGGAAAAATGTTCGGGACCGTGTGCACTCCGGGTGCCATGGTCTTGACAACTTTTCACCAAATTTTTAGGGCCGTCGGATATGATGATTTTAGAGAGAATCCCGAAGTTACAGCTGATTTCAAGATGTTTTGACCCCCGAAATCAAGCCCCCAAGTTCAAAATAGGACCTAATTAGGGTTTTTAGATTAAATGATGTATTAGAAGAATAAAATGAAAGGGGCACACTCTAATTAAAAGGGCCCAACTTTATGATATGGGAGATGATAAAATAGAACCTTAGACCTAATTAATTTAATTAATTAAGTGCTAAAGGGGAAATGCAATGCAAAATGAAAAATGCACCAAGGCAGGTGCTAAACTAGGTGTGAAATTGTACCACCCTATCAAGTGCGTACAATTTACGACGCTACAATCACCAAAGAGTTTGTGTGGGTCTTTGGGGAAATTGCGAGCAAATCTAGAAAAAACCGGTTAGGTAGGGCTAATTGGGGCTCTAGGGCTACTAGGCCTAGAAAATAGGGAAAGGAAGCAGCGATGGGGAAATGGATTAAAACCAAAATAAAAAAAAATTGATTGGCCTTGGAAAACCTCATGAACACCTACCACAACCTCTGCAAGTATTTGTTAAAATTTTGAGAGTGTAAGGTTGGATTTACCCTTGTGAATCTCAACCATGCCTGAGCAACTAGTGAGCACATCCTGATTGGGAGCACTCCTAGAGAGTTGAAATGTCTAATTTGATTGATAGACTAGAGAACAATGAAGGGATCCCACTAGGACAACACTTGATGGCCCTTTGTTAAAGGATTGACTCTCTTTGAGTATACCTCCCCATCATAGTGGTATCAGAGAAACCAAGATTTGGGAAGAAGCCAGTACATGACAAACACTAAATCAATAGGAGAGAATAGTCTAAGGATGGTGACCAATTAAGTGTTAGCCAAGAAGGTAGAAGATCAAGAGGAAGAAAATGGGCTCCTCAGAGAAAGATTACTACAACTGGAGAGCAAACTAGACGTAGTTGAAGACAAAACTAAGAAAGTGACAATTAAGGTCAATGAAGGTAAGGGTAAAGAAGTTGTATAAGAGGATAGGACACCTAAATCAGACCCTATTCTACTTGAAGAACCTTTCCTTAAAAAAATCAAAGCCTTAGGAGGAAAATCCCTGGAAGGAGTGCCACTTTTTTGTGGAAAAATGGAGCCTGAGGTAGTCCGGGAATGGATAGAGGGATTGGAGAATCACTTTGAATGTGATGGAATCAGTGAGGTAGAAAAGGTGAAGGTGGCCAAGTCTAGATTGAGAGGAGTAGCATTGAGTTGGTGGAAATTTCTCCAAGAAGAGAGGAAAAAAGAGGGTAAGAACCCCACAGCTAATTGGAAGGGCATGTTAGCCAAGGTGAAAGAGGCATACATCCCTAAAGATTATGAGATCCAGTTGCACAGAGGAGATAAAATTTGAGACAAAGAGACTTGGATGTGAGCAGCTACACTGAGGAATATCAGAAGTTGTGTCTGAGATCCAAGGTGGTAGAAGATGAGAGCATCAAGGTAGCCAGATACTTGAATGGCTTGAGATGGAATATTCAAGAGGAATTAAGTTTGTTATGCCCTAATACTGTGCATAAGTGTTGTAAATTGGCACTGAAAGTGGAGGAAAAGAGCAAAAAGAAACAAGAACAAAGTAATAGAGGTAGAGGTCAGAGAGGTAGATTTGGTGGAAGAAGTCTAGACCAAAGATCCCAAGGGGAATCCAAGTTGGTTGAGAAAAGTGGGGATTCCAATAAAAAGAGCAGCTATAGAGGAAGGGGATCTAGCAACTCTAGTAGAGGAAGGTCTAGTGGATTAGGAAGAGGGTCCTATTTTGCCACCATGAAGTGCTACAATTGCCATCAACTTGGACACCCGACCTATAGACTCCCTAAGAAGTCTTCTTCATCCCAAGGAGGTGAGAGGAGAGTAAATTATGCTCAAGAGGATGCAACAAACATGAAAGCATCAGAAGTGTGTTTGGATTCAAAGGTTGGAGAGAACCTCATGATAAGAAGAGTCTTGATTAAAGAACTAGTTAAGGAGGAACCAAGCCAAAGGAGATCCTTGTTTAGAATAAAATGCAAGATCATAGGAAAGGTATGTAGAGTGGTGGTGGATTTAGGATCCACATACAACATAGTGTCAGAGGAAGCAGTGAGTAAGCTCAATTTGCCAAGAATACCACATAGTGATCCCTATAGAGTCACATGGCTCAACAAGCGACAACATGTTCTTGTGAATGAACAAAATTGGGTGGAGTTCACTATAGGAGGTTACAAGGACAAAATCTTGTGTGATATCTTGCCCATGGATGCTTTCCATCTACTCTTAGGTAGGCCATGGCAGTTTGACAGAAAGGCAATACACCATGGAGAGAAGAATGCTTATACCTTCCAAAAGGATGGAACCACCTACAAAATGCACTCCATAGGAGACCAAGTAGAGGGCAGATCCAAAGGTTCTAATGTGCTGCTAGTTGGTGAGAGAGAGTTCATCAACACACTCAAGGAGGAAGAAGGAGTGGGGTTTGCCATTGTTGTAAAGCCAAAAGAAGACAACAAAGAGAAGAAAGTGTACATTTCTAAAGAAGTGCAGCAGGTCCTAAATTAGTTTAAGGACATCATTAGTGATGGAAAACTAGCTACATTGCCTCCTCAATGTGCCATAAGTCACCAAATTGATTTTATACTCGGAGCTTCATTTCCCAATAAGGCAGCTTATAAAATGACATTGGATCAGAACAAGGAGATAGACAAGAAAATACAAGAACTCCTAGACAATGGAATAATCAGAAAGAGCATCACCCCATGTACAGTACCCACCATTTTAGCTCCAAAGAAGGGAGGTACTTGGAGACTTTGCACTGACTCTAGAGCCATAAACCGGATTACTATCAAGTATAGATTTCCCATTCCAAGAATTGAAGACTTGATGGATTGTTTGGGAGGTGTTGAATACTTCACCAAGATAGATCTCAAAAGTGGTTACCACCAAATCAGAATAAAGGAGGGTGATGAATGGAAGACAACCTTCAAGACTACATAAGGACTCTATGAATGGCTTGTTATGCCATTTGGACTCACAAATGCTCCTAGCACATTCATGAGACTCATGAATGAAGTACTCAAGGGATACATTGGTAAATTTGTTGTTGTTTACTTAGATGACATCTTAATTTTTAGCAAGTTTAAGGATGAACATCTTAAGCATATAGAAATTGTACTAAGTAAACTATGTGATGAGAAGCTAACCATCAATTTGGAGAAATGTGAGTTTATGAAACAAGAGTTGGTGTATCTTGGGTTTGTAGTTTCAAGAGGTGATTTGAAGATGGATACCTCTAAGGTGGAAGCCATAATCAATTGGCCTAAACCTAATACAACAAGTGAAGTAAGAAGTTTTCATGGCTTGGCTCAATTTTATAGAAATTTCATTAGAGGGTTTAGTGAAATATGAGCACCCATGCTTGAGACAATCAAGGGAGGTATGAGAACAAAGTTTGTTTGGAAAAAGGAAGCACAAAGGGGATTTGATCTCTTGAAGACAAAGGTGGCTACTTAGCTGGTACTCATCCTACCAAGCTTTGGAAAGCTCTTCACTATTGAATGTGATGCAAGCAACATAGTGGTTGGAGCATTTTTAAGCCAAGACAATAGACCAGTTGCCTTTTTTAGTGAGAAGCTAAATGATGCAAAGAAAAGGTATTCCTCCTATGATTTGGAATTGTATGCACTTATCCAATCTCTTAGGAAATGGAGGCATTATTTTCTGCCTAAGGAATTTGTGGTTTACACTGATAATCAAGCTCTTAGCTTTCTTAATTCTGAAGAAATGTTAAACCATAGGCATATTAAATGGGCAGAGTATTTGCAGTCATATACCTTTACCATTAACACAAGAAAGGAAAATGTAATAAGGTAGCTGATGCATTGAGTAGGAGGTTACTAACAGTGCAAGAAGTGTATCTTAAAAGCATTGGAGTGGATAATTCAAAGAATTTGTATGAAGAAGATGAAGACTTTTCTGTTGCCTACAAGGTTTGCCAAGAGTTTGGAAACCATTTTCACAGTGAATATGTAGATTACACCTTGCAAGACAGCCTTTTGTTCAAAGGAGGAGAACTATCTGTGCCTAAAGGGTCTATGAGAGAAAACTTGATGCAAGAGAAGCATAATGGATGCTTGAGTGGACATTTTGGCTTGAACAAGACTTTGGAACTTGTCCAAAGATTCTACTATTGGCCTAAAATGCAAAGAGATACCAAAAGATATGTGGATCAATGTGTGTTTTTCCAAAGAGCTAAGGGTACATCTTCCAATGTTGGTCTTTATTAGCCTTTACCTATTCCCAACCGGCCATGGGAGTGTGTAAGTATGGACTTTGTTGTTGGTTTGCCTAAAACCAAATCAGGTTTTGATAGCATCTATGTTGTGGTAGATAGGTTTAGTAAGATGGCTCATTTTATTCCATGTAAGGTCACTCATGATGCTAGTCACATTGCTCACTTATTATTCAAAGAGGTTATTAGAATTCATGGTTTACCTATCAGCATTGTGTCAGATAGGGATGCAAATTTTATTTGTCATTTTTGGAAGACTTTGTGGCAAAGACTAGGTACTAATTTGTCTTTCAGTTCAGCCTATCATCCTCAAACGGATGGCCAAATTGAGGTGGTCAATAGAAAACTTGGAAATCTTCTTAGATGCTTGACAAAAGAGTATGGGCAAGCTTGGGATTAGATCATCCATCAAGCTGAGTTTTCCTACAATGATAGTGTGAATAGGTCCACCGGTAAAAGCCCTTTTGAGATTGTGTATGGCATTCATCCTAGAGGGTTTTTGGAGCTCAGAGATGTGGCAAAGATGGGACAATAGAGTGGAAATTCTTTAGACATGGCTCAATCAAAGCAAGAGGTTCATGAGTAGGTTAGGACAACCCTATTGGACACTACTCAAAGGATCAAGGAAAGAGTAGATGAGAAAAGAAAGGATATCCAATTTCTATTGGTGACATGGTGATGGTTCATTTTAACAAGGCAAGGATTTAGAAAGGAGTCCCTAGTAAGCTTTAGATGAGGAGGATAGGTCCTTGCAAAGTTTTGGCCAAATATGGCAATAATGCATACAAGATAGACCTACCCGGTGATATGGCTTTATCACCCATTTTCAATGTGGCAGATTTGGTGCAGTATAAGGGAACACTTCCAAAAGAAGATAGTAGAGTCTTAGAGGTCTCTCAAGCACTTTCAAACCTACCCTTACCAACTGCACCCATTCCCCAAGTTGAGAAGGTGTTTCATTCTAGAGTTTTGAAGAAAACAAGGCATACCGCCTACATGGAGCACTTGATCAAATAGAAGCACCTTCCAGCATCTGAGGCTACTTGGATACCTAAGGCAGACTTTTCTAAGCATGGAGTTCTCCTTTCTTTTCTGCCTTAAGGAGTCACTTGACTTCTTTTTCATTGGGGGAGTATGGTGCAGGAGCACCTAGTTTTGAGTGTAATTTTTTCATTTTGGTGTGTTTGTTCATATCTTGGTTTTGGGATGGTTAATAAGAGTCTTATCATAGGTCCTCATATATTTTTGAAATGATTTGATAGGTTGGATGTCCATAGGACAATGCATTTGCTCAATTTTGGCTTGTAAGCCCTTGTAAGCCTAAAATGGCATAATTTTGCATTTTGATGTAAAATGTCTTGAATAGCCTTGTTTGGAATTGGGACATGTTAAAGTAGTGGGTTTTAGTCATCCTAGATGGTTTGGATAAGGAAACAAAGCATGTAATGCAAAAATGCACTTTTTGGCAAAAGTTGTCAAAGTTGCTTGACAACTTTTTGCAACGTTGAGCAACTTTTTGCATTTTTTTTGAGCAAAGGATTGGTTAGGAAACCGATGGAGAGTTAGTTAGGCCACAAATGGAATATAAATTCCCTGAGCATGAATGTAATGAGGTTGGTGAATGCCTGGAGCAGATTTGAATACAATTTGGAGATCATTTTTGAGTTTTTACCTTGTGTTTTCTAAGAATTAGAGCAACAGTCTGTACTTAATGGATTAATTGCATTGTTTTTCTTTGGTAATTGTTTTGTACATGTTCTTGTAGTGATCAAGAAGCATTTTTATTAGTTTTATTGCAGGTTGAATTAAGTTCTTAATTTTGTAAGCTCTCGGCCTGAGTAAGGGTTTGAGAGGCTCAAACATGGTTCTAGCTTGAAGTCCTTTGAGTTCTTCTCAATAACCCTTGGGACTCAAGCCATGGAACCTTTGTACAGTGTACATATTATTTATTTTCATTTGGAGGTCATTGAAAGGCGAATGAGAATCATTTCCTAGGCGAGCTCAATCATTGCTCGGTTAGGAAATGAATGAAATTATGCAAGTGTTTGTAGGGATGAGCAGGTTTGGAGTTGTAGAGTGTTTGGAATGAACAAGTGGGGTGTTGTAGAGAATATGTGAGATTTTGGAGGTGTGGCAGATCATGGAAGACACCAAACCCTTGGAAAAAGACCAAAACAAGCCTAAAACCCCTTAAAACAAGTCATTCTTGGGTTCTATACTTGTACGCCTAGACTGAGATTTCTCATTTCATAAATTTTATATTACTTCCAAAAGGGTACTCAAATCACCAAAGAGTTTGTGTGGGTCTTTGGGTAAATTGTGAGAAAATCCACAAAAACCGGTTAGGTAGGGCTAATTGAGGCTCTAGGGCTACTAGGCCTAGAAAATAAGGAAAGGAAGAAGCGATGGGGAAATGGATCAAACCCAAACTCAAAACCAGTTGATTGGCCTTGGAAAACCTCATGAAAACCTACCACAACCTCTGCAAGCATTTGTTAAAAGTTTGAGAGTGTAAGGTTGGATTTACCCTTGTGAATCTCAACCATGCCTGAGCAACCATTGAGTACATCCTGATTGGGAGCACTCCTATAGAGTTGAAATGTCTAATTTGATTGATAGACTAGAGAACAATGAAGGGAGCCCACTAGGAGAACACTTGATGACCATTTGTTAAAGGATTGACTCTCTTTGAGTATACCTCCCCATCATTACATATGCCTATCTGCAGGCCTAAAGGACTTACTAATGCCTATATAGGTCTTATTTCATACCTATTAGGACATATGCCTACCTATAGGATTTAAAGCCACTAGGTGGTGTCATTGGCATGTACACTCCCCCTCAATGGAATCACCTAAGGCCAATAATTATTTGAATTTGTAGCATATAATGCCTAAAGGTATTATCCCTATTAGGTCTTACATCTAGGATTTAGCCACAAGGTGGTGTCATGTACACTCCCCCTTAATGGCATCACCTAAAACCAATCATTGCACATATGATTTCAAAGTGATGGCTAAAATTACAATATATAGCATTTACCAATGATCTTCAAAGTGTCTTTATTATAGAATGATTCACTTGAGTAAGGTGTCTATGATCTTCAAGATGTCTTTGTTATAGAATGCTTTCACTTGAGTGAGGTTCCCATGATCTTAAATGTTCATTTTGATCTTTATAAATGATATTCTCTAGAAAGAGTAGAGTAGCTTCAAGTAAGATGGTACTTTTCCATGTATCCAAATGGAACTCTTCCATAAATCTTCAAGGCCATATTGATTCTTTAGGAGATACATTCATATTTTTCCCATTTGGAACAAAGACACATAAAAAATAGTCTTCTTATTAAAGAATTTCACAATCCATGTAATAGAACTTGCACCATATGTTTTGAAGGCATAACCTCGCCATAGAAGAAACAATATAGTTAGTAACATAGTAATCAATTAAACTTAATTCTTGGTGCAAACAAAGAATAAAAATAATATTATGCATTTATCATTTGTCAAAGATCATATAGTATTCCTCATAAAGTAGAAAGGAGATCAATATATATTTTCATGAGAATATGCATGAATAATTAGTTTTCTTATTTAAAAGAAAAGTAGAGATGCTACTACATGTATGGTAATGATCCATTAAAAAATAAGCAACGAGTGAGCTATCCTTTCTAGGTTTGCTCCCTAGACAGTTTATAAGGGTGATAGCCACCCATTATAATGATCAATATAGGAAATTTGTTTTTCATAATTGCATAGTTAAAAATTGGATTAAATACAATATAGAGCAACAAAACTTCTAGCAAGGAGATGCATATTAAAGTTAGTTATATTCAAAGTTAATTATTCTTATTTTATGGTTGAGTCTAGAAGATCTCACCATTATAGACACAAGGGGAATTAAAAGACATTTTTGTTGCAATTCCTTGCATCATGTGATCAATAATATCATGATGTTTAATAGTAGTATCAACTATAAGTTTAGCTTACCTTTTACTTGTTCTTTTATTTCATTGATCATGTCCGTTTTGATATAATGTTCATAGAAGAAACTCTTTAGTTAAGATAATCTATAAATCTTATTTGTCAATAGTAAGATTGGAAAAGATTATCCAAATACAACTTTAAAAAAAAAATGAGGTTCAAGGTGTAGCTATACCTTATGAGAGAGATCAATTCAATGAAGCACAATTTTGCTCCATCTAAGTATGATGTAAATACTTTGGCAATCCATTCTAATTTTAAAGCTTTTTATGCCTTACATATTATGAATCATTTGTGAGGTTTTGGTGGATCTTTGAGTTGAAAATCTCTAAAATTTATAAAGGTTTCATATTGAAAATTAAGACACGTTGTCATCAAGGTCAATGCAAATTTAGTCCTTACCACACCATATGGTTGATTAAACCCATAACTTCCAATTGAAAGAATAGAGATCATATTAACTATAAATTTTAAAATTGATTACCAACAAATAAAAAAAAATTGAATCTCAAAACTTTCATAAGCTTTGTATGATTAAACCAAAAATAAGCATAGGAGGGTCATGAAATTTTTAATTCAAAACAAAAATTGTCTTCATGAAATGGAAATCAATGAAAGAGGAGAAATGACAACTTGTAGCCCAAATTGACTTGTCGACGTGTATGCCAAATATAGACCTCGGTCACTTGAAATAATTCTTTGAAAGCAATTGTAAGGACTCCATAGAAAAGTAAATAACACAAACATAGATAGGACGTTGCATGACTATTCAACATTTTCCACGATTGGTGAAAGAAAGAAAAATGTGGAATCTACAAAATATTATAGTCTACACTCTAGTGTTACGCTATATAGGCATGGCTGATTTATCACAAGTCCCACAACATACACTCTACACTCTATCCTTATGCTATATGACTAATACAGCCCATGAGGGGAAATTCTTTCAAGTAGGCATGCATACAAATGTGGAAGTTAAAAACATCTCAAAGGGTTGTAAACTCAGAGACACAAAGCTATAAAGACGCGTAGAAGGTGAATCTGTTAAAAATGCTTTAGAACCTAATTAGTTAAGTTGTAAATCCTATGAATGACCCTCCTTTATACCAGTGCAAGGGACATTAATGTCTACTTTGAATGTCTTAAAGAGAAATCATCTCACACAATTTGACTCCAATACATGACAAGTTGTAGACATTGACTGCAGGACTGTTAGCTATTTTTGCGGCACTTGATGCCCATCATAGAAAATTAGAGGGAAATGTCAAGGAGGGGATTATATTATGAAGGAACCAACCCAATAGAATTTATATGAAATAAATAATTTGCTTTTGTCTATCGACAAGATTATGTTTTGTATCTCTTCAATCAGAGAAACACGTTCTTTCAAAGATCAATCATATGTTGAATGGTGAATGGTCATGTATCTAATGAAAGACAACTTCTTACACATTTTGTGTAGTCTATAAACAATTCATAGTCATATGTACTTATTGTATAGCCACGTAGAAGGTCCTTCATAAACACTTTATGGATTATAATAGTATCAATATAGTCATAAAATATTGTTAATGGTTGCAAGATTATGTGATGTTTAAAAAAAAGCAAATCTTTTTTTTTTTTTTATATAAATCAATTTTTATTTTTTATTTTTTATTTGGAAATAATTGAATGGTCATTTTTTAGGAAAACTGTGAAATTATTTTGATAAGAATATAATTTTGGTTAACATTTGATATTATTCTTTCTTGATGAATCCATATAAAATGACATAATGATGATTGAGATTGTTGAAACTTTTCTTAGCATATATATTATAGATAAGTACCAATTTTCACTTTTGAGATGCAAGCCCAAATATTAGCCTTTTTTATTTTTTTGGAAATGATGTCCTTGTAATTATGTTGCTCAACTAATGTAATATATGATATATTTCCTCCTCAAAAACTAGATTAGCAATGAACAATTATGTCACTTACTAATATTTGTTGATTTAAAGAAATTAAATTGAATGATAATAAGAATGTAATTTGATGATTTTAAATGTATTAATGGAGAAATGACATTCAATTCATGAATTTTAAAAAAACACTATTTGACATTTTAATAAAGGATAATAATCTATTAAAAGAATCATAACTTTCTATAGAATTGGCACTAGAAGGTTTTGATAATATAGTTCTTTTATAATGGAACAATTCTTGAGTTGGTTAGATTATAAAATCATAATTGCCTAATAATTATCTACTTGCCAATCACAATCCTATGCATTAAAAAAAAAAAATATATATTCTTGAAAATATCACTTATGAAAAATAATAGTTAGAGTTTCCTTGGCCTTGATAAATTGATTCTAGAAAACAATAGAGAAGGTACAGTAAATACATAGCTCAAATGGCCTTGCACATGTGTTGATTCAACATAAATAAGAATTGCATCAAGTTCAACATATTTTTTAGTATAACCTATAAAAATGATTAGTATGGCCTAACCTGCTCTGATACCATGTTAGAAATTAGGATCTTGGGATACTAATCATTATAAACAAGATCATAAAGTAAATGAAATGAGAAACATACATGCATAAATGTACACATTACACAACATATACACGGGGAAAACCCTTTCGAGTAAAAAAGCCCATAAAGCATTAATTTATTAAAACACTTACAAATCTAGTCTATCATAAAATAGACATGAACCTGGGGATACTCCTCCAATACTTCCACATGGCCAATAATACCTCTTGCGTATAGAGATGTAACTCATCACAAATCTCCAAATTCACCCAACTCAAATGAGAGAGAACCTCCTTAAATATAGGAGGAAGGGTGGCTTCACTAGTCACACATTTTCAATAACCCCCATTCATAAATAATTAATAATCTAATATTTATTAAATTATAATTATTTCAAATGGGATATGCTTATAAAGCATATAATATATAAGGTTTAATAACCTTATACCTTAACATTATATATAATTCTATTAGGATGTGATGCTAATAACATTATGTTCTAACACAAACTCATCACACTTCATTTGTTCCGGCAACCCAACATGCCATCCCTGCAGGTCTAGTGCATATCCTATATCTCATGCACTTGAGGTTTTCCTTTGATTCACCGGTAGATTCGGTGTGAGCCTTCAAGCACCCGCCTTTACCTCTTCTTCCCTATCTCACATAACTATGATGCATACTATGCATACTAGGAGATAAGTTCCACTTATCGGTGGAGTGATTCCTTGTCATTTGTATCTTGTAATGCACTCACGTGGCTTCCCTTTTTGTGCAACATATCTTCAAACAGGCACATATGATCTGGTGTGAACACATTCACTATCAATCATCCCTTCACATGGTGACTGCATCTCTATTCGATGGGGGTCCTGCTATTCTACATCCACACAACATACCAGTGACCTGTACATCCTTCTCCTCCTGTGTTGATGTGATTTAGGTAACATTCTGCCTCTTCATCACAAACAACAACTCAAGTACCTTGTTCATCCTTCTTGTACACTGGTCATAAGCTTGCTAGTTGACAACAACTTACTGTCAACATAACACTTAAATGTTGACATCCTTTCCTTACTGGTGAAAGATTGTACCAGTAACCTATCCATTGCATCCACACAAGACACTAGCTTGTGTACCGGTGACCTCAATGATCATTCCTCTAAATGACATTCTCTCCCTTAGCTTACCAGTTTTCTGCAACACAAGGTCATATCAAAGATATCTCATCCTGTAGTCATCCATGACAGTGTTTCACATACATCTCTTCTATCGGTAGTCATCCTATACCGGTTGACATCAATGACAACACAATGCCAACATTCTTGAGACTTGTTTTGATGCTCCTCCACCTCCTACTTGTTTAGAGATCAGTTCATTGTGAAGGTTGATTTTCCCTTCCAATTTCAATAGAGTAGGATGAGTACTTGCAAGATATTATAGGATTATTTGATACATCACACACTCCAGTGATTGGAGACATGATTGAGGATATTCCATTCCTCTTTGATGACAATTTGAGCATTTATGTCATCCCATCTTCTTTGCCTCTAGAGATTATTCATCAGACATCTTCATAGTTGTTTGGATTTCTTTCAATTGATTTGGTATATCATGATTCAGATAGTTGGATAGTTGAGAAATCTTCCATGGCACACATCTAGAGACTTGGTTACTTGACTTGTTTCTTCTTGAGGGGAGGAACGTGGTTCATCGCTCTTGGATATCCATTAGCATACATCCTTGAGCCTACATATTCAGCATTGGAGCTTCTTCATTATGGAGGGGATGCATCATTTCTTCTTCTCTCTCTTATGGGGAGATATTTATTATACTTCCATGACTAATTCTGTACTTGGGGACCACTTGGAGTCCATCCTAGTCACATGTAGTGTCCTTTTTGGAAAGGTTCTTTTTTGCATGTGGTTATTCTCCTTTTCTCTGTTAAGAGAGACCTCATTGATGTGAGTTGCATTGGTTTGTAAATGAGTACCTAATCAGGCCTTTGTTATCAGGACTCATGCATGCATGCATTTTGCATTCATCACTAGCTCTTTAGCTTATCCCTAAGTTAATCTTAAGGGAGGTGTTGGATTAATATAGGATAATTATCTAATTATTTATTAGTTAGGTTCTTTAATTTCTTTTTCTCTTAAGCTAAACTTAGGTTTGACCACTTTTTTTTGGCATGTAGAGACGGTTTAACAACAACACAACCCTAGGCATTGTCTATGGAAAACCAAAACAAAGGCAAGGGGAAAGAAATTAAATTTCATGCACAATTCAACACACACACACACACACCCAGATATATATATATATATATATATATATATATATATATATATATATATATGTAGATGAAAGAATTTAGAAGGACGATAGAACAATAAGCCTTGCAACCAATAAGGAAGGAGATGATAAATCCAGTCAAACTACCTCAAAATAATTCGTAGAGATAGGGAAACTATGAAATCCCCGATTTCCAGCCAAGTTTTTTGGATGAATAATGTGATAGTCCAATTCCTAAATTTATAATTGTTATGGCCAAGATTGATACAATGCATGCATGAATTTTAATTATTTTATTAATTTAGATTATAAGGAGTTTAGCACGTCATTCATTCATTGTAATCATACCTTCAATATTGAATCTTCAATTGTTTTGTGCAATAATACAAAATTCTTTGGTTGTTATAAATCATACAATCTTTTCTTGTAGATGATTCTTGGCTCATGTCGTTGATCATCAACTTCTACACAAACACCAATATACACTACACCGTCTTGAGGTTATGTGATAATTATTTTTATGTTTGTTAAAAAATTAAATTAAGGAGCCTTAAAAGTCGCACGTGAAGTAATAAAGAAGTAAAAATTAAACATGAGACATGAATTTTTGTAGTTAACTATGATAGAAAATCCCATCAATGAAAGGAAAATTAGATTTGTCTTATTTATAAAAGATGTATCTAATATATAATAGGTCTCTTTTGCTCGCTATATCAATCTATAGGTTAACAACATATAATCTCTAACCAAGATTTCACACCCTTAGGAATCAAGCATAAAAACAACATTGAACCTTTATATCCTTATGGACATATAAATATAGCCATAAAACCATCTAATAAGGAATTCCACTAGTCTTTATCTAATTGACCCAAAGAATAGCAATAATCACACAACTATATCATGATGTTACCATATTACACTATACACGTAACATGACTCTTTTATATGGATGATCATCAAAGGGAATAAGGTGATTCTAATCATGTTTGGACAAAGATTGATTACTCACTTCTCATGAACTATGTGCAATGTTACTCCATTATATTAAAATGATACCCATGACTTGTTGTACTAGAGACAAACTCTTGATGTATTATTCGTAGTTGTAGCAGCAATAATCATCTCCTAAAACATGACCATGATATTGGTTATCATTGCATGCATTCTAACAACATGACAAGTAGACATGCATTGCCATATGCATATATAGCAATATACCAATAAATATGTATTTGTGATTTCCCCAAATGACTTATAATTGGAAACATAACAATACTATATTTATACACGTCTTCATGCTAAACTACAATATTTAAAATACATTACAACCTTTTATAGCTCACCATAACTATTTACTAGCTTAAGAAACATGAAATTAAAATAAATACAATCAACTTTTCCCACTAGAAATATTAAGAACTCTTTAAATGGAAAGAGCACATCAAGTTATAAAATTCTCCCACTTGATGTCATAGGAGAACTTATACTATACTAAGAATTTAATCACGAGTGAAACTAGAATAAACCCATATCATTTTGTAGTGCAAATGCTTAATAATACTCGTAGATTTTTGTGAATATTTTTTTACATTTATCTGAATATCAATTTTTTTCATCTAAACCTTCCAACCTTACTTTTTTCCATCCATTCAAGAAAAATTGCACTATATTTAAAGATAATATATGTTAGGATTAGTTATAAGATGAAAATGTATCGATCTGAAGTATTCCGGAGAAGAGTGTACTTCGGCCAGTAAAGGTAAACTTGGTGAAAGCGAAAACAAAAACAGAAAAACAATGTCATGTGTCGGCGATTCTTCCGACACGTACAACCCATAAGTGCATCATAACCAGTTTCGATACGAATGGCCTCTCACGAGGGTCGGCGAATCAACACAATTCTACTTCAAACTGTTCAAAATCTAATAACCAGTAAAGACGGCCACAGAAATTTTAGGGTGATCGAAACTTGAATTCTGCAGGTATTTTAAGATTAGCAATTCTCCAATCAACAAAACAGAAAACTAATATGAAGTCCACTATCCCAAAAACTATATTTTACTTCTGAACATTAAAAATCAATCTCCTCCTTCCAAGACAGACAACTAAACTGCATAATTCGGTACTCTAAAGCACTATGAAAATTTGCAAACACGAAACAATCCTAGCAAGGGCACACTATTTAAATCGTCGAGGCAGCTGCAGATTACAGAGATGAACTCCGATTGGTTTTAATGAAGCTGTTTAAAACGGTCAATAGCTCGGGGATCCTTTGAGAGTCGGGATTGAGAACTTGGAAGGCGTGACCCACATCCTTGAATATAACATGACTCACATTTTGGTGTCCATTATTCATGACTTGGCAGTACTCCATGTTCCTCTGCTTCAGCACGTCATTTTCAGAGATGCACACGAGAAGTGGTGGTAACCTCACGTTGCGCAGTGGCTTCGACAGCGGATTACAGGCAGGATGGTCTTTCTTCGCTCCCACGGGCAACGACAATTTCCAAAACACGTCCATCCATCGCTGTGACAGATTTGGGTCCGATTCCGCCTTCTCCAATTCCCATTTGCATGGACTTTCTCCGCCGAAGAAGGGCTGAAGAAGAATGACTCCTCTCATCTGAAGAGGCTTCATATCAGCCCGTGCACACCGGAATGCAAGGTGATGAGCTATGTTACCTCCCGCACTATCACCGGCTAAAAAGCAGCGAGAGAAGTCGACATAGGATGATAACCATGAACTGTGAAAGTGCAATAGTTTTTGCCTCGTCTGCTGGCGGAGCCACTCAACGGCACTCAAACAATCGTCATAGGCCACTGGAAGACGATGCTCGGGTGCCAGCCTGTAGCCTACCGACATCACCATACAATTTGTTTCAGAAGCCAATCTACAGATGAACACGTGGTAAATAGACCATGCCGGCGAGCCCAGCACAAAGCCTCCGCCGTGAAAGTAAATGATAAGAGGCAGTCTGCAGCTTCCTCGGGAAACTGCTTTTCTGGGAAGGTAGAAGCGCGCCCACACGCCTGTACGCGAGTCCATGACAACATCTTTGGATGCCACGGGCTCTTGTGGCGCCTCCGATGCGGGCACATCAGATACAACGTAGGAGAATCTCTCAACGGAGCCGTCTTTGTAAACTCTTAAAAACCCCTCCAATTCCTCTTCCACTACTGATCTTCCTCTGCTTCTCGCTGAGTCAAGATCACTACGTGTGTCCATATTCACTTCTCTCTCTCTCTCGCTCCCTTATTTTTGTACAAGAAACTTGTCACTGACTTGTTTCGTTAAGATGTTTGCAAATTTTACTCTAGACAAGAAGAAAATGATATGAGAGAGGATGTGCAGGAGGACTGTTATAGCCACTAAAGGACGACTGTTGGGAAAAATTTTGGCCCCTTGCCAACGTACTGGGCATCAACAACTAGTTCGACTACTTTGGGTTTTGGAGAATAAATCGGCGAAGCTTTGATGGTATTATAGATCATACTATATTTCTGTGTCGTTCCTTCCGGGTCCCACATTGAGGGTTAAGAAAGGTACAACGGACGTTTTTGAGAGAAACCACATATTCTCTGTTGTCCCTTCGGATCGGATAACCGTAGTGTTCATTGGCCCCTTATCCAAATCTATTCCTTCATTGAAAAAAGTAAGTCGACATGATCGAATTCGTCTTGCGGTTGTTTCCTTGCTCGCAATTTCCACTGAAGACATAAGACATCAAGCAGATATTCTTAGTTATTCAAATAGGACGAGAAATTCTTGGTTATTCAAATCGGACGAGAAATTCTTGGTTATTCAAATCGGAGGAGAAATCGCAAGGACAAAACACTAGCCTGTGTGGCGGAAAGAATCTTCGGGTGTGGTAATTTGGTAAATGTCGAGCTCAATAATCCGTCCGCACGTTCAACTAAATCACCGTATTGCGATTGAGAAAAGGGCCTCATAAATTACGGGAACGTTATACGACGAACTGAAATCAAATAAACAAGGGCTCAATGATCGGAATTATACACCATCTTCAATGAAGGCTGTCGAAACTAGGAAGAACTTAGAAAATAGAAAATTCAAGAAGCTAAAAATGTGAACAATTTAAATTATTTGAATCTTTTAAATTAAAGTTATAAATGTGTTGTTCGTCGAATGATTAGATTATAGTCAATAAGTTAGATCAATTTAAACTGCTAGTCCTTACATAGGCGGGAGACTAATGAAGAACTTAGAAAATAGAAAATTCAAGAAGCTAAAAATGTGAACAATTTAAATTATTTGAATCTTTTAAATTAAAGTTATAAATGTGTTGTTCGTCGAATGATTAGATTATAGTCAATAAGTTAAATCAATTTAAACTGTCAGTCCTTACATAGGCGGGAGACTAATGTTTTTGGTAAGGCAATTTGTATAGTTATTTCTATTCTTTGGTAATAAGTGTGTTTGTTAGATTGGTTCAGAAAGTCTTTGGTGGCCTCCGATATGATAGATTATTTTACAATTTAGTGGATGTTATTTTGTGGTTCATTTAGTATTCTCGATTTTCTTTTCAGGTGGATTCTTTGTTCTGTAAAAGAGCTTTGTTGATTTATGATCAGAGTATCTTGTTCTGTTATAATTTGGTATTTCCATTTGGATTATCTTGATTGGATCATATTCATTTGGTCTGGATATGCATTGGAGGATGTATTGAGGAGTTGTTATGGGTCTCACCATGGCATGCAGAGATTTGCGTTGAATATTTCACATTAGAAGATGTTCTTTGGTCGATTGATTGCTATGTCTACACATTACATTTGGTAACCATTTTAGTGGATGTGTTAGCATGTGCCGATCATTAGATTCATGTTGGAAGAATATATTGTTATGTATTTACTTTCCTCTTTCTCTTGGAGTGGACCGCTTTGAGTATTTTTGGTCTGGGTGGCTTATTTTGTGTCATAATGTTTATTCTATTCTTTGTCGACCCTAAATTATCTTTTCAATGATCTATCTCATATTTAAGACGTGTAGTTGGAGAAGTTGTATGATAAAGTGTTTGTTAATTGATGAGAAGAGTATGAAAATTTGTGCAAGAATATTTGAGATTATAGAAGTGCAAAAGCTAGACCTTTGAAGGTGATATGTTTAATAAGATAATGTGTTGTGACTGGTGATTATCAGAGATGTTTTCCATGATGTTGCTCGCTTGATCCATTTGTTCAAGGATAATTTCATGTTCAACCTTCTCAGTTTTAGTTCTACTATTTCCTTTGTTGCTGATTGACAGTAAGTCCTTCGGTGGCAAATTGTATCGTTCCTTGAAGTAGTGAGCCTCAGTTGTGCAAGTTTTTGTATCTTTCCCTAAGGCAATGTACCTTAGCCTTGCAAGTCCATCAAGTGTTGTTTCTCCTTGGCAGTCAACCTAAAACTTTGTAATTATTCATATGCATATTGTGAGTTAGATTCTCACCGTGGTTTTTCCTTGTTTGGATTTTCCATGTAAATCTGGTGATCATATATTGATGGTTGATGTTCATGTGTTGATGATTGATGTGTTGCTACTGTGTTGTTTGATGTTGTTTATAATTAGTCTATTTTGAAGTTCTAGACTGATTCACCCCTCTCTTAGTCCTATCATATGTTCAACAGGCTTGCCTTTGGGTTCTCATCTAAGGCATATGGGTATCCTTGATCCATGTTGCCCTTTTTGTGGCCAACTTGAAACTTTCATTCACCTCTTCTGGTTCTATCATTGTGATCAAAATTTATGGAGTTGGATTCATGATTTCTTTTAGACTTTCTAGCTAGAACCCTTTTCATGGCATATGGCCCTTTCCAGGGATTTTTTTTGCATCTCTTTCAAATTTATCAAAATTTGGCATGCTTTGAAGGTGGAAATCCTCTTCACAACATGGAAAACTAGAAATGATATTTTGTTTTCTCATAGCTCTGTTGATATTCATGTGCACTTTTTACTAAAGTTTGTATATGTAATAATGTTATGCTACAGATTCAAGTGCAAGCCAATAAGGTTGCAGTGGAGGTGGCCGACATTTAGACTCTTCTGGATCATTGGGGAAATGCCCCTTGTACGGTTGCTAGAGTGCCTCTAGATCCTTTCGCTGACACCTTGTCTAGTCCTTCAAACTCATGTAGTTTGTCTCCACCCCATTGCTATCAATGTTGATGTAGTTCTTCTACTCATTGATCATAGAACCCCAAATCTCAGGTTCCCTATTGTGTCTAGTGGTGGCAGTGCTTTCAATGGGCAACACTCCACCTCTCCACCACATAGGGGTTTTTTCCTCTGGGTGGGGTTTGGGGTGTGTGGAAACAACTGATGGTGGTGCCAGTCGGTGACTAGCTTCTGGTGGTTGTAGTGGTTGGCCAACTTCTAGTGGTGATAATGGATGGCCTAGTTCTTCTAAAGGCTTTCTATGTCTAGTTTTGGAAATCTCGTTGCCTCACATGGATCAAGACAAGGTAAAAGAGGAGGCTACTTACTATTAAAGAAGAGTGGTCCCTTCCATCCAATAACCCTAACCCAAAAGATGTATGGGGTCCTAAGGATGATAAAGATCCACCTCCTTCGACCACTACTATAGCCACTTAGACGTTGTTTTATGTTTTCTTCTCTCTAGGCTTAGCTCATATTTAATGTGTTTTTTTACTATCTAGGTACTACCCATTTGACTCCTAAGGGCTGATCCTTTATCCCCCTACTTTTTCTTGTGAATAGTTTACTTTATCTTTATTAATGAAAATGACAGCTATTCATCCAAAAAAATAAAAATAGCATGTCATTAATAAGCCAATATGACATTGTAACCACATATTAAATCTAAATGTATTTAAAGATTACTTTTTTATAAAATAAGGAATAGATATCAATGAAAAAAAAGGTGTGGGTAACCATGCCCTAATTTATTTTAGTAGTTGAGAGTAACGATCCCAAGCATTCATTCCATTTCCTAAGAGTATTTACCAAGAAGTTCATAGGGATTCTTCTACCTTGTATGCATACCTCACATTTTTACCCACTCATATTGTACTTCCTTTAGCCATGTTTTGTGATATGTCTAAATTTAAAATTTAATTTCAATTAATTAGGCATAGAATCTACTTAAACATGGAAGCCATCCCTCGTTTTGATCACTTTATTCCCCTCTCTTTCATACATTTCACATTCTTCTCAATTGTACATCTAGAATGTAAGTAAATCCCTCAAATTTTCATTTTCATTTTAATTTATGTTGAGTTAATTCAAAAGTATGAATTGTCTATTTATTTGTGTAATAAATTTATTTAAATTGGTATCTATATTGTCATATTTGAAGATGTATCCTTGAAACCTACTTTGATTGAAAATAGTTAAACATCACATTAGATGAATAAGGAGAAAGGAATCAAATCATTATAAATTCTAGGTTTGCATATACATCAAATAATAGATATCACATTATAGGGGAGGAGATTTGTCACCTCCAAGAAGATGAATTCCGGAGGACAAACCAATCCATCGCTACCTCACTCAAACTTGCGCTAAGATGAGCCAGGGGATAGTAAAACTAAAACTTATGCTAAAAAGAAAATAATTAACAACTTAAGTAATAGAATAACAAAATACAGAAATTTGAATTGATAGAATAATGCACAACTTGAAATAGATCATACCACAGGGTCAGGGAGCTCAAGAGTTTTGGACACCAGTGCAGTGTACAGACGCCAACGCTAAGCACTTTCGTTTGAACAACCAAAAATCATATAATCTCTCCAAAAGCCTACAGTGACTCCTTTCCACTCCATAGAACCTGTTCATCACCTGCACACATGGAGATGGGAGAAAATGTTGGGGCTGTATAGGGGCGTGCCTCAGTCATACCCCTGTTTAGTTGTTTCCACTCCCAGTGACAACTAGATAGATAAATTAGAATAGATGATAATTGGAAAAACTGCAAATAGAAACTATACTCCGCTTAATGAAAGTAAACCCCTATTGCAAGTAGATAAAATGATAAACTGGTAAGTTGAATGCACCTAGATAATAGATACACCCAAATATGAAAAAGATATATTGCATGCAATGATAAAATACAAAGATAAATGATAAAGAGAAGACAAGGCGTGCAAACAAACCCCCCTTTTCAAGATACGAGTGTGATGAAGCTCAAGATGTGTGCGTATTGGTAATATTGTTGCAAGACAATTAGAAGATTGATGTAACTTGGTAGAGCTTTCAAGAGAGCATCAAGAGATCCAGAATGAAAGAAGACCTGTGAGAGCCAGAATGAGAGCATAGCACACAAAACCCAAAAAGGGAACTCCTCCAAATGAGCAAGGAAGATTTTTTAAACTTGAAAGGGGTGCGGAGAGCCATTATCGCCAAAGGCAAGCCAAAGGACATGAGTTGACTAGCATTTGACTTACTGCAAGATTTGATATTCCACGAACTTATTGAGATGTTAGCACGACGTGCAGACGTTAGTGCATCACAATTTCATCCTACCAAAGATAGCCCCAAATGGGGTTTTAGGGCAAATGGAGGCACTTTGTCTTTGAGGCTCATGATGCCAAAATAATAAAATTTTGATCATGAATTCATCATTAATGCACTGGGTGCTATGCCTAAGTGGCATAAATGCACTGGGCATAATTTAGGACACTACACTTTCCCCCACTTTAGTGGACTAATCAACTCGAGGGATCAGGCACACTAAAGTAGTTTCAGAAAGATAAATTCATTAAGTCCATGCAGTGAAATAAATACTTATCACAAAAGGATATTGTAGAGGCTATAGAGGTTGAGTCGATAATCATAGACGATTCCCCCAAGTCTCCAAGAGAAACCAAAATGTTCAATGTGATGAATTTCATACTACAAAAGTTGAAAACTTGTTAGCACAAAAAACAAAGGAAACTACTTCGGTGAGAAGAATGCTTAAGAGAGTTAGTATGGGAATAACAATAAAAATATGATTTAGGCAAGTATATGCCCCCTCGTGTTTTTCCCCCTGTAAGGCGGGGAAAATAGGAAGGAAAACGAGCCAAAATTATCCCAAAATGAGCAAGAAAAATTTTGGGCAAAAATTAGGCTATATACTCAAGAGTGGGCCCCAAGTAGGACCATTTTCTCTATTCACCATGGGCATTTTGGTTGAGATTTGAATAGAGTTTGAGAGAAAATGCCAGACAGACAAGAGCATAGAGCAAGCAGGATCAAGGAGTTGCGGTCCACAATAGAGCAGGGTGATGAGCTCGAGCAGGTATGTCATGAATCATGCTCTTTCGTGTCTTTTTATGCCTTGTTTAAGAATTTTAGGCCTTAGGGGTGCACAAGTGTTTATGGGATGCGTCATGGTCCTGGCGCTATGCTAGCATCCTAGCCACACGTTGGCATCTAGGGATCATGTTGTGGTCTGACCGAGATGTTGGTGTCCATAAAACGTGCTAGCATCTTATGAGTATGATAACATCTTTAATTTTAGCACCAATGGAGACTGGTGAATAATTTTATTCATCTGCAGACATTTCCTGAGATGTGGGAGCATATGTCATGTCATTTTTTGCAAACACTATGGGACCGGGTGGAGCAGCTATCAGTCCCAGACAGAAAGCTACTCCGAAGAGTAGGATTGTGGTGGACATTTCATCTGCTAGAGTTCCAGTTCCATGCCTTAGTGCTGCGAGCTCTCATGGAGAGGTAGGATGCAGACACAATGTCATTTCACCTACCCACAGAAGAGATGACAATGAACTTGATCAACGCATACCGCATCCTTCGACTACCAATTCGTGGGGAGAGAGTATCACCTAAAATCTTGTTGGAAACAAAGTTGATAAGGTAGTAGGAGTGGGCCCTTGGACGAAGGGTCGGTGTGACTGGGCACATGTACCTGTGCGTGTTGGGTGAGGGATGAGTTCCTATTCCCTTGATATGACACATTATGATATGTGTGGGGCCGAAGCATAATGGGTATTGACAGACGATTGTGGATCATAGCTGACTGTCGAGTTCATTTCATTGATTAAGGAGATGGAGGAGCACGAGACGGTATATGCATGGGGCCGAAGCATGCTCGATCACTTGTACTATGAGTTTTTGAGTATCGGAGCCTTACAACATGCACACTACTATAGGTGTTGATCTTTGAGCACATCACATGCACATGCCAGGTCGGGTTCCCAGTACCAATGCCATTGGACATGTCGAGGGCACACAAGTATCCACTATGATGGGGTGGGTGGCGAATAGGTGGCCTGACATATTGAAGGGTCACCCTAGACTAGCTCAGGATCAGGGACGTCATCTGGAAGCCATTCTAGGATATGGGGGTCTGCACCACGGACCACACGTAGCTTCCATGGATGCAATGAGACCGATTCCTTCTAGGACGATAGGACCATATTGTCATGCTATACTATTGGTGATGGTACATGCAACAGTTTAGGCAGGTGTAGACCATCCCACCCATTACGCCCACCTATGTACAGTTGGCAAGGAGTGCAGTGTGACCCCTGGACCTGCCTCACCCCACCCTAGGAGATGTGCATGACAACTCTAAGGGTAGTGACGATGACGACATTACTACTCAGTTAGATATTGATGATGTCAGAGTCACCTCAGACTTTGCGGGCTGGTGGGGTAGGGTAGGTCTTGTGTTGATCTTCCTGCTAGATGTAGTAAGAGGAGATGGTAGAGCTTTATGAGGGGATATCGATGACCATCCCTGTTCGAGTGATGAGGGTGAGAGGCTTGTGTAGAGGTAGCAGAGGGGGAGCTCAAGCCTAGAGAGATGAGTGCCTGCATTTAGGGGGCTTCCTTCATCACCTATGACAACACCATATGCACCACCAGCATGACCACCAATATTAGTTGTGGGGGCATCCACTAGAAGGGTACCTCCATAGGATCCAGGTTGGTAGAGGGGCGATCCTGGTATGTATTGTGATCTTCCGTTTGTACATTTCAATCTTTGTCATACATGCTTTCATATGTATATATACATGTAGAGATTATAATTCCATGGATACTGATGTAGAGATGCCTTTTGTTTGTAGAGGGAGTTGCCGAGTGGCTAAGCTTTGTCCATCAGGAACTCACAGAGATTGTCCTTGCTGTACAGACCCGAGGTCCAATGTTGGATGCCTATTGGCCCCTCTAGACTGCAGGGAGACATGCACATCTCTTCGAGCCTGTAGCACAATTATGAACAACATACGAGGAGGGCCAAGTGGATCTAGTGTAGGGAGCAGCACAACTAGCCACTATGATAAGGCAGAGGGACTAGGCCCTATTGGATTCTTGCACTGTTCTTAGAGAGAGAGACTAGGAGGTGATGCGAGCTAAGAGTGCCGAGAGGGCACGTGACATTCTGTAGAGCCATGCTGATGACCTTCGTTGGTAGGTTGATGCAACCTAGTAGATGACAGATGGTCATCTTGACTACCCCCAAGTGCGCTAGTTGATGGCAAATCTGGAGGCGACCAGAGAGAGATGGAAGCACGTGAGGATCTCATCACACAACGGGAGACCATGGTGGAGCTACGAGGGGAGTTGAAGGGTTTGCAGTCACGATGCACCACTACTACAAGATCACAATCCACCTTAGTGAGACAACCCTCACGCCAAGACCAGGACCCTCCACCATCTACGATTTTAGGGACCCATCCACCATAGGGGTCATGAGGCACTTTGGTAGAAATTTATCCATATTTTTTATGTAGAGAATTCTTTTAACATATATACGTGTTGAGTAATAGATTTATCACCTAACTCTATATTCTTACACCCACAAAGGTGACAAATGTAACCATAGTTGAACCAATTTGAACAAACTTTTTACTGACTGATTCTTTCCTTATTTTACAAGGTGGCAGCTACCTTTGGATGATATTCAATGAATAGGAATTAACTGAAATGCTTTTAACCAGAAAGCAAATAAGGAAAGACCTTTTAAATAGAAAGATTTTAAAAAGAATGCATAAAATACAAACACTTTTTTAGATTTTCCAAGATCAAGATTGCTACAAAATACCATTCAAAGACAATTTTTTGTAGCAATAGAAAACTGAAACCATTCACCATCTTAAATATAGATGCATCCACTGATAACCATTTAAAAGAATAGAAAGCATTCACACACCATAATTCAAAGATTACGAATATCTGAAGCCACCAACAAATTCTCTATATTCAAAACAGTAAACAAAAATATGCTTAAAGAAGTTTTTGCTCTTAAGAGTAAAACAAAGTTTTCCCAAAAGATCCTAAAATTAAAATAAGTCTAGCTATTTAAAACATTCAAAGAAACGGTTTCTTGAAGACAACCATTATTTTAAAATAAGTCATTTTGTCTTTCAAGCCAATATTCAGGAAAAGCAATTAAAATAGTAAAACTATGAAAGTGCCCCTTCCTATTCAGCTTCATGTTCATTATCACCAACGATCTCCACCTTCTAATCAACACGTGTCACCTCCTAAGCCTAAATCCTTTTTCTATACTCATGGTACCTATTCATGATCGACTCCAAGTTCGAGTCATCTAGTACTGTTGTGATGCATAGTCTTGTTCTCCATTTTGAAGTCAACCCTTCTATAGTGGCAATATTTTTGTGCATTTCATTCATCTCAGTCTCAAAGGTAGTAGTGTGCATCTGCAAGTGACACAATCTCTTGAAGGATTCCAAAGAAATATTTTTTCCCTGATGTTTTTCTGATAATTCTCTTTGAACTAGCCCATCATTTCACCAAGTTCTCGTACATTCTTCTCAAATCTATTCATAAGATCAACATCCAGAGCACAGAGATATTCTTTATTTTTGAAGCATATCATTCAAATAGCATTTTAGGGCATCATCAATGTCACTAATATAATCATGCTAGATCTTTTCTTTCCAATCCAAGGCTTCTCGCCTAGTAAGTCAACTTTTTTAGGATGTGCTACTAATTTTTCGATCATTAGAATGACAAGCTTCAATGTGGTGAGCTCAGTAACCTCCTTCGAAAGCACAAATATGCTACCATGTTCTTTTCTAAACTGTTGTAGCTCAGCTAACAATTCCTTTCTTTTATTCTAAATATTCACATACAACACCCTCAACTTGGTAATATAGCTAACACCAATCCTATAAATTACATTTGAACTTTTTTCATAATATTTGGATCAAGTCCCTACACATATGAACTTGAAGCCTCCCTAGTTGCAAGGTTTATAATAGATTAAATGAAATCCTTCAATGACTGCACTTGGGATTGTAGCTCTAGATTCTTTGTCTTTTATTGTTGAGCCCTCTTAATCAATGCATGGACTGAAAAGTTATCATGGTAGACGTCCCTTTCCAAAGTAGAAGGTCCCATATCCACATGACTAATCTTATAATCCTTCTCTGTTATATCACTTGTGCTCACATATTTAATTGGATCAGCGATCTCTAGGAGATGGTGACCAGATACAGGATAAAAAATGATTTGAGACATTCACTTAACCTTTTTAGGCTTGCAAGAACTCTGTAGCACCAATGCAACTATATCTATTTCATTGGAAATAGGGGCGGACACTTTCCTTTTCTTCTCTCCCTCTATCTTCAGCCATGCTGGAGAGGTTATTTCAAGCCTTGACTCTTTATTAATAGTGTTGGGGGTGTTTTTCACAAGAGAGGAGGGAATTTCAAGCAAATTAGAGAAAGAATGATCATCAATTATCTATTGGTAAATACTTTTAGAATCAATAAGAGGATATTTCCCTCACGATGGCGTAATTTTGTCATCCCCCTCACAGATTGATTTTAGCTTAGCAGTAATTTCTTCAGGTTTCTCCCCATCAACGCTTGACTGAGAACCTTGGGTTGGTAGCCTATCTACAGATTTGGTTGCTGATGTTGGAATGGTGGAAGAGGAAACTACCCCTTTCTCTCTATAGGATGATGACCTTTGGCTTTGTGAGGAGTTGACATGTTGTTTGCACCTGCCATTTAACCAGTTGGATATTATTCTCAACACTGGAGCAGTGCGAACCATTAGGTCTTAGACCTCCTCTTTGGACCAGTCAAGTTTTGTGGGGGGCGCATTGACAAGAGTATGATACTCTGGGTCCAAAATGACCTCATCTTCATTCACATCATTAGGAACATTAAAAGAAGCACCAAGAGTGTGAATTTGCTGCAAAGAAATTCATCTAAACAATCTTCCCAGAAATCCTTGAGTTTAGATTGATGCATATAACCTTTGGCTCCATACAAATTGTGCTTCACATATCCCTTTCTATCAAAACTATTTATAGATGACAAAGATTGAAAATGAAACTTCTCTAGAATTGTTTCCACGGCCTTAGCAGAACCATTTATTTTGTAAGAGAATTAAGATGCGGACAATAGGAAGGGGCATCCTTTCTTTCCCTTGTTCAAATATTTAACATTCACCACTACCATCTAGTGGAAAACTTCTAGGAAAATAATATAATTAGATGGAAAATGAGGCAATTTCAATGTGGCCTTTTCAAAATACCCAATTCTAAGGTATGTGAACCTGTTGAATTGGGTGAACAAACTTCCAAACTTCATCACAAAGCCAATAAAGTCATAGGAAATCTATAAACCAAGGTTTCCTTCTAATTTTCTGACCATACTCATCAAGAATACATCATTAACATGAGAAAAATCCTGCATACTCTTACACATGGTGAGCTAGGGAAGCTTCTGGTAGATGGAAGCAAATGTAGGGAGGGGATGATGCAATTCCAACCTCGGCCAAGTAGACTCTTGACTATCTAGTATGAAAATCAAATATGAACACATATGAAAGGAAAGGGACTGACGAAAATTCCGCAATTGTTCATGTAAATGATAGCTAATGATAGAAGCCCAGTCAATAAATCTCCCAGGAGCATAAATCACCAAGATAAAATGACACATCCAGAATTTAAAAGAATCAGTGTAAGCATTACCTACAACATGATGTAGGAGGACTATAATCTCTACAACTTCATCCTTAAAGTGCATTCTTTTCAATCTAGTGGGAAATTGAGACTCACCTCCTTTTTGAGACTTTAACCAGTTTTTGGCTTTGCAATTCATACACCAATCTCTATGCATTCTGAAATACTTTTCACCAGCTAGAATGGACATGTCTTCAGAAGATTTTCTCTTAGGAAGGTACAAAGAGTGAGAGACGCTTTCAACATTAGTCCATGCTACAACCCTACCTCCATCTTCTCATATTTATTGTGTCTCTAGGTTATATCTTTCTGAGCATGCAATGATTAAATCTGCACAAGGCATGATAGCTAGAAAACCAGTTGCAAAACCATGCCACACTGAAAACTTATTTCCCGTAATGACGCCCTCTCACCTCCTTCGATCTCTTGTATGAAAGTCTCTATGTTCAATTGTTCTACTTCTATGTCTCACACATTTGCCCAATGGTTTTGTATCACATTTTGCATGGGCACAAGCTAGATAATGCACTTTGTGAAAATTCAGAAATGAGAGCTGGTTCAAAAATTATCTGCCACCTCGTTTATGTCCTTGTGTGATGTGACATGCCTTAAATGTTGCATTTACTTCATCTTTTAAAATGGTCCTTTATTTTGGCTTGTTCCTGCTAACAAGGAAAATAACATTACTCCATACAACAACTTGACACAAAGGCGATGCCTCAAGACCTAGGTGAGACTAACAAGTCGCTTAGTCAGGAAAGATATGAACTTATGAACCTATGGTCGGGACTTACAAAATTTCCACAACCCCTGCTAGAGCGACCAATGCACAAGACAATGGGAGATTAAGTGATTGGATACTTTCAAAACTTCCTTACCCCATGACAAGATTTGAAAAGAGACAAATCATATGACAAAACTTTTAAAACTCATAAAGCCCATGACAGAGAGTTTGAAAAATGGAGTGATAAGAAAAAAATTAGAAAAAATTTGGATGGTAGTTCTAAAATTAAAAGGAGGGAAACATATTGGCTTTGAATGGGGACAAGGACTTTTAGGACGCAGATGATCCAAAGAAACTTGGCAACAAAGACGAAAGAAAGAAAGACACAACAGACTAACTAGGAAAACAAAACTATGTACAAAGTGGATGACACTGCTTTAATTGAAGATTTTCAAATCTTGCCCATTATAGGCAAGAGGTAATGGAGAACCATTAGGATAGGCCAATAGAAAATAATTGTTGCCAAGGACTTGTCTGGTCTGAAAAAGTCCCTTCCATAATGAATCAAACTTCTTGTGTGAACCTTTCGGTTCTCTCCTCTTGTCCCAAATAAGTACCATGTCTCCGACTGTAAAATTCCTTTGTCTAGGTCTTTTGTCAAATATCTTCTTAACCATTTGTTGGTGGTGAGCAATTTTGTCTATCACCATGTCCCTTTGTTTTTCTAACTTATTCAAGTACATGATCCTATTCTCCACTATAGATTGAAATTTTTCATCTTCAATAGCCTTTTGCAAATTAAGTGCAGAGAGTTCTAGTGGCAAGGGTAAAGCACTCTCTACCCCATAAACAAGTTGGAAAGGAGACATGCATATAGCCCTTTCATAGGTTACTCTATCAGCCCACAAAGAATCATATAGCTTTTTATGCCATTCTCTTTGATTCTCATCCACTAATTTATTGATGATGGAGGCAAGATTCTTGTTGGTAGACTCAACCTATCCATTATCTTGAGGGTAATAGTCTAAGGAGTGTGACAGGCTTATGATGTTCTCGTAGAAAAACAAGGTAATTTCAGCTGATGAAAAATAACTTGCATTGTCAGCAACCAGTTTTTTGGGTACTCCAAATCTCACCAAGATGTTTTCTTTCAGAAAATTGCATACCACTTCAAAAGTAGTATTCTTCACGAGGATGGCTTCTACCCATATGATAAAATAATCAATGGATGTTAAAATATGGGTATGTCTAACAGAAGAATGTGGATTGATTGGGCCTATAAAATCGATTCCCCACTGTTGGAAAGGCTCATCAATCACAACAAGTCTCAAGGGTGATGCAACTAAATGAGGTCTACCAGTAAACATGGCACATTTTTCACACTTGGCTACCCATTCATATGTATCCTTGAACATACTTGTGTTGGCATATTGGCATAACTGTTGATGATATTGATGAACTGGTATAAGGACTATTGGTGATGATATTGTTGAGATGTTGTTTGATGACTTGATGATTAATTTGTGTTGTCATTGATGGCAACTATGGTTATATTGTTCTATCAAATTATCTAAGTTGTCTATGATTGACCAAAAAGCTATGGAATGGATTTGACAATTAACTAGCAAATAGGACTTTAATTGGTAAATGTGAAATTATGTTATGCTTAAGTAATTGGATCTTGAGATTGATGAGGAATTTGGTGTTGCAGTTTAGAATATTTGTTTATAACATTGTAATGAAGTTATGACTAGAACCACATCGTGTTTTGGCTACCAAAAGTCATGTTTGTGATTGACTGATGTATTTTCTGTAAGGTTTTAGTAGGGTTTAAGAACCGGTAATGATTTTGAGTTCGATGGTGTATTACATTATGTTTGTAAGATGGTGATGACGTGGCTGAATCCATGTGAAGTGTTTAAATGTTCTTTTGGTACGACCGAAGAGCAAATTTCTTGGGAATGAGTGAAGTGCTTAGTAGAATGAGCTAAGGGTTTGAAAGTGTATTAGATCGATGTGCGTTGATCATTAAATGATTGTAATTGACTGTAACAATCCATATGATGATCTGTAATGACTTGTAAAGATCTTTGATGATCTATGATATAACTCTTAGTATGAGGTTAGGGTTTTGTAACTGACTAAGTTTTAAAGTCTATTTAGGGTAAGTCTATTATGATTTACTGTGTCGGTGATCAAAGGAAGAGTGTGTGGTTGAACTAGTGTGTGTGTGTGTCTGCAAGAGAGAAGCATATTGATCAGGAAAAGATTCGTACAAGCAAGCAGAGATTGCTATTTTTTAGATCATATATTTGTTGTTCCATAACAATTACAGCAGACTCAAAATCCCTTAACCGGGTAGGTCCGGATAGGCCTGATTGCATAAATCCCTTCACCGAGTGACTCATTAGCTTGGGTTCTCAATCCTTTTAAAAGGTTACTCCTAACAGAGTAAAGCTCCTAACAAGGCTAAGGTAAATCCTTTAACTAGGGGAGTCCTAATAGGGTATGCTCCTAATTGGGCATATTTGTGAGCTCCTAATCAGGCTAGGCTCCTAACAGGGTGCATTCCAAAAGAGTGCAAAAATGTTGTGGGTACTAATTCCCACCATGGTTTTTCCCATTTGGGTTTCCACGTGAAAATTCTAGTGTTCATGTGTTTCTTGATTTCTTATGTGTTGAGTTGATATCTTTCCATTGCATGCATGTTGATGAACACTTAGAAGAACATTTTGATTAATGCGATCAACAATATGATTTCAGTTATTACCGGTACTATTTATGAGTTGTTTTGAAAGAAGTTTCTGGTGGTGATTAAAGTTTTAAATTTTATTGTTATTACTGATTCGCCCCCCTCTTACTAATAACCGATTCCTCACAAATAAAAATTGGTATCAGAGCATTGGTCCTTTGTGTGCATAAGCTTAACTTCTTGAGGTAAAGATCCTTTAGGATAACATGGGGGATATGAGTTACAGGGAGCTTTGAAATAGGCTTGCAGAATTTGAAGAAGTCCTACGTGAGTTAAGGGTCAAGTATAAAGCTTCATTAGCTAAAAGAAAAGAGCTAGCTGAACAACTATATGAAATTAGTGAAAACAATTCATTTGAGGAAGCAAACATTGATGACTTGGTGAATGAGGTGGAAAAGTTGAATGATGATAAGGAAAATCTAAGAAGAGGGATAGACACCCTTACTATCAGGACGAGTCAAGAGTTGGAAGCTATAAAAACAACTGAAGACACAATAAGAGATAAGGAGCATGAGATTATTAAGCTGAATCGAGAGATTAGTACCTTGCATGCACATCTTCAAGAGGAAAAGGAGGAAAAGATGAAGTGAAAAATGATCTAGACACGACTATGTCTCTTAAAGAGAGTCTTATGAAAAAGAATGAAGATATTACTAAGGAGTTGGTTGATGCTAATGAGATATTGGCTAAATACAACAAGAGAATTGCTATGCTTGATGAGCATATTCAATCACAAAGGAAGAACAAAGATACACATGGCTTGGGATACACAACCTTTGAACAAGGAGAACCATCAAGTACCAAGGACACCTTGCATGAAGCTAAATCTACATCAAAAAATAAAAAGAAGAACACCAGTAAGAGAACCTACAAACTAGTATGCTATAACTGTCATAAGGTAGGTCATACTGCTAATGTTTGTAGAAATAGATCCAGTGTTATTAATGGTAATAGACCTAATACATATGATGGATATAAGCCTAGTAATTTTAATGGTTATTGCTACAATTGTAACAAGTATGGGCATAGAGCTATTGGGTGCAGGTCTAGAGTGAACAATCAAAGATCTTACATGGGTCAAAGGTCTAATGGCAAAGATCTTACTATGACCGGAGAAACCCTACTTGGTAGAGACCTTATGTGAACCGGTCTAGTCCTTATGAAATGGAGAACAGATGGAATGTGATTTGCACTATTTGTCATAACTATAGACATGTAGCTATGAATTGTAGAAGAAGAACTGGTAGAGGCAATTATGGACCCTAGAGAGCATCTAGAATGGCATGTTTCTGTTGTCACAAACTGGGCCACCTTGCAAAGTTCTATAAAGCTAAAATGAACAAACTGGTTAATCAGTTTGTTTATCAAAAAGGAAAGAAGATAGTTGATGTTGAAGAAACCATAAATGAGATGAACAAGATTTGGAAGAAGAAAAGTGAGGAGAAACCGTCTGAGGACTCCAATACTTCACCTAGTGTGGAGAATCCTTCATTGATAAACTAAGCTATGTATGAGGCTTAGGGGGAACATATTGTCAAATCCATTTTTGGACCCCCTGAATGGTATGTGGTAAGTTAAATCTGCATACTTTAATGCATAATGTTGTTATGAAGTGATTTTGTGATCAAACCGGTAAACTGAATGTAATATGTGTGTCAGTATGAAGTTTTAGAGTTGAACAAGTGATTAGGGTATGTTCAACTGATATAGTAAAAGGCAAATAAAATTTATTTGATAGTTTTATATTTTTTCACTTAGTATTGTTGAGAGAACATCTAGAGAATGTCAGGAACATTGAAGAGCTTTTGACTGCTGCTGTGATTAAATTTGATAGTGAATTGTGGAGATTTGTGAATTGGTGGAAGAGCATTCTCACTGGATACCCTAGTTGTGAGCAAATCTAATGATAGCAGTAGATCTGATGAAGCAAACGATGTTTATAAACTTGTGATTATTGATTTGGAAGTGTAGAAATATGTTGAGAAGAATAGTGCAGATGCTGATGCTCAACTGACTGATGATGAAGATGAAGATGAAGATGAAGATGAAGATGAAGATGAAGATGGAGAACAAGAAGAGACTTCTATACCAGAACTAGTAATACCTAAATATGTGAAGTTAAATCATCTATTCTGAATGGTATCTTGGAAGAAGAAGTATATATAGAACAATCGGATGGTTTTTCATTGAGTGAAGATGAAAATATTATTTGAAAACTACACAAGGCACTATATGGATTGAAGAAAGCTCCTAGAGCATGGTTTGAAAGATTGCATGCACATCTAATCAAGATAGTATTCCAGAGAACCGGTGAGGATAGTAATATATATTTGAAGACTGATGGAGACAAAATGTTTCTTGTTGAAGTTTTTATTGATGATATAATATTTGGTGGAAATGATGACATGTGTATGTTTTTTGCAGATGAAATAAAGAAATAATGTGAGATGTCTTTTATCATGGAGATAAAATTCTTTATTGGTTTATAGATTCAAAAAATGGAGAATGGAATATTTATCTACCAGACTAAGTATGTAAAAGAAGTCTTGAAGACTTTTGGCATGGAAGATTGTAAACTGGTTGGTACTCCAATGGTGACAAGTTGTAAATTGTCAAAACAAGATGATTCATCATATGTGGATGAGAAAGAATACAGGTCTATGATTGGAAAGTTGCATTATGTTGTTCATAGTAGACCAGACATTGCACATGTTGTTGAATTGGTTGCAAGATTTCAGAAAGATCCTAAGGAGACACACATGGTAGTGGTAAATATGATATTCAGGTATTTGAAAGGAACAATTGATTATGGTTTGTGGTATCCTTACAATGATAATTTTTCTTTAAAAGTTTTCACAAATGCAGACTGGACTGGAAATGTTGATGACCGAAAAAGAACAAACAATGGAGATTTCTTTTTAGGAGAAAGATTGGTGTCTTGGATAAGAAAGAAAAAATCATGTATTTCATAATCTATAGCTGAAGCAGAATATGCGGCAACATCAATAAATTGTACTCAGGCTATATGGATGTGACATATTTTGGAAGGTTTTAAGGAAGACATGTCTAAACCGGTGACTATTCATTGTGATAACACTACTGCTATTAATATTTCAAAAAATCTTGTATTATATGCAAGAACAAAGCACATTGAGTTGAAGTATCACTCTCTAAGGGAAAGAGTATAGGAGAAGAAAGTAATAATGGAGTATGTGTCTAGCAAAGAGCAGCGAGAAAATATATTCACTAAACCTTTTCCTAAGAAAACCTTTGAATATCTCAGAGGTGGATTAGGGGTTGTACCCCTACACAAGATCAACTAAGATGTTGGTGATGCATCAATAAAGTGAATTCATTGAATATCTTTCAGTTTTGGATTGATGTGAGGTGGGTTATTTCTCAGGGGGAGCAACTATGATGAGATAAATAGAGATGAGGACAACATAGGTATTTGCACCTTTGGCATTGTTGTCAAAGGGGGAGAAGAATTAGTTGAAGATCAGCCATGAGAAGAAGAACTAGATAACCGACAGAAGAAATTCAAAAGAGATGTTGAGAAGAAGAGCAAGTACAAAACATATTAGTTCAGTTCAGCATGATGAGGTTTTTCAGTGTTTCCATCAATTCCAAAGGGGGAGAATGTCTACATATTGGCATAACTGTTGATGATATTGATGAACCAATATAAGGACAGTTGGTGGTGATATTGTTGAGATGTTGTTTGATGACTCGATGATTAGTTTGTATTGTCATTTATAGAAATTATGGTTATATTGTTCTATCATTTTATCTAAGTTGTCTATGATTGACAGAAAGTTATAGAATGGATTTGACAGTTAACTGGCAAATAGGACTTTAACCGGTAAATATGAAACTGTGTTATGCTTAAGTAATTGGATCTTGAGATTGATGAGGAATTTGGTGTTGCGGTTCAGAATATGTGTTTGTAACATTGTAATGAGGTTATGACTAGAACCACATTATGTTTTGGCTATCGAAAGTCATGTTTGTGATTGACTGATGTATCTTCTCTATGGTTTTAGTAGGGTTTAAGAACTAGTATTCAAATCTTATAACCGGTAATGATTTTGAGTTTGGAGGTGTATTACATTATGTTTGTAAGATGGTGGTGACGTGGCTGAATCCGCATGAAGTGTTTAAATGTCTTTTTGGTACAATCAAAGAGAGAATTTCTTAGGAATGAGAGAAGTTCTTAGCAGAATGAGCTAAAGGTTTGAAAGTGTATCAGATCGATGTGCAGTAATCATTCAACTACTGTAATTGATTGTAATGATCCATATGATGATCTGTAATAACTTGTAAATATCTATGATGATCTATGATGTAAATCTTAGTATGAGGTTAGGCTTTTGTAACCAAATAAGTTTAAAAGTCTATTTAGGGTAAGTCTATGATTATTTACTGTGTCAGTGATCAAAGGAAGAGTGTGTGGCCAAACTAGTGTGTGTGTCTACAAGAGACAAGAAGATTGGAGCGTGAAAGGATCTATAGAAGCAAGAAGAGAGTGCTATTTTCAGATCATACATCTGTTGTTCCCTAACAGTTGCAGCAGACTCAAAATCCCTTAACTGGGTAGATCTCATCAGACCTAATTGTATAGATCCCTTCACCAAGTGACTCATTAGCTTGGGTTCTAAATCCTTTCACAAGGTTACTCCTAATAGAGTAAATCTCCTAATAGGGCTGAGGTAAATATCTTAACCAGGGGACTCCTAACAGGGTCTTCTCCTAATCAGGCATATTTGTAAGCTCCTAAACAAGGTAGGTTCCTAACAGGGCGTAATCCAAAAGAGTGCAAAAAATCTCGTGGGTACCAATTCCCACCGTGGTTTTTCCCATTTGGGTTTCCATGTGAAAATCTTGGTGTTCATGTGTTGCTTGATTTCTTATGTGTTGCGTTGATATCTTTCTATTGCATGCATGTTGATGAACACTTAGAAGAATAGTTTGATTAATCTGATCCACAGTATGATTTCAGTTATTACCAGTATTGTTTATGATTTGTTTTGAAAGATATTTTTGGTGGTGATTAAAGTTTTAAAGTTTACTGTTATTATTGATTCACCTCCCTCTCAATAATAACTGGTTCCTCACAAATAACAACCTAGCCAATAGAACTTTTGACAAAGAATTTTGAAGGTTGTTATAGAGGCAGAAAAATCACCACCACATGCCTCATTGTGAAAGAATTCTAACAACTTCTTATGTTGTTCCTTGTCTACACATCTCAAGAAAGTATTGTTAGCTCCTCTTTTATACAAATTTCCTTCCCAAAGAACCTACCTTCTAGCCTTGAGTTTCAAATTCCTTTTCTCCTTTGAGGATAGGGGAGGGGGACAATCTCCATATGCCAAGAAGTATGATACATCCAAGAACCATTCATCCATTGTGTTGGTAAACAACACCAATGGGAGGCTTTCTTCCTTAGAGGGTTTAATTTCTTCAATTAACTTAGCCAAGCCCTTTCCCCTAACCAATTTAGTGGGTTTAATATCCACATCATATTCTTTCACTTTGGCTATCTAAGAGCCCCTCTTATTATACCCAATTTCCTGTTGAGTATAGATACTTTTCACAGTTACCTCCAGTACAAAAACAACAGCATGGGAGTGTAAATTGTAATACCTGAATCTCTTAAGATCTTTGACTATAGCATAAGCATGCTTCTCAAGAGGAGAATAATTCAGTTCATACTGCTTCAGAGGGATATTCATAAAAGATATTGGAGCTTCAATACCTTGTTCATTCTTTTGTAACAATATAGTCAACAAGGTATGCTCGGATGCATAAGAGTATATAATGAAACCCTTAGTGAAATTAGGATATACTAGGGTGGGTGCACTCACAATCACCACTTTTATATCTTCAAAATACTATTTTCCCTCAAGAATCCATTTAAGGATGGTTTTTCATCATCTTTGCAATAGGTTTAGTCAACTTAGCAAAATCAGGAACAAACCTTCTTAAGAAATTCACTTGACCAAAGAAAGACCTAACACCATCTTTGTTCACCGGTAAGCTCAACTGCATAATTGCCTTCACTCTTTCAGGGTCAATCTTAATTCCTTCTTTTGAGACAATATGACCTAAGAGTTTTCTTTAAGTCACAACAAAAACATATTTCTTGGGATTTAAAGAAATACCTTCCTCCCCGCACCACTGTAAAACTGCCTCCAAATCATGCAGATGATTGATCCTCTTTTTAGAGATGACATTCAGTTCATCCAAATAGATTACAATGGTTTTATTTTTCAAATTTCAAAAAGACAAATCCATAGCCCTCTGGAAGGTAGCACCAACATTGATAAGACCAAACAACATTCTATGATAAGAAAATACTCCAATAGGAGTAGTGAAAGTGGTCTTATGTTGATCTTCAGGAGCTACTTCAATCTAGTTATAACCTGAGAAGTCGTCAATAATAGACATCATCTCCAAACTACAATCGTTTGCAAAATATGGTCCATGACAAGAAAGGGATAATTATCTTTTAAAGAAGCTTGATTCAGATTTCTTAAATCAACACATATTCTTATTTCCCCATTCTTTTTCCTGACAGGAACAATATTAGCAACCCATGTGGAATGATGAATAGGGTGCATGATCTTTGCATTTTGCATCTTCTCAATTTCAGTAAAGATTGCATCAGCAATCTTGGGATTGTAAGTACATTTTTTCTTCTTGAAAGGTGTGATACCGGGTTTTAAAGGAATTTTATGTTGGAAACTTCCATTTATAAATTTCTTTAGGTCAGCGTAACTCTAGGAAAAGACATCTTGATAAAAAAGCAACAAAGTAATAAGCTTCCCCCTTTCTTTAAGAGAGCATCATTTACCAATATAGACAAGCTTTGGATTCTCCTCAATCCCAATGTTGACCTGATCATATTCAACAGAGGTGGGGATAGACTTGTTCTTCTGCTTTAGATATTAATCATGCCTATTGAAAAGATCCCTAAGAGAGACCAATCCTTTAGGTATCTTATTTCCTTTTAATTGTACTTCCTCTTCTTCTTTCTCTTCAGAATCAATAACTTCATCTTCCAACACTTCATTACCCTCATTAGCACTTCCTTCAAAATAACAGTGAGCAAAAGACTTAGAATCTCAAGGAATTAAATTATCTATCTATCATTATTAAACACCTACCAATGATCAACATTGTCAGGGAAACTTGGTCTGTATACCTCCACTTGGAAAGTCTTATCTACAAAATCAAGATGGGGAAAGAGTAAAGAGGCCAAAACAACTAATGAACCAGCTCTTGTGTTTTGGCTTCTCAAAATAGATTCAATTGAGAAGGCATCAAAGAATTCAATGCAGTCCTAAACCCTATTTCTATAGTGCTTCAGACGACTATTCTTCATAGTATAAACCTTTCTGACTTGCATGACATCCAACTTAACATCACCAACAACCCCCAATTGTTTGATTCTCTTTTCTTTAGCTAATCCTAAACCAAGCAACAAAGCTTCATATTCTGCAGTGTTATTGGTATTACAAAATTCTAATTTGAAGGCGTAAGGAAACTTGTAACTATCTAGTGAGACTAAGAATACTCCTACTCCTGATCCAGCGTTGACACAACTTCCATTGAAATCAAGTATCCATAACTCATCCTTTAGGCTAGGGGTGACCTGATTTGAACTATCATGAGGATTTGATGAACACATATAGGTGCCAGGCCTGGTTTCCACAACTAAAATGTCAGCTCTAGGCACTCCAGATTTCAATACAGTAAAATTGGCTTTAGGCTCAAGGTTAAGACACATCTTCTTCCCTTTAAGTGGAATCAAAATGTGGGACCAATTCATTTGAATTTCTCCCCCCAAATCTTTACAAAAACTCCTTCTTAGAAGCATCCCATAGCTGATAGGTATATCAACCACTAATATTCTTAATTTTAATCTTTTTAGGGAAAGTTGGAAGGGCTACTTGACTATCTTTAATTTGACCTATGATTGGGAATACAGAGCCATCCATAGAGTAACATTTCCTTTGGGAAGAGGTAATGGGTAAACCTAAAGCCTAGGCTACCTGAGTAGGCATTATAATTTTCAGAATAACTAGAGTCGATAATATAATTGCTTAACCTAAAGCCAACAATAATTAGAGAGGCATAGAAAGGCTCTAGCTTAGTAGAGGGGTCTTGCAAACAAGAAGGATCATCCTTATAATTGGAACAAACTTGTTCTTCCACACTAACTTCATCATCACATGATAACTGGGAGTTGCATTGAGGTGATAGGGTTCCCTCTTTGACATATTTAACCAATCTGTCCAATTCCTTGGGATTAAGCCTTAGATATTCGGCTTGAAAGATTTGGATCTTTGTATTCTTACAAGAATCAATAATATCAAAGGGACTAGAGTTCAATATGATAGGGTTAGAAGTAGAAGGAGTTACCACAACCTAAGATTCTTTGGGACTTCCTTGGTTTGCTTTCTTCTGTTTAGTTAAGAGAAACTTTGGGGCAGAAGAGGAATTACTTTGTTCTCCCTTTGCATGTTGCGACCTAGTGAGCATAGTGCAGTTAGGACCATTCACCTCTACCAATACATCTTCCTCATCAACGTTACCACACAGGTACTCAAAGAAATTTACACCAACATCCTTGGATGAGCTGGGCTCCTCTACATAAGTCTTTGTTGCATGCTCACTAGTGGAAAGCAATTGCATATATCTTATCATTTCCGAGCAAGTACTTCCATCATGATCAGATGTCAAATAAAAAATACAATGATTACTCACATTTGAAGATGAAGAGGAAGAACGGGGACCTTCAATTGCCAATCTTTGACTTGGACCAGTTATAGAGAGCATTTTATTTTGAAGACCTTGATAATTATAATCCCTTCTTGGATCATCTTGATAATAAGTTGATGGACCTTTAGACATCTGCCTCTTCAAGGTAATAATATCATTGGCTAATCTCTGAATCACTGGATTAGTGGAAATTAATAGTAATGGTTCCCAATTTGTAGCTCTTTTTTCCATTTCACCAGGTAATCAAATAATCTTCAATTGCTATGGATAAATTCTAAGAAGCCTCTATATTAGCAACACCCTCTCTTTTAATGGTAAAACTTATATTAGGCGATAAAGTGATGATAAGTATTTCCTCTATGGTGGTGATTCTATTAAATAATTTGTTGAACTTTTCCACAAAATCTCTCATGGTTTCATGTACTTCTTTCTTCATAGAACCTAACTCAGCAACCAAAACCAGACCATCTTCATCTATTTTAAATATACTTTCAAACTTGGTCCTTAATGTATTCCAATCATTTATACAACCATTAGGAAGAGAATATTTTCCCATCTTCATTGAACTTAGGGATAATTTTCTCGGAGCCTTTGGGAAAATCATGGAGTTGGGCCCTAGCTGCAAATGTGATAGGACATTTTGCTAAACCCCATGGGACAGGTTGAGCCATGACTTGGATAGGAGGGATTGGGAAACAGACTTGAAGGGGTAATGTTCTACCCTGCAATACAAGGATTTGAATATTAGAATGTGAGTTGGTAGGTGCAAGTCTATTAGATTTAGGAGGAGAAGGAGGCCTACTGATAGTTTTAGTTCTTTGTACAGGTGGGAAAGCTGAAAAGTTGATAGATTCTAAGAATTCAAAATCTTTATCAACAATCCCCTTTTTCTTATTAGCCCTGGTGTATCTTTTGGAAACTAGAATTTTACTAAACAACAAGGCTCAAAGTCGCCAACTTCTACTTAGGTGGAAGATTTAATTAATTCTAAGGATTGGTAAAGGGTGGGCCCCTTCGGCTAGAATAACTACTTCTTCTTGAGCGACATCTGTCGTATGCTACAATTCATAATGTAATCAACTAGAAATCAAAGGGAAATCACAAATCCCTATCGTAATAGAACTCAAACAAAAACTCAATGAAATATAGATGCATGTAGAATAATTCTAAACAATATAGAACGCCCTATTGTGCATCATGGCTTCCATTGCTCTTCTTTTCTTTGTGGTATGATGGCTCTTAGTTATCGCGCTGACAATCTGCAAATGACACAAACATTCAAAGTTCGTGATTGTTGAAAATGGAGATTGAATGCTCAATTTATAGATTATTGGATGAGAATTGATTGAGAGGTGGAACTCGGGTGAGCTCACATGTTGATTGATAGTTGAACTGCTGATTTGGGGGTGGAAGAGAATAGATTGAATAGATTAAATGAGTCAACTGATTGAGAAAAAACTAATTGAAGGATGAAAAGGAATGATTGGAGGAAATAAAGAGGAGGAGATAGTTAACTAATTGAAAGTTGATTGAGAGATTTATTTAGAAAAAGCTAACTAAAAGATAGAAATAGAGATTGAAGAGATAATTGAAATAATTAATTAATTTAGCATGTGCTTGCACTTTGACTTTGATTTCAATTTAATCTTTGCATGAGATTTAATTCAAATGTTGAATTTATTTTAAATTTAAATTGTTATTTAAATATACTTAGAACTTGACTTTGATTTTCAATTTGATTTTTGAAATCATGCACATGTATTTGAAATTAGAAGAAATTAGAAGAATTTGAATTTGAATTTGAATTTGAACTTGAACTTAGAGAATTAATGATATTAGATGAAATTAGAAGAGATTAGAAGAAATTAGAAATTAAATGAAATTAGAAGAAATTAGTTAATTAAATAATTTAAAGAAAATTTAATTATTTAGAAATTGAATTTAATTAAATAATAAAGATTATTTTTATTAAATAATTAAAATCATAATTAATTAAATAATAAATATTTAATTAATATTTTAGAAAAGGGTTAATGATTAATTGAATAACTGAATAGAGATAGAAATTGAAAAATGGAATTTATTTAAATAATGAAGATTATTTAAATTGAAGGATCAATAATCATAATTAATTAAATAATAAATATTTAATTAACATTAGAAAATGGTTAAAATGATTAAATGATGATAGAATTAAAATTGGAATAATTAGTAAGACGATAGAAGAAATATGAAATTAGAAGAATAAGATTAATTAAATTATTAAAGAATTCTTTAATCAATTAGAGGAATAATTAGTACATGATTAATGAGACATTTTTAGGTGTCTACATTTGTCCCTCTTTGAGACAATGTTGAAACAATGTTGTTTCAAAGAAAATGAAAATTTTTGTCCCAATATGCCCCGACAACACTTAGGGTGTAATGCCCCCTTGAGAGATTGTTTGTGTATTAAAGACATGAATGATCTCTAAAAAAAAAAGGAATGTGAGATGAAAGATAGACAAATAGTTAGTTGATTAGAGATAGAGATAGATGATATGAAGATGATATTGAGATAGAATATGAGAGAACGAACCTTAGAATGAAATATAATAAAAGATGAGAATTAGAATCAATTGAAGATGAAATGAGAATAATAGATTGAAAATTATTTAGAAAGAGATGATGAGAAAAGAGTCAGAAAACTAGCAATAAGCAAATGAGATGAAATGAGAATGATTGATTCACAAACCTGTGTCATTATTTATTGCACAATATATATTCATCACTGAGCCTTATTATTGAACAATGTAGATTAGCACATCAAGGTATAAGGAACTAGGATGCAAAGATATCTCATTGAAGAAACAAACATGTAACAGACAAGGACTCAAACCCTTCATTCTGAGAATAATGCCATGGGTCGAGGTATGTGGGATAGTCACAAGCATAACTATCCTTGACTTTTGCATAGGATATTTGTCAAATGAATGTACTAACACAAACACCCACTGGAACTATTGCCCAAAACTTCATTGGTCCACACCACAAATAGCAAACAAAGAAAAAGACAATACCCATCCTGTCTCCTCCAGTCACTTATGGACATCCTTGAGTAGCATAGGAACATAATTTGTCGCCAAATGATAAAAGATAAAAACTAACTAGGACAAAATCTAGCAACCATATTGATCTTGTGTTCTCAATTGCTTGATGTGATACTTGATAATGTCTGATCTCATAAAGTTGCGGACCCCCTTTAAGGCCGACCTATCTGATTTCGAGTGTATCCTCTTCTATTTAAGACAAGATAATGATAACTTGATATGGATATGCTACAATTGATAATACAGTTTGATCAGTTGATTGCAAATGTTTGATTGGATAGTTGTATCCTTTGTTAACTTTGTGCGAAGTGTTTGCTGGATATCTGCTAGGGTGTTTGATTCTTGCGAGACATTTTATTGCAAGTCTTGTGATTGATTTTTTATTGTTTTTAGGTTGATTTTGTGGATTTCTAGTTGAATGTTTTTGGATTTTGGGGATTTCTATTTGAATGTTTTTGGTTGATTTTTTCAGGCCTTTATATGTGAGTGTTTTTGGTTAATTTTTTTTTTCCAGGATGTTTTCTGAATGTTTTTGGATTTTATGTTTTCTCAATGTTTTTGGTTGATTTTTTCAGGAGCGTATATGAATGCTTTTGTATTTTTTACAGTTTTTTAAATTTTTCAAGACTTTCTATGATTTTTATGATTTTGTCAGGACACTATATGGATATTTTTGGTATTTTCTACTTTGGATTTGATGAAACGTGATCTACCATCAATTGATAAAGATAAGACTAACTTGGACAAAATCTAGCAACCATATTGATCTATGTCATTGCTTTGATCATTTGAGGATTGATAGGAATGTCTAGTTTGAGAGAGTGAATACCCCATGTAAGACCGATCTATCTGGTTTCGAGTGTACCCTTCCCTATATAAGACATGTTGATGTTTGATAGAGTTTGATCGATAAATTGATTAACAAGACATGTGATCAGTTTGATTGTAGACTTTGAGAGTTTGTCTGTTGTTGATTTGATTCGATGGATGGTCCATGCTTTCTTGATTTGATTTTTAGTTTTAGGTTTTTTTTTTTAAGGCTTTTTTAAGGACATTTTATGATTTTTAGGATTTTGTCAGCGATGCCCCTAGTATGGAGACCTATATGACATGATGATCTGCAGACTGCATGTGGAGACAATGAATTTTTTACATGACCTATGTTAATACAATATGCATGATGGAGATGCATTTCCTATTCAAACAAGGATGATTGTGTTTGTTTAGAATTTTGTAATACACCAATTGAATTAGAGGTACAAAACATTTCATAGATAAGAGGTCAATTGATCCTTAAGGTTCCTTGGAATATCCAAATTAACACACTTAGTGACTAGGATTTACAAATGGAGATGCAAAAAACTTCCCCATTGGTTCTTGAAACTTTGATCTTCTTTTGCCCATGTGTGTGCAAATGAGTTAATTCCTACTCTTGTGCTCACTAAAGATCCTTAGCATCCTATATGACTAACTCCATGGATTATTCTAACTTCAAAAGCATCCCGAATAGAGCCTCACTGCTAGCAAGCTTTTAGAGCTCCGACAAGGTTATAGACTGTAATCTCTAAAATATTTCTCCATTGCCAGCAGGTGTTCATAGCCCTGATGGAGTTACTTGTATGTTCCCATAGTCAAGCTTTTTGTCTCACTTTGTATGCGTGATATTTCAATTATATATTATTGCTCTTTTGTCTTGAGATAGATATTTGGCATAGCACTGTTTCCTTTTTATTGTCTTGCCTTGATTTGTAAGTAATGAAACCTACTTGGGTGTGACAATTATAGCAGTGCTGAAGTAGAATTTTAGATTTTTCACTAGTCATATGATCAACTAGGTGTCTAGAATGAATTAGAGATTTTATTAATGTGTTTGAGATATAGCAATTGATAGAGTTTGGGTTAACAAGTCTCAAATAGTGAAATCACTACCAAACCATAAGTAAAGCGTCATCACAAGATAATGTTGAAAATGAATGACCTTAAGACCTCAAAAACTTCATGCCCGAATATCTAAGAAAGGAGATGACCCTTATTTCTCTTGAATGCAAACAGGTGATAAACTTGGGCAACTACCTTGTTTTATTGATGCTGCTATATGCTAATGCAGAAAACTATATGCCATGAAATTTGTGAATGTGATGTACTTGGAAGAAAATGAGATGCAATGCAGAAAGCAAAACCTAAACTAACCCAACCCTTAGATATAATATCATTTAATGTACATGTTGTTCATAGGGTTAGGGATTTTTGTGTATGTAGCTCATTGGTCTTTGTTTGAAGAGTTGGATAAAGATGTATATTCCAATAGGATATAAGGACTCAACTAAGTGTACATGTTCAGCATCTCCAATGTTGATTTCCTTAGTTTTTGGATTTTGTGGATCATCGGAGGGAAATCCAGCTCTGGAACCTATGAATTCAACTATAGCGTTATCATTTTCAAAGCAATCCAACTGTGGTAGATTCTCTTGCCCCGAGTCTATCAAGTGTGGTTGTATGAGGCAAATAGATTTTAGTTCCAAATTTGTGACATGAGTGGGTGCTATGCCTATTTCTATTGATGCAATTGAAGAGGATGATGAAGTCAACCAGGTGTTGATCTCATTAGATGGTGTTATGTTTGTGCCTTAAGAAGATGATGGAATAATGTGGGTGTTGATTTTATTAGCTGGTGCCATGCTTGTTTTTGTCACCACATTGGCATGTGAAAATGTCACACATACAATCATTGATAAATTATTCTCTACAGTATGATCATGATTGGTGACTTCATTGATAAGGGGTTTATGAACAACTTGTGTAGAGGGATTGGGATCATGAGGGTGACTAGGAGAAATGGTAAGTTCATTTGAAAGGGAATCTTGTGAGGAACATGGAGGATTATGGCATGGAGATAAAGGGATGGAGGGATCTAGATCAGGATCTGGAGAAATAATGGGATCTTGCTTAATAAATGAAGGTGAAGGAATACTTTGATCTTGACTTGGAAAGGGATTATTAGGAAAGATGGAAGAGATGTCCTGATCTTTTTTAGGAGGTGGATGTTGGATGGGACTTGAAATGACACTTTGTTCTTGAGATGGAAGGGTATCATTATGAATGGAATAGAAAAGAGAAAGGGGATCATCATAAGATTCTTGGTCGGTGGGATCTTGATCAAAAATTGGGTAGGATGGAAGGGTTTGTTCTTGATCTTTATTTATTTCAAGACTCATTTCTTATGATTTAGGATCATCCTCTTGACACGAGGAAGGAGTTTGGATATGCATGGGAGATTCTTGGAATGTTTCAATAGATTGGCCTGATAAGAAAGGATTTTGAATGGGACTCTTTGTGATAGGAGTATATGATGTGATTGGGTCTTGAATTTCTAAAGCATGGAAAGGACTAGCATCATGACTTGGACTAGTTTTGATTTGTATTGTCGATAGTATTTGGGAGGCTGCGTTATTGGATAAAGATGGTGTGGACTGCACTTGTGTGACTTCAGGGTATGAGGAAATGGTGGAAGATATGGAGGCTACTTGAGGTGCAAATTCTTGATGGGAAGAGCCATTGCTAGACATGGGCAGATTACCATGTTGCATGATAGGTGACACATTGACCATCTTCAATTGATTTCCAAAGGGTGACATGTTTGTAAATACACTTGCATTCATTTGGGGAACCCTTGGTGGTGTGTTTGAAGATAGAGGAGGATATTCACAAACATGTGATGTGACCAAAGGCAAAATTGATTGTGTGATTGTGTATGACTTTGGTAGTGGTTGACTTGTTTGTACAATGTGTGGTGCTAAGAGTTGTGTTGTTTGTTGTATTGGTTGTTGGACTTGCATTGTTGGATGTGTTTGTTTTTTATATTGGTTTCTCATGTTTATTTGTGTGAGAATAGTTGGTATGTCTAATTTCATAATAAGAGCTTGCACATAAACTGGCTCTAGGTTTGTAATGGGATCTCCAAATTTTTGAAACAGTTTGAACATCTAGGATCTACTATCTTCGCTTTTTTAAACATTTTGTTCTAAGATCTCTATTTCTCGAGCTAGTTTCTCTTCAAGTGATGGAGAAATAGGTATGAAAATTGTTTGTTCTTGATAAATTTGATGCATGTTTAGGGACATGTATATGTTGGATTGGGATGATTGATTATTTGGTTGCAATGACATGGTCCCAGGAAAGTTGGAAGTTTGATAAGGGTAATGTTGTCTCCTAGAAGTTTGAGAGTTTGTTTCGATCATTGCACTATATGCCATTTTGTTTTGATTTTTGAAGTTTAGGGATGAAATGCAATGCAACTAAGGGATGAAAATCCAACCCTATTTTTTTGAATTTTTTGACAAATTGGATTAAGGAAAGGCAAGATGAAACCCCAATTTTGAAGATAATGTAACTTTGGACTTGGACTAGGGAACACCCTGATTTTGAAGATAATACAAAATAGAGATAATGATTTGACCCTATGTCTTATGAGGATGAAGACTATGAAAGGACTAAAATTGGGATTATGACGACTATGCAAGGACTTCCTATGGTCACAAGTATGTAAAAATTTTGAGTTTGTAGGACCGTCTAATGTTTCAAGATAAACTTTATTTCCATTAAATTTTGTCTGTAGGACAAGTTTGTTGTTTTCCAAATCTGAGAACAGTTTTTTGAAGATAGGTATAGCTGACTGAACTATGTTCTGACCAACTCTGAGAATTCAGAGATATGTAAGATAGGGCATGAAATAGCCTGAATACTGACTCAATATTGGTCTGGAACAATGATACACATAAAATCACAAAAGACAATCTTAGGCTAGAAAGTGGACACCATTCAGTGAGGCCTGCGCAACAAAATACCGAAACAAGATGAACAAATAGAGAGTCTAGTAGCACTGGATCTACTCCACGACACACACTTGTCATGCATGCCAATCTCTCTTACCCCGAAGATCTGAAGATCTTATCACCGAGGGATTTATCTCATAATGCAAGGTACATGAGGGGTATCTATGGGGTACGATCCGCACTCTCGGAATCACTGAATGTAGGATTTGGGCTACTAAGTTGGTTCTTATTGTAAATTTTGAGGGGTCCCGATCCAATGAAGGATTCTTAGAGAAAGCCACTTAAGAATTTAGTTAAGCTTATCGGTGTAGGGAAGGACCCCACATATGTCGAATTCACTCAACACTCTAGCTGCCTGACCAGTATATTTATATAGTAGCTTGAAAAACCCGCTTGAGAGTACGTTGGGAGAGATGATATCCCCAACGCATCCTAATTCAAAGTACCTTTGTGGGGTGATGAAATCCCTAGTCAAAGATACCCCTCACTACTAAAATGAAAAATTGGGTGTTGTTATCACCTTCTCCCTTTCTCCCAAGACCCCAAAGGTGGGTGGAAATGTAGTTGATGCCACAGTAGGTCCACCCTAAACATGATAAAAAGTTCTTTCCCTTAAATAAAATAAAATGTGAGTTATTATATTGATAAGCCCGATTCACGTTCATTTTAAAATCCAAATTTAGGTGTGAGATACACATGTGCATGTCAATTTTTAAAACACCAAACTAAAGTGTGATAACATGCATAACAATTTTAGGTAGGTTTATTTTAAGCCCAAAGCTGAAGTGTGATAATATGCACATCCATTTTAACCTAGTTTATTTTAAGCCCAAAACTGAAATGTGATAGCATGAATGTTTATTATCCAGTATAATCCGATCCTCTTTATAAATTCGCCACATGTTGCAAACAGATAATCAGTAACCCAAGAAAATCCACATAAAATAGAAGATTAACAATAAAAAGAAATGAATGCATAATGATACTTGAGCAATTGCTTGATTCCATATGACCGATTGCGTAATTCTGACACAGCGAATGCATGATACTGACAAAATGATTGTGTGATCTTGACTAGGCGAATGTGTGATACACAAACAAACCAAACAAAAATAAAAATAAAAATAAAAAGCTAATTCTTATTTGGAACCTGCAAAAAGATTGTGATGTTGTACCAAGATCTCTTATCATCCACTCTATGTTAAGCAAATCGTATTTTACTCTATACAAGAGAACTAGGTTGTTGTATCTGTCAATGGCTGGTTGGTCCTCTAGATCTCGTATCTTCTTTTCTGCCTTTAGGATTTGCCGATATCATCTGGCTTGTCTTCTTTGTTCCTTCATCCTCGTAGCACCTAAAATCTTGACTTGTACCTTATGTGCAATAAGATATCATAATTAAAGCATATTCAGATTTAAGAAATTTAGTACAGAATCAAGATAGAATAGAGTGCAGCTAATGAGGAAAATAAGAAAGACAATGCATAAACCTGCCAACGAATGCGTAATAAGATTTGATCGATTATGTGACAATATCTAAATGATTGCGTGATGGGTTCTGCATGAATGCGTGACCCTGTGTGCTCGACTATGTGATCCTGTCTAAGCATTTGCGTGATTGTATAAACGTGATTGCGTGATTCTAAATCTGTTATACAATTCGTACAAACTTGCAAAAAAAAAAGAAAATTTTTATACGATTTGCAAAATCACACAGACAAAGAAGGTTAAATTCCTATTAGTTCACATCGGGTTCACCAAAATGTCGTATGCTAAAATTCATAATGTAGTCAACTAGAAATCAAACAGAAATCATGAATCCTTGTCCTAATAGAATTCAAACAAAAACTCAATGAAATATAGATGCACATAGAATAATTCTAAACAATATAGAACTCCTTATTGTGCATCATGGCTTCCATTTCTCTTCTCGTCTTTGTGGTATGGTGGCTCTCAGATATCGCGCTGGCAACCTACAAATGACATAGAGATTCAAAGTTTGTGATTGTTCATGATTGTTCATGCTTGTTGAAAATGGAGATTGAATGCTCAATTTATAGATTATTGGATGAGAATTTATTGAGAGGTGGAACACATTGATCAAGAGGTGGAACTCAGGTGAGCTCACATGCTGATTGATAGTTGAATTGATAATTTGGGGCCGGAACAAAATAGATTAAATAGATTAAATGAGTCAACTGATTGAGAAAAAAGCTAATTGAATGATGAAAAAGAATGATTAGAGGAAATGAAGAGGAGGGATAGTTAACTAATTGAAAGTTGATTGAGAGCTTTATTTAGAAAAAGCTAACTAAAAGATAGAAATAGAGATTGAAGAGATAATTGAATTAATTAATTAATTGATTAATTGATTGAATTAATTAATTTAGCATGGGCTTGCTCTTTGACTTTGATTTCAATTTAATCTTTGCATGAGATTTAATTCAAATATTGAATTTATTTTAAATTCAATTTGTTATTTCAATATATTTAGAACTTGACTTTGATTTTCAATTTGATTTTTGAAATCATGCACATGTATTTGAAATTAAAAGAAATTAGAAGCATTTGAATTTAAATTTGAACTTAGAGATTTAATGAAATTAGAAGAAATTAGTTAATTAAATAATTTAAAGAAACTATTTAATTATTTAGAAATTGAATTTAATTAAATACTAAAGATTATTTAAATTAAAGAATTAAAATCATAATTAATTAAATAGTAAATATTTAATTAATATTTTAGAAAAGGGTTAATGATTAATTGAATAACTGAATAGAGATAGAAATTGAAAATGGAATTTATTTAAATAATGAAGATTATTTAAATTGAAGGATTAATAATCATAATTAATTAAATGATAAATATTTAATTAACATTAGAAAATGGTTAAAATGATTAAATGATGATAGAATTAAAAATGGAATAATTAGTAAGATGATAGAAGAAATATGAAATTAGAAGAATAAGATTAATTAAATTAACTAAATGATTAAAGAATTATTTAATCAATTAGAGGAATAATTAATACATGATTAATGAGACATTTTTAGGTGTCTACAACATCCATACACAACATTTTCTCCAAACTCCTCTTCTTTTTCCAAAACAACATTAACTCTGTGATACTGATGGTCAGTCCTCCTCTTTTCCCAAGCAAGGCGTCGACGAGTTACAATTAAGTCTACCTGATTATAAACCAACCAATCTACATTAGGTTGCAACATAGGGGCAACCTGTCTTGATAAACCCATGGTTGACTACTAGTCCAAAAATACTTCATAATACTGGTTTATATATATCCCCAATAGAGTTGCCAAAAATTTGTTGGTTAACAAATTTATCACCTAACTCTATATTCTTATGCCCACAAAGGTGACAAATGTAACCACAGTTGATCCAGTCTAAACAAAAAAATTTACTGACCGGTTCTCTACTTATTTTACAAGGTGGCAACTACCTTCAAATTATATTCAATGAATAAGAATTAACTAAAATGCTTTTAACTAGAAATCAAATAAGGAAAGAGCTTTTAACCAGAAAGCTTTGAAAAGGCATGCATAAAATACACACTTTTTAGATTTTCCACTTGATCAAGATCGCTACAACATACCATTCAAAGACAATATTTTTGCAGCAATAGAAAACTAAAACCATTCACCATCTTAAATATAGATGCATCCATTGATAACCATTCAAAAGAACAGAAAGCATTCACACACCATAATTCAAAGAGTACGAATATCTGAAACCACCAACAAATTTTTTATATTCAAAATAGTAAACAAAAATATGCTTAAAGAATTTTTTGCTCTTAAGAGTAAAACAAAGTTTGCCCAAAATATCCTACAATAAAAATAAGTCCAGCTATTTAAAACATTCAAAGAAATAGTTTCTTGAAGACAACTATTGTTTTAAAATGTTTTTTTGGCTTCCAAGACAATATTCAAGAAAAGCAATTAAAATAGTAAAACTATGAAATTGCCCCCACCTATTCAGCTTTCGGTTCATTATCACCAACGATCTCCAACTTTGATGAACACATGTCAACTCTTGAGCCTTAAGCCTTTGTCTATACTCATGATACCTATTAATGATCTGCTCCAAGTTCAGGTCCTATGGTACTGTTATGATGTGCAACCTTGTTCTCCATTTTGAAGTCAACCCATCAGTAGTGGCAATATTTTTGTGCATTTCATCCATCCTAGTCTCAAAGGTAGTAGTGTGCATCTACAAGTGACACAATCCCTAGAAGGATTCCAAAGAAATATTTGAGGGTCCCTGATGTTTTTCTGATAATTCTCCTTGAACTGGCCCATCATTTCACCAAGTTCTCATACATTCTCCTCAAAGTTATCCATAAGATCAACATCCAGAGCACAAAGATTATTCTTTATTTTGAGCATATCATTCAAATAGGATTTTAGGGCATCATCAATATCGCTGATATAATCATAGTAGATCCTTTCTTTCCACTCAAAGGCTTGTCACCAGGTAAGATCAACTTCTTTAGGATGTGCTACTAATTTTTTGGTCATCAAAATGGAAGGGTTCAATGTGGTGAGCTCAGTAACCTCCTTCGAAAGCACAAATATTCTCCCATGTTCTTTTCTAACCTACTATAGCTCAACTAGAAATTCCTTTCTTTTATTCCAAATATTCACATAGCACATGTGAACTTGAAGCCTCCCCAGTTGCAGGATTTATAATAGATGAAATGAAATCCTTCAATGACTGCACTTGGGATTGTAGCTCCAGATTCTTTTTCTTCTGTTCTTAAGCCCTCTTAATCAATGCATGGACTGAAAAGTCAACATGGTAGATGTCTCCTTCCAAAATAGAAGGTCCCATATCAACATGACTTATCTTATAATCTTTATCCATTATATCAATTACACTCACATCTTTAATAGGATCAAAAACATCTAGGAGCTGGTGACCAAATATGTTAGGTCCCAAAGATAACTGAGAGGGGGGGTTGAATCAGTTGTCCAATAAATTCAACCAAAATTAACTTAACCAAAGCTTAATGCCAGTAAACCAATCTTTATGCTGGTAGACAGTTTTATTAGTTAATTGTAGTACCGATAAAGATCAATGCATGAAACAGAAAGACAATAACATCCATAACACATAACACAAATATTTGTATGTGGAAACCCTGTAAGGGGAAAAACCACGGTGGGAAGCCTTACCCACAATAAAATGATACTACTGCAGATAGTATGTGTATACATTATGGATTCCGCACATCCAAAAAGGCCAGCTACCTAGAGCTCACTGCTCCATCACAAAATGAGAGTCACACTGACTACAATTGGATGGTTAAATCCAATGATAATGTACTGCATAAAATAGCATCTTCATATGCTAGATTCAGTACCAGTTTAGTTTTGATTGTCTTCACAAAAACCTACCATCAACCTTCAAATGATGTCTGTGTGTATAGCTCTGCTTTTTTTTGCATATACCTTATTACAATCCTTTTTCGCAATCACATATCAATCTCACAAATGAGATTTTACATTTATACCATAACCTAAGACCAATTGAATAGGTCGGCTCACTAGAGGATATTACAATAAAATCAATTACAACTAAATCTATATCGGATGCATGATGTTAGCTCAATGCATTTATAATAATAATAAATCATCTCCATAATGTGTCATGCTGATCTGGAATAGATATACCTATCGGTGCATAACCTGGACCTATTTGTCGGTAATAGCAAATATGAAAACCCGAATAAACAAATAATAAAATCACCAAAACCAAGTGATCAAATAATATCTTCAACATAATCAAGTAGTCTCCAAGTCATTCCAAGTGCCAGTGAATAATATAATCTGCCAGTGAACCAAATATCGATGACTATGCATAAGTCTCTGACTTGCTAGTGAACATAACCAAAGATCTCCAAGTGATAATAAGTGTTGACAAGTGATGACAGGTGTTGACATCAATGACAAAATTATATCAACATATCCAAAATACCAACAATCTCCCCCTTTGGCATTGATGGCAACACAAGATGGAAAAACCACCAAAGTGTCAAAACAGAAATGTCAAAAACCAAAAACCAACAATCTCTCAAAGAGATCATTAACCAGAAATCAAAATACATAATGTCTCTCACCTAGGAATAATCTTTCCCAAAAGATATCTCTCCTCAAATTATTTTTCAAATGTTTTTCCATAATATCTCTCCCCCTTTGACATCAAATTCCAAAGCATTACAAAAACTAGTTTCAAATACAAAATACCAATTTATTATACCAACTACTCCCCCTGAGAAGTAGCTCTCCTCATCAAAGCCGAAATAAAATATTTCTCTGTTAATTTTGTCGGTTGATGACAAACATCAACTGTCTAAGTCTCTATCGGTGGGGGTAGGACTCCAAGTTGCTCTCTGAGATATTCAAAAGTCTCCTTAGGCAAAGGTTTTGTAAAAATATCTACAATCTGCTCTTTAGTATTCAAATAAACCAATTTCACTTCTTTTGCTTCAACATTCTCTTTTAGAAAATTGAATTTGATAGAAACATGTTTAGTCTTAGAGTGAAATACCGAGTTCTTTGATATATCAATTACTGCCATATTATCACAATAAATAGTTATAGGTTCCTTGCATTTTACCTTTATGTCCTTCAACATTTGTTTGATCCATAATACATGTGTACAGTTTGTTGTTGTTGCAATGTATTCTGACTCTGCTGTTGATAGACTTGTACAACTCTGTTTCTTGCTCAACCATGAAATTAGTTTGCTACCAAGAAAAAATGCTCCGTCGGTGGTGCTTTTTATGTCATCCACATCTCCTACCCAATTAGCATTTGTGTATGCACATAACTCAAAATTTTCATCCCTAGGATACCATAAACCAAGATTTGTAGTGCCTTGTAGGTACCAGAAAATCCTTTTCATTGTTGATTCATGATTTTATTTAGGATTACTCTGAAATCTTGAAACAATACATACTGCATTCTTAATATCAGGTCTTGTTTGTGTCAAATATAGTAAACCTCCTATCATAGACTTGTATTTAGTCAGATTAACAAGTGTTGATTCATCCTTCAAAGATAATTTATCAATTGAATTCATAGGTGTGCTTATCGGTTTACAGTTTTCCATGCCAAATTTCTTTAGTAATTCCTTCAAGTACTTAGATTTACATAGGAATATACCTTTATCAATCTGTGAAATCTGCAATCCTAAAAAGAATTTTATCTCACCAATCATAGACATTTCAAATTCTTACTGCATTTTGTTAGAAAAGTATTTACACAATCCATCTTCTCCTCCAAAGATTATATCATCAACAAAAACTTCAATAACCAAGATGTCATAATTAGTCACTTTGTAGTATAGATTTCTATCAACATTACCTTTAGTGTATCCAAGCTTTAAAAGATATTTGTCCAATCTAGCATACCAAGCTCTAAGAGCTTGTTTTAGACCATATAAAGCTTTCCTTAACCTTCAAACCATGTCTTTGTTATCTGTCAAAGAAAATCCATCAAGTTGTTCAATATAAACTTCTTCTTCAAGATCTCCATTCAGGAATGCACATTTAACATCCATTTGATATACTTTATAGTTCTTGTGTGCTACAAAAGCCAATAAAAGTCCGACAGCCTCAATTCTAGCTACCGGTGCAAAGGTTTCATTGTAATCAATTTCTTCTTTTTGCAAATATCCCTTACACACTAATCTTGCTTTGTTTCTGATTACCTTACCATCTTCATTAAGTTTATTTTTGAAAACCCATTTAGTTCCAATTACATTTTTGTCTTTAGGTCGGGGAACTAATGACCAAGTGTTATTCCTTTCAATTTGTTCCAATTCATCTTCTATAGCTTTAATCCAATATTTATCTTCACATGCCTCATTAATTGATGTAGGTTCAATTTGAGAAATAAGACATACCTCTTCATTTGCCAATCTTCCTCTAGTCATAACTCCTTGAAATTTGTTTCCAATTATCTGATCTTCAGAATGATTCAATCTTACATACCAGGGTGTTTTTACTTATTGTTGTTCTTCAATGACTGTTGAATCCTCAGATGATGTCGGTGTAACTGGATCACCATTTGTACCAGTGTATTCATAGTAGGTTCATTTGTGATTATCTCTATTGATTGTTCAGAGTCTGTGTACCTTGAATTTCCTCTAAACCGTTCATCAATCTTCACATTTACACTCTCAACAATTTTCTACAATCTCTTGTTAAAACATCTATATGCCTTGCTCTTAGATGAATAACCAAGAAATATTCCTTCATCACTTCTAGGATCAAATTTTCCAATATACTCATCTCTTCCAATATAGAATTTACTTCCAAATATTCTGAAATATTTAAGAGTAGGAGTATTACCAAACCATAGTTCATGAGGGGTCTTACCGGTTTCACCTCTGATGTGAACTCTGTTGAATGTATAAAATGTTGTATTGACCACTTCTCTCCAGTATATATGAGGTAGATTTGCTTCTGATATCATACTTTTGGCTACATCTAAGATAGTTCTATTTTTCCTTTCCACAACTCCATTCTACTGGGGTGTCTGGGGTGCTTATAATTGTCTTCTGATCCCATTCACTTCACAAAATGTATTAAATTCCTTATATGCGAATTCACCTCCTTGATTTGATCTCAAACATTTGATTTTCTTTCCAATTTCATTTTCTACCATCACCTTGAATAGTTTGAATTTCCCAAATGCTTCAAATTTTTCCCTGAGAAAAGTAACCCAACACATTCTAGAATAGTCATCAATGATTAACATAAAATACATATCTCCTTGTATACTTCTAGTTCTTGCTGGACCACATAAATCAGTATGAATTAAATCAAGAACATTGTTAGACTTCTCTGGAATACTCTTGAAAGTTGCTCTTACTTGCTTTCCAAATTGACATTCCTTACATATTGGATTGTGAGGTTTAACAATCTTAGGTAAATCTCTTACTGCCTTAGTTGTACTAATTTTCACAACACAATCAAAATTTACATCACAAAGTCTCTTATGCCATAACCAACTTTCATCAATATGTGCAATCAAACATGCTTTCTCATTATTGTTCAAATGAAAGATATTACCTCTAGTCTGATTACCGGTTGCAATTTCCAAACCAGTTATGTTTAATATTTTGCATTTACCATTCTTGAATTGTAACTGAAATCCTTTATCAACTAATTGACCAACACTTAAAAGGTTATGCTTCAAACCTTCAACATAGTAAACATTATCAGTATTGTGCTTACCATCAAAAGATATAGTGCCTTTTCTTTTGATCAAACAAGATTTATCATCTCCAAATCTTACTAAACCTCCATTGTATTCCTGAAAGGTTAAGAATTTACTCTTATCACCAGTCATGTGATGTGAACATCCTGAATCTCATCTTCACTTAAGGTTCCTCCACAACATTGTATACCCAAAACAATTTCATTTACTCTTTCCATAAAAGCAGAAATTCTTTCATCTTCTTCCATTTTCAGACTTTCATACCTGACCGAGAAGCATTCAAGTTTTGCAATTTTGACTGTGGAATCTCCTTCATTAAATATTTCCAGTTTGTCCCAAATAGCTTTAGCAGTAGATCTGTTTGATAATCCCATGATTTACTGATCTGACAATGCACTCAAAAGTGCTTCTCTTGCTTTGCAATCATTTTCCTCATCTTTAGCCAAGTTGGGTGGATTAGGTTGACCTTGAGTAGGAGCAATATAGCCATTCTTTGTAACATCTCATATGTCCTTTCTAATGCAATTCAAATGTGTCTCCATCCTGATCTTCCATATGCCATAGTTAGTTCCATCAAGTTTCAAACTATCCTTCCTGAAATAGTTAGAAGACATTGGATCTCCTCAAGCTATTAAACTTCTGGAAAAATAGGACTAGGCTCTGATACCAATTGTTAGGTCCCAGAGACAACTGAGAAGGGGGGGTGAATCAGTTGTCCAATAAATTCAACCAAAAGACAATAACATCCAAAACACATAACACAAATATTTGTACGTGGAAACCCTGTAAGGGGAAAAACCACAGTGGGAAGCCTTACCCATAATCAAATGATACTACTGTAGATAATATGTGTGTACAATATGGATTTTGCACATGCAGAAAGGCCAACTGCCTAGAGCTCACTGCTCAATCACAAAATGAGAGTCACACTGACTACAATTGGATGGTTAAATCCAGTAATAATGTATTGCATAAAATAACATCTTCATATGTTGGATTTAGTATCGGTTTAGTTCTGATTGTCTTCAGAAAAACCTTCCATCAACCTTCAAATGATATCTGCATGTATAACTCTGCTTATTTTTGCATATACCTTATAACAATCCTTTTTCGCAATTGCATATCAATCTCACAAATGAGATCTTACATTTATACCATAACCTAAGACCAATTGAATAGGTCGGCTCACTAAAGGATATTACAATAAAATCAATTACAAATAAATTGATATCCGATGCATGATGTTGGATCAATGCATTTACAATAATAATAAATCATCTCCATAACGTGTTGTGCTGATCTGGAATAGATATGCCTGTTGGTGCATAACCTAGACCTATTTGCTGGTAACAAAAAATATACAAACCCGTATAAACAAATAACCAAATTGCCAAAACCAAGTGATCAAATAATGTCTTCGACATAACCAAGTAGTCTTCAAGTTATTCCAAGTGCTGGTGAACATTATAATCTACCAGCAAACCAAATACCGGTGACTGTGCATAAGTCTTTGACTTGCCGGTAAACATAACCAAATATCTCCAAGTGTTGATAAGTGTTGACAAGTGATGACAGGTGTTGAAATCAATGACAAAACCATATCAACATATCCAAAATACCAACAAGATACAGGATCAGAAATGATCCAAGACATCCGCTTAGCCTTTTTAGGCTTGCAAGAACTCTGTAGTAGCAGTGCAATTGTATCTATTTCACTGGAAATAGGGGTGGACACTAAGTTCGTTTTCTTCTCTACCTTTGTATTCAACCATGCTGGAGAGGTTGTTTCAAGCCTCAACTCTTTACTAATAGTGTTGGGGGTGTTTTTCATAGGAGAGGAGGGAATTTCAAGCAAATCAGAAAAAGAGTGATCATCAATTATCTATTGGTAAATACCTTTAGAATCAACAAGAGAATATTTCCCTTTGGATGGCGTAATTCTATCATCCCTCTCACAGGTTGATTTTATCCTAGCAGTAATTTCTTCAGGTTTCTTCCCATTGTCACTTGATTGAGAACCACAGGTTGGTTACCTATCTGCAGATTTGGCTACTGATGTTGGAATGAGGGAAGAGGAAACTACACCTTTCTCTCTATGGGATGATGCCCTTTGTCTTTGTGAGGAGTTGACATGTTGTTTCCACTTACCATTTAACCATTCTTCTCAACATTGGAGAAGTGTGAACCATTAGGTCTGAGACCTCCTCTTTGGACTAATCAACTTCTATGGGGTCTGCATTGACAAGTGTATGATACGTTGGGTCCAAAATGACCTCATCTTCAATCACATCATTATGAACATTAAAAGAAACACCAAGAGTGTGAATTTTCTGCAAAGAAAGTCTCATGAAACTTCTTTTGAACGCTTCAACATCATCTAAACAATCTTCCCATAAATCCTCGAGTTCAGGCCAATGAATATAACCTTTGGCTCCATACAAATTGTGCTTCACATATCCCTTGTTGTCAAAACTATTTCTAGACGATAGAGATTGGAAATGAAACTTATTTAGAATTGTTTCCATGGCCTTAGTGGCACCATTTGTTTTGCAAGAGAAATGAGGTGCAGACAATAGGAAGGGGTATCCTTTCTTTCCCATGTTTAGATATTTAACATTCACCATAACCATCTCGCAAAAAACTTACAGGAAAATAATATAACCAGATGGAAAACAAGACAATTTGAATGAGGCCTTTTCAAAATCCCTAATTATAATGTATATGAACCTATCGAATTGGGTGAAGAAACTTCCAATCTTCATCACAAAGGCAACAAAGTCACGAGAAATCCATAAACTAGAGTTTCCTTCTAATTTTCTAACCATACTCATCAAGAATACATCATTAACATGGGAAAAATATTGCATACCCTTATACATGGTGTGTTGGGGAAGCTTCTAGTAGATGGGTACAAATGCAAGGAGGGGATGATGCAATTCCAACCTCGGGCAAGCAGACTCTTGACTAGCTAGTATGAAAATCAAATATGAACACATATGAAAGGCAAGGGATTGATGGAAATTCCATAATTTTCCATGCAAATGACAGCTAATGATAGAAGCCCAGTCAATAAAACTCCCAGTAGCATAAATCACTAGGATAAAATGACACATCCAAAATTCAAAAGAATCAATTCCACTACAACATGATGTAGGAGTACTATAACCTCTGCAACTTCATCCTTAAAGTCCATTCTTTTCAATCTAGTGGGCAATTGAGACTTGCCTCCTTTTTCATACTAACCAATTTCTAGCAATGTAGTTCATACACCATTCTTTGTGTGTTCTAAAATACTCTTCACCAGCTAGAGTGGACATGTCTTCGGAAGATTTTCTCTTAGGAAGGTACAAAGTGTGAGAGATGCTTTCAACATTAATCCGTGCTACAACCATACCTCTATCTGCTCAGATTTATTGTGTCTCTGGGTTATATTTTTTAGAGCATGCAATGATTAAATCTTCACAAGGCACGACAACGGGAAAACTAGCTGCGAAAGCTAGGTCACACTGAAACATTCTTTCCTGCAACAACACCCTCTCACCTCCTTCAAGCTCTTGTATGAAAGTCTCTAGGTTCAATTGTTCTACTTCTGCATCTTGCACACCTGCCCAGTGGTTTTGTATCACACTATGCATGGACACAAGCTAGATAATCCACTTTGTGAAAATTTGGAAATGAGAGCTAGTTCAAAAATTATCTGCCACCCTATTTGTGTCCCTGAGTGATGTGACATGCCTTAAATGTTGCATTTACTTTAAAATGGTCCTTTATTTTGGATTGTTCCTACTGACAAGACAAACAACGTTAGTTTGTACAACAACTTGATGCAAAGGCAGCGCTTGGAAAATATGAACTAATGAACCTAGGGTCGGGACTTACAAAATTTCCACAACCCCCGCTAGAGTGACCAAAGCACAAGAAAATGGGAGATCGAGCGATCGGATAATTTTAAAACTTCCCAACCCCATGATAAGCTTTGAAAAGAGACACATCACGTGACAAAATTTGAAAACTAATAAAGCCCATGACGGGAAGTTTAAAAAATTGAGCGATAAGAAAATACTTAGAAAAAATTTGGATGTTGGTTCCAAAATTAAAAGGGGGACAACAATATAGATGTATTCATGTACTTCAATGACACATATGCTAGCATCACGTGTTTTTGAAGTGATGTGATACATGTACATTGATATTGACATTATACATACATTATATATATATATATATATATATATATATATATATATATATATATATATATATATGTCTATGTATATGTATATATGAGATTCTTCATTTTGACCTTATCTTGTGTTATTATGGATGGATGTACTTATTGTTGTAAATGCTCATTATGTATGCTCATGTGATGGATGGTTTAGATTATATGTATATCATGATTTAATTTACATACTATTATATATATGCATGATTAAATTCCATGATGGTCATTATATAGATGTTTGGATAGATGTAGATAGAACATATGTACACACACATACACACAGGCACATATATAGATATGCATAGTCACTGCATAACATGAAAATGGGTAAATATCATGTTGATAAAGATATACATACTATGACTTGACTACCATAGAGACCTAAGTGTCACACATGATATATATACAACTTGTTTTCTATGCATAGTATCGACGTAGTTGCGCTGTGTTGATAGGCTCTTTGAGAGGTGTACTATCGATATAGGATAAACCATAAGCACACAAACCATAAACAAAGCTGACAACGTACAAACCTAGCCAATTTGGGCTAAAATTCCCTCTTTGATCAGGTGGCGCACTAACATTTCTTTGATTCTCACAAAGAAACAAGTCACCTACCTTAAAAGCTCGAGGTAGCACACTTTGGTTATATTGCCAAGATAAATATTTTTGATAAGCTTGAAGATGTTAAAGGGTCTTCAAATGGCTCTCATCCAACAAATCAAGCTGATTGAGACAAAGGGTACGCTAAGAATCATCATCAATCACCCTTTTCAGGGAGACATGCAACAATGGGATCTCCAACTCAAGAGGCATGATAGCATCGACGCCATACACAAGGTTGTGGGGTATTATCCCGGTATCCATATGAACACTCATGTGATAAGCCCATAATGCGTACACCAATTGGATATACTACTCTTTACCATGTTTGGTAATGATCTTACATAAGATCTACTCAATAGTCTTATTAGACACTTCTTCTTGACCATTAGATTGAGGATAATAAGGTGTAGAGAAATGATGTTAGATGTGGAACTTTTTGAGAAACTACTTAACTTCTTTTCTCTTAAATGGTATACCATTATCAAAAACAAGGGTAGAAGGTAAGCCTAAATGAGATATAATGTTATCCATTATGAAACCACAAATCATGTCAGTAGAATTAGATCTCAATGGTATAGATTCAACTCACTTTGTGAAATAATCTGTGGTAGTGATAATAAAGACATGACTCTTAGACAAAAGGGGAGATATCTTGCCAATGATATCTAATCTCCATGTCTAAAAAGGCAGCCATGGAGAAATTTGAGTTTGGACCTCCTGTGGGGGGGCTTGAATCAAGTTGCTACGTTGTTGACATTGTGGGCATTTCTTGACAAAGGCAAAGGAATCTTGTTCCATTGTTTGTCAATATTATCCCATATGAATTAGCTTATGAACCAAGGATTTTCCCCCAAAATGCCAACCTCTAGAGACAGAATGGTCCTCCTGGAGGGAAAGGGGTACCTTAGCTTTTGCCAAACAATGCAAAAGAAGCCCATTATATGATCTTAAATAAATAACATTAGATAAAAAGATATATTTAGCGGTCAGTTTTCAAATTCACACATGCGAGCTCTTGCTGGCATCATCGGGAAAGATTTCAATTTTTTAGATAATTATTGTAATGAAGGGAAAATGGTGAATGATAAATCAAGAAGGAAACTACCCTTTCCCTCAAAGAAATATGAGAGTTTCACTATCGATTACCACTCAAGAACTTTTCACCATTACATTATAAAGGAGAGAGGATAATTCACTAGATTCCATCTCTCCACACAAAGATGGTAGATTGAATTCTGAATGAATTGGGAATATTAAGTTGATCCCCTCTTCCTTGTTTGATTCCGAAAGGAAATTGATTGAATTATGTTGTGCAAAATTGAAAAAGAATTGATTATAACTTGAGATCGGAATATGGGATGAAGTTGTACACTTGGATCTAGCAGTAAAATGTCGAGACGAAGTCACCCTGCAAATTTGAAGAAAAGTTTCTCAGACTATGGAAGGAATGTACACGGTCCTTCGAAAAATCCACGAAACAAAAAAGGGTTTTTCCACCTCTACAAATGGAGCCCAAATCCAAAAGTACAACTGTGCACCTGCAACCTACACACAGAAAAGAGAGGAAAATGGGTTGGGATTAGGGGTTTGCCTTTAGGTCAAACCTGAGTTTTGGAATTAACCAAGTAATGAAAGAAAGTACTTGCAAGTAGATGTAAATCAAAGACTGAATTGTAAATCACCTCAAGGGAGGTTGTAGTAGAAATGTTAATAAAAACGCTTGTTTGGAGTTGAATGTTGGAATCAATCTCCTCTTCAATGGTTGAATCCTTGACTTGAATGCAACACCTAGCCTTGAATAGAGACTTGAGAATGCTCAATGTTGGAAAAGAATTCTTGAATGCTTGATCACTTGTGCAACTTGAATCTCTCCAACTTTTACCTATCCAACTTATGAAAATGAGAGAGTGAATGCCCCCTTAAATACATGTTGATGGATTTGGATTTCTTCATGAGTTGACATCGGGGGAGTTTCTTGCCCGAGACACAAAAAACAATGCAACCCTAGGAAGGGTCCTACCCCAAAATAGGGTAGGCATACAGGCACCATGCCTTTGTCCTAGGAGGACAAGAGCACCATGCCCCTATCCAAGGGGGACAGTGGTGCCACACCCCTATCCTACCCCTTTCTCTAGGGTAGAGTGTGGAAATGGTAATGCAGAGGCCAAGGAAGAAGTTGTTTCTACAAGCCGAGTAATCTCTGGTATCTGATCAAGCTTAGAGGATTTGAGTTCGCATGTGTGAGGACCCTAATGCAATAAAAAATTGCTAGGGTTATAATTTTATGACACTACATTTAGCCCCCACTTTAATGGGAGTATAAGTGTACACCAATACTGTTAGAATTCTACACTCATATGAGAATAGTTGATGTTGTCATTGATGGCAACCAACTGGCAACCAACTGGCAATAGGTTTCTACATGCACCAATAGACACTGGCACCGACAGGTGCTTACACCAGTATTTAGATTACATTGGCAACAAAGCATACCGACACTCAGGCCTACATGGGATGAACTTTTATTTATTGTAATATAATTATGTTTTGTAAGATGACTTGGTATATTGTAAAAGACTCATATATGTATGAGATCTTATAGATCATTTTGTAATGAGAGAGAGAAGAAAAGAGATGTGTGGTAGAAGATAATTGTTTAGTGGCAGCAAAGGTTTTTGGTTAAGGTATCTATCTGAGCTTAAACCGGTACTGAACTTGGCATTAGAGATGATGTTTTGAGTAGTACATTGTATTGGATTTAATTATCCATTTTGTAGTCAGTGAGACTCTTCATTGAGTAGTGAGCTCTAGGCTATTGGCCTTCCTGCATGTGCAAGCCCCTATTGTAAGTAGTATTTATTCATTGACCAATGAGTAAATATTGTGGGTCACAAATACCATCGAGTTTTTTCCCACACCGGGTTTCCTCATTAAAATGTCTTGTGTTATGGTGTGTTTCTATGTTGTCTCTATTATTTGTGTTTAGTGCATTAATTCTTGTTTACCAGTACACTGTTTTGGGTTGCAAAGTTATAAATAAGTTTAAATATTCATTAAATCTGTTAGACACTGATTCACCCCCCCTCTCAATGTCTTTGGGACTTTCATTGAATCTAACAGTTGGTATTAGAGCCTGGTCCTCTATTTGCAAAAGCCTGATAGTTTGAGGAAGATTCTGAAACTGATGCAGATGGAGAACTTAAAAAAAGAGTTGGAAGGAGCTCTTGAACATTTTGATGTAGAAAAATTGAAGAATATCAAACTTGAAGATGATCTAAGGATTGATAAGGAATTCATTAAAGGAATTTAGGAGAACCTGGTTATAGCACAAAATAAGAGCAAGCAACTTCATGAGAGAATGCAGAATGATGATGATGAAAAGGAAACTCTTAGAGATATTGCAAATAAGTTAAGGCAAGAGAACAGTAATATGAAGATTGAAATGAAAGATATGACTATGAGGTTATGTAAGGATACTGAAGATAGGAAGAAGAATGAATAAGACTTGACTAGGAGACTTAATGATGCAGGAAATGAAAATCTGAGACTCAGTCATGAAATTGATATGCTAAAGACAAATCTAATTCACATGCAACATGATAAAGATGAGCTTGTGAGACAAGTTGGAATTATGGAAAATGAATTGATCACTGCAAATGAACACAAAGACAAATTTAAGAAAAGTTCAGAAAGCATTGATGACATGCTGAAAAGACGAAAGCTTGATGGAGATACAATTAGACTTGGATTTGAAATTGGAGAAAGTTCTGGTACAACAAATAATCAGGATTAGAACAAAATGGTAAGACAACCTAGTGCTTATAAATTTAATGGGAAATGTTTCAACTACAAGAAATATGGTCATAGAGAAAATCAATGTAGATTTAGAAATAACCAGAATACAAACTCACCCACCGGTCAATGTTCCAAATGCAACAAAGATGGTCATAATTCAAAAAATTGCAGAATGAATGTGAAATGTTATGTTTGTGGTAGATTTGGGCATTTATCTAATCAATGCAGATCACAAACCGGTCAAGGATATGGAAAGGCTATTCAGAGGAATAATGTAACTTGTTATGCATGTAACAAGATTGGACATATTGCAAAATTTTGTAGAAGAAAGACTATACCGGCAAACAATAAAGGATCTAGTGTGAAGGGAAAAGAAACGGTAAATGAAATAAAGAAAGATTTTTCAAAACAATGGATTAAGAAGGTAGATCAAAAAGTTGATGAAACTATCTCTGCACCAGTAGAATAGAGTAACCCTCCACCGATAGGAGATTCTTCATCTAACTAAGGAATAATCCTTAGGGGTTATTGCAGCAAATTGAAAATCATGCATTCTACCCTCAGTTGATGGTGAGAAGATACATTTCTTGTTTATCGACAAATGTGTTAAGTTTTCACTTAACCGACGAGCACTTAATGCAATTTTTAAAGAACCTTTTTGGCTATAAAGCATCGAAAAACCCTCATTTCGACTCACCAAGCATTCAAACAATTAGAGAGCGCGAAAATGAACAAGGGCATCCTAAGGAGAAGCTGCAAAGTGATTTTCAAGCATTCAGAGAACTTCAGTTAAGAGGTATTTATCAAAATGGCAACCTCATGTTTTGTTCATGAGTTTATTGCAAAACCTATCATTGTTGAAAATGTCAAACACCCTAGACCTGTGTTTAAGATTATCCCCAAGATTGCAAAGTAGTATGATTCAATCAGATCTTTTTCAAAAATTCCGAAGGGTGTAGCATTTGCAGAAGACCCTAGAATCTGCATACATTGCAACATAGAAAACCTAGGGACCGAGGATTTGAAGAAAATGTTTAATGAGGTTATTAAAGATGAAAAAGGTGTGATTAAACCTAAACATAAGATTGTGGAAGACTTAGGTTTTTTAGAAATACTAAACATTCCCAAATTTCCAAAGGAATTTGTAAGACTTGTATTAAGCAGAGTCCATAGAGAGTTCATGTGGTTAGAGTTAGTTTGCAAGATAACCAAGGAGGCAATTAAGGCAGTTACTAGTTTACCTTCAACCGGTAGTAGGCTTGATAAAAACAATAAAATACCTAACAAGGGAGTTATGTAGTTAACCTGAGCCACATCTGATAGCAGGTCACTTAGAGTCAATGATGTTAAGGATACAAATGTGAGATATTCTAGTATGATACTTGGATATAGAGAAACACACGCCAATAGATTGAATTCGGTTTCTAGCCTTTGTAGTCACAGTGCATATGAGATGGTGAACAATAATGCTAAGATAGATGTTTGTGAATGGCTTAAAGATGAACTAATTGACAATTTGAAGAATATTTAGGGAGATAAGAAAGGTACTTTCCATTTTGGGAACCTACTAGTATTCTTAATGCTATACTTTACCAAAGAGATACCCGACATAGGTCACAAGGACTTTGGTTATGACATCCCAGTAGGAAAACAGATACAGGAAGCTTTCACCAATATGGGCACTGACTGTGATAAGAACATTGTGGATTAATTCAAAACATTTCAAACTAAGATGAGAGCAAGAGAGATTACCGTAGAGCATAGTTGATAAATATGACAAGCAAATCTATTTTGTCATTACACAAGATGAGACTTGGATGGAAGCAGTAAGCCCTAGAACTGTTTGGGTTACTGAGATGGGTTATGAGGTAGACCTACCTATTCTAGAAACATATGCAAAATCCCTACTTGATGCACCTAGGAAGCCATCTAAAGGAATATTTGGTAATGTAGAAAATATTGCAAGTAATGTATCTATGCAGAAAGAAAAGAAGAAAAGAGACAAGTTTATCAGAGATGCCTCTAAGAAGGCTAGTGAAATTAAGGAAAATGTCATGAATATCAGTGGTATATCAGCTAGTGAACTTAAAGGACTACAACTAGAAGCACATGTTTCACTGATTGTAACATCTTCTGATACTGATAGTGGTAAGGCTGCTGAGTTTAAGAGAGTGGAAAGGAAAAGAAAAACCCCATCGATACCTTCTCCTCCTAAGAAAAGAAGGACACTAAGGAAGAAGCAACAGGCAGTTAGGGAACCGTAGAAGAATCTTGCACCAAAGAAGAAACCGATACCGGTTACCCCTACACTAGATGATCTACTGAATGAGATTACATAGGAAAGTAATGTCATGCCCAAACTTTTGGCCAAAAATGGAACAATTTTTTTTTTCTTTGAACAACATAAACTCACAAAATAGTCTACACTAAAATGAAATCAATTGAGTTTTGTCTTAACTAAGATGTAACTAGAATTGTTCACTAACATTGGATTAATTAACTCACTCATAAAAGCGACATTAATTAATGAGGACTAAATTTTCCCTAAGAGGGTCCTTGCAATTTAATTAGTTAATTTAATTAACCTAATTAAATTGCCTCTAATTAAAGTCGAGGGAAAATTAAATATCTAAATTGCATTTAAATTATTTTGGGCTAATTGAATAATGATGCGGATATCTTAAATCTAAAATTTAATTAATCGAGCGCATGCAAAATTCATTATTTATATTTAACCAATAGGGTTTCAAAATTAATAATGTTATTTCCCGAATAAATCTAATTTATACTATAGCCAATTTTAATTTCCCCTAAACCTTCAAATTTTGACGATTAAATAATCTGGCCAAAATTGGCCTCATAGGTTAAAAATTCGTATAAAATAATTAATAATTCTCATTTACAAATTTCCCCCGAATTAAATTTAACTTGACGTCCATATTTAATTAAATACAAAAATTATCTATGAAATATCCTTATTAATGATCCATGATAAAAATTACATCAATAATTGCAATATTAGAGCTATATAAAATTAATCCCCCAATTTAAAATTCTGCTAAAAGTGAAAAGGGGTCTAATTATTACTTACGCGTTCATTAATTAATAAAATAAAATTTAAATAGGTTTTTAACTTAACCTCTTATATATATAGCTATATGTATAAATATAGCATGTATAAAATATATATATATCAACAATTGGATAAACAAATCTAAATTTATACCCATTCATACATATTTTTTTTTATAAATTAACCCAACTATACCAACTAAATATATTATTTCGACTTACAAATAAACCCTAAGTTTAAAAATTATAATAAAAAACTAAAATTCAAATCTTTCTTTTATTTTTCTATGCTAACCCTAACCCAAATATGGGCTAGGGTCGCATTACTAACATACTTATTATTAAAATGCTAACCCTAACTCGAAATTGGGTTAGGGTTGCATATTCTTATTATTTAAAAATCCTTTCTTTCTCTTTGCTTTTACCCTAACCCGAAATGGGGTTAGGGTTTAATATTTCTCTTTTTTTGTGAGTGTGTGTGTGTTTTGTGTGTGTGTTACAGGTACAACGGCCATAAGGCGACAGCCATGGAGGCGATGACTGAATGGAGGCAAGGTGGCGGTCGGAGTGGGGAAATGCGAAGGAGGTCCAAGCTTTGTAGGGCAAGGAGGCTCCCTGGACGCCACTGTGGATACCCACATCAGTGGCTGGTGCCACCCACTGTGGGCACTCGCATTGGTGGCCCATGTGTCGACCACTATGTGTAACCACAATGGCGGCCCATGCCACCCACTGTGGTGAACACAGTGCGGCCATCCTGACCACTATGTTTACCCACAGTGGTGGCATATTGGTATACATGTGAAATTAAAATCTTACTTTACATTAATTTAGCAAGAAATGAAATATATATATATATATATATATATATATATATATATATATATATATATATATATCTTTTATGCTATCTATATTTTATTTATTTCCTGGATGTAAAAAAAAAAAGGAGAAGAAATCAAAACATAGATAGCATAAAAGATATATATATTTTTCATTTCTTGCTAAATTAATGTAAAGTAAGATTTAATTTCACATGTATACCAATATTCATTTAGCTAGGTTAACTAGATTTTAAATATGCAACATTAAATTTATTGGGACTGTCAGATTTAATAGCTTGTTAAATATGTCAAAAAGTTCATTTCTTCATTAAATTTAGACATAAATCTATTAATAATTTCTAGTTTTCTAAATCTATGAATGCATCCATTTTCCCTTTTAAAAAAAAAAAAAAAAACACATAACAAAAGACTTTTTAAACTAACAGGTTTATCTATAGCATTGCTTTTCTTTTTAACTTCAATTAGATATCTATAAGGAAAAGTAAATTTACATTGTTCTACTTTAGGTTTCTGCTTTTTTTTTTGTTTTAAGTAGAAAAATGACAGTAAACAACAACATTTAAATATTACAGGAGAATCACTTAAAACATTCTCATTTCTCTTTCTGCGTCCTCTTTTTTTTTATATATAAATTTTAGAGATAATAGATGACAGAATTTAGTTAAAAGATAGATTTAAATAAAATACATTTTTTAGATAAATGATAGTTTTCATATAATGGATAGATTTCAGATAAAAGACAACGACATTACATTACAACCTTTCATTCAAAACAACACTCTTTTCTCATAGAAATATTTTGAATACAATAGTCAACTTTTACAATGGGTGAAATACCCCAACTGGTCTCTCATTCCTAATAATGAGGACTTAAATAAAATAATAAATTTCTTTATACAAAAAAAATAAATACAACATAAATCTCCTCACTTACATTTCTGCAACTCAAATATAATATGACATTTCCTATTCTTTTCTTTTCAACAAAATACAATATTACATTCCTTTTTTCTTTCTGCAACTAAAGTAAAATCTGCAACTCCTAGCTTTCCTTTCCAAGCAACCTGCATTCAAAACTTAAGGTTGTGACCATGGGGTGCTCACCTCCCAGCCTAGGCTTACTAGAAGCCACCCCCGAGCTTGGAACACCAAGTCCTAGACAGGTTACACTCAAGCAAGGGGAAAAACTCAACAAACACATTCCCATCCCAAAGTTGAAACTTCATCACATAATGTGATGTTTTACAAGGGTGGAAGTGGACCAAATACCTTGAGGAGATCTGCAAGATAATAGATCACAACCAACTCATGGCAACCAAGAACACCACAAAAATCATCTTAACCCCTCATCCTTATGACCCACAAGGCATACATGCCATATTTTCTCCCCTTATGATCCCCGAATGCATAAACAAAACTATGCAGCAAGGGTCACATACACAAACCCTTGAGATCACTCTCATAATGAGAGCCTCTCACTCTAAGGCTGTCAAACTCCTTCCACCCCCAAGACCATTCTACCCTCCCAAGGGTAGAAGGCCTTGGATACTCCCAAAACATAAGAAAATGCATACAAGAAAAGAAGTACCAAAAAAAAAAAATTACATAATATTTTTCACAAAGGGAATACAAAGGAAGCAACATTTACATTTAGGCAATCCTACAACAAATTTCCAGACATACAAGTAAGAATAAGCACCAACCTTGAATCTGCCAAGGGTATTCTAGGGATAGCTTGGAGAAGAGCATCCCAATTCCACGAATCTTTTTCTACAACACTTAGCCAAAATTTTTATGCTAAAACTGGTTTTCTTCAAAATTGCCAAAAATATCCAAAGATGGAGAGTGGATGATTAACTCACTAAGCCTCAATCTCTAGCCTAAGAAGGCTTCTCTCACTCCTTCCAACCTCTTGGATAGAGTGAGAGGCTCTCATTGGTTGGTCTTCCCTAGGTCTTACACACTCCCTAACCAAGGCACCTCAAGAAGAGGGATGAAATGGGGAAGAGGAATAACACATACCAAGAAGGTTATCTAACCAAGGATGGCACTCCTGTAGATGAAATTCGTCCATCTTGGGAAAAACACTTTTTTGGGTGGTTAAACAAGCCCTAGGGGAAAAACACATGGCCAAATTTGGCCTTCACCCATAGGTACCCCATGAGGCCCAATAAAAATGCCCCAAAACTGACTCTAAGAGTTGATTTAACCCTTTGAAAGTCCACCTAAAGTTAACCTACGGGTCAAATCTGAGTTGAACCTCCCTATGGCCCACTATCCTAGATTTCTTGGAACCTTCAAGGATAATTTGGAAATATATCAATTAAACAAAAAGTAAATCTCTCAAAAAGGTGACATGACGATTGCCAACACAACATACAACATGTGTGTCAAGTGACACTAAAATATTAATTTCACATCACAAATACACACATGGCAATTGTCCCTTGAATGATTTAAACAATTTAATAAATACAATTTACACTCATGCAAACATTTTATGTTTACGAATAAAATATGATACATACGGGGTGTTGTCTCTTCAAATAGACAACCCCTGGTTTTACGAACGTACATAGGCCTAGGCTTGATTCTCCATAATGTTTCCATGGTCACATGGATAATTTCCTATGCATCTCAATTACACATTAGTACTTTCCAATTGTCTCATATAATATTAAACCACATAAATAAGAATACACATCAATCACTCTGCATACAATTGACATCATACAATTCAATTTTCCATATATCAAAGCAAATCCACATAAGCCATTATCATAATCCTCATAAATTTAATCCTTTCATAAGATATGCATCATGTTTCTAGCATCATAATAAAGTCATGCAATTCAAATAATGACCTACACCATCTCAATGTTATCCTATTCTAGAATCATATAAAATTCTATATCCACAATGCATAGAAATGAAGCATCATATATCAATGTTATCAAATCCCTGGGATCATATAAAGTTCTATATCCATAATGCATAAAAATAAAGCATCCATAATAGTTCCAACATAAAAATCACTGAAATGCTAGGATGGGTCGGGGTAGGGCCTCACAGGTAATCTGGTAAATGTAAATAAATGGTATAATTCTTTTAAGGATTTTGTTAAACAAACTATTGAAGAAAGTATTATTCTACATTTAGATAACTACAAGAAAGTTTTGATAGAAGTAATTGTTGATTTACCCAACGATTTATACTTGAAATTAGAAGCTAAAAGGAACAGGATAAGAAGTTGAAAGTTGAAGCACTCTTGGTTATACATTCGATAAATTCTAAGGAAGAGGTAGATGAGCTTATATCTGAAGCAAACTAGTCAGTATTTGTTAGTAGACACCGACAAGTAAGCCTGATGGCTGGAAGGGTTAAGGAAATTGCAGATGAGACTGCAGATAAGTGGGACATATTTTTTGTTGAGAAGGAAAAGCAAGAGGAAAGAAACAGACCAAAAGTGGAAAAGACATTCAAAGTATATCAGAAAGATAAGGGAAAAGGTAAAGTAGGTGGTGTACCTTCTATAAAAGTAACCGATAACATCCCTCCACCGGCTCAGGACACTCCTCCATTAACTTCAACATCAATGGTACATACAGATAATCCACCAGATATGGCTACTGAAGGTATAAATCATGATGATACTAACCTAGAGTCCAAGATACTTTTTACCATGAGTGTAGATACTCAAGATATAAACATTATTATGGACAAAGAAACTGCAGAGGTTAAGGCAGGTGATCTCAAAGACAACAAGGTCACTGAGATAGCGACACACACTGTAGACTCTCAGGAGACTGATATACCAACACAAACTATTGATTCTTAGAACACTAAGATACCGACTCAAGTAGAGCAACCAGTAACTGAGAAACCTACAGATGACAAGACAACTAACACAGGGCAACTAGAATAAGGGAAACTGACAGTTGTACAGACTGAGAACCAATATGAGGTAGAGGTTCATGTTGAGTCTGGGAAAGCGACAGTTGTAGAGGTACTTAATCAAACTAAGAAACCATCAAGGTAGAGGCACATACACAGACATATCCACCAGAAGAAAATGTAAGTAAAGTGGATGCATCTTATGGAAATAAAGAGGATATAGTGAAGGTAATTGGTCAAACATCTGTTGAGAAGAAACCCATAGTAGAAGTAAGCACACCTACAGGTGAATTTAGACCTACTAACATAACAAAGGTTCTATTGGATTCCATCAAGAGGATTACAGATTGCAATGACTTAGCATTTAAGGTAATTGATAACACATTACCTATCCTAAAGATGATTGCACCTAATTGTAAGATATAGCACATTAATGATTCTTTAGGTAAATTGGACACATTGTCCAGATTTATTGTTGATAATGTCATAACTCTAGAAAAGGTGAATGAGGATACCATTAAGGAGAGAGTTGACAAAGAGAAAAATACATTCTTTGAGAACACTATAAAAAAATGTACCGATCACTTGGACACACTTTTACCGGTACTTAATTTTACAATTTTGGAGTATAAGGAGTTATATGGAGAAGCATGTAAACCTCACTTTTTGACAGAGGACATTGATGAGGAGATTAAAAAGACACAAAAATAAATTGATGATATTGCGGATAATATGATAGGTTCATCTGAACTTATCTCATATTTTTAGCAAGAAATGATAGTTTTTGAGGAGAAGTTGGAGAAACTTGAGAAAGAGAAGGAAAGAATAAGGTCCAAAGCCTAGGAACTAAAGAATAAACTTGGTCCGAGGTTAGATAGTCTGATTACTTAGAGATCTGAAATGAATAAGGCAACAATTACTGGAGAATGGTCACCAGAGCAGCAAATGCACTATCTCACTGGTATGATCTAGCAGACTGAGGCAACTCTAACTGATAGCAACAAGTTTATGCAGAGTTTGAATCTAGTTTTGGCAGACATTTCTCAAACAGTAACAACTGGTTACAGACCTTGAGGTAGCATTTTTGCACTCTTTTGATTATTTATGACATCCTTTTTCATTGATGTCAAATGGGGAGTATTAGAGAGAAAAATGCATATACATGAGAGATCACTCGCTCAGGGGGAGCACATCTTTTTGGATTTCAGTTTTGGGATAGTAGTTTTGATTTTTCTCATGAGTGTTGCCATCAATGCCAAAGGGGGAGATTGTTGGAATTCTATACTCATATGAGAATAGTTGATGTTGTCATTGATGGCAACCAACTGGAAACCAACTACCAATAGGTTTCTACATGCACCGATAGACATTGGCACCGACAAGCGCTTACACCGGTATTTAGATTACATCGACAACAAAGAATACCGACACTCAGGCCGACATGGATGAACTTTTGTTTATTGTAATATAATTATCTTTTGTAAGCCAACTTGGTGTATTTTAAAAGACTCGTATATTTATGAGATCTTATAGATCATTTTGTAATGAGAGAGAGAAGAAAAGAGATGTGTGGTAGAAGATAATTGTTTAGTGGCAGCAAAGGTTTTTGGTTAAGGTATCTATCTGAGCTTAAACCAGTACTAAACCTGGCATTAGAGATGCTATTTTGAGCAGTACATTGTATTGGATTTAATTATCCATTTTGTAGTCATTGAGACTCTTCATTGAGTAGTGAGCTCTAGGTTGTTGGCCTCCCTGCATGTGCAGGCCCCTATTGTAAGTAGTATTTATTCATTGGCTAGTGAGTAAATATTGTGGGTCACAAATCCCACCGAGGTTTTTCCCACACCGGGTTTGCTCATTAAAATATATTATGTTATGGTGTGTTTCTATGCTGTCTCTATTATTTGTGTTTATTGCATTGATTCTTGTTTACTGGTACACTATTTTGGGCTGCAAAGTTATAAATAAGTTTAAATATTCATTAAACCGGTTTGACACTGATTATTCCCCCCTCTCAGTGTCTTTGGGACTATCATTGAATCCAACAAATACTGCCAGTAAAGTACAAGGAAACAAGATTGATAGACTTTTACCATGTCAAGGAGGCAAGATGTGCCAAACCCCAAGTGGACTTAGGATCTTACGACTTTGATTGACAAAGTAAAAGGGAAGATCGAGAAGGGAAGAACCATGACAACAAGTAGAAAATTTCTCTTCACTATGAGTCATGAAAGCAAGGATACAAAAGATTACAAAGCAAAACAAAGCTTACTAAGTAATTCTAAGTACCACAAGAAGGAAAGTATGAGCAGAGTGTATGCACCCATGTTAAAGAGATCGTACACACCTTATTGGGAGTGATGGATTTAAGAAAGAGAGAGAGAAGAGAGGGAGCACGTTATCGCAAGGATTTAGCTACCAATTGAGGTATAAACTCAAGGATAATGATCACGAAATATGAGGTAGTGTCGCTTTCCTCGGGGTTAGTATGTTATATTATAACTCATGTATATCATGTATGTATATGCATATAATAATTTTTATTCCCCAAAGAAGGACACTACCTTAGAGGAAAGGGAAGAGAGGATGTCTTTTGAGTCAACATGAAAGAGACTAGGAAAAGACCTCAATGCTATGCATCATCCCCAAGTATATATTAAGGGAATAATAGAAGAATAGGGATACACATAGAATAATTGTCACAAAAGAGAAAGAAATGAGAGAGAGAAAGATCTATAGTGCTAATATTGCTAATCTAGCACAAAATCCACCTCCCAATCTTGCTGATCACTATTTTGGGAAGTCGAACAACACTCTAGAGGAGGGATATCAAGCACAACAAATGGAGCTATCACAAGATCCAACTACTGTGCTTGATATCCCTCCTCTGGAGTGTTGTGAAAATTCAGTTGATAAATGTTTGTCCACATCAACATATTCATACTCACTATTAGAAGCATTAGGAGTTGTATTGCCATTATGAATAACATTTTCACCCATTTCTTCATCAAAGTTTAGAGAAAGATGAGAAAGAACATGAATAGGAGTAAAACCATCACACGATTTATGCAACTTATGAATTGGAGATGTTGGTTGAACATATTGCTTAGGAGAAAAGGGAATCATGTCAACTATTGGATTCCGAGGAGATTGAATATTTTGATGGATATCTTCATGAACTCTAACATGATGTCTTTGTCGACGTTCTCTTGCACAATGATTTCATCGAGTATTAGTGGAATTGTAAGAAGAAGGAGGAACACTTGAAAAAGTAGGAATGTTTCTTTCCTTGATAGTTGAAGATTTAGGTTGAGGTCTTTTTGGTTGAACAATAGGAGAAGCAAGCCTCTTCTCTTGATAAAAGGAAGGAGGTGGAACTGCACCATAGAAAGGAGGAATATTAGGTATAGGAAGGAGAGTAGGTCCATCATGAGGAGGACCTATAGGTCTAACCTTAAGAAGAATATTGGTGTTCTCCTTAAGACAAGATAAAGTCACATCCATAAGGGTAGTTGGACAATTTTCCTTAGGAGGGAGATTAGTTCTATCCGAGAGGGGAAGAACCTCATCTTGAAGAATAATAGGAATGTCAAGTGTTGGTAATCTAGGTTGACTTAAGGATAATATCATATCATTCTTCCATTTTTGATAAGATTGAAAAAGAGCATCACTCCTTGATGGAAGAGATTGAAATTGTTTAGGCCAAAAGAGATCAATAGGAACACCGGGGCTTCTTTCGAATGGATGAAATAAGATATGGTTCACAGTTATGATTTCTCCATTGTGAGGAAATTTGAGACACTTGTGGATTGGAGAAGCAATATCCTTCATGGAAGATAGCCAAGGATAGCCCGACTTCACATGGAATTTCTCAGAAGAAGGTATAATAAAAAAGTCAATATCCATGGATTTAGCATGAACTTCAATAGGAAGAGTGATAGAACCAATGGTAGGACAAGAGAAGCCATTGAATAACTTCACAACCACATTAAAAGAATCTTAAAGTGGTTAATGCAATCGTAAAGTGAAAATATACTCTTTAGTTATGATATTAACCCTGCAAGAGGGATCAATCAGGGCACCATGACAAGGGATATCCTTCACCTTCACAACTATGTATTAAGGGCCATCGAGTGCTCTAACGATCTCACTAGGGTCAAATGTAATACAAGGATCTTTAGGCGTAACTTGTGTTTCTACCATATTAACCAAGTTTGGAGCCATAGAGGTGAATTCTTCAGAAGTGAGAGAATTAGGCACAATCTCAATAACGTGAGAGGTAGGAGATGGCAAGGGATTAGTGAAAATCTTAAGATTTTGATTAGGAGGAGAAATTGATTTATTCCCTCTATCATTCACACTTGCCACAATTACAGTATTATTATCAATCAAGTCTTGAATTGTATTCTTCAATGCAAAACATTTCTCAGTATCATGACCAGGTTGACGATGAAATTGGCAAAAGGAATTGTTATCAAAATAAGGAGATCCAAATTTGGAAGGATCAATTTGTTTTATAGGAGGAAGTTTGATAACATTTATGTGCAACAACTGAAACATAATACTATGTAAAGATTCATTCAAAGGAGTAATTTGTCTTTCTCTTTGGAAAAATTTAGAAATAGAAGTCACACCTGTTGTAGCATTCACATGGTTGTTGTTGATTAGATCATTGAACTTGATCAAGCTTTTTGTTGGTTTGAACTTCGCAAACGGTTGTTGAACACTCTCCCCCTTATCACTTAGAGCTATAGGAGTGGATTTCTCCATTTGACTCACGACCAATTGATAATTGTGGAGTGTTGTGCACAACTGCGGAAAGGAAGTAAACTCAGACAAAAGAAGATTTTCCCTGATATCTTTTTGCAAATTAGAAATGAAAATTATCTGAATATCATTATTAGGTACATAAAAAGAAATTTGAGAACACAAATGCTTATATCTACCAATGAAATCAATCACTTTTACTTTAACACCTTGATTAAGATGCATTAAATCAGTCAAAGTGATTTTAGGACCAATGTTTTTTTGAAATTGTTGGATGAAAGCATTTTCTAGTTGTTGAAAGGAAGTGATAGAATAAGAAGGTAGAGAGGCCTTATCTCTTAGTGTTTTTGTAAACAATTTTGCAAGCAACCATTGATAATAAGCAAAATTAGTACACAAGATTTGAAATGTTTTGACATACGTAAGAGGATCACCTTTTCTATTATAGAGTTCTAATTGAGGGATCTCCATATGTTTAGGTGGCATGACTTTAACAATATCAAGAGAAAGTGGGCTCGCAACATCAAAGGTGGGCACACTAAACTTGGATTGACTCATGGAAGTAATTTGTTGTTGTAAGGATGACACGGTTTGAGCAAGATTGTTGATTGTCATTTCGGTGGAAAAATTGATGTTAGAGATAGGTGATTGAGAAGGTGGTGTGATGTTGTTGAAAGAAGGCATAGACCGAGAATAAGGTGGTGGGACATTATGATAAGTAGCCATTGGTGATTATTGGGTAGGAAAAGGGACAATTAAAGGAGGAATAAAGTTCTTGAAGGAATTACCCCTTGTCTCACACTGATTGGTGGAGGAAGAATAGGAACACTCATGGAAGACATAGGTAAAGATGGAGGATTAAATAAAGAAGAATGATTACCCCCATGACCTATGGTTGTAGGAATGGCATTTTGAGTTGAAGTAGCCATGATGTTAGATGTGAAAGTAGGAACACTAGTCATAGGATTAGTCAAAGGAAAAGAGGAATTGACTTGTGTTGAAGGTTGTGAGTAACCTAGGGTTTCTGCACAACTCTTGATAGGCATGACATCAGAATCAACAATATGTGCAATGCCACGCAATATATCAATTCCATTCTTATCACTTTGAAGCATGTGTTTAAGACCTTCAACTAATGGAAGAGATTCACTATTAGGGTATTATTGGGACATCCATTGTTGAAAGCTATCAAATTGATTATCCAATGTAGAAATTTTATCTAAAGAAACCCTAGTTAAACCTTCTTCTTCATCATGGGATCCATCAATAGGGTGAATAGGCACAAGATTAGGATGGAAAAAATTAGCAGGATCCTCATTAAAGATGTCACCCAAATTAGGCTCCATCTCCTCAATAATTAAACCTTGGGTAACCTTAATTCTAATGCTTCATCTAATGGGGATAGGATAGGTAGGACTAATAGTGGTAAAACTCATGCACTAGAGTGAAAATTTGAATTTTGAATTGTGGAACAAAGCTTACAAAATTGAGTAATACAAAATTCAAGAAAATAATGAATACACAATTTGAACTTTGTTGGGGGAAGAGGATGACACAATTTTCAAAAATGAAAGGAAATTGAATTTTAAAATTAGGGCCAAAGGAATACCACTTAATTTTAAAATTAAAATTTTTAAAATTAGGGTAGACTATAATTAACCTCTTAATTTTAAAAAAATTCTTGAAAGTTGAAATGTTGAATTTTGAAGGTATTTCTGATTCTAGAAGGATAAAAAATTGATAAAATTGGCCAATCTTCTAGATTTAGGCTATTAAATACAGTCATAATAGTTTCCCAAAATTTGAGGAAAAAAGTCGAGGACCATGGTGGGAACGCACATGATCCGACCAACTTTTTAAAATTTTTTTTAGGGATGGGTATTATGATGATTTAAAGCCAACCCCAAAAAGTTGGTGAATTTTATGATCTCTAGATGGGCAAAATGAAGGCACAAATGTGAAAATAGGACCCTATTAGGGTTTGAAGAAAAAGAAGAATTGGATTGTAATTTTGAAAAGGGTTTACCTAATGGATAGGGACACCTTGGAAAATGTTTAGAAATCTAAATGTAAATAAAATTGATTTGAAATTCACACAAAATCCAATTAATTTTAATAATTAGGGTTTGATGACCTAACTACTAAATTTTGAAATTTAAATTTTGGGAAAAATGGGGGAAATTGAAAATTTGATTGTAGGATTGAAGACAAATCTGAGAACAATCAAAAATTTGAAATATAAATGGAAATCCAATTCTTGCACAAGTTCAAGATGATTTTTGAAAATTAGGGTTTTAACAAGTAACCTCTTAATTTTGTAAATTTTAATTGCAATTTGGACAAGACAATGAGGAAATTGAATTTGACAATCAAAACAATTTTCAGATCTAAGATAACCACAAGCAATTTTTACAAATTACAAGTTCAATTTTAAATTTAAAAACTAGGGTTTTGAATGAATTAACCACTAAGTCTGTAGAAATTTGAAACTTGCAAATGAAAAATATGCAATGTTGTTTCAAGGAAAGCATGCAAGATGCCGACTTCACCAAAATGTAATGGTGGGAAAATGGTGAATGATAAATCAAGAACGAAACTACCCTTTCCCTCAAATAAAGATGAGAGTTTCGCTATTGATTACCACTCAAGCACTTTTCACCATTACATTAGAAAGGGGAGAGGATAATTCACTAGATTCAATCTCTCCACACAAAGATGGTAGATTGAATTCTGAATGAATTGGGAATGTTAAGTTGATCCCCTCTTCCTTGTTTGATTTGGAAAGGAAATTGATTGAATTATGTAGTGCAAAAGTGACAAGGAATTGATTATAACTTGAGATCGGAATATGGGATGAATCTGTGCACCTAGATTTAGCACTAAAATGTCGAGACAAAGTCACCCTGTGAATTTAAAGAAAAGTTGCCTGGACCATGGCGGGAATGTACACGGTCCTCCGAAAAATCCGTGAAATGAAAAGGGTGTTTTTGCCTCTGTAAAAGGAGCCCAAATCTAAAAGTATAGCTACACACCTACAATCTACACACATAAAAGAGAGGAAAATGGGTTGGGATTGGGGGTTTACCTTTAGGTCAAACCTGAGTTTTGGAATTAACCAAGTAATGAAAGAAAGTACTTGCAAGTAGATGTAAATGAAAGATTGAATTGTAAATCACCTCAAGGGAGGTTGTAGTAGCAATTTTAATAGAAACACTTGTGTGGAATTGAATGTTGGAATCAATCTCCTCTTCAATGGTTGAATACTTGACTTGAATGCAACACCTAGCCTTGAATGGAGACTTGAGAATGCTCAATGCTAGAAAAGAATGCTTGAATGCTTGATCATTTGTGCAACTTGAATCTCTCCAGCTTCGACCTATCCATCTTATGCAAATGAGAGAGAGAGAATGCCTCCTTAAATACTGATGAATACTAAGAGGGGGGGGGGGGGGGGGGGTGAATTAGTATGCCAAAAATCTTTGCACTTAAACACTTTGCAAGACTAATAGTAAACTGGTAAAATAGTTTAGCAGACAAACCGGTTAGCACACATGCAAACCAAATAGCAAATAATGCATTCACCCACAAAAGCACAAACACCATAACACAAGAGATTTTGACATGAAAACCCAAATGGGAAAAAAACCACGGTGAGATGGAACTCACAAGTAACTATCTGCAGAATAGGAACCAGATTGGTTAAGGTCAGACCGGTTAAGGTCTTACAATGTTCTTTACCAGAATAGATCTTGTTAGGAATCTCAATCTCTGTTAGGAGATAAGTTCGATTGAAGACTACCTTTCTAGAGGATTTTAGATCCACAGATGTGAACCACCTTGTCAAAGATGTTGGTGGATTTGAATTTTGTCACGGGCCGACATCGGGGGAGTTTCCTGCCCGAGGCACAACCAACAATACAACCCTAAGAAGAGTCCTACCCCAAAATAAGGTAACGATAGGGGCACCACACCCCTATCTTGGGAGGAAAAGGGCGCCACACCTCTGTCCAAGGAGGGACAATGGTGCCACACCCCTATCCTACCCCTTTCTCTAGGGCAGAGTGCGAACGGGGTGATGCAGAGGCTAAGGAAGAAGCTATTTCTGCAAGCCAAGCAACCTCTAGTCTTTGATCAGGCTTAGAGGATTTGAGTTTGCATGCATGAGGATCCTAATGCAGTTGAAAATTGCTAGGGTCACAATTTTATGACACTATAATTATAGATGTTTTCAAACCATTCTCCCGAGTCAATATAAGCACACATGAAGTTATCGAATTGGATTTGGTTAGCTATAGCTGGAGTGCGGAGGACTTGTACCATGAAACTATAGTCATCTTGTCCAAAGTCTAGGCCTACAAGGGAAGCAATAGTTTCCATTGCATCTGCATGATGGTTTTCTCTCTGGGAAATACTATGGATAGTGTAACTAGTGAATTACTTCAATATGATTATAACTAAATATTTATACTGAGATAATTTTAATTGTTTAACATGATATGCACCTATAAACTAGTTTATGATAAGCTCAGAGCCTCCATGGATGTGGATATTTTTCACACCCATAGAAATCGCAACATGTAACCCCACAATCAAGGCTTCATGCTCAGTGACATTGTTGGTGTAATGAAATTGTAAAAGGAATGAGAGAGGGACAAGCTTTCCTTAAGGTGAAATCAAGACTACACTTTCTCCTGAACTAGTCTAAAATCTTGATCCATCAAAATACATGTCCGATACAGATTTGTGATCAACGGCTAATATGTCTTTATAGAGAAAAATATCTAAGGTAGGAAAAGATTTTTCAGATGGAGCATCAACTAACTGATCAACGATAACCTGCCCTTTGAATGACTTCTGAGTTATAAACTTCAAGTCAAACTTAGAGAGAAACATCACACACTTAGCCACTTTTCTTGAAAGATTGTATTTCAAAAAGAGATGTTTGAGAATGTCATTCTTAGCAATAACATGTGTCTCTTCATGAAGGATGTAATGCCTTAGCTTTTGCGTCGCAAAGACAAGACCTAGGCATTTTGTTTCCATAATAGAATATCGAGTTTCATATTCTAACAAAGTGCGACTAATGTCATAGACTGCTCTTTCTTGACCTACATTGTCGTGTTGGGCTAACAAAGCTGCTAGCGCATGAGACAAGATAGAGATTTATAGAAAGAAAGGTCTATCAGACATAGCCGACATTAAAATAGGAGGATTAGCTAAGTAATTCTTGATAGAGTTGAAATCTTCTTGGCATTCCTCATTCCATTTGAAATGAACATCTTTCTTCAACAGTCATGTAAAGGGAAGGGTACGATCCACCAATTGCACCACAAATTAGTGAATGGCTTGAATCTTTCCTTGCAAACTACGAAGCTGAGAGATGTTTTTACGTGAAGGCATGTTCACATGTGCATTAATTTAATCAGTGTCTATCTTAATTCCTCAATGAGAGACAATGAATCCCAAAATTTTTCTAGCATCAACACCAAAAACATATTAAGAGGATTCAACCTCATCTTGTACAATTGAATCCTTTCGAAAACTAGATGAAGATTTTCAATATGTGTTTAGCGAGCGATAGATTTTACCAAGATATTATCAACATAATCTTTCAAGATCTTATGGATGAAATCATGGAATATTAAGGTCATGGCCCATTGATAGGTTGTTTCTGTATTTTTCAACCCAAATGACATGACAACAAAGCAAAAGGTCACCTAAGGGGTTGTAAAGGCAGTCTTATACTAATATTTCAGGTTAATGTGAATCTGATTGTAACTTGAGAAACCATCCATGAAAGAAAGCAAAGTGTAACCCACGGTCGAGTCTATGATCATGTTAATGTTCAGGAGCAAAAATTCATCCTTGAGGGAGGCCTTATTCACATCTCAAAAATTAATGCAAATGCAAATTCGACCATCGAGCTTACTCACCAAAACAATGTTTGAGATCCAAGGCAAATAGTCAATGGGATGGATAAAAACAGCCTTCAAAATATTTTCTATCTTTGTCTTGACTAATAAGGCCACCTTAGGATTCATCTTCCAAATCTTTTGCTTCACCAACTTAGCATCAGAATTGAGCACAATATTATGTACAATGATTGATTCATCAATGCCTAGCATTTCTTCATAAGACCAAGCAAATATTTTAGGGAATTGATGTAGAAGATCAGAATATTCCTTAACTTCCTTAGAAGATAAGTACTTCTCGACCTTGATGACTTTGCCGGGAGTCTTGTCACTCATAATGACATTAGTAGTTTCTCCACTAAGAAGTGCACTACGGTCTTCTAGATGGGATGTGGGTACATGCTCTTCATTGAAAGAAAAAGATTCCCCCCACTCAATAGATTCCCCAAAGTACGCTTGGGTATTCAAACAAAAAGGCAATTGACATTTATGATGATAAGAGGGTAGATCATCATATGTGCCCAGAAATTCCTTCAAGGATTCTTCCGAAGCAAAGAGATCCAGGGGAATTTCACTAAGCAACACAGTGTCATCAATGAGTTCCGGATGAACAAGCTTAAGAGGGAGAGGGTCACGAAAATCATATTAATAGTTAGCCATGGTTGTTTTTTTTGACCCGTATGGTGATACCCTAATCCGGTGTTGTGGTGACGAGGTTTGAATTCCAAAGGAATTTGAATACCTTGTTCATTAAGCCCACAAAATTTTCTATCATAGCCAAGTTGTGATACGAGCTTATATCTAGGACCATAAATATCCTGTAATTCCTTAAAGGAAGGTGGTTTCATATAAAAAAGGTGATCAACATGATAAGCATCACCCGACTTTATGGACATATAATAATCTTTTATAGTCAAAGTGAAAGAAATTTAGGAAAACCCAAATGGACGGTGCCTTATATTCTCCAACATGAGAGTCAGTAAAATCTAAAGAACCCTAATCATCACTTAAGCATGCATTTGTCTTTGATGGAGAAGGTGATTTAATTGGAGAAGTCTTAACAATAGTAGACTTGAGTGTTTGTACCTCAGGGAGATCTGCCTTCGGGGAGTCTCCTTTCAAAGAATCCCGCTCCTTAGGAAATTTTTTCCTTCACAACGTCTTGTGTTCCAAGAAGTTCCCCTTACTTTTGTTCTTCCTTTTTAGGGAACAAAATAGAGGTAGGAATAATTACTGACAAAGATAGAATAGGCACATGATTTTGAAATGAAGGTGCAATTGAAGCCTGACACACTTCTACTATTTGACATAAACTCATAGCCTTAGGATCAACCTTAATTGTGACAACTTGGTTATTATCTATAAACTTCATCGATCCATGAAATGTAGATGATATAGCTCCCAAAGCATGAAGCCATGGTCTGCCCAAAAGGAGGTTATAGGACAAAGGACCTGGCATCACATGTACAAGGGTTGGGATAGTAACGGGCCCAACCTTCAAGGGCAATATGATGGTCCCCACAAAGGTTTTACCGTAGTTATCAAATCCTTGAATAAACAATGAAGAGGTTGCCAAAGAGTTTAGATCCACCTTGATTTTTGGTAACCCTGGCTGCAAACATTAAGCGCAGAGCTTGTATCAACAAGTGTTTGTCTAACACCAACACCATTCCTGTGAACAATTATCATTAAAGTATCTACCAAATTTCTCACTTCTGGAGGTGGAAGCTCATGAGGATAGAAAGTAATATTTGACGAATTTGCATGAATATGTTCCATCAACGAATTCATATCTCCTAGCCTCGCAAAGGAAGGTAGTAAAATCTTTTGCAAGGCTTCCTGTAGCATACCTTGATACATCAAAGCAGTTTGAAGAAAATCCCATAGTGAGATCGTAGTGGGAGTAACTTTGAGTTTCTCAATAAGATCGTAGTCACTAGTTCGCTTATCTTCCAATGAAGGTACTTTAGGAAGGATAGGTTGAGAAGGTGGTAAAGAAACTTTTGGTTGATCAAGAGTTTGTTTATTCCTTCCAGTACTATAATTGTGAGCAATGGTATTATAAGATGATTGCTTGGATTGCATAAACCTAGTGTACAAGTTAGAAGTTTCTCCTCTAAAAGGTTTTACGTTAATGGACTTAACTTTCTTAGGAGAAGGACTTGCTGCAATCACATGAATGTAAGGTCTCTTAGGCCTTTGAGGAGCTGCAAAGACAACAATAACTTTCACAGATTTTTCATCTTTGAATGAGGATGTTGTAGAGGATGACTCTCTTTTTACATCTCTTTTGAAAAGAGATGCTTCTAAGAAGTCATCTAAGACTTCATCCAAAATGTCAAAGTAATCCTTGGAGAATTCTTTATCAAAAGCATAAAAATCTAAGAGAAAGAGATTTGACATTAGGCATTCATGTCGAGTTCACCAAATTGTAGGGGAGGAGATTTGTCACCTCCAAGATGATGAATCCTGGAGGAAAAACCAATTTTTCACTACATCACTCAAACTGGCGCTAAGATGAGTCATGAGATGACAAAACTAAAAATTATGCTAAAATGAAAATAATTAACAACTTAAAGTACTAGAATAACAAAATACAAAAAAAATGAATTGACAGAATAACACAGAGCTTGAAATAGATCATACCATAGGGTTAGGGAGCTCTCAAGTTTTGGATGCTAATGTGGTTTGCAAACACCAGCGTGACGCGTTGTCGTCTGAACAACCAAAAATAATAATAAAAATTATCCAAAAGCCTACAATGACTCCTTTCCATTGCGCAAAATGTGTTCATCACCTACACACATGGAGACAAAGGAAAATGTTGGGGTTGTATAGGTCCTTGCATCAATCAAACCCTCGTTTAGGTGTTTCCATCATCATGGACAACCATATAGATAAATTGGAATAGATGATAATTGGAAAAACTACAAATAGAAACTATACTTTGCTTAATGGAAGAAAAACCCTATTCCAAGTAGATAAAATGATAAATTGGTAAGTTGAATGCACCTAGATAGTAGATACACCCAAAGATGCAAAGAAAAATTGCATGCAATGATAAAATAGAAAGATAAATGATAAAGAGAAGACAAGGCGTGCAGTGATACCCCCCGTTTTTGAGATACGAGTGTGACATAGCTCAAGATGTGTGCATATTGGTAAGATCGTTGTAAGACAATCACATGATTGATGTCACTTGGTAGTGTTGGTAGAGCCTTCAAGAGAGCATCAAGAGATCAAGAATGAAATAAGAGTTGTGAGAGCCAGAATGAGAGAATAGCACATAGAACCCAAAAAGGGAACCCCTCCAAATGAGCAAGGAAGAGTTTTTAAACTCGAAAGGGGTGTGGAGAGCCATTATAGTTGAAGGCGAGCCAAAAGACATGCATCGACCAGCATCCAACTTAATGCAAGATTAGAGATTCTGCAAACTTATTGGGATGTTAGTGCATCGCATAAATGTTAGTGCTTCGTGCTTTCATCCTACCAAAGATAGGCCCAAATGGGGTTTTAGGGAAAACAGAGGCACTTTGTCTTTGAGGCTCATGATGCCAAAATAATAAAATTTTGATCATGAACTCATCATTAATGCACCAGGCATTATGCGTAAGTGTTGTAAATGCATTGGGCGCAATTTAGGACACTAAACACATCAATCATTATACTAGGTATTATGGATTGATTGTGTTTTACATCTTTTGTATAACAACAAGAGTCTATATAATGGGTATGCATGTCTATTATATAAACCCTTGCACAAAAACTCCAAAAAGTGTTCATCAACACTTTCCAATTTTTAAATATCTTATATAGACAAATCAAAAATTGTAAGTTTAATTGCAGTGGAGGCTAAAATTGCTAACATATGATTCAATCCAAAAATTATAACATATTAGTCAACACTCTATCATAATATTTATAAATTTTCTCATTTTTTAATCCAAATACATGTCAATTTAAATACACTCTTTTTGTCTTATTCATTACACTTTATATATATATAATACTAGTGCATGTATATTTTTATATTTAGTAATAGGAATTGATATAGCTATTTGTTGAATACTAAATGATTATTCTTAAAAATAATATACTTTAGAGTTATTTTACATCTTTTTAATATTATAGGGTTTTTAAGTTTTACATAAAACATATTTCTCAAGATTTACGGATTAATTGAATTATATTGAAGGTTGCATTCTAATCTAAACGTTTCAAAGAAGATTTAAAATTTTGTATAGAATGTTCCCCTTAAAAATTTATAGATCAATTGAATTATATCAAAAATTGCATTTCAATCCAAATTATATAACAAAATATTTTTAATTTATACATAAAACATTATATTGAAATTTTGATCTGTGATTCAATTAAACTATATTGAAGTTGCATTACAATCGAAACTTCATAACAAAAAGATTTTCGAATTGTTCATAGAACATTCTCACGAAAGATTTATGGTTCAATTAGATTATATTGAGGTTGCATTCCAAACCAAAGTTTTAAAAAGCAATTTGCTATAAAGGTTAGAATATAGAATCTAGTAGAGTCTCTTTACACCGGCTACCAGAGATCAATTTGGTCAAAGGAAAAAAAATAAAGCTAAATATAAAAAGGAGGCATCTCAATCCGATTCTTACAAAACCGCATCACATCAACACGTACAAACCTCAATGGAGGAGTGGCCCGTCACCGGTCAGAGCTTCAGCGCATAACTTTTCTCAAATATTTGTCCATACTCGAGAACAATCTTCCAAATCGTACGTCAAACAATCTTGATCTCATTAATGCAGTTCCAGGTTGAGATGAGTGGCCACTGAAACAAATATTTGGATAACTGGCATTTTGATTACATGTTTGCCAATAAAAGGATTATTACGGGAGGCTGTAAATATTGTACATTCTATCAAAGTAGAAACACTGAAAATTGAACTAATTAAGACATTCTCAAATTCAATATCCACAAGATCAATACAAATTTGCAGTCTTAAAACGAATGCGTGATCTACAGAATTCCTAATCCCTCTGCTTACACATTATCGGGATGAACTTCGATTGTTGTTAATGAAGTCGCCTAAAACGCTTAATAGCTCGGGGATCCGTTGAGAGTCAGGATTGAGAACCTGGAAAGCATGACCCACATTCTTGAAGATTACATGGCTCACATTTTTGTTGCCATTTTTCAGGGCTTGGCAATAGTCCAGGTTCCTCTGCTTCAGCAAATCATTCTCAGAGATGATTACGATCACCGGCGGTAAACTAAGATCTCGCAGGGGCATAGCGAGAGGATTACAGGCAGGATGATCTCTCTTCGCTCCAACAGGCAACGACAGCTTCCAGAACACGTCCACCCATCGCTGCGACAGATTTGGGTTTGTCTCCGACGTCTCCAATTCCCGTTTGCATGGATCTTCCCCACCAAAGAAGGGCTGAAGAAGAATGAGCCCTCTCGTCTGAAGTGGCTTCACGTCCGCCCGTGCGCACCGCAATGCGACGTTGTGGACGATATTCCCTCCCGCGCTATCGCCGGCCAAAAAGCATCGCGAGAAGTCGGCGTGGGATGATAACCATGAATCGTTAGAGCGTTGCAGTTGTTGCGTTGCCTGGCGGCGGACCCACTCGACGGCACTGAAACAATCGTCATAGGCAGCTGGAAGACGGTTCTCGGGAGCAAGCCTGTAGCCCACAGACATTATCATAGAATTTGTATGAGAAGCCAATCTGCACATGAATACGTGGTAAATAGACCAGGCCGGCGAACCCAGCACAAAGCCGCCGCCATGGAAGTAAATGACGAGGGGCAGCCTGGTTCCCCGAGAAACGGCGTTTCTGGGAAGGTAGAATCGCGCCCACACGCCAGTGCGTTGGTCCAGAACAACGTCTTTGGAGAGCACTGGCTCTTGTTGAGCTTCGGATGCGGGGACATTCGCTACGACGTAGGAGTACCTCTCGACCGAGCCATCTTTGTAAACTCTTATAAAGCCTTCCAACTCCTCTTCCAATGATCTGCCTCTGCTTCTGCCTGGGTCTTGGGCGTGACCATTCCTTCTCAGCTCTTCTACTGAAACTGTGTCCATACTTGTCTCTCGGGCTTCTTTCTACTAGAAAATTCTAGCACTGACTGACTTACTCCAGAACAAGGTCACTGCAAATTTCCGTGTAGGCAAGACACTACACAAGAAATGAAGATATGAAAGTTTGATGGAGAGAGTATGTGCGAGGACGACTTTTATAAGCAGTAGAGGTCGACAATTTCTGCAAATTTCTACCCACCTAACGGATATGAACGCGTGGAGGTCCACTGGAACAAGGTAGATCCGACTCAAAAGAGAAAGGGATAAAAGGCAAGACTGTTCGAGCGTCATGCATGGCGGGTCCCATAAAGAGCAGGTAAGGCTTAGATCTTTGACTGCATGAGCATACGTTGAAAGGAGACCAGAGGAAGCCATCCTCACAATAGGTCTACATCCAGGTGAGAAGGATCCCGAGTTAACCTGCACGAATATTTTTTGGTTTTAAATCTGGCTAGCTCTAAATGAAGGTATTCCAACCGGTCGAAAGTTGTGGCCTAGAGTTCCTCCTTGACTATAATTTTATTTCAATGTACCACCACACTTACTATTAACATGCATAGTCATGTCTTACATTTAAACTAAAATAGAAAGGAGATTTTTTTAAAATGAATATTTGTATATTAATTTTTTATAAGAAATAATACTTCACATTCAATTAAAAAAAAGGTACGGTATAAAATTGTTATTTTGAAATTAATATGAGGTTAGTGTCTAAATCAAAAACACAAAAATAAATATAAATCATTAGGTAGTAACAATAATAGAGTAATCTGGGTACATTATTCAATTGAACATTGCAAGCACTAATATGACCTCTTGCTCTTTGTTTTCAAATTCTTGTTGTTGGCATTTGATTGTCATTGATGTCAACGGTGAGCAAGTTGAGTGTCACAGAGATGAGAAGGCATTTAGCAGATAGGTCGAAACATGCAATCATGTTCAAACAAAGAAGTCACAGAAAGAAAGTTATGGCAATCAGGCTGGTAGAACAGACAAATCAAGTGCTTAAACAGGCAAACCTGTGTGCATAATGGTTTTATCCATTTATCCCACATTGGCAGTGCGAGGGAAGTTTCAGGTCTTTTTATAGACCGACACGTAGAGGTTAAGTGAGCAATAGCTCATATGCTTTTGTCATCTGATTTGGAGGACGTGTCAAGGTGACATAAATCTCCAGACGCAAGATTGCAACCATCAAAACAGATCGTTGGAGGTGGTTGTGAGGTCACAATGGACCACTAGACGCAACACCGCAGTGGTTAGCATTAACTACCAGAGGGAGATGCAACCTTGCAATCTAACCATAAATGAACACAGGAGTTGCTATTTCACAACTTCACAGTTTGGAGATAACCATGGAAGGATTTGCTTGTGAAGTGGCAAGAGATCACCACGTGTCTAGGGTGTGAAGAAAGCACAACCTCACAAGGCTTGGTGATGTAAGCATTTGTCAGGGTGCGAACATGCAACAAAATACCATGTTTCCAAGAAGATGCATTTGAAGTCCGATTGGTCTGTTGATAAGGATGAACCTGCAGATGTAAGGGCTACTCGTCAAAGAGAGATTTTGTTGATTTGTTGAGCTTGCGGTGATGTGGCTCAGTACTGCACAAAGAAGTTTTTATATATATTTTTTGGATGGATTCTACCACACGATGTAGAATTAAATGAACATGGCATAGTTGTAGATGAAGCTACTAAATTTAGTAGATGAATGGTTGATCAAATCTGATCACACAGATTGAAAACATAAGAAGAAAGGATGAATTTAATGATTGACGGCCACCGCACTGCAGGATAGAGACAAGATCAATGTGTTATTGGCTCAAGAAGATCTGTAATCCTTAGTAGGTATGAAAATAGAGCTAATGTGCACAGGTAAAGTTACTAAAAATAGTAATCTGAATGCGAAGTTTTGAAACAAAAAGAAGAAAATATTGCAGTAAATGCTACCGGGCAATAGTCTACAAGGTACATAACATATCAAATCTTTTTGTAGCTCGAGATGAGCAATTAATTATGTATGGTAGGAGATTAATTGAGGATGAAGAAGACCATCATTCATATAAATTAATTGACTGTACAAATAATAATAATAATAAGGTGCATAGAGTGTTGGAAGTGTATCTAAGAAGAGGTGCAAGGGAGAGTAGTAGATGACACAATGTGTGTGTGGAGTGAAGAGAAGAGAGCAGGCGCAGAGTAGAGAACCCAATTATATGCTGAAGTGCATAACAATACAGAGAGGTTGTTGTAAGCAGCAAAGGAAAAGATCAAAAGTGCACAAATACCAAGAGTTACAACATATCATTTGTAACAAGGTACTCTAATTGTAAAGAAAAAATTATTCTAATTGTATATCATCTGAGTGGGTGCTCAAATCAAGGGTTGGTGCCCATAAATTTTAAGGGTAGGTGCTCCTTTGGGTTGATGCCCATAAAAGTTGTAACCAAAGTATTTTCATTGTGAGGTTGGATTAGAGTAGTAGACTTAAGTGCAACATTTCTCACCGAGGTTTTTCTCATCATGGGTTTTCCTCATATATGTGGTGTTATGTGTATGCCTTTTGTGTGAATGTATTTTAATCTCTTTGCATTTTAGTTATTAGTGTTTGATCAATTAGAAAGAAATTTTTAATTACCACTGATTCACCCCCCCCCCCTCTCAGTGGTCTGTTTGTGTTACTTCAATTGGTATCAGAGCACTAGGTTCCTGGTTAGATAATCTTTCTCCAGCTTGGGTAGATTCTAGTTTGTGAACACAATGGCTAGAAATTGTTAGTGTAGGTTTTTATTTTCCTAGTTGGGTTTATTGATTTCCCTTTTCCTAGGTTTTTCCTACACTTTAATTAATCTTCCTTAGGTTGAGGTGTCATCATGCTATTAGGAGGTGCATTTACTATGTTTATACCATCATGGTGGTCGTTCCTCATTGGCTAGTATTGCCACCTCCACCCCTCGCTTGAGTCTATATAAACATGCTACCTTGCTTGTATTTTCACATGGTTGGTGATAGTAATCTGATTTTATTTTTCCTTGGAGCACTTCACATCAGTTTTCTCTCAATATCACTGTTATTTAGTTCATTTTATTTGATCTATCTCTTTCAATTTGATTTTGGGTTGTAATCTATTTCTTAGATTTTAATAGGAACGAGTCCTCCTTTGTTAAAGTACCTATGTTTGAAGGCACTAACTATGGTTTTTGGAGTAGAAGAATGGAAACCTATTTATCCTCCTTAGGTTGTGACTTTTGGATGTCAATTAAAAATGGTTATACCATTCCCCAAACTCCTCCTACTAACCCTAATGCTAAAAAGGAGTATGAGTATAATGGTAAAGCCAAGCATGCCATCGTGAGTGGTCTAATTGAAATAGAGTTTGTCAAGGTTATGAACTGTATGTTTGCAAAAGAAACATGGGACAAATTGCAGAGAATCTATGAAAGAGATGTGAAGGTGAAGGAGGCTAAACTGTAAAATCTTTGAGCTCAGTTTGAAGGCATGAAGATGAAAGAAGAAGAAAACATTGATGATTGTCTACAAAGGGTGGATGAAATAGTAAATATTATAAGAGGGCTTGGAGAGGATGTTACAGATGAAGTTATAGTCAAGAAGGTGTTGAGATCACTAACAACAAAGTGTGACACAAAAGTCTCTGCCATTAAGGAACCTAAGAACTTGAAAACCTTCTCCATGGATGAACTATTTTGTTCACTATTAGCCTATGAGATGAGGATTGTAAGTGTTGAAACATCCAAGAGAGAAGTTTCATTCAATGCCATTAAGAGAGGGAAAGAAGTAGCAACAAGTGTTGATGAAGATGATCCTAACACCGCTGAAGCAAATTTTGTCAAAAAGTTGAAGGATCCGACAAGTATAAAGGTAAGATACCCTTCAAGTGTTTTAACTTTGGAAAAATAGGACATTTTGCTGCTAGGTGTCCTTATGAGAAGGAAGATGGAAGATAATGATGAGGAAAGTGTCAAGGATAAAGGTAAAAAAAATTATAAATCTAGGAGAGGGAGCTTTCAAAAAATAGAAAAGTCTTTACACCATAGATAGTGATATCTCTAATGATGAAAGTGGGTCAGCTGAGGATTACTGTGAAGATGAAAAACAAACTAATCTCTTCATGGCTCAAGAGGTCCTTAATGAGAAGCAAAGATGAGCTCAATCTAAAAATCTAAATGACAATGAGGAAGAAGATGTTGATGTTGAAGTTGACCTTGAAGGAGAGTTAATTTGTTCTCTTGAAGAAATCAATAGATTAAAGAAAGAGCATGGCAAGTACAAGAACTTTTCCATAAATGAACATAATCAATTGAGCAAGAGCCTTGAAGAGTCTAACCAGAACATAATCACCTAGAGAAATCAAATGGAAGAAGAGAAGAGGATGAGTGATGTAATAAAATCAGAACTAGATGCCAAAGAAAAGGAATGTCAAAAGTTGGAACAAGAAGTGGTTACTCTAAGGAAAGAGCTTGAGGAATGCAAAGATAATCTCAAGATGAGATTGAAATCTGAGAGCAACACAAATTCCTTAAATGACATTCTCAATAGACAAAAGAAGAATAAACACACTCAAGGTCTAGGATATGAACACAGAGAGACCTCTAAAGCTAAAGAAATCTTGACTAAGAGGGTATGTGCAGGATCATGGTATGCCAAAACAGTCCCTTAAGTGGCAATGAAATTTCAAAATATCAGAGTTATGCAACTTGACATGAAAATTTGAATAAGTTGTGAACATTATTTTTAAAATATGTAAAAAGAGAATCTATAGAAAATTGAATGTAGTTTCTAAGCAACTAGTTGCTTTCTGAAAAAAAATCCTATTTGATGAAAATTTCAAATTTCAATGCAGTGGTAGTAAAATTTTAGGAAAAAGATAAGAAGTAGACGTATGTCTGACCACCCTAATCACAATCAAATCGTAATATTTTTTTATAATATTTATAATATAAGTATTAGACTCATTTCCGAATGTGACATATTTTTTTATAATTTTTTATAAAGCAAATAATTATTTATGATATTTTTACTACTTTTTTAGAAATTCAGAAACTCATACGTCTAACCACCTTAACTTGGGAAAATCCTTATGAAATTTAATTTTTATTTATTTTTCCCTATAGTAGACGAAGCATAGGATGTGACACATGTTTCAGATTCAAAAAATGTTATACCGTTTGAAAGTTATGAGTGTTTTTCAATCAGTCTATCAATTAGGACTTTTGTCAGAATTGAACTAGAAAATAAATAATAATTATTTATTAAAGTTCAAATAAGATAAGCCTTATATTGTTGGAAAGTTGAGAACGTCCTTAAAAAACCCTTTTCATTTTTTCAATTTTGGCTATAAAAAAGTCATCAGCCACAGTGTAAAGTCTGGAAAATCAAGGAATGCTAAACAACATGTTTTTTCAATTGACTTTCTAGTCTTGTCACTTCCAAGCCAAATCCCAAAGCATTCTCGAGCCAAAATTTCAAATTTCAAATTTGTACAACAAAAATCGGTTATCCGATTTTAATAAGTAAATTCACTAACTAAATTTGCACATTATTAATCTATTGTTTATTAATATATTAATATATAATATACTAATATACAATATATTAATTTATAAATAAATTAGTATATGATATTAGGGAGAGGAAGAGGGGGGAGTGGGGGAGAGAGAGAGATTAGGGGAGAGAGATAGAGAGATTAGGAGAGAGAGAGAGAGAGAGAGAGAGAGAGAGAGAGAGAGAGGAGATAGAGGGGGGAAGGGAGGGAGAGAGATTAGGGGAGAGGGAGGGAGAGGGGGGAGGGGGAGAGGGAGGGAGAGAGAGAGAGAGAGACTAGGGAATAGAGAGAGATAGAGAGATAGAGAGAGAGAGAGAGAGAGAGAGAGAGGGAGATTAGGAGAGAGAGAGAGAGAGAGAGAGAGAGAGAGAGAGAGAGAGAGAGAGAGAGGGAGGGGGGAGAGAGAGGGAGGGGGGAGAGAGAGGGAGGGGGAAGGGAGAGAGAGAGAGAGATAGAGAGAGGGAGGGGGAAAGGGCCATATTGTGTCCTAAGGGGTCATATTGTGTCCCATGACCCATTAGAAGACAATATGACCCCTCAGGTGTCAAATTTTTGTAAGCAATATTGGCACTGCTTTTTATATTGTAATAATGGTTCATCCTACCACCTTATGACACAATATGACCCCTTATGACACCATATAGCATCGTTAGAAGTCATATGGTGTCCTAAGGGGTCATGGGATACCATATGACCCCTAAGGACAACATATGACCCCTTCTGACACCATATTGGGTCATTATGGGTCTTATGGTGTCCTAAGGGGTCATATTGTGTCATACGACCCCTTAGGACACCATATGACCGCTTAAGACACCCAATTGGGTCCTTATGGGTCATATTGTGTCCTAAGGGTCATATTGTTTCATATGACCCCTTAGGACACAATATGACCCTTTACGACTCTATACGGTGTCATTATGGGTCATATGACCCCTTATGACACTATATGGTGTCGTTAGGGGTCATGTGGTGTCCTAAGGGATCATGGGACACCATATGACCCCTAAGGACAACATATGACCCCTTATAACACCATATTGTGTCTTTATGAGTCCTATGGTGTCGTAAGGGGTCATATTGTGTCTTATGACCCCTTACAACACCATATGACCCCTTAGGACACCAAATTTTGTCGTTATGGGTCATCTTGTTTCCTAAGAGGTCATATTGTTTCATATGACGCCTTTAAGACACCATATGACCCCTTAGGAAACAATATGACCTTTTATGACTCTATACGGTGTTGTTATGGGTCATATGACCCCTTATGACACCATATGGTGTCGTTAGGGGTCATATGGTGTCCTAAGGGGTCATGGGACACCATACGACACCTAAGGACAACATATGACCCCTTATGACACCATATTAGGTCGTTATGAGTCTTATGGTGTCCTAAGGTGTCATATTGTGTCTTGCGACCCTTTAGGACACCATATGACCCCTTACGACTCCAAATTGTGTCGTTATGGGTCATATTGTGTCCTAAGGGGTTATATTATTTCATATGACTCCTTTAAGACACCATATGACCCCTTAGGACACAATATGACACTTTACAACTCTATACGGTGTCGTTATGGGTCATATGACCCCTTATGATACCATTGTTAAGGCACAAATTTGCACCCTACTAAACTACAAGTTTAGCAATCTGGCCTAACATGGGATTCACTTCTGCATGTGGGCAATGCGCAACTTGAAATGAAACCTCCGGTTCTTAGGCCGGTTCCTATTGGATAATCACCTGATACTCTCTAATATTGGACTAACTTTGTAGGGTAAAGGATAAGAAATTACAGAAATGGTACTTAAAACTGAACTAAAATTAACTAGAACCTGGTGATACACCAAAATGTGAGAGACAAATAATAAAAACCGATCTCAGTATGCAATATTCTACTTTAATTGATAAACACTTCTTTCCTGTTATACGTTTGCATAAGTATTTCATAATAAGGTCTTGAGACGAACCAATGAGGAAATAATAATGTTTCACTCAAAAATTTTGAACTTTAAAACACATACTATGACCTGCAAACATACATACGTTCCTATATTAAGGTACTAACTGAGACAAGTAAACAAGGAGTAATATAACTCACAAATTTAGCTTCATCAATCATGCTTGTACACAAAAAATTGGAAGGATGACAAGGTTTGATTCCATAGAAAATCGCTCCAAAAGATGCTGTTTCATATATCATATCTCCAAATCTGAGTTACAGAATCTGTGCAAAAGAAAATGCTAAGGACAAGAAAAAAGTCTCTCAAAACACTATTCTTGCATAAATCTGAACTAACTCCAAATGAAGTGTCTTCAGGCATTAAGTACAAAAGACCCCCAACTGATTGGGTCGGATGCAAGAAAAGTGCCTCAAAAAGAGGAGTCTAGACGACACCAAAGAGGGCTATAAACCTGGAAAAGTCTTCCTTAATAAATAACCAACCCAAAAGATCACTAGAAACAACCTCAAAACACTTAACCAAGTAATAAAAGCTCCCCAAAATGGTGGAAAAGTCCAACTTCGACCCTTTACCTAAAAGTGCTCCAACCTCCCTAGATTCACTCCATTTGGTTTCAAACAACCTCATGTTCCTATAAAAACGTTCTTGTTTCCAAAATTATCTCAACTCCTTTTGAATGTTTCCCAAGTGGTTATGCATGATCCTATATGCTCTCCTTATGTCTCCAAACTGAAAAGACTTCTTCAATGAGAGCCTTATCTCTCCTGAATTAACTCCTCCTTCAAAACTAAGTCAAAAGACTTAGTCTCCTTCTTGCATATGGATATACCTTTTACATTTCGAATAATAATATTCAATTACAATTTATAATTGCATTGTAATCAAATACCTTTTACAAATAAATACCAGCTTTTTGACCAAGAATGAAAACAAAAATATAATAAAAATAAAACATATTTGATATATTAATCAACATCTATTTTATCGAATATGTTTGATTTTTATTATATTGCATATAATAAAGCCCAGCGGACTTGAGGGAGAATATAAAAAATGACAAAGGGTTTTTGTAACCCTAAAAGTTTCGCACTCCATCATATTTCTCATTTTGCAAAATGCGAACAGCAAAGAAGGTTCTTGAGGGTTTGGTGCCGCCATTGAAGAAGGGTGCTGGGCTTTCTGAGTCTTCTCTCCAAATGCAAATCGTGTTCTCTACAGGTATGCTCGCACCACATTTACCAGGAAACTTACTGTGTCCGTTTTTTACATCTTGCATACACTACATTTTGCATACATATTTACCAGGAAAATAACACGCTGTGTTTGTTTCGACCACCAAATGACTGTTTTTGTACACCCTGAACCGTTGCACTTCTTGACAATGTGTGAACTTTGAACCAAAGTAAAATTTAATAGGATGTCTAAATGAGGCATCATGAACATGCCCAAAATGTTTATCCTCATTCCATGGAGTACATTGAAAATCTTCATCTCCACACTTTCTATGAAAATTTTGAGCAAAACTGGCAGCATCTTTTGAAAAGAACAGCTGGAAAAAACTCCTTCACATCAATCAGAAATTTTGATTCACCAACCATCTTGAATTGTTCAAGTACTTTTGGAGCATACATGTCTTCTACTTGCCATATAGAAGTGCACACATCTGGTGATACTTTTTCAGCAGTGGAATCTTCTAGTCTATTTGTTACTGAATTTTTTGAAATCTTTTCGTTGACTACATTGCAGACTCCATCTTCAGTGACAATTTCATTACTGGACTCTTCTATTTCTGGGGTTGTCTCCTCAAGATCTCTTCCCACAAAGTCCATATTTGGGTAAGTTATCAAAAGTGGGGTTTCATTTTCCTCCAGTTGAGCACACAATGTCCCATCTGGACCATTAAGTATTATTGGAGTATCCTGAGAGTTCAAAAATGACTTTGCATGTTATTCACTATGTTGCATCCATCCATGTTAGTCGATAAGCCTCACCTCGAGATAAAAATGAGCCAAAAAAAAAATGCTTTTTCCCCCATGCTACAATCTCTATGGCATTTGGAAAGATTCCTGCCATTCTTGCCTTCTCTAAAGAGGTAATGTCTCGAAGTGGAATTATTTTCTTTTTCTCATATCCAAATATATTGGAATAGAAACAAACATATCGCACAAATAAATACATGTGAACCTAAAGAAGTATATTTTTTTGAACTGCACAATTGAAATCCCTCACTAAAACCTCCTCTGGTGGAAGATGAAATAATTGCCGATACTCTTCACTTCTAGATGCAGATTTTTTAATGGATGCATTGCATGCTTCACTATGTTCTCATTCCCTGTTAGTCCAAGATAGTTTGCTGAAGTGAAATTGATAACTTCTTTGCCACTTACTATGGTACGTGGACCCGCTGCACTTTCTAAAACATGAGGTTCATATTCCATCTCCTTTGTAATGGGTGGATGGAGTGGCTCTGGGATCCATTCCTCACACAGCTCATCAATTTCCTTTGGTGTAAGAGGACGCTTTTCAGGATGATAACTCTTCTGAAAAAGTAAGAAAACAACCATTGCCAGAAGTAAAACATCCACAATTATGTGCCAATCAACTTGAACTCCAAAAAGTACTGCTCCAGCAAAAGAAGTGTCAAGTGACCCAAACAAATGATCCTTCAAATCTATTATAATGAACTGGAATCTATTGCCCATTTTAACACAAAAAACCAAATTCTGAGCCAGATTGATAATTTCTTTCAGTTCTCAACCTTCGCAACATCAATGAATGCCAACTTTTGAGGAGTTGTCACTATCACAGTTGCCGTTAAAGTAACTACCTAGCATAATGTCAACTGTATGTCACCTACACCTCCCTTGCAACTTTTGCACACACGGTAATGCAGCCACTACATCATTTGCTTGCTGTTCAAACATATCTTTGATGAGGCACGCAGGTGTCGTTAGCTCGAATCTAAATGAAACCTCTCCAGAGATCTCATCCAGTTCTATGTCTTTTACAAACCCACATGAAACAATGTCAATCCCAAAGTCAGGGTCTATTATTTGAGACAATGTTTTTAGAACATCCTTCTTGGCACTTGCTGTGAGTGCGCTGGCAAATGTGAAATGATTCGTTTGGAGACTTGTTAGTTGCATTTGGTAAAATAATGTGACTGGTTTGTGAAGGTACTCATGTCCTTTGTATGCTGTAATAACTGCATTCATTTTACAAGCTTCTCCCGAACTTCAACATAGATTGAATACCAGTGCAGATTTTCGTTGCTCCAATTAGTCATAAAATGCCATTGCTACCTCATGTCTCCTGACTGTGCATTTTGATCTTATGTAAAAATGAAGTTCGAGCACGGGCTCGTGACATTCATTTCATTACCAGTTGATTCTATTGCATTGAATTGTTTATCTTCATTATGTGGCATTGACCCTTTTAAATACTGTAAGGTTTCACATTGAAATAATATGTCCCTTAAAACAGTTTATCCATTAATGTTTTCCTTTTATGCATATCATGAATAGTAAAGTAAAAGGTTTCATATTTAAAACAAATATGTCCCTTTGATACTTCAATTGGTTTCTTCATCATTCCACTTTGATATTCTGAGATTAGTTACTCTAAAAGGTATGTCGGGCTCATACCCGAAGGGAGCCTCGGTCAGGGGCACATGCCAATTAGAGTAACTAATTATCTGTGCATGAAACAAACACATTAGCATAAACATTTCTTTCTCCTGAAGTAGTGATTTGTGTCTTTATCTTTCTCGCCCTTTCAAAACAGAAATATGATAGGCTATGATAAATGATATGTTGTAGGATAATCTTTCATTGCTTAGATCTGTTGGATCTAACACCTCTTCTCTTTTGTGCAGGAAAGTAGGGGTTTTTCAGAGTCTGAAGATCGAGAAAACATTCATAAGGGCAACGGGGTAGCCAATAACCAGTCAAAGCAACCCAAGGCAATGATTGGTTATCCTCACACTCACTATTTGATTCTATCCTTTTCTGTTTTGGATATGTAGGAAAGATAGAAATGCTAAGCTCACGGCTTGTGTGAGGTTTTAAGAAACTCAGTGTATATAAATATGCTTCAGATGCATGAACTCAATTTGTAATCTATCATTGTTCAATACAAATGAAAAATACGCCTTTTTTCCTTTTTAAACACTGCAATGTACTTTTTGCAAATGCAATCAGTTGATAAATATGCATCCTTTGGCTAAAATTACATGGGTAATGAAATTTTAGATAACAATTTGGCGACTTCTACTGTATGTATGCCTGCTATACAGGACCCAGTAGCCTTAGAAATCCATTGGGCAGTGAGTCTTTTAGGAACAACTCTGGACTAAGGTAAATAGCTGAGATAAAATAGTGTAAGATAGAATTCTGAGTACAGATTTATGGCTCTGGATAGCTTGGCTCCCCTATCCCGAGGGATAGGTGTACATTCAGAATCTTATATTGGACTATTTTGTCTCAATTATCTATCAGATTTGAATATTTAATAGCAACTTGTGTTCAAAACACTTATTGAAAACAGGGAAACTAAAAGTTAGCTAGACATTAAAGATACTAATAATAGGCAAGGTAGTATGAAGTAAGAGGGCTGGGTAATGAAGTTTTTCATGATGTATGCATGTTGAGTATACTCCAGCATATAGAATGTAGGATTTGATTACACAACCCTCTTAGTTGGTATGAGCTTACTATTATTAGTATTCCTACTGCCTAGTCAACTGCAAACTGTGCAACAGCACTTAGGAACACCAAAACTGAAAGTAAATAGTGCAGCAGCACTTTATTCCACCACTAATCTATTACTTATAAAATAGGACAGACCTCAAAACAAGGTTTGAGGTAAATACCATTTACCGGTAATGGCAAATTTTCCCCTTCCAGCGTGGCCAGCTGAAAAGCATTGTGTTCCTTGCATTCTGTTATGACAAACGGACCTCCCCAAAATGAATCAAACTTGGTGTGCTTGCCTGGTCTGCTCTTGAGCTCATCCCACTTGAGTACAATATCTCCCACATTGAATTCCTTGGCTTTAGCTTTCCTATCAAAACTCTTCTTCACTTGCAACTGTTGAAACTCCATTGTTTGTCCCGCTTTTCTCCTACTTTCCTCCAATTCCATTAACTGTGCATAACGCACTTGCATAGGATCTTCTTCCTCAAATAGCACCATTTGAGCGGCCATATCTAGTGCTGGCAATTCTGTTTCTATTGATAACCTTGCTTCCTTCCCATAAACCAACCGATAAGGTGAGTTTCCAATAATTTGCTTTGGTGTGATTCTGTCCACCCACAAGGCTGCCTTAAGCTTTGAATGCCAATCACACTGATTCTCTTGCAAAGTCCGTTTGATGATTCTGATCAAGTTCTTATTTGTGGACTCTGCTAATCCATTACCTTGAGGATAATAATTTGAGCTAGTATTGAGATATATGTTGTGTTTGATAGCCTAATCAGTCACCCTTAAGCCTACAAAAGCGAGTGCATTGTCTGACACTATGGAGTCGGGAACTCCAAACCTGTTCACAATATCATCATAAAAATTAAGAACAGCTGTCTCATTAGCATCCTTCAGTGCTGCAGCCTCAGTCCATCTAGTAAAATAATCGGTTGCAGTGATGATCCACCGGTGGCCTGCACTTGACGGTGGGTTAATAGGACCAATGAAATCAACACCCCACCTGTCAAAAGGTTGTTCTGCTTTTATAGGATGTAACGGTAATGCTGGCAGCCATTCTTTCCTTGCAAACATAACACACTTAACACACTTCCTTACATATGCATGACAGTCCTTGAAAACATCTGGCCAATAGTAACCAGCCCTTAGGATTTTATATGCAGTAGTCCTAGGAGAGAAATGACCTCCCGAATGGCCATCATGGAATTCATGCAAGATTTTTGTAATCTGATTTGAATCAATACATCGAAGGAGGACACCATTGTGATCTTTCCTATACAATATATCATTAATCAAGACAAAAGGAACTGATTGTAACCGATAGTACCTTCTTTTTGCCTTATCTAGGTTTGCTGGACACTCACTAGTCTTTAGAAAGTGAACCATATCCTGCAACCAGCTTGATGTACTGTTATCATCAGCCATCAAATCAATCACCAGAGCTGTTTCTACTCCTTCTTCTTTTCTTGAAATTTCATTTGTAACAATTTGTTCACACAAGCCTCTTCCTTTGACCAATTTAGTGACCTGGATGTCTAAGTTGTATTCCATAACCCATGTTATCCAACCAGCTCTTTTCTCATTGAGATCTTTACTGAGGAGAAACTCTTTTACACTTGGATGAGCAACCTTCAGGTATACCCTGTTATGAGACAACAAGTGCCGAAACTTTTTAAGGCTCTTTACAACAGCAAGGACATGCTTTTCAACAAAGCTATACCTCTGCTCATAATCTTCCAATCCTTTGCTAAAAAATGCAATAGGCTGTTCCAATCCTTCTGTGTTTTTCTGGACCAGCATTGTAGAAATAGCCTCATAACCACCATATGCATACAAAATGAAATCTTTGCTAAAATCTGGATTTACTAGAGCAGGTGCTGCCGCAAGTGATTCCTTGATAGTTTGAAAATTTAACTTTGCTTCTTTTGTCCAGTGGAAAACAACATTCTTCTTCAGCATGGCTGTAAGTGGTTTCAATAAATCTGCAATATTAGGCAAAAAACGCCTAACAAAATTAATCCTCCCAATGAAAGATTGTAATCCCTTCTTATGATGCGGTAGGGGTATTTCCAAGATTGCTACTATTCTTTCCGGATCCACTGTGACACCTTGCTTAGAAACAACATAACCCAACAAGTTTCCTTCATGAATAGCAAACATGCATTTCTTAGGGTTGAGTGAAACACCAAACTCCTTGCAGCGCTCAAAAATCTGCCTTAAGTGCCCAAGATGATCTACGGCCTTCTTAGAATAAACTGTGATATCATCAAGATAAACCAAAACAAACTGGTACATCAGATTACTAAATGCCATATCCATGGCTTTCTGGAATGTTGCCACTGCATTGGATAAACCAAAGGGCATTCTTTTGTAGGCCATGGTACCCCATTTAGTGGTAAAAGTTGTTTTATACTGGTCTTCATTTCTGACCAGAATTTGGTTATATCCTGAATAACCATCTAGAAGTGAGAATCTTTCCGAACCAGCCACATACTGCAATATTTGTTCCATTGAAGGAAGGGGATGCCTATCCTTCAAGGATGCTCTATTCAGGTCTCTAAAATCGACACATAATCTAAGCTCTCCATTCTTTTTCCTAACAGGTACAAGATTGGACACCCAGCTGGTGTGTTTGATGGGAAAGATAATGCCACTTTCAATCAGCCTAAAAACTTCCTTTTGCATTAATGGCTCTATCTTTGGGTTGATAGGACGCTACCTTTGTCTCACTGGCTTAGCATTTGGTTCTAACTCGATGGTATGCTGTACTAATTCAGGATTGAAACCTTTCAAATCACCATATTCCCATGCAAAAATGTCTGCAAACTCTTGAAAAAGCTGAACATATGACTCCTTTTCAGTAGAGGAATTCACTTTACCTATCTTTAAGCTTTTCCCAGGTGCAACCTCCAACTCTTCATAATGCTCTTGTGGGACCATCAAACTAGTCTTATTCTTTTTAGCTTGATCATCTGAATTAAAAATTGACTCCAAGGTAACAAGACCCTTGGGCAATTTATTTGACTTCAATTGAATGACTTGATCCCCATATTGTTGCTGAATTCTGTTCTGATTTGAGGCAGCGAACACATCTTCCTCCAGTAGGAATTGTAAAATTTGTTCATCCGATTCAAACACTTGCCAATTAATATTATTATCCGGAATTGAGGGCCAGATAATAATCTTGATATGTTGCTGATCACAGGTCCCTTTTATACTGTTTGGTATATCATATTGGGCTCCAACTGTAGCTAACCGATCAGCATGCTGATTTCTACTTCTTGGAACAGCTATAATGTTAAATGCATCAAAAACTTCAATGGAATCCCAAACCCTGAGCTTGTATGCTTTTAAAGTATCATTTTTTACTGCATTCAAACCTCTAACTTGGTTAACAATTAGCTCACTATCACCATGCACCTTCAGGTTTTTAATTCCACGTTTTCTTGCCCACTCTAAACCCTGGATCAGCCCTTCATACTCTGCTGTATTATTGGTACAGGCAAAACCAAACTTGAAAGCTGCATAATATTTCTCACCCTTAGGTGAAACAAGCATAACCCCACCTCCTGAACCATTCCTGCTTCGTGACCCGTCAAAGAACATCTCCCAAACATCATTCTGGGATTCAATATTAGCTTCTTGTCCTTTAACCAGATTAGGCATAATTAAACCAGCTTCTTGAAACATATAATTTCCCAAACTAGCATCCACAAGGATGCTAGTTTCATCTTCCAAAACATTCTTTGCTGCCCATTCATCTAACAGGACATCCGGTATTTCACTGACCTGAGTTACAGGCTCATGAACAACTGCATACTCATCATGCTCAAAAATCATACGATTAGCATTAATGATGTTAGGCGTATAAGGCTCTATATGATTCTTAGACAACAATTCAGATTGGATAGTCACTTTGGTTCCATATCTAGTTCGAAACAGCATGTGTGACCAATCGGATGATAAATATCCTCCTATTTTGGCAGTAAATTCTCTTGACAAACACAGGGCAAAATATGGGGGCAGATCTATGACATAAATATCTTGAGATATATAGAAATTAGGACAAGCATGTAAGGTTAAACTAGCATCTTTGATAAAGCCTATAGTTCTAACAGCCGAACCATCAAGCTGTACTACGCCTTTCTCTAATAAATCATATTTCAGACCAAGTTGGTCGGCTATCTTTTTAGGCATAACAGAGCATGTAGCTCCACTATCCACCATGCAGTTGTGTACCAAATTATCGCCAATAATAAGAGAAACGTAAAACGGGGGAGGTTTCACGTTCTTACCTTGGATTGAAGTTGCTTCTTTATTGCTGTTCCCCTTTTCATCATTCTGGACAATAGTATTAGTCAACACAACCTCCTTACCAGCATCAGCAAATGTCACCTTAGGAGGAATTTCTTCGTTCAATGCCTTCTTCAAACTATTAACTTGTCCAGGAATAGCTAAAGAATCCCACATGCTCATGGTAACATTCATCTTTTTCATGGTGTCCACAATGCTGTAAGGTACAGTTGAATGTACTTTTTGTTGTGTCTTGACAACAGACGTATCTGCATCCTTTTGAAACTGCTCCTTAGCTGCTGCAACAGGTACTTTCTTCAGAATGCTTGGTATTTGCGTGGATTTGAATGACGATTCTTCAGTTGCAGGTCCTTTACCTTTCTCTGATGTTTGGCCTATGTCAAGAGCTCTTTTCTTAGCTCGAGTATTGGCTGCAATCGGTGAATCGCCATTCATGCCATTAAATTCTTCAACTTACCAGTTAAGAAAACCAGTTTCCATAGTATGCATATCCTACTGTTGTTCAGGCACAGCTGGAGGTATATCCGGTTGTGAGCTTGCAGCATTTTGTACCATGAGAGCTTGATTTATCATGCCATTAGAGCATGTAGATTGATTATGAGCTTGGTTGCAAGGATAACACTAGTCTACCTCTGATATTAAATTGTTTTGAGTAGGTACAATGTCTCTTACTGCATTTGCAGCATTCAAAGGTGCTGGATTGTAAGGCTGATAAGACCTTTGATTAATATTTTGCCTCGCACCTTGGTAATTATTCTGATAAGGCTGTCTATTCTGCTGGTACTGCTGATTGTAGCCTTGACTTGGTTGCTGAAAAGTTGGCCTTGGAGCTTGGTAATGCTTCTTAATACTTGTCAACTCATTTCCCAGAGTCTGCAAAATAGTTTCTATCTTTTGCTGGCTGCTCCTTATCTCATGTATTTCATTTGACATGCCCGCTACCGTTGTCTCTTGAGGAGAAGCAATAGGCATTGCTGGTATAACAGGCAAAGAGGCAAGAGGTGGTATATTAATTGGCATGTCAGGTTGAATAGCCGGAAAATAAGGCATTGGAGGCCTAGGTGCTATCTTACCAGCCTGTATAAGGCTATTTTCTACTCTAATAGCAATGCCAAAAGCTTGGGGCAGCAAAGTACCACCCATTGATTGAATCATAACTGAGATATCACTATTCAAACTTTTTAGAAAATACAAAAATGCATGATCTGCACTTGGTCTTACCGCTGCTGGTATTCATTTCCATGTTTTTTGAAAAGGAGAGTTGAAATCTGTCATCTGCTCCTGAGGAGCACGCTTGATAGTTGTGAGCTGTTCCACCAGGGACAAGTGATCAGACTTGTCTTCAAAAAACTTGGTTAACAGATCCCCAAGCTCATCCCACAAGTTAACTGACCCCACAGCCAAAGTTCTGAACCATTCTAAAGCTTTTCCTTTCAAGGATGCTGCTAACAATTTCACAGCAACATCTTCTTCTGTAACGTGGTGCACATTACATAAACTTGCCACATCACTGATGTGGCCTATTGCCAATGTTTGGCCTTCTCCAGTGAAATCTGGTAAGCCTTTTAGTGCCGCCAAAGGCACGTCATGATGCTGGGCAAAATTCAATGGGCTTCCTTGATCGAAAGGAACGAAAGCAAAGGCTCTTGGTAAGGCCATAACACCAAGCTGAACTGATATACTTGCTGTAGCAACTCTACAAGTAGGTGAGGCTGAATGTCTGTCTCTTCGATTCCTGTTTACAACTTTACCTCTTCTTTGATAAACTCTTGTAGGAGGTAATGACTTGCCTCTTTTCGTATATATGGTTCTTTTGGCTGATCTTCCTTGTCTTTTTGGTGAAGAAAGCTGCAAATATTCAAAGCTTTTGGAACTTCTAGTTTCAATTCTTCTCATAAGGCAAAATAATTATGCTCACTTGATCTTTTCACCAGGGAGTCGCCAGATACACAAATTTATAACCTCTTACAAGTCTTTATTATGCTGACAGTGCATCAAAATCAGCATAAAAAATGAAAATGAACCTCCTTTAAGGTCCCACCGGGCGTGCCAAAACTATTAAGGCACAAATTTGCACCCTACTAAACTACAAGTTTAGCAATCTGGCCTAACATGGGATTCACTTCTGCATGTGGGCAATGCACAACTTGAAATGAAACCTCCGGTTCCTAGGCCGGTTCCTATTGGATAATCACCTGATACTCTCTAATATTGGACTAACTTTGCAGGGTAAAGGATAAGAAATTACAGAAATGGTACTTAAAACTGAACTAAAATTAACTAGAACCTGGTGATACACCAAAATGTGAGAGACAAATAATAAAAACCGATCTCAGTATGCAATATTCTACTTTAATTGATAAACACTTCTTTCCTGTTATACGTTTGCATAAGTATTTCATAATAAGGTCTTGAGACGAACCAATGAGGAAATAATAATGTTTCACTCAAAAATTTTGAACTTTAAAACACATACTATGACCTGCAAACATACATACGTTCCTATATTAAGGTACTGACTGAGACAAGTAAACAAGGAGTAATATAACTCACAAATTTAGCTTCATCAATCATGCTTGTACACAAAAAATTGGAAGGATGACAAGGTTTGATTCCATAGAAAATCGCTCCAAAAGATGATGTTTCATATATCATATCTCCAAATCTGAGTTACAGAATTTGTGCAAAAGAAAATGCTAAGGACAAGAAAAAAGTCTCTCAAAACACTATTCTTGCATAAATCTGAACTAACTCCAAATGAAGTGTCTTCAGGCATTAAGTACAAAAAACCCCCAACTGATTGGGTCAGATGCAAGAAAAGTGCCTCAAAAAGAGGAGTCTAGAAGACACCAAAGAGGGCTATAAACCTGGAAAAGTCTTCCTTAATAAATAACCAACCCAAAAGATCACTAGAAACAACCTCAAAACACTTAACCAAGTAATAAAAGCTCCCCAAAATGGTGGAAAAGTCCAACTTCGACCCTTTACCTAAAAGTGCTCCAACCTCCCTAGATTCACTCCATTTGGTTTCAAACAACCTCATGTTCCTATAAAAACGTTCTTGTTTCCAAAATTATCTCAACTCCTTTTGAATGTTTCCCAAGTGGTTATGCATGATCCTATATGCTCTCCTTATGTCTCCAAACTGAAAAGACTTCTTCAATGAGAGCCTTATCTCTCCTGAATTAACTCCTCCTTCAAAACTAAGTCAAAAGACTTAGTCTCCTTCTTGCATATGGATATACCTTTTACATTTCGAATAATAATATTCAATTACAATTTATAATTGCATTGTAATCAAATACCTTTTACAAAGAAATACCAGCTTTTTGACCAAGAATGAAAACAAAAATATAATAAAAATAAAACATATTTGATATATTAATCAACATCTATTTTATCGAATATGTTTGATTTTTATTATATTGCATATAATAAAGCCCAGCGGACTTGAGGGAGAATATAAAAAATGACAAAGGGTTTTTGTAACCCTAAAAGTTTCGCACTCCATCATATTTCTCATTTTGCAAAATGCGAACAGCAAAGAAGGTTCTTGAGGGTTTGGTGCCGCCATTGAAGAAGGGTGCTGGGCTTTCTGAGTCTTCTCTCCAAATGCAAATCGTGTTCTCTACAGGTATGCTCGCACCACATTTACCAGGAAACTTACTGTGTCTGTTTTTTACATCTTGCATACACTACATTTTCCATACATATTTACCAGGAAAATAACACGCTGTGTTTGTTTCGACCACCAAATGACTGTTTTTGTACACCCTGAACCGTTGCACTTCTTGACAATGTGTGAAATTTGAACCAAAGTAAAATTTAATAGGATGTCGAAATGAGGCATCATGAACATGCCCAAAATGTTTATCCTCATTCCATGGAGTACATTGAAAATCTTCATCTCCACACTTTCTATGAAAATTTTGAGCAAAACTGGCAGCATCTTTTGAAAAGAACAGCTGGAAAAAACTCCTTCACATCAATCAGAAATTTTGATTCACCAACCATCTTGAATTGTTCAGGTACTTTTGGAGCATACATGTCTTCTACTTGCCATATAGAAGTGCACACATCTGGTGATACTTTTTCAGCAGTGGAATCTTCTAGTCTATTTGTTACTGAATTTTTTGAAATCTTTTCATTGACTACATTGCAGACTCCATCTTCAGTGACAATTTCATTACTGGACTCTTCTATTTCTGGGGGTGTCTCCTCAAGATCTCTTCCCACAAAGTCCATATTTGGGTAAGTTATCAAAAGTGGGGTTTCATTTTCCTCCAGTTGAGCACACAATGTCCCATCTGGACCGTTAAGTATTATTGGAGTATCCTGAGAGTTCAAAAATGACTTTGCATGTTATTCACTATGTTGCATCCATCCATGTTAGTCGATAAGCCTCACCTCGAGATAAAAATGAGCCAAAAAAAAAATGCTTTTTCCCCCATGCTACAATCTCTATGGCATTTGGAAAGATTCCTGCCGTTCTTGCCTTCTCTAAAGAGGTAATGTCTCGAAGTGGAATTATTTTCTTTTTCTCATATCCAAATATATTGGAATAGAAACAAACATATCGCACAAATAAATACATGTGACCGTAAAGAAGTATATTTTTTTGAACTGCACAGTTGAAATCCCTCACTAAAACCTCCTCTAGTGGAAGATGAAATAATTGCCGATACTCTTCACTTCTAGATGCAGATTTTTTAATGGATGCATTGCATGCTTCACTATGTTCTCATTCCCTGTTAGTCCAAGATAGTTTGCTGAAGTCAAATTGATAACTTCTTTGCCACTTACTATGGTACGTGGACCCGCTGCACTTTCTAAAACAGGAGGTTCATATTCCATCTCCTTTGTAATGGGTGGATGGAGTGGCTCTGGGATCCATTCCTCACACAGCTCATCAATTTCCTTTGGTGTAAGAGGACGCTTTTCAGGATGATAACTCTTCTGAAAAAGTAAGAAAACAATCATTGCCACAAGTAAAACATCCACAATTATGTGCCAATCAACTTGAACTCCAAAAAGTACTGCTCCAGCAAAAGAAGTGTCAAGTGACCCAAACAAATGATCCTTCAAATCTGTTATAATGAACTGGAATCTATTGCCCATTTTAACACAAAAAACCAAATTCTAAGCCAGATTGATAATTTCTTTCAGTTCTCAACCTTCGCAACATCAATGAATGCCAACTTTTGAGGAGTTGTCACTATCACAGTTGCCGTTAAAGGAACTACCTGGCATAATGTCAACTATATGTCACCTACACCTCCCTTGCAACTTTTGCACACACGGTAATGCAGCCACTACATCATTTGCTTGCTGTTCAAACATATCTTTGATGAGGCATGCAGGTGTCATTAGCTCGAATCTAAATGAAACCTCTCCAGAGATCTCATCCAGTTCTATGTCTTTTACAAACCCACATGAAGCAATGTCAGTCCCAAAGTCAGGGTCTATTATTTGAGACAATGTTTTTAGAACATCCTTCTTGGCACTTGCTGTGAGTGTGCTGGCAAATGTGAAATTATTCGTTTGGAGACTTGTTAGTTGCATTTGGTAAAATAATGTGACTGGTTTGTGAAGGTACTCATGTCCTCTGTATGCTGTAATAACTGCATTCATTTTACAAGCTTCTCCCGAACTTCAACATAGATTGAATACCAGTGCAGATTTTCGTTGCTCCAATTAGTCATAAAATGCCATTGCTACCTCATGTCTCCTGACTATGCATTTTGATCTTATGTAAAAATGAAGTTCGAGCACGAGCTCGTGACATTCATTTCATTACCAGTTGATTCTATTGCATTGAATTGTTTATCTTCATTATGTGGTATTGACCCTTTTAAATACTGTAAGGTTTCACATTGAAATAATATGTCCCTTAAAACAGTTTATCCATTAATGTTTTCCTTTTATGCATATCATGAATAGTAAAGTAAAAGGTTTCATATTTAAAACAAATATGTCCCTTTGATACTTCAATTGGTTTCTTCATCATTCCACTTTGATATTCTGAGATTAGTTACTCTAAAAGGTATGTCGGGCTCATACCCGAAGGGAGCCTCGGTCAGGGGCACATGCCAATTAGAGTAACTAATTATCTGCACATGAAACAAACACATTAGCATAAACATTTCTTTCTCCTGAAGCAGTGATTTGTGTCTTTATCTTTCTCGCCCTTTCAAAATAGAAATATGATAGGCTATGATAAATGATATGTTGTAGGATAATCTTTCATTGCTTAGATCTGTTGGATCTAACACGTCTTCTCTTTTGTGCAGGAAAGTAGGGGTTTTTCAGAGTCTGAAGATCGAGAAAACATTCATAAGGGCAACGGGGCAGCCAATAACCAGTCAAAGCAACCCAAGGCAATGACTGGTTATGCTCACACTCACTATTTGATTCTATCCTTTTCTGTTTTGGATATGTAGGAAAGATAGAAATGCTAAGCTCACGGCTTGTGTGAGGTTTTAAGAAACTCAGTGTATATAAATATGCTTCAGATGCATGAACTCAATTTGTAATCTATCATTGTTCAATACAAATGAAAAATACGCCTTTTTTCCTTTCTAAACACTGCAATGTACTTTTTGCAAATGCAATCAGTTGATAAATATGCATCCTTTGGCTAAAATTACATGGGTAATGAAATTTTAGATAACAACCATATGGTGTCGTTAGGGGTCATAGTGTCCTAAGGGATCATGGGACACCATATGATCCCTAAGGACAACATATGACCCCTTATGACACCATATTGGGTCGTTATGAGTCCTATGGTGTCCTAAGGGGTCATATTGTATCCTACGACCACTTAGGACACCATATGATGCCTTACAACACCAAATTGTGTTGTTATGGGTCATATTGTGTCCTAACGGGTCATATTGTTTTATATAACCCCTTTAAGACACCATATGACCCCTTAGGACACAATATGATACTTTACAACTCAATACAGTGTCGTTATGGGTCATATGATCCCTTATGACACCATATGGTGTCGTTAGGGGTTATATGGTGTCCTAAGGAGTCATGGGATACCATATGACCGCTAAGGACAACATATGACCCCTTATGACACCATATTGGGTCATTATGAGTCCTATAGTTTCCTAAGGCGTTATATTGTGTCCTACGACCCTGTAGGACACCATATGACACCTTACAACACCAAATTGTGTCGTTATGGGTCATATTGTGTCCTAAAGGGTCATATTGTTTCATATGACCCCTTTAAGACACCATATGACCCCTTAGGACACAATATGATACTTTACAACTCTATGCAGTGTCGTTATGGGTCATATGACCCCTTATGACACCATATGGTGTTGTTCGGGGTCATATGGTGTCCTAAGCGGTCATGAGACACCATATGACCCCTAAGAATAACATATGACCCCTTATGACACCACATTGGGTCGTTATGAGTCCTATGGTGTTCTAAGGGGTCATATTGTGTCCTACGACCCCTTAGGACACCATATGACCCCTTACGACACCAAATTGGGTCATTATGGGTCATATTGTGTCCTAAGGGGTCATATTGTGTCATATGACCCCTTTAAGACACCATATGACCCCTTAGGACACAATATGACCCTTTACGACTATACGGTATCGTTATGGGCCATATGACCCCTTATGACACCATATGGTGTCGTTAAGGGTCATATGGTATCCTAAGGGGTCATGGGACACCATATGACCCCTAAGGACAACATATGACCCCTTATGACACCATATTGGGTTGTTATGAGTCCTATGGTGTGCTAACGGGTCATATTGTGTCCTACGACCCCTTAGGACACCATATGACCCCTTACGACACCAAATTATGTCATTATGGATCATATTGTGTCCTAAGGGGTCATATTGTTTCATATGACCCCTTTAAGATACCATATGACCCCTTAGGACACCATTTAACCTCTTATGACTCTATATGGTGCCATTATGGGTCGTATGACCCCTTATGACACCATATGGTGTCGTTAGGGTCATATGGTGTCCTAAGGGATCATGGGACACCATATGACCCCTAAGGACAATATATGACCCCTTATGACACCATTTTGGGTTGTTATGGGTCCTATGGTGTCCTAAGGGGTCATATTATGTCCTAGGACCCATTAGGACACCATATGACCCATAATGACACAATTAGGGCTCTCTCTCTCTCTCTCTCCTCCTCCCTCTCCCCTAATTTGTCTCTCTCCCCTCTCCCATAATCTCTCTCCCCCTTCCTTAATCTCTCTCTCTCTCTCTCTATCCCTCTCCCCCCTCCCCCCTCTCTCCCCTAATCTCTCTCTTTCTCCCCTCTCCCCTAATATTTCTCTCCCCTCCCCTAATCTCTCTCTAAAATGTGAGTACTGAAATCGGATATCGGATTTTATCAAATATTCGATTTCTACCACTGCCATTAATGTGGTAATAGTAAAAAAAAAGGCGACAACGGGAAAAAAATTTGGGACCACCAATTTATACATTAAAATCGGATATCTTATTTTATCGGTTATCCGATTTTTTTAAATAAAAAAGAGCCTTGTCGGCCATTTTGTGAATTCCAACGACCCACATTCTTCACATTCTGTTTTTTGTCGACAATGATAGGTTTTCAAATAGGTTCAAGACAAATTTGTGCTTTTGAGAGATTCTTAAAGTCAAATCTTACACTTTCAATCATTTAGGAGCATCTTTGTGGAGGTAAATGGGGAGTAGTAGTCGTCGAAATTCTAAACACAAAAGAAAACTTTCAAATGACCAAATTGAAGTGTATAGAGAAAGAGATAGAGAAGGTCATGGGAGGAGAAGACAAGGTATGTTAAATATTGCTAATGTTACTTCAAGTGAAGAGGAAATTGAATTTGAAAATGTTGAGCAAGTTATTGAAAATGAAAATGTAGATTTTGAAAGTGAAAATTTTGAATATGTTGAAAATGTTGAAAGTGATAATGAAAATGCTCAACATGATGTGAGAATTGGAGAGACACAAAACCATTCTCATGTATTCATACCTTATCGTTGGTGTAAATAAATATTCATCATGGATATTATTACACTTTACTTAAGTTAACTTAGGATAATGCATCTCTTCGTAGTTTGGATATGAGACACTTAGGGAAGTGTGCACATAGGGATATAGCTTGTAGGAGAAATTCCACCTTTTGTGGTCTTATTTTTCCATTACACTCCACATTCGGTGGGGCATCCACCTCTTGTGGAATATTATATTATTTCTCCTACCTACCCCTAGTATTTCTTACCTACCCTTGTTTCTCATTTTGCCACATGTCATGATTGTGTGCACATATATCCGTATGGCCTTGCCTATATAAGTAGGCTCATATTCATTGTATTGGTTAATCTAGTTGATCATTTGCATATTGACGAGAATACAGTTTGTTCTTATCATTCTATTGTTTCTCTTTATTCTTTTCATTGTGCCCTTGATCTTGGCAAAATCTCACATGGTATTAGAGCTATTGGGGCTTCATTGATTGGTTTTGGGAGACATCTTGGAAGGCTTCTATTTTTGGATCAGTGGTTCTGTGCATTTTGGAGGCATCCTAGAGCATTTTCAACCTCACAATTGCATCTGGGAGGCCATTTCCATAAAAATTGAGTATAAACTCAACCTATTTTGGCGAAAGTCAAATTTTGGGTGTTGGAGAAATTTTTTGCCCAATTCGAGTGGTACGGTATGAAATTTTCATTTTAAAATAAATAAATTCAGTCTGAAAATTTTTGGGGGGCTCCGTAACCTACCCCCCCACTGTAATACAATCTTTTTTGCAGGCGTACTGCCTCCGACAGTGGTCTCTGTGCAGCCCCGACAACCTCTAACGACCTTTGGCGACAGTCCTAGCGACCCCATCAGCCTCTTGCAGCAGTTCCACCGGCTCTTTGGTGCCACCGCCTCCCACCACCATTCTTCGGCAGCAACGGCCACTGCGACAACCATCCGTTAGCCCTCCGGCCCAGCCCCGCTACCTCCTATCGGTCCTCTGCTTCGGCAACCACTGGCACCTTTGCCGTCAACCCCTCCGACTCCGGGCCCTGGCCCCACCACCAGTCGACCGCCCTTTGACTACCACCGGTAGACCTCCAACCACTGCCAGCCGAGCCCACCTTCACTTGTCACGTCACCTATAGGCCTAGTTGCCTGCCACGTCACCCAGAGGCCTAGTCAGCTACCATGTCAGTACTTTCTGCCCAGTCAGCAGTACCTTCTGCCCAATCAGTAGTACATAGTCAACCGCTCAGTCAGCGCCCAGTCAGCACTCAGTCAACATTTTTTGAAATTTTTTGACCCCTCTCCATTGAGAAGTTTAGATTTTTGGGTCAACTTTGGAGGCTCATAACTTGCTCAATTTTGCTCCTTTTTGGGTGCAATTTTTTTTTTATTTGGGCTAATTTTTCATGCTCTACACAGTGGTGTGGTTATTCTCTGATTTTGGTTCATAGATTTTTCAAATTTTTTGGATTCTCTTAGCTCTACCAGTCCAATCCTCAAATTTGCAACTCCAAAGGCTTCGTTTGAGCTCATATGACCTCCTTTTCAAGTGCCGTTTTTTTTGAAAGTGCATATTTTTTTGTCTACTTTCATAATTTATGATCAGTTTTTCAGATATTTTGAGTGGATATTGTACTTTCAGATATTGGTCTTTTTTGGCCTACTTGGTACTTGTAATTTTCTTGGATCTTAATTTAGATCTCTTACATTATTAGTTTGTGTCTCCTTTGGCCTCATTGAGGCAGTTGTAAATTTGAAATCAAAAGTCCACTTTGCCATTTTTTGCAAGTGGCCCATTGTACACGCACTAAGTATAAAGTGCCAAATCATCTTTTTTTTTTTTGGGGGGGGGGGGGTTCTTTGATTAAGTGAATTTGGGGGGGTGTCTTGTGTGATTGTGCCTCTCTTTCCTTGTGCTCTTTTATTTTTGTTGCAATGAGTCCTCATAAATTTCTTTAACTCCACATAATTATGCATCTTGGAAAATTAAAGTATAGAGCAAATTAATAGAAAAAGGTCTCACGCATTACATAGATGGAACAATAGTAGCACCACCTGATCCTAAGGTTGATCCTAATGCTTAGTTAGAATGGCTCACTAATAATTGCATGGCTCTTGGAACTTTGCATAAGTATGTATCAGATGACCTCATTTTTCACATTGAGAAGTGTACTACAATCAAAGAGGCTTGGGATATGTTTTAGAAATTGAATGGTCAAGTTGATGAAATCAGAGGTTACAAGATTGACAATGAGCTCACCAACTTGGATCCCAAGAATTTTGATACAATCCAAGATTATGTCACCAAAGAAAATGAGCTAAGAGCAAAGCTTAAGGATTGTGGAATTGACAAAAATGATTCTCAGTTGATATTCAATTTGTTGGACAAGCTTGCACCATAATATGCAACATTTGTTTCAAGCTTCCAAACTCATCGTTTGACAGTGGGGAGTTCCTACATTATGCCTTCATTTGATGCTTTCACATGAATTTTGATATTGGAACAATCTAAGTTGTTGAACATGGGGCTTCTCAAGTCTTCAAAGTAGCGATCCAAGAAAGTGGTCAAGATTCTTCGAACAGATAATGGAAGGGAATATGTGAACAAAAGACTTGAGGATATTTGTACATTTGAGGGGATTGAGCTTCAACATTCTGTTACATACACTCCACAACAAAATGGAGTTGCAAAATGCAAGAATAGAACTCTCAAAGAAATGGCTAGCTACATGTTGTATGATACATGCATGTTCTCTTGATCCTGCCTTTTGGGCAGAGGCTATCAGTTGCACCACACACATCCAGAATCGGGTTCCTCAAAAAGCTTTACAAGGTATTACTCCTTTTGAGGCTTGGGCTGGTAGGAAACCAATTGTGAGACATTTCAGAGTCTTTGGGTGTCCAGCATGGGCTCGCATACCACCACAGAAATGCAAGGCATTGGAACCTCAAAGTAGGCCTTGTATTTTTGTTGGATATCTTGAGGGTATTAAGGCATATAGATTGATAGATCCTGAGACACATGAGGTGTTCATTGAGATGAGTGTTCACTTTGAGGAAATCTCTCCTAGCTTGGCCTCTCTACCTCCCCCACCTTCCTCCTTTATGGATAGTGATGCTAGTGATTCAGATGATGAGAATCCTTCCACTCTGACTCACAGGGTTACACCTCCGTAGGGTCCACTTGTAGTTGAGGAGCCTCGTTCTCCACCTCCACCTAGACCTTGTTGGGCTCGATAGACACTTGAGTCTGTGGGTTTTCTTGTCAGGGATCCTTCGGATACATAGAGGACTCGATCATAGCATCAGGACCTTCCACATGCATTCATTTCTACTGCTTCCAATCCACAGACATTTCGGGAAACATCAGAGGTTCTTGAGTGGGACCACACTATGGAGGAAGAGTATAGTTCCTTGATGAGGAACAACACATGGGAGTTAGTCCCTCTCCCTAAGGGGAGAAAGATGGTTCGATGTAAGTGGATCTATCGGACCAAGTTTGCAACGGATGGTAGTGTGGATAAGTATAAGGTTTGACTTGTTGCAAAAGGTTTCTCTCAAGTTCCAGGTGTTGACTATATTGATACCTTTGTGCCCGTAGCCAAGATGAACTCCATTCACTTGACACTTTCTATTGTCGTAGTTCATGGCTGGGCTATACATCAAATGGATGTGAAGAGTGCTTTTCTTCATGGGGAGCTTGATGAGGAAATTTATATGGAGCAACCACAGGGTTTCATCCAGGATTCTTCCTTGGTTTGCAGACTAAGGAAATCTCTCTATGGCCTTAAGCAGCCCCCCCAGGCTTGGTACGCCAAGATGGATTCCTTTCTTCTCTCAGCAGGGTTCACCAGGTGTCATTATGATCTGAATGTCTACGTTTTGCGACAGGATGAATCTCACTTGATACTTGTGCTCTATGTTGATGATTTGATCATTACAGGGAGCATCGCATCCATCATTAGCAAGGTCAAATCTGCTTTGCATGACATATTTTCTATGACTGACTTGGGTCTTTTGCACTAATTTCTTGGGATAGAGATTTCACAGTCACCTTCCAAGATTACACTATCATAGCCCAAGTATGCTCTTGATCTACTTGCACTCTTTCATATGGTTGATTGTAAGTCTACACCAACTCCCTTTCTTTTAGGAGTCAAGCTTTAGGCTCAGCGCTCTTCTCCACCAATTCATGCCACATTGTATCGCCAGCTTGTGGGTAGTCTCATCTACTTGACTCACACACGCCCTGATATTTCATTTGCGGTTGGCATGGTTTCCCACTTCATGCAAGAACCACATGAGCTTCATTGGAAAGCTTCCAAACGCATCCTTCATTACATCCAGGGTACACATCACTATGGGATTCACTATGTAGTAGGCACAAGACCTCGCTTGGTTGGTTACATAGACTGTGATTGGGCTAGCGATCTTGATGATCAGAAGTCTACTTCAGATTACAATTTTCACCTTGGTTCAGGCCCCGTTTGTTGGCAGAGCAAGAAGCAGTATGCTATTTCTCTCTCTTTGACTGAGGTTGAGTATCTAATCTTGCAGATGTGGGATGTCTCATTAGGGGGGGTCAACAGACTTCTCCTTCCTCTCTTATGGTGGGGATTTTTTCCTCTTTGAGGTTTTATCCTTCTTCTTTAAGAGTCTTTTGTACATTCATCTCTCTTTTGGGGGGGAGTTTTTTCCCACTAGGTTTTCTCCCTTTCTCCATTTGTGAGAGATTTCATTGCATAGTTTTGCTTGCATTTGCATTTTGTACATGGGTACCTATCATGGCCTCGTAGCCGGGACCCATCTTGCATAGTTGACTTGAGTCTTCATTCCCCTAAGTTTCACTTAAGGGGGGGTGCTGGTGTAAATAAATATTCATCATGGATATTATTACACTTTACCTAGGTTAACTTAGGATAATGCATCTCTTTGTAGTTTGGATATCAGACACTTAAGGAAGTGTGCACATAGGGATATAGCTTGTAGGATAAATTCCACCTTTTGTGGTCTTATTTTGCTGTTACACTCCACATTCGGTGGGTCATCCACCTCTTGTGGAATATTATATTATTTCTCCTACCTGCCCCTAGTATTTCTTACCTACCCTTGTTTCTCATTGAGCGACATGTCATGATTGTGTGCTCATATATCCATATGGCCTTGCCTATATAAGCAGGCTCATATTCATTATATTGGTTAATCTAGTTGATCATTTGCATATTAATGAGTGTTTATGGTGAAAATGGATACAATAATAACAATGTTGGAAGACTAAATAGATTCAACCACAAAACCCTAGCCTAACAACAACAAAGATCCACCATAACATATGAAGATTACCTAAGACAATGCAAATCAAATGAAATCACAAAGATTATACCATCACATGTCCAATAGGGTTTAAATCTCATTCTTCCTATCTCCATTGATCTTGCTTGATATATTTGCTCTCAAATTTTATGTGTGCACAAGAGCTCAACAAAGAACGGAATGTGGTTGTAAGTAGTTAGCTTGATTCTTTAGCTAGATAGTTAGGGTTTGATAATGAAGTGTCTCCTTATATAGAAGACACAATATGAAATGGAGGGATAAGATTGAGAGGTGTAAAAGGAGGTCAGCTATGATTAGAGGGTAGGTAGTGTATGAATTAAGAGATGAATGACATGTGTCATGGGTAGAAAAGGCTAATGAATTAATTAAATAAATAAAGATTTATTTAATTAATAGAAGAATAGGGATCAATTAAATAAATAAAATATTTATTTAATTTAGGAAAAGGATAATTTAAATAAATAAAAGTATTTATTTAAATGAGAAATAAGGCTAGCAGAGGATAAATGAATTAATTAAATAAATAAATATTTATTTAATTAATAGAAGAATTAGGCTAAAGTAATTAAATAAATAAAATATTTATTTAATTAGACTGGACAATTTTAGATGTCTACATTTTGCCCATCTTTGAGACAATGTGGCTTGTCGCGTTGTTTCAAAGAAGACAAGATGAACTGACACAAAGTTGCCCCAAGATGGGAATGATATGCCCCCTCAAGAGATTGGATGAAAATGTCTGAAAAGATCGCAGACAATCTCTTGATAAGAAAGAAAGGCTAGAAAGGACTGACCAAATAGAGTGACAGAATCACGAGATAAAGAAGACTGACTCAGGAGACGAGGGCTAGGGCTAGGACAGTCTATAAGATAGACCATGAGGGAAATACATCCTCATTGTCATCCACACATCCAAGAGATCAGAGTATAGAGCGAGATAGAGCAGCAGCAGTCAGCAGCGATGGCAATGATTCACAGATTCAATCACATTCGCCGATTTTAGAGGCCAGTAGAGGCAGGAGAGCCGGTAAGTACCTCAAAACCTCCTTGTACTTTGTTGCATTTATTGTTGTCATAAATGCATGCTAGGTAGTGCAATAAATGCGCTTTTAGGATAATGTCAAAAATGTCCAAAACGTGTAGGCGCATCTGTGTTTGTGCCAGGCACGTCTGTGCCAGAAAAGGCGTCTATGTAGGATGCGATCGTGTCTGCGTTATACAGGCACGTTTGTGCTAGGCAGGCACGTTTGTGTCTTTTAGGTGCGTTTATGCAGAGCATAGGCACGTCTGTGTGTTTCAGGTGCGTCTATGATAGGCAGGCGCGTTTATGCAGTTTCTAAGCACGTTTATGTCAGGAAAGCACGTTTGTGTCCAAAAAAGTGAATTTGTGTCTTCTAGGTCAAATCGGCAGTTCTGTGATGAACATACGCTATCGATTGGATAAGCTATTGAAAGGATACACTCAAGCAGGTCCTCTAGGGAAGACTAGGATAGGTTGAGGCACTTTGTGATGAACAGTGAGTACCAAGACATAGAGAGTACTTTGTGATGAACAGGGAGTACCAATATGAGCAGCACTTTGTGATGAATAAGGAGTGCAAAACACGTAGTACTTTGTGATGAACAGGGAGTACCACTAGGATAAATAGCAACACTTTGCCATGAACAGTGAGTGTCACTAGGATAGAGTATCATATGTATGTAGATAAAAAGTAGCATTTTGTGATGAACAGTGAATGCCACTATGACTGACATGATTGATTTGATTGACTGTAGAAGTATTTGCCTATGCTAGAGTCATGGGAGAGATTCCCATCGACTCAGAGGTTGTGACCTGAGTTGACAGCCGAGGACTGAGCTGCGATTGAGGCTATGGGATTGAGACATATTCTGTATGTGCTTGATTTTTGGGTGAACATGGGTTTGCTGACTGCACTGGCAGAAAGATGGCACTCAGAGATGTGCACATTCCATTTGTCGATGGGTGAGATGATAGTCACCCTGGAGGATGTATACAGGATTCTACAGATACCGATCGATGGGGAGCTGATTCCTTATGATTGAGATGGAGACAGGGATGCCCTAAGACGAGTGTTCCAGGATTCGGCATTGGAGATGAGGGCTGGACATGTTGCTTGGGATACCATGGCAGCGATAGGGTTAGCGCTACCAATGGTACTAGGAGGAGTGATTAGTGGGTTCTTGTGTCCAGATAGAGCGACATGAGGGTTGGCTGTGGGCTAGGGAGGTGCACTAGAGACACTAGTTAGTCATCACACTAGATATGCCTAGGGACCGTGCGTGTTGGCACATTTATATTATGAGCCGCATCAATTTGTGTACCACAAATCAGTGGGATTGGGCTGTGGAGTGACATTGCTACAAGTGTGGGCATATGAGCATCTGCTAGTGACACAACCGATACACTTTAGGGGTAGGGGCTATGGACACAGTTTTGTGCATTTGTATGATATGATCACCTCACAGCCACAGATTGGCAGGTTGGAGTACTGGCGGTGGGCTATAGATGAGATTGATATGGTTATATGGAGGTCATACCTGGGATGCAAGCAGTGGGAGGATGATGCAGTAGAGCTACCATATACCTTCTAGAGCAGGTATCTGATTGGGCGGATGCCCTATGTACTGGAGAGGCAGCTAGTGGACAGGGTGGGCAGGTAGTTTGGCAGGATTTAGCGGATGTCATGGGGTTCTGGTATGTACGCATGGATGGTCAGGGATTAGGCGCACTTTGGGCCGTTGCTATCATATGATCAGGCTGTTACACAGCTAGTGGAGATGATGCCCTTACCCTGGGATATGTGGCCAGAGATCGATGATTCCGGCATGGATGCAGAGTACACAATGTATTGGGCTGAGCATCCATTCCCATGCCTGACAGATCCAGGAGAGCCACTAGATGGAGATGGTGGTGGGGATGGTGATGATGATGGAGATGATGGAGGGAAAGGCCGACGGAGGAGGAGGGGTGTAGTTGGAGAGAGGAGGGTGGCACCGTGAAGGGAGGGTGGAGAGGACAGACAGGCTCGGATTGTGAGGGGTCACGGTGGATTGCCGCTATAGGTGCCAGCAGCATAGGGTCCCAGACAGGTGCAGGGATAGGGATAGAGGTAGGTACAGGTATAGCCACTAGTACAGGCATAGGCACAGGGACAGGCACTCGTATAGGGGCAGCCACAGGCAGAGGGGGCTAAGGCAGAGGAGGATGAGCTTCTTGAGGTGAGGGAGATCTGTCAGGGGCAGGCAGATGAGATCTAGGAGAGGGATAGACTCAGGAGGCGGCTCAAAGATAGTGAGCAGGAGCGAGACTAGGCTATTCAATGCTACACAGAGGCTGAGACAACACTAAGGGCTGGGAGGCAGGTGGCAGAGGATATAGGGGCTGGATATGCCTATGTGCTATGGGCAGGAGAGGAGATAGGCTACTGGTAGGATCTATATTATGGTGCAGTGCCACCAGATTAGCGAGCGAGGAGCTTTCATAGACCATTGCGGACAACGACAGCTACGGGAGGGAGCTAGAGGAGACAGGCGTCTAGTGGTGGGGTTATGGGTCCTCTACCACCACCAGATAGAGGGGACAGGAGGGATGATCCTGGGGTGGGTCCTTCCAGGGCTCAGATTCCATCGAGGCCAGGCGGCTTCGAGGGAGGGAGTTCATCATAGCCGTAGAGGGCTCCCTATGTATCAGTATTTTGTACCATTTTGTATTATGATGTAGACACCTTCGGGTGATTTTGCAGCCATATGATTTTGACATCATTGTATCATGACACTTTATATATATATGAGATGATTCATCTTTGCGGCAGCTATATGCATGTGTACCTATGTGATGAGATGTTTAATGATGTATGTTTTATATGATGGTTATGATATGGATGCAAATATGTATATGATGAAATGCAATATTTTTGTTCTTTTATGTTTTTTAATGTGTATGCAAATGTGAATGGGAATGTATGTAATGCAGATGAATATGATAATATAGATAACTGCGATGAAAATGTAAGATGTGCTAACATGTGTTGTGTGCAAGATGCGATGTAATTGTGATATCTATATGTATGTATGAAATTCTTATATGTGGTAATGCAGGTGCAACTACATGAAATGCAAATATTTTTGGTGTGTCATTATACTCAGTCATGTGATAGCAAGCTACTCAGACTTGAGAAGGACTATGGAGGTGAATCAAGAAATGGGGATGGAGGATAGAAGATATGAAAGTGAAAGAGCTTCTTGTGTGTTATCATCATTGAGCTTTATTATGGCAAGTAGGTTATGACAATCGAGGCATATGTTTGACGCAGAAAGTCATTGTACCTATTTGCATGGAGATAAGATAGTCACAAACAAGGAATGCCCCAGTTCATACTAGACTCATAGTGTCCTCATATCCTTGGACAAGTCATAGCATTACTAAAAGACAATCCACATATAGCAAAAGAAAAATAGGTGATGATACCCCATCCTCGCCTTTCTAGTCAAAGACATCCTAGAGATAGAATCTCTAGTCAAAGACATCCTAAAAAAGCTAAAAGACATGTCACCAAAAAGATAAAATCAAAAGAAAACCAAGACTCGACACCAACATCCACTGAAGTCCTCAATTTTAGTGTCTCTTGTCACTTGTATAAGTCTTATTTGATTGTGGTCACAATGTTTACTGTCACAAAAAAGATAGATAGCACTGAACCATAATATTGTTTGAGTCTGTTGAAAATTTTGATTTGTTGAAGCCCATTGTTGCTGTTGTCTCATCTAAAACTGACTGAATCCATGAAACTGATACTTTATTGCAAAGAATATGGAACTTTATTGTAGATCGGCGATGCAGATACTACTTTATTGTGGATTGTGTGCGAATAGATTGAAGAAAGGTGGAAGAAACTGTACTCCTCAAAACGTGTGATGTTCTCAGTTCCACACTACTTTATTGTGGATTGTGTGCGAATTTATGACCATTGGAGGATGGATGGTGAATCTTGCCTATGAGATCGAGTCCCCACTGACAAAAGGGCCAAGGAGTTGCAATTGGTTGAAGTTCTTGTGCTGGCGCATGGATGAGATCTCCATGAAGTTGACACTGCTTACATTTCTTGACAAACTGATATGAGTCTTTTTCCATACTAGGCCAGTAATATCCAGTCCTGATGAGTTTCTTGGCTAAGGTAGAACCACTAGAATGTGGACTGCATATCCCTTCATGTACTTCACATAACACAATCTGAGCTTCATCACTTTCCAAACATCTAAGAAGAGTTCCATCTAGACCTCAATGGTATAGGACATCGACTAAAATGACGTATCGAGAAGATTGGCGAATGAAAGTGTGACGTTGGTTATTGGATAGATCAGGAGGTAGGGTATTATCGCGAAGGTATGTGAAAATGGAACCATATAACTAGGACTCGAGACCGGCGACACATATCATCTCAGTAGGAGTGATTTCATACGAAGGAACCAAAAGGTTATCCACCAAGAACTCATAGTGGGTCTCATTCAGAGGTAGATCGATCAGTGAAGCAATTGTAGCCATGGCATCTACGGCTTGATTCTGCTCTCTTGGTATCTGCTCAAAGTCTATCTTTGTGAAGTGTTGTTTCAGGTCATCCACCATTCTTTTGTAAGGCATTAATTTCTCATCCTTTGTTTTATAATCATCAGTTGCTTGATGGATTACAAGTTGAGAGTCCCCAAAAACACGAAGTTCCTGGATCTTCCACTAAACTGCTATTTGTAATCCAGTTGTTAATGCCTCATATTTTGCTATGTTATTAGTGTAGGGAAATGATAATCGATATGATTTTGGTATAGAATCCCCTTGAGGAGTTATGAAGAGGATGCCAGCTCCTACCCCATGCTGTGTGTATGAGCCGTCAAAGTAAAGTTGCCATGGCTTTGCATGTGACACTGTGAAAATGGATTCATCTGGAAATTATGAAATTAGAGGAGCATCATCTATCATGGGAGCATCTACTAACTGATCTGTGATAACTTGTCCTTTTATTGCTTTTCTGTCCACATACTCGATGTCAAATTCACTCAGGAGCATCACCCATTTGGCTAGTCGCCCAGTAAGTGTTGCTTTATTGAGAAGGTATTTCAACAGATCGATCCTTGCAACCAACTTAGTCTTATGAGTTAGCATGTAATGTTGTAATTTCTGTGAAGCAAAGACCTTGGCGAGACATGCACGCTCAATTGGTGTGTAGTTTAGCTCATATCCTACCAATGTGCGACTGATATAGTATATTGCCTTTTCTTTGCCTTCAGTAACCTATTGTGCTAAGAGTGCCCCCAGTGCTGTTGAGGTAGCTGATATGTATAGTAGTAGAGGCTGGTCTAGAATTGGTGGCATCAAAACTGGCGGATTCAGAAGATAATTTTTGAGTGCCTGGAAAGCTTGTTGACAATTATCATCCCATTTGAATTTGATGTTTTTATGTAGCAAGTGCTGAAAGGGATTACATTTATCTGCAAGTTGTGCTATGAATCTTCGTATGGATTGATGTCTCCCTTGCAAAGATCGAAGTTGACTAATGTTTCATGGTGGTTGCATCTCTAGGATGGCCTTGAATTTTGCTGGATTGGCTTCAATTCCTCTTTTTGACACAATGAATCCTAGGAGCTTCCTGGAGGTTACTCCAAAGACACATTTCTTGGGGTTCAATCTTACTTTATATTTTTCCAACCGATCAAAGACAACTGAAAGTATGTCCAAATGTGTATCTCTATCTATTGATTTGCCCAAGAGGTCATCAACATAATCTTCCATAGTTACATGCATGAGATCATGAAAGATAGTAGTCATGGCTCTTTGATATGTAGCGCCCGCATTTTTTAGCCCAAAGGGCATGACATTCCAACAAAAAGTTCCCCAAGGACAAGTGAATTTTGTTTTGTGCTAGTCTTCGGATGCAATTTTTATTTGATTGTAACAAAAGAATCCATCCATCAAAGATAACATCGCATGACCTGCTGTGAGATCAACAATCAAGTCAATATTTGGTAATGAAAAATCATCCTTAGGACAAGCTTTGTTGATGTCTCTGAAATCTGTACATATTTTGATACTCCGATCTGGTTTATTGATAGGCACTAAGTTGGAGATCCATTTGGGATAATCAATTGGGCGTATGAATCTGACATCCAATAATTTCTCAAGTTCTACTTTGACTAGTAATGCCACTTGTGGATGCATCTTTCTTAATTTCTGTTTCACTAGTTTTGTCGCCGGTTTAACTGTCAAATGATGTATTACCAAATCCAGATCCAATCCAGGCATATTAGCATATGACCATGCAAAGTTGATTTGTCATTCTTTGAATAAACTTATGAATTTTGACCTTTTTGACTCTGTCAAAGATTGGGCCAGGAATATGTTGTGTGGAACCTCTTTCGTACCAATATTTGTTTTGATAGTCTCCTCTACCAACATGGATGACTTTTCCTCATATGATGCAGGGAGAATGTTGAGCCTTCCATCTTCGGGTGCCTCAGAGAGGTTTTCGCCCTCAGATACGTCCTTTCTTTTTACTTTTTTGGGGTCAGACATCGCCACAGTGTGGTTTTCGCTATAAGACCCTTGGTTTGTTTTTATTTTTTATATTTTTGCGACTAGAAGGCCCAACACCCTCACCGAAATATGCCACGCTATTGAGTTCTATAGTGTATCCCACTTTATGTTCCCCAGGGGGAAGATCATCTCGTATGCCAAGATAGTCAATAAAAGCTTCATCATTCTGGAATGTGTCAAGCTGTGCAGGTCCTTCATGATCCCAGTCAATAAGTTGGTGATGAACAAGGGGAAAGCCTTTGATATCTTCGAAGTTAGCAGGGCTAAGAGTGAAGATGCAGTTATATTTAGGTATGTCGAGGTAATTATTGAGGTCATTGTTGGCACTCTCCTCATCAATCTCGATCGTGAACGAATCCAAATTATCATCACTAGTAGCGCATTCTGGGACAGGTGTTCTTATTCTATGTGATTTCGACCTAGAACCTAGAGACAAAGACTGTATGGGTTCCTCTGGAGTTGTTTCTTGACCAACTTTGAATTTCCTATTAAATTCCTCTTCTTCTGTTAGTTCACTTGGTTCTCTGAATATCTCGATGAGCTCATAGTCACTAGAGGATTTGTCTAAACCCCATTCCCATTCATTGGAGTCTGTAGAATAGCGATTTTCTTGTTGAATTTTGGCATCTTTGATTTGTAATGCTTCTTCTATCTTTTGAGTATGAACCTTGGAAGTCATGAAACCAAGTCCCTTTGAGCATTCCTTTTTTAATGTTAATTCAGGTTGTAAAGGTTCAATGATGCGTTCCTTTCTTAACCCAAGAGGGCTTTTGCCATCATACCCAAATTTTTGTAGAATCTTGAACCCTTTGCCATACTTCTGACATGGTATACTAATGAGATCTTGTGTATCATCTTCAAGGTCTTTGTAAAGCATTTTGTATAAATCTTCCTCTTCCAGTTCACCCCATTTTTGGAAGATTGTAGGATCTCATTCAAGTGTAATGATAGATACCTGCTTAGTAGGATGTGGTCATCCATATTCTTTTGGTGAATTCATGACTTGTTGTAAGTACATGGTCTGATTCAAAGTGTATTCACCCATGCCTTTGTCCTGGAATTTTCCCTTAAGTTCACCTTGTTTTGATGTCGAAGGTTTTAATGACTCAGGATCAATGTACGCAGAAGAAGGAACAGCTTCGCGATTACTGGGAATGATGGTCTCAGTTTTTGGTCTCAAGTTATTGCAATATATGAATGGATTAGGATCACCATTAACTATTATTTCAACTCCATTGTGAGAAAACTTAATGCATTGGTGATATGTAGATGGGACTGCCCTCATTTCATGAATCCAAGGACATCCTAGCAATATGTTGTATGTGAGCTCCAAGTCTAAAACTTGACAAACCACATCCTTTGTAACTGGCCCAACTCTGAGAGGTAAGGTGACTGTGACCTTGGATGAACGCTCTTCATCATCATATGCTTTTATGGTGATTTTGTTTGTAGAATTCACAGCTTTATCAGAATATCCCAATTGTTTAATAGTGCTCAATGTACAAATGTTTAGACCTGCTCCTCCATCTATCAGGACTCATTTTATGCAATGCTTGTGTATGAAGGCTTCAATGTGTAATGGTGCATTATGTGGCTAACTTACAGAGGTGTCATCGGCTTCTGTGAATGTAAGGGAGTGTGGAATGGAAAGGTATCCCACCATGGCTTGAAACTGGTCCATGTTCAGATAAGTAGGAACGGCAGTTTCTCTCAAGATTTTGTCAAGAATTGCTTTATGTGCTGGAGATATGTGTAAAAGCTCAAGGATGGAAATAAGTGCGGGTGTTTTTCCTAATTGTTCTACAAGGTCATACTCAGGCTTGGTTGATGAAGAAGTGGTGTTTTTAGCTAGAGCACCTTGCAAAGTGAATTTACCTCAACGGGTTGTAACATGACATTCAGAGGTAGGTTCAAAAGAAGATCCCACGCCTTTCAGAACAATCTTGGGTCTCTGGGTAGAATTCTTAGGGGTTTTGTCCTTGATGATAATGGTAAAGACATAATTGTCCATCGAGATGTGATTGATAGTTGAATCATAGTTATAGTATGCTCTGGTATAGTTGGTTTGGTCATCTGTGGCTTTAGCTTTTCCCTTGTCATATTTTGGGAATGGTTCCTTAAACATCTCATGTTCTTGATTGGATGAGTGTCCTTCAATCTCAATGTCACCTTTATCAATGAGATCTTGTATGATGTTCTTCAGTCGATGACAATTTCCTATTTTATGACCTTTTCTCTTATGGAATTCACAATACTCATCATCATTCCACCAATTTGGCTTCACCTTTGGCTCATATGGAGGAAAATCTGGAATTGTGATTACCTTGTTTGCCACTAGCTTCTTGAAGACTGACTCAAGTGGCTCTCCCAATGGGGTATACTTCCTTCATGATCTAGAAGTTGTTTGAGTATTCACTTGATTGTGTGTAGAACTTGATCTCGAAAAAATGAATTTGGGTCGCACTATATTGGCATCAACAACACCATCATTGACTGTGTTCTTATTTTTATTCCAAAATCTTGGCTTATCTTTTCCTTTAAAGTCATCTTTGTTTTCCTTGAATATCTTAATAACTCCTTGTTCAATTAGGACCTTCTCTATTGCTAATCCTTTTTCAATGACGTCCTTGAAGGTGGACAAACAAGCTTTCCTTAGGTCATAACCAATGTCTTTGTTAACATTCTGAGTGAACATCTCTACCATTTGTTTTTGTGGAATTTCACAAGAGCATCTGTTGGCTAGATTCCTCCATCTTTGTTAAAATGATGCAAAAGACTCTCCATCCCTTTGCTTGGCATTGCACAAAGTAGTCACTGATATGTCTGTCTCTATGTTATAGGAGAAATGTTGAATAAATGCCTCTGCTAAGTCACCCCATGGCTTAATACCAGGTGGAAGTTGGGAGAACCATTCCATAGCTTGATCACCTAAGCTTTGTGGGAATAATCTCATCAAATATGTCTCTTCTGAAGCTACCTCAATGCAAGCTATGAAAAACTATCTTATGTGTGCCTTAGGATCCCCTTTGCCTCTGTACTTATCAAACTTAGGCATCACAAAATGTGTAGAAAATGGAGGCATTGGAATGCTCTTGTCAAATGGATAAGGACATATGTCTCTCATTGTGTATGTTGGCTTCGATGTATTTATGTCCTCCATTTTCTTTTGCAAGTCCTTAATTTGTTGTTCCAAATTGCTCTTAAGTGGAGATCGACTTCTTGGACCATACCCCATGCTTGAGGCACCAATTGGAGGAGCATGTTGCATATATGGATGATATTGATCATACACATGTTCATATGGAGGAGGTCTATAATGATGCTACGTATATGGACCACTTGGTATAGATTCATGTTGAGAAATGAAATATCTGCTTTGTCCATGTATACCATACTCTATAGGAATGTCATGAGTTTGCTCTAGTGTGTTGTCCCCGAATTTGACACGGGGTTTCCTTGTGTTCAAATTTTGAGCATGCCTTTGAATATCCAATTGCTTTGGTGGTTGATCCTTAGCATTGGTATGTGGTTGAGCATTTTTTTTTGCATAAGACTTCCATAATGGTCTGTGAAGGTGAGTATCATATGCTTGACCATGTGTGTATGGGACCTTTGGTTTTTGAAATAAAGATGATGGTGATTCAAGCACCATATGTGGTCCTCTATTACCTCCACTATTAGGCCTCCTTTGATCCATGTTGGAGTGAGTTTGTTGCAAAGGTCGATTTTCCATTATTTGAGACATCAAAATCATGAGGGATCTTGGCTCCACTTCGTGCCATCACTTGTAGAAAATATTGTCGATCTCTCCTCATTATTTCCTCAACCAATCGATTAAAATGGGGATTCATAATGGTGTCTTCCACTTATGCTGAATGTACAGAAAAATTGTCCATATTGTCATTGTGTGTATCATTGTTGTTTGTAGTGTCCATGTTCTCAACATTTGGAATGTTTCTATAGGCATCCATGTTAGGTAATGTAGTATGATTAGAATTGAAAAAGATATCATTGTCATACTCATAGACACTCATGTTTGTAGACTCTTGAGACTCTTTAGCTTCTCTCCTAGATTTTTGGGAATGGGTTTCAACCATGAACTAGGTATTTATCAAGATGTGTGAGACTAGATGAAAATGGAAAAGAGTATGGAAGACCAAGAGTTGGATGGAATGTAAATGAATCTGAAGTGTACTTGCAATGTCCAAAATGTAAGACCAAGTATGCATGTAGTAGAGTAGGTGTGGCTTCCAAAGAGAGGATAGTTTCTCTTGATGAGGTAAGTTGACCTTGACTCTAAGTAAGACCAAATGAGACCCAAAGGTGATAGACCTTGATGAGGGACCACTTAGCAAAATGTTGTTGTATGTAGTGTGTTGACAAAGTAAGATGAGGACAAGCAAGTGACCTTTTGACTCAAGTTTAGACAAATGTGAATGTAATGTAAGGTGTAAAGCAATGATGGACTATGTGAGACCCAAAGACAGGTTGAATGCTAGATGAAACCCTGGAGAAATAACCTAGGAAGCTCAAGAATTCTGAAACTGACTGTGTTTGTTTGCTGGACTGTAAATTTTTTTCAATTTTGAACACAGACGTGCCTGTATACTGCACAGATGCGATTTCCTGACGCAGACGTGGTTCTGTTTAACATAGACATGTTTCTGAGATTTTGTAAATGCAAAGTTTCTCAAAAACACAGACGCGTTTCTGCCCTTCACAGATGCGGTTATATGACACAAACGCTATTATGTTAGACACAAACGTGCTTCTGCAAACTTTGTGCAATTTTTCCTATCTGTGAAGTTTTTGTGGTGACCAAATCTGAATGTTTGACTATTTTTCATGACAAGAGGACACAGTGTTGATGAAGACTCAATGTTTTGAAAGTGTTTAGACTCCCAAAATGACTCAAAGAAATGTTTGTTTTTTTGTTTGTTGTTTGGTCTTGAATGTTTGATTGTTCAAAATAAGTCAAGCACAATTCTTATGGCTGGCCAAGACAATAGTTGTTGATCCCACATGGGGTTTTACCCCCGAGGCTACGCTATTCAGAGCGGATACTTAGATGCTTGACCTCACTGGCTCCACCCTCGGCACTCACTTCTCGGGTCAGCCAAGCATCAGTCCCCATGAAAACTCCCCGTGGCGAACTTTGTATCTCTACTAAGAACTGTATGTGTGTGGGCCGCTACTAGAGGTCCGACCTCCTACCCCAACAACTAGAAGGATTTGGGTTTCTAAAACAAAAAGGTGCTAGTAAGGGCATCCGCTCATGTGGCCATACATGTGGCACTTTCAGCTTTGTAAATACAGAAGGCTCCCAACCGATAGGGGTTACGCCCTACAAATGATCAAGTAAATTTGATCAAACAGGTTTATGGGGAGACACAGTGTCGGTATGAACTAATCAGCACATGTTATTCATAGTTTTCACCATGAATACAATTATTTATAGTGGTTTGGAAGAAGATGGCTTTTCTTTTGCTACCACTTGGGTCATTCTCTTCTCACTAGTAGTCCTAATGACCACACGGGAAGACAGGCCCTCTATAGATTAAACAAAAAGAGCCTATTGCTCAAGACATAAAAGACAATGGTTCAATTTTAGTGCACCAATTGAAGTGTTTGCTAGTCTATGAGAAAAAGGCACACAATAAAGATCAAAAACCCTTGCCAAGGTCCTGCAACAAAGATCTATTAGTAGTTTGAATTGTTTCAAATGATCACCCCTTCCTGCAAGCACACAAGTTAGGTAAATTTTAGACCCAAAAGACTTTGTGAAATAGGGGCCTTCAACAAAAAGATTTTGCTTTCAAGACAAGCTGTACCAATTTCGTTAGCTAGATCTGCAAATGTTAGCTCAAAATAAACCAAATCTAAAAATAAAACTGAATGACTAAAAAATAAATCAATAAAACTCCAAAACAAAATCAATGCACACAGATGCAGTTACCCCAAACACAAATGTGGCTCTCTGATGCAGACGCACTTTTGTGAAACACAGATGCGGTTCCAGAACTTAGACATGGCTTCTGGACACAGACACGCCTAAAAACACCATAGACACAACTAAGGAACACAGATGCGGTTTTCAGAATCTGCAAAAAAAAAAAATATTGTCGAGGATGTAGACGCGATCCAAGATGTCGCAAATGTGATAGAAAACAAAAAACGCGATCCGAAAGTACGCAGATGCAAAAATACCAAAATACCATCGAAAATGTTAGATTTGCAACTTCAAAATACAATATCTGCAACAAGGATGTTAAATGCAAAAGGGACTAGAGTCCCACCGGACGTGCCAAAATGTTTACGGTGAAAATGGATACAATAATAACAATGTTGGAAGACTAAATAGATTCAACCACAAAACCCTAGCCTAACAACAACAAAGATCCACCATAACATATGAAGATTACCTAAGACAATGCAAATCAAATGAAATCACAAAGATTATACCATCACATGTCCAATAGGGTTTAAATCTCCATTCTTCCTATCTCCATTGATTTTGCTTGATATATTTGCTCTTAGATTTTATGTGTGCACAAGAGCTCAACAAAGAATGGAATGTGGTTGCAAGTAGTTAGCTTGATTCTTTAGCTAGATAGTTAGGGTTTGATAATGAAGGAAGTATCTCCTTATATAGAAGACACTACTTTTATTTATTTAAATTATCCTTTTCCTAAATTAAATAAATATTAATTATTTAATTGATCCCTATTCTTCTATTAATTAAATAAATCTTTATTTATTTAATTAATTCATTAGCCTTTTCTACCCATGACACATGTCATTCATCTCTTAATTCATACACTACTTACCCTCTTATTATTTTATTATTTCCTTTACCTACCCTCTAATCATATCTAACCTCCTTTTACACCTCTCAATCTTATCCCTCCATTTCATATACAACTAGACATGTTGGAACCAACGGTTCGTTATCACGACGAGCAGAACGAGAAATTGGCCACGCGACAACATTCGATTGAATGAGACTGACGAATTTTTTGCCAACTGAGAAAATGTTTCCCTAATAAAACCATAGGGAAACTTGAAAAACTGAGATAAATGTTTATAGGGACCCCTCTTCTGGCCCCGTAGGTTCAAATGGATCATTTGCAAGTGCCACGGATTTCGAGTTAGGGCCTGTCAAAGTTTGACAATTTTTAGCACTTAGGATACTCAAGGGACGACGTTGGTAGGGTATGACCTTGAGTGTTTGACCGAGTGGGGGGGGGGGGGGGTAAATAGGAGCATGCATAGGATAATAATGCCTAATTGGACATGTTAGAACTGATGGTTCGTTATCATGATGAGCAGAATGAGAAATTGGCCATGCGGCAACATTCGATTGAATGAGACTGACGAAATTTTTGCCAACTGAAAAACTGTTGCCCTAATAAAAGCATAAGGAAAATTGAAAAACCAAGATAGTATTTTGTAGGGACCCTAATTGTGGCCCCGTAGGTTCAAACGGATCATTTGCAGGTGCCAAGGATTCCGAGTTAGGGCCCATCAAAGTTTGACAATTTTTAACACTTAGGGTGCTCAAGGGATGACACCGGTAGGGTATGACCTCGAGCGTTCAACTGAGTGGGAGGGGGGGGGGAATAGGAGCATGCATAAGGTAATAATTCTTAACTAGACATGTCGGAACCAACGGTTCATTATCACGATGAGCAGAACGAGAAATTGGCCATGCAACAACATTCGATTGAATGAGACTGATGAATTTTTTGTCAACTGAAAAAATGTTGCCCTAATAAAACCGTAGGGAAACATGAAAAACTGAGATAGTATTTTGTAGGGACCCCTCTCATGGCCCCATAGGTTCAAATGGATTGTTCACAGGTGCCACAGATTTTGAGTTAGGGCTCGTCAAAGTTTGACAATTTTTAGCACTTAGGGTGCTCAAGGGACGATGCTGGTAGGGTATGACCCCGAGCGTTCGACTGAGTTGGGGGGGGGGAAATAGGAGCATTCATAGGGTAATAATTCCTAGCTAGACATGTCAGAACCAATGGTTCATTATCAGGATGAGCAGAATGAGAAATTGGCCACGCGACAACATTCGATTAAATGAGACTGACGAATTTTTCTCCAACTGAAAAAATGCTTCCCTAATAAAACTATAGGGAAACTTGAAAAACCGAGATAAGGTTTTGTAGGGACCCCTCTCATGGTCCCATAGGTTCAAATGGATCATTTGCAGGTGCCACAGATTCCGTGTTAGGGCTCGTCAAAGTTTGACAATTTTTAGCACTTAGGGTGCTCAAGGGACGACGCCGGTAGGGTATGACCCTGAGCGTTCGACCGAGTGGGGGTGGAAAAATAGGAGCATGCATAGGGTAATAATTAATTGTATTATATTGTTAATTAAATTAATTGTATTGTATTGTTCATTAAATGAATTATATTGTTCATGAATTGTATTGTTCATTAAATGAATTGTATTGTTCATTATACAAACAACACCTATGATGAAATGAAATGAATTGTATTGTTCATTAAAAACCATTATTAACCATTGTTAATTATTGGATTGAAGATTAAAGTTTTCCATGATAAAACCATGCACACATGAGCAAAAATTTATATTATCAAATATCAACTTTTATATATATGAAAATGTCAAATGATTACAAGTGTATGTCCATACACAAATATGGCATAAATGCCAACTCAAACAAAATGTATGTCTATATACATGAATGTATGTCCATATACAAAATATACATGCCAACTAGACATGTGAGCATCCCAAAACTATCTATAACATCCTAAGCTACTGATGGATCATCAAAATTGATCCTCTTCGCCACACTGCTCGACTCTGAAGGATCCTACACAAGAAAAAACAAACCATGATTAAGATTAGTTATATTATATAGCTCACATTAAAAAGGTTAACATAAAAATGAACTATAATTGAACTATTCTTGTTTACCTCATCTCCATGTTTTCTCTTTGGCTTTGCAGGACTCTTGATGTATGTCTTTGGTAGAGGAGGTATTCAACAAGGATGTGAAGCCAAGAATTCTCTGTACATATACACAACAAGTATATGAAACTATCAATCTATGTCTAGACATGCATAATCATTATAAGTTATTTAAACTATTTATTCAATCATATTTGCATTCAATTACCTTTCCCTTGTCTCCAACGACAGTACCAGATCCTGAATCCATGCATGTTACTACATAGTCTAATTAATACCAATATAAATGATGAACATGTATGTACAATAGAATACAAATGACTAGGTGCAATAATATATGTACTGTAAAGCTATCAAGGCCAAATGAAATGGCCATCAAGGTGCCCTCCTGGATTTGTGTCAACTCCTCCTCTATCATTGTTGGTGTAATTAATTATTCATGTTGGATGTTATTACACCTTACTTAAGTTTACTTAGGAAATGCATTTCATAGTAGTTTGGGTATGAGACACTTGGGTGTTTGTGCCACATTAGGATAGTGTGTGTAGGAGAATTTCCATCTTTTATGGTGTTGATCTTGTTACTACTCTATCATATCCACTTATTGTGGAGTGATAATCCCACCTTCGGTGGGTGATCCACCTCAGGTGAAATATTTTATTGTTTCTCCTACCTAACCACACCTATTTCCTACCTACCCTTGTTTCTTATTGAGCCACATGTCATGTTAGTGTGCTCAAATATCCATATAGCCTTGCTTATATAAGCAAGCTCATCTACATTGAACAACTGGTAATGATCCAATTGATCAGTATTTTCATCTTGATAGAATACAACTTATTTCTATCATCTATTTTGTTCTCCCTTATTTATGCTTTCCATTGCCTCTAGATCTTGGAAAAATATCACATGGTATCAAAGCCATTAGAGTGTCACTGGTTTGCCAATTGAGAGAAATTTGATGCTATTTGGGGTTGTGTATTTTGAAGCTTTCTATTGCAGGTTATTATTGAAGCTTGGTGGGTCAAATCTGAGGTTACCATTGGATTGAGGAGCTCCAAGAAAGTTAGCTTTTCCTTTTGTTTTATCCATATCGGACTTCAGAGGCCAAATCTAGAGGCATTTGAAGTTTGAAGCTGCAATGAAAATTTTCTAGAAATTATAATTTTGTAGGCAATTTTCAAATAGTGATATCTCACTCATCTGGACTCCTTTTTTCAAGAAATTGTTTTTGTTTTGGGGCAGAATTTTGTGATCTGTACAATGGTGCAAGATTTTTCTAGTTTTTGGATACAGGTTTTTCTAAAATCGTGAAATGTTGATTTTTACAACTTTGGAGGCTTTGTTTAGGCTCACATGGACTCTTTTTCAGGTGCCATATTTTTTGAAAGTGCATAATTTTTTGTCTACTTTCATAATCTGCCATTTGTGTGCAATGATTTTGAGTAGAAATTGTACTTTCAGTATTTGGTCATTTTTTGGCCTATTCGGTACTTGTATTTTGCTTGGATCTCAATTTAGATCACTAGCAGTATTTGTTGAAGTCTCTTATATCTCATTTTGAGAAGTTGTAAAATTTAAATTAGAAGTCCACCTTGCCTTGTTTTTCAAGTGGCCCATTGTACATGCACTAAGTATAAAGTGCCAAATCATGATTTGGGGGGGTGGGGGTGTCTTGTGTGATTGTGCCTCTCTCTATCTTGTGTTTTTTCCTTTTTGCTGCTATGGGTTATCCTAAGTTTCCTCTCTTAACTCCTCATAATTATGGTACTTGGAAAATTGATGCATGGAGTAAACTTATAGAAAAAGGGCTAACTCATTATATTGATGGAACTATTGTTGCTCCCGCCAATCCTAAGGCTGATCCTGTTGGTCACTTGGATTGGCTCACTAAAAATATCATGACAATTTGTACCTTAAGAAAGTATGTATTAAAGGATCTCATTTTTCATATTGAGAAATGTACTCTAATCAAGGATGCTTGTTTCAAGACTTGCATGGTCAAGTTGATGAGATTAGGGGATATCAGATTGATAGTGATCTCACCATGTTAGATCCCAAAAACTTTGATATTATACAAGATTATGTCACTAAGGCAAAAGAGTTGAGGGAACAACTCAAGGATTGTGGCATTGATAAGAAGGATACTCAATTGATCTTCAATTTGATGGGCAAACTTCCACAAGAATATGCAACATTTGTTTCTAGTTTCCAAACCCATAGGATGACAATGGGTTCAAGCTACACAATGCCTACATTTGATGCTTTCACTGAGATGTTAATGATGGAACAAGCTAAGTTGATAAGCATGGGCATTCTTAATACTTCTAAGTCTCAAGCATTAGTGGCAAATCAAGGGAACAAAGGAAATCAAGGAAATGACAACTCAAACAAGAAGAAATGGCAATCAAAGCCTAAGGACAAAGCATCACCTTCTCCACAACAAGGAGATTCATCCTCTTCCAAGAGGGATAATTCACCAAAGACGGAGAGACCTACTTGTGCCTATTGTAAAAAGGTTGGTCATGAGGAGCGTCGTTTCCATTCTAAGAAGACTGATGAGCTCACACATATCTTCAAAAATCACAACATTGATTTGCCTAATGTCTACAAGAAGGATGATTCATCAACTTCCACTTCCTCACAATCAAAAGGGAAAGGGAAAGCATTCATGGCTTCTACAAGTGGGAAGACTCACTCTTTTAGGACAAGAAAAGGAAAATCTCTTTGTGCTACTACAAGTTAGGAGATGGCTTCTAGATTCAGGGGCTTCTCATCATATGGCATCTTCCCAGTCTATGTTCTCTACATTTGAGCCTTGCACCATGCCACAGATTTTGATGGGAAATCATACATACATGGATGTGATTGGGAAAGGAACTATTTCCATTGGGCATAAATCCTTCAATGATGTGTTGTGTGTACCCCACTTGATAAACAATCTTCTTTCCATCTATCAAATCACACATGGTGCAACTAAGAGAATTGTGGAGTTCATACCTGAGTCAATTTTCATTAGAGACTTGGAGACTAGAGCTATCATTACAACTGGGGTGGTTGATCATGCATCTCAGTTATACTCCTTTTCAGATTTTGTTGATGATGACTATTTCACATATGATGATTCTTCACATGATGATCACACTTCTTGTGATGGTTCCGATTTGGAGGAAAGTTTTGGGTACTTGAACTTGGGGATTCTCACATGTGACCCCGTTCTTGACCCTTGTGCTTCATAGCCTCCTATTGATATCACATCATCTATTGCACCTGATGATGAGGATAGTGTGATAGTTTTGCCTTCATGTAATTCAATGTAGCAGGATATACCTTGTCTTCCAACTTTAGTTTCTTGGGATGATTACTTGACAGGCATTGCAGATTTGGGAGACATCATTGATGATATTCATCTTCTCTTTGATGAAGATGATCCTTCTTCTATTGTTGTGAGGGAACACTCTGACCCTCTTGTTCATTCTCTACATGATCATTCTTTCGAGGTTGATATGATTGTGGATACTTATGTACAATAGTCAGAGGAGGTCTCTTTATCCTTTGAGGAGACATGTGAGTCTTTGGGACTTGTTCTACATTCATCTCCACTAGATCTTGGAGTACCTTTTTCAGCAGTGTGGAGCAGTTTACCACCTTTGGAGGGGGTATCTTTCAGCATTGACATGGAGACACTTGAGAATTTTTTAGAGATTCCTTTCATCATGAGTTATTTTCCTACATCTTCCTTTCATGATTGGGGAGACTTCATGGATAGACCTTTGGTTTTGTTTCTTCTTAAGGGGAGGAATGTTATTCGACATTCATGGAGTTGTTTCTTCATTCATCATCGAGATTCTATCATTGGTGCAGATTCTACATTGAGAGGGGGCTTCCTAGCTTCTCTTCTTCTCTCATATGGGGGGGACTTTTTCCTCACATGGGGATTTGTTCCTCACATACTTCTATGAGAGTTCTCTTGTATAGTTTTCATCTCTCTTTTGGGGGAGGGTTTTTTCCCATTGGGTTTTTCTCTCTTTCCCCACTTTATGAGAGATTTCATTGCATTGGTTTGCATGCATTTGCATTTGTACATGGGTACCTAACATGGCCTTGTATCTGGGACCCATCTTGCATTTCTTAGTCGCATTGTAGACTTAAGTGCATTCCCCTAATTTGCACTTAAGGGGGGGTGTTGGTGTAATTAATTATTCTTGTTGGATGTTATTACACCTTACTTAAGTTTACTTAGGAAATGCATTTCATAGTATTTTGGGTATGAGACACTTGGGTGTTTGTGCCACATTAGGATAGTGTGTGTAGGAGAATTTCCACCTTTTACAGTGTTGATCTTGTTACTACTCTATCATATCCACATATTGTGGAGTGATAATTCCACCTTCAGTGGGTGATCCACCTCACGTGGAATATTTTATTGTTTCTCCTACCTACCCACACCTATTTCCTACCTACCCTTGTTTCTTATTGAGCCACATGCCATGTTTGTGTGCTTACATATCCATATAGCCTTGCCTATATAAGCATGCTCATCTACATTGAACAACTGGTAATGATCCAGTTGATTAGTGTAAAGCAGAAAAATCGAACCCTAGTTGTTCTCCCCTCCCCAACTCCAAGGAGAGAGAAGGGAGAGTCACTAGGGTTGATGGTTTTCACTTAGGGGAGACTTTACATTCAAAAGAGGGGTTTAAAACCACAAGATCCAATCCCACGTAATGCAAGATTGGATTCTAAATGAGTTTCAAGGGTTAAGACATCAAGGATACCCTCTTTTGTAAAGAATATAGATAGAATGATTGAATTGGGAATGTATGTAGAAGCAAGAAAGATTCACTTATAAATAGAGATAGGGATATGGGATGAAGCTGTGGACCTGGAATTAGCAGTAAAATGTCGAGACGATGCTGTTCTGCAAATTTGAGCGAAAGTTGACAGGATGATGGCGCCCGGTGTGCACACGGTCCTCTGAAAAATCCGCGAAACGAAGGTCGATCTGTTCGTCTCTGCACAAGGATTCCAGATCTTCAATTACAGCCGCATACCTGCAACCTACACACAGAAAAGAGAGGACGATTAGGGGGTTAGGGATTAGGGGTTTGCCTTTAGGTCAAACCCCAATTTTGGAATTAACCAAGAAATGAGAATGCTGTAAATGTAAATGTTTGTAATGTAAACAAGTACTGATACCTTATTGTAAGAATGTTTGTATTCTTACATGCGAAGGTGTAATGTATGTTGTATGTAATGTGTTGTAAGTGATCTCCTCTTCAATGGTTGAATCCTTGTCTTTAATGCAACACCTAGCCTTGAATGGAGACTTAGAATGCTCAATTGCTTGAAGGAATGCTTGAATGCTTGAATGTTTTAATATCGCTTCCGCCTTTTTGCTCACATATGTCCTCCTCCCTTTTTGAGAGAGGAAATGTAGTTTATATACTTGTCAATTAGGGTTGATAGACTAATTTTTCCAACCTTAGGCCGACCTAGAAACAATATTTTCCAATTTGCAAACTTAAAGACCCGATGCCCAAAAGAGACCGGGCCCAAAATAGGGCCAGGGACCAAAGCGCTGGGCGCCATGGTCCTGGGGGACCAGGGCGCTGGGCGCCCTAGTCCTGAAGGACCAAGGCACTGGGCGCCATGGTCCCACCTCCCGGGACAACAGGGTGCAAGGAGGGATCATGCCAAGGTGCAGAAAAATGGAGTTTTTGGTGTTGCAAGCAGGTTTCGGGGTCTCCATTCAGGTTCAATGTTGTGCCACCATCGTGAAGACCCAAATGCAGTCGAAATTGCAAGTGTCACAATTTTAGGACGCTACATTTAGCCCCCACTTTAGCGGGAGTATAAGCGTACGCTCATACTTCCGGTAAAGTACAAGGAAACAACATTGAAAAACTTTCACCACGTCAAGGAGGCAAGATACACCAAGCCCCCAGTGGACTAAGGATCTTATGACTTTGATTGACAAAGTGAAAGGGAAGATCACAAGGGAGAACCATGACTGTCAGTAGTAAGGTTCCCTCACTATGAGTCATGCAAGAAAGATATCAAAAATTTTCAAGGCAAAGCTAAATTTGTCAAGAAATTTTCAAGTATCTTGAAAAGATATGAATGGGATGTATGCCCCCCTACGTTAAAGCGATCGCAAATGCCTCACCGGGGGTGATTTATTTAAGGTAGTGATACATATAAAAATGAGAAGGGAAAGGAGCACGTTATCACAAGGATTTAGCCCCCAAGTGTGAGATAAGCCCAAGGATAATAGACACAAAACACAAAGCACGAGGTGACTTCGTTTTCCTTGGGGTCAGTATGTTGTATGATAATTCATGTATATCATATGTATGTATGCATAATTGTTCTTCATTCCCCAATCAAGGAAGGTCACCTAGAAGAAGGGAACACATGTGTCTTTTGAGTCAACATGAGAGAGACCAAAAGAGATCTCAATGTTTTGCATCATCCTCAAGTAGACAACACTAAGGACAACAAATAGAAAAATGAGAATAACACATAGAAGAAGTAACAAAAGAGATCAAGAGAGGAGGAGAGAGTCTGCTATGCTAATGAAACTAGTCTAGCACGTCATCTACCCCCCGATCTTGCTGATCAATATTTCGGGAAGGTAGAAAACACGCTAGAGGAGGAACATCCAACATAGTAGATGGAGCTATCACAAGATCCAAACAAGGGCTATGTTCATGTTCCGAGCCACGTTGTTCTTGTCTAGGAGCTAGGATAAGTGCTTTAGAAAATTCATTAGATAAATGGTTATCAACATCAACATATTCATATTCACTATCAGAATGAACAGGAGTAACATTTTCATCATGAATAACATTTTCATCTATATCATCATCAAGATTTATAAAAATAGGCTCTTTAACTCGCATAGGATCAAGACCATCATACATCTTATGTTTAGGAGATTTCGGCTCAATCGTCGTCTGAGGAGAAAATGGAATAATACTAGCTGAAGGTGTTTTTGGGGATTGCAAAGTTTGAGAAGCAGCTACCTGAGCTCTAAGACGACGCTTTTGTCGGTGTTCACGTGCAGAATGATTTCGTCTAGTCTTAGTAGGAAGCTGAGGAGATTGAGGAGGAGGAATGTTCTCATCCTTAGCACTTGGGTGTTTAGGTTGTGGTCTCTTAGGTTGAATAATAAGAGAAGAGGAAGGTCTCTTCTCTCCATAAGAGGAAGGAGGAGGAACTGCTCCATACAAAGGAGGAATATTTGGTTTAGGAAGGAGACCAAGCCCATCATGACGAGGAGGTATAGGTCTACTTTTAGGAAGTTTATTAGATATAGGCATAGTCACATTCATAGGAATGGGTTGGGAATCTTCTTGAGGAAAGACATTAGTTTTATCTTTCAAGGGAAGAACTTCCTTCTCAAGAACGATAGGAATGTCAAGTTTGGGTGTTCTAGGTTCACTTAGAGATAGGATCATATCTTTTTTCCACCTTTGATAAGATTTGAAAAGATGATCACTTCACGGAGGAAGAGATTGGAATTGTTCAGGCCAAAAGTAATCAATAGGAACGCTAGAAGTTCTTTTAGCAGGTTTAAAGAGACTATGATTGACAGTAACAACTTCACCATTATGGGGAAATTTCAAGCACTTGTGAATAGGAGAAGCAATAGCTTTCATGGAAGATAGCCAAGGATAGCCTAGCTTCACACGAAATTGTTCAGATGATGGAATAATAGCAAAGTCCACATCAAGGGATTTGTTATGAACTTCAATAGGTAATGTAATAGAACCAATTGCAGGAAAAGAAAATGCATCAAATAGTTTCACAACCACATTTGTTTCGTCATAGATCACTTGATTCAATTGCAAAGTAAAAAGAAATTCTTCAGTAATGACATTAACCATACAAGAAGGATCAATAAGCACTCCACAGCTAGGTGTATTCTTAACTTTTGCAACTATATATAAAGGACCATCAGGTGCCCTGATAGTTTCACTGGAATCAAATGTGATGGAAGGTTCTTTAGGAATTTTCTGCTGCTCTACAAAGTTAATCACATTCAGAGTCATAGACACAAGATCATCAGGTGAGACAGAGGAATCATTAGTATCAATCGCATTAGAGGTATGAGAGGGCAATGGATCAGTAAAAATCTTAAGATTTTGGTTAGGAGGAGCTACAGATGTGTTGCCTTTATCATTCACACCAGAAACAGAGATAGTATTATTATCAATCAAATCTTGAATTTTACCCTTTAAAGCAAATTTTTTTTCAGTATCATGCCCAGGAAGACGATGAAATTGACAAAAAGATTTGTTATCAAAATAGGGTGAATTAATTTTTGTAGGATCTATTTGCCTTATAGGAGGAAGAGTAAGCACATTTTGTTCCAATAACTTATTCATAATACTATGCAATGATTCATTCAAAGGAGTAAACTTTCTTTCTTTCTTGAAAAACTTAGAAATAGGAGGCACACCTGATGCTACATTCACATTGTTGTTGATGATGTTTTCATTGAATTTAATTGACTCTCTGTTCGGTTTAAACTTCCCAAATGGTTGTTGACTACTATCACCCTTATCACTCGGAGCCATAGGATTTGCTTGTTCCATTTGACTCACAGTCAGTTGATAATTGTGAAGAGTTGCGCACAACTGTTGGAAAGAAGTAAACTCAGAAAACAGGAGTTTTTCTCTAATATCTTTTTGTAAATTAGAAATAAAGATTCTTTGAATATCATTGTCAGGTACTGGAAAAGAAATTTGAGCATACAAATGTTTATATCTACCAATGAAATCAGTCACTTTTTCTTTAACACCTTGTTTACAATGCATTAAATCAATCAAAGTAACCTTGGGACTTATATTGTTTTGAAATTGTTGAATAAAAGAATTTGCAAGTTGTTCGAAAGAAGAAATAGAATAAGAAGGCAACGAGCAATACCATTGTAGGGCTTTATCTCTTAATATTCTAGTAAACAATTTTGCAAGCAACCTTTGGTCATAAGCAAAATCGGTACATATTCTTTGAAATGTCTTAACATGTGTTAGAGGATCACCCTTACCATTATAAAGCTCCAAATGCAGAATTTCAACATGTTTAGGGGGAATAGCTCGAACAATGTCAAGAGAAAGTGGGCTCGCAACATCAAATGTGGGCACACTAAACTTAGATTGATTCATAGAGGCAATTTGTTGCTGTAAAGAAGAGACAATTTCTGCAAGATTGTTAATGGTCGCTTCAGTCGAAGAGTTCATATTAGACGTGTTACATTGTGATGGAGGTGTTATGTTATTGAAAGAAGGTAGAGAGTAAGGTGGTGGGACACTATGATAGTTAGTCATAGGAGATGATTGGAAAGGAGGAACACTACAAGGAGGAATGGAATGGTTAAATGAATTGCCCCCTTGCGTCATGTTTATTTGTGGAGATATAATAGGAACACTCATTGAAGAAGTTGGATTGAATGAAGGAAGAGGGTTGATTGAAGAAGAGGGATTGCCCCCATGACTATTGATCATAGGAGGAATTTCTTGTATCGAAGTAGTCATTATGTTTATGTAAAAGTAGGTATACTAGCAATAGGAGTCGTCAACGGAATAGAATGATTGACTTGAGTAGGAGGTTGTGTATAACCTAAGGTTTCAACACAACTTTTCATAGGCATCACATTCGAATCCACAATGTGTGCAATACCACGCAAAATATCAATTCCATTCTTATCACTTTGAACCATACGTTTTAGACCCTCAATTAAAGGAAGAGCTTGACTATCAGGGTATTCTTGAGACATCCATTGTCGAAAATCGTCAAATTGGTTATCCAATTTTGAAAGTTGTTCTACAGAAACCTCATGGAGAGCTTCTTCATCATTAAGAGGATTAGAGGAATTACCCATGTCCTCGCTAAAAAGGCCATTCAAATTAGGTTCCATCTCCTCAGTAATTAAACCTTGGAAAGACTTAATTCTAAGGCTTCGTCTAACGAGAATAGTGTAAGTAGGGCTTATTGTTGTAAAACTCATGCACAAAAGAGAGAGAGAGAAGATTTTGAATTTTAGAGGTAGCAAATTTCAATAAAATCAGCCAATCTCCTAGATTTAAGCTGTTAAATACAATCAGGACAATCTCCCGAAATTTCGGAAAAAATGTCCGGGACCGTGGCGAACGGAGTGCACACGGTCCTCGCAACTTTTTTCAAAATTTTCAGGGATGAAAGTTATGATGATTTTAAAGCTAATCTGAAAAAATTGAGTGATTTTACGATCTGTAGATAGGCCAAATTAAAGTTACAATCTCAAAATTGAACCCTACCAAGATTGTTGAAAAATGTTAAATTTGAATTTTGAAAAAGAGAGGGAAATTGAAATTTTGAATTTTATGATTTTAGAGGGAATACTAAAAGCAATGCAAGTTTTGAAATTTAAAAGTTGACTCAATTTCATGCAAAATTCAAATTTGAAAGTGGAAATCAAGGTTGCTGCAATTAAACACTTAATTTCAAAAGTCACAAACTGCAAAAATTTGAATAAAGCATTGAAATTTTGAATGAATGCTAACACACTTTTCAGATTTAGTACAGTAAGGAACACAATTTTGATATGAATTTTAATTTCAACAATTTTTGAATGATTAGAAGCCTTTATCCAAGCAATCACTAGACCAACTTTGACTTTAATTTTGAAAGTGTTAAAATTGATAAAATCAGCCAAAATTCTGGATTTTAGCAGAAAAATACGGTAAGATCTAGCTCCCGAAATTTCGGAAAAAATGTCGGGGACGATGGCGCTCGGGGTGCACACGGTCCTCGCAACTTTTTTCCAAATTTTCAGGGATGAAAGATATTGTGATTTTATTGTGGAATCCAAAGTTACAGCCGATTTGGATGTGTTTTGATCAGTCAAATTATCAGTCAAAGGTTGAATCAAGAAGGTTTTAAAAATTAGGGTTTTGACACTTAACCGCTTAATTTTCAGAATTAAAGCACAAATATGAATTGGCAATTTGCAATAGAAGGGTAGATCTGAAACAAGCATTAACAATTAAACATTTCACAAGCTCAATTACTAAAAAGAAAATTTTAGGGTTTTTTTATGCAATTAGCCTCTAAAATTTTGCAAAAGATCAAACATGGAAATGTAATTAAGAAAGAAAATTTTTCAGATCTAACCATGAATAATCAGAATGAGGATGTTCACGTCGGGTTCACCAAAATGTAAAGCGGAAAAATCAAACCCTAGTTGTTCTCCCCTCCCCAACTCCAAGGAGAGAGAAGGGAGAGTCACTAGGGTTGATGGTTTTCACTTAGGGGAGACTTTACATTCAAAAGAGGGGTTGAAACCCATAAGATCCAATCCCACGTAATGCAAGATTGGATTCTAAATGAGTTTCAAGGGTTAAGACATCAAGGATATCTTCTTTTGTAAAGAATATAGATAGAATGATTGAACTGGGAATGTATGTAGAAGCAAGAAAGATTCACTTATAAACAGAGATAGGGATATGGGATGAAGCTGCGGACCTGGAATTAGCAGTAAAATGTCGAGACGATACTGTTCTGCAAATTTGAGCGAAAGTTGACGGGACGATGGCGCCCGGCGTGCACACGGTCCTCCGAAAAATCCGCGAAACGAAGGTGGATTTGTTCGTATCTGCACAAGGATTCCAGATCTTCAATTACAGCCGCGTACCTACAACCTACACACAGAAAAGAGAGGACGATTGGGGGGTTAGGGATTAGGGGTTTGCCTTTAGGTCAAACCCCAGTTTTGGAATTAACCAAGAAATGAGAATGCTGTAAATGTAAATGTTTGTAATGTAAACAAGTACTGATACCTTGTTGTAAGAATGTTTGTATTCTTACATGCCAAGGTGTAATGTATGTTGTATGTAATGTGTTGTAAGTGATCTCCTCTTCAATGGTTGAATCCTTGTCTTGAATGCAACACCTAGCCTTGAATGGAGACTTAGAATGCTCAATTGCTTGAAGGAATGCTTGAATGCTTGAATGTTTTAATATCGCTTCCGCCTTTTTGCTCACATATGTCCTCCTCCCTTTTTGAGAGAGGAAATGTAGTTTATATACTTGTCAATTAGGGTTGATAGACTAATTTTTCCAACCTTAGGCCAACCTAGAAACAATATTTTCCAATTTGCAAACTTAAAGACCCGATGCCCAAAAGAGACCGGGCCCAAAATAGGGCCAGGGACTAGAGCGCTGGGCGCCATGGTCCTGGGGGACCAGAGCGCTGGGCGCCATGGTCCTGGGGGACCAGGGCGCTGGGCGCCCTAGTCCTGAAGGACCAAGGCACTGGGCGCCATGGTCCCACCTCTCGGGACAGCAGGGTGCAAGGAGGGATCATGCCAAGGTGGAGAAAAATGCAGTTTTTGGTGTTGCAAGCAGGTTTCGGGGTCTCCATTCAGGTTCAACGTTGCGCTGCCATTGTGAAGACCCAAATGCAGTTGAAATTGCAAGTGTCACAATTTTAGGACGCTACAATTAGTATTTTTGTCTTGATAGAATACAGTTTATTTCTATCATCTATTTTGTTCTCTCTTATTTGTGCTTTCTATTGCCTCTAGATCTTGGAAAAATGTCATAGTCATCAACTATTAAATAGACCATGTAAATAAAACTTAGTACTTAATATCATCTAAATTATAAATATTCATTTAAACTATATAATGAACTGTGAAAATATAAATCTTACCACTACACCATCAATGTATGATGAAGGTTCCTCCTCGCCTCTAGCATGTGAGGACTTTCCAGGGTATCCTCCAGTATATGTCAAAACATCTGGTGCATCGTGCATCTCATGCACCTCATAATTTGCAGTGTGTGTAGGAGGATCAATAGGCTGTCCAATTGGACCCAAGCATACGTGCCCACACATGACACAACTATGGGGAACACAAATGTGTGGAGCCGAGAAGGACATGTCAGCACCACTAGATGTACCACTACCATCAAAAGTAGGCTGAGCTACTGACTCGGCTTGAGAAACCAAAAGGCTACTCAAAGAGTGAATAGCCGATATGGTCTGTGATGCCACCTCACAAATGATATATGGATGCTACACTGGAGGTGGGGGATCAATAGGAGGAGGGGGGACATATGGGTCCTAGACTACTCTGACTGCCCCAGGTCTATTTTGGGGCATACCTAAACCCACACCTTGGAAAGGTTGGATGTCAAAGTAGTTCACATGTTTTCCTAAAACAAACTCAGCATACAATTTTTTGATGAAGTAGAAGGGGACATCAAGATTGTTGTTGGGTGGTTTATTGAAAACCATCCACCAATGATCCCAAAAATTTTTCACAATGCCATCATTTGCGCACCATTTAATAGAAAATTTTATTTTTTTGGGGTCTATGGGTTGACCAGTGTGGGGATTCACAAACAATGCGGTGATAATGGCTTTGGATATCTCGAGATCCTTGATCTCCTTATAGGACAAGCCATCCACATATTGTTCCCTCATACAATCTTGCCACAAAAGAGTGGGATTGTGCTCCTCAGTGGTGGTTTCTATACTCTTTATGATCGATGTGAGGGGATCAAACATTCGGTTTAGGCGAGGGATCCTACGATAGACATCTGCAATCCCCCTCAATTGGTTCAAATTTTGTGCAATTAAATCCTGAATTGAGGGGGGGGGGTTGGAAAATGAGGGTTTTGTGTATGAGGGTTTGGTTGTTTGGTTGTGGTTGATCAATGTTTTCATTGTTATCCCCCATTTTTAACCTAATTGAATGTAAACAATTGAATTTAGTTAACAAATTTGAACAATTTGGTATTTTATTTTAAAAAAACCTAGTTTTCATGAAAAGAACATATTTTGAATGAAAAAGCAAATAAACATTAAAAAAAAATACAAAAATTTGAATGAAAATGATGAGAAACAATAAAAATCCTACCTTTTAATGTATTTTTTAGCAAACTCGGGTCAAACAACTGGATATCGGGTCCAACCAAATATCAGATTCTAAAAAATCGCATAGCCCATGGGTTAAAAATAACTCATGGGCTATCAGGTCCACTTATATTGTCTCAGAAAATCGGTTATCTGATATCCAATTTTTATACTTAAATTATTTTAAAATTACATTATATATTATTTAATACGTATTATATAATATATTATATAATATATAATGTAATATAATAATATATTATATATTATATATTATATAATATATAATGTAATATAATAATATATTATATATTACATATTATATAATATATAATATATTATTATATATTATATAATATGTAATATATTAAATATTATTATATTATATAATATAATATTATATTTTATAATCTAATGTTGTATTATATATTATGAGTTATATAATATAATAATATATTATTATATTACATTATATATTATATAATTTATTTTTTAATTTTAAATTACCTATAAAAAATCGGATATCCGATTTCATCCGATATCCGATTTTCTTAGGTGTTTACCATGCCAAGGGCGTACTGACACCTAGGCCAAGCAAAAAGTCAACACAGATTTTTCGCGTTTTTAGGCGAGTCAAAAAGGCTATTTTTTTCATATCGCCACTTTTTGGCCCCCCATGATCCTGCACTAACCCAAGAAGAATGATTTAATTCCTTTTGTTAAGACTGAAAACAAAGTCACTACTTTGTCAAAACAAGACAATGCTTTCCATAAGGAAAAGACCAAACAAAAGGATGATGACTTCACTAGAGTTAAAGATACAAGAAGACCAACATGGAAAAACCCTCAAAGTAGCAACTGGTGTATATATCATTTTCTAGGCTATTGTTACAAGTGTAATGCGTATGTTCACAAATTTTCCAATAGTAAACACTTCTATAATAGACCAGCTGTAGACTTCATAAGCAAGAATCCTATTGCTACATTGAGAAATATGAAAATAATATGTTATAATTGCAACAAGCTAGGAAATAGATGTGCTAAATGTAGAAATAGAATAAGTCAGTTTATTAGAAACTTTCTTGCTCCTCAATTTAATGAGAACATAGTTTTTTACAAGTGCAACAACTTTGGACTTATAGAACAATATTATAGAATAAATGTTGCAAAATAGGAAAATAAAGTAGGTGTTTCCCCCTTGAATGAATCCAAGTCAAATTTTGTAACTGGGAAATAGAAAGGTTTCAAACAAGTTCAAAGAGAAAAGGGTAAAGAGAAGGGAGAGTCTAATCTGTTAGTACAAACATCATTTCATGCCAAAAAGAAAAATCTTTTGGTAATTGATAGTGGTTGTTCAAATCATATGACAAGACACAAAGATAAGTTTACAAAATCATAGATTAGAATGGTGGTTCAATTAGATTTGGTGACAAGTCCTCCATCAAGATAAAAGGAAAATGAACCCTAAGCATAGATGGAAAACTGCAGACTCATGATGTATATTATGTGGAAGGGTTGAAACACAACTTTCTCAGTGTCAGTAAAATGTGTGACAATGGCTACAAGTTTACTTTTGATTATAAAGGTTGTAAAATTAGGAGAGAAAATAGTGGAGGGCTTGTGGTTGGAGGAAAAAGAACTAATGGAAATGTGTATAATCTGAAAGAGTGTCATGAGTCACAATACATGATGGGATAGGTTGATGAGAGTTGGTTATGGTACAAAAGATTAGGCTATATAAATTTTGACAATCTTGTCAAAGTGAGCTCAAAAGGATATGTGAGACATGTACCTAAGATTACTAAACTAGAAAACACCATTTGTGATGAGTTTTAGAAAGGCATGAAAACCAGAGTGAGCTTTAAGACAAGAGAATACTCAACCATGAGGCCATTGAAACTAGTGCACATAGATCTATGTGATCCTACAAGAATAAGAGCTTTAAATGGTGAGAAGTACTTCATGTTGTTAATAGATGATTACTCAAGGGTGACTTGGGTAACCTACTTGCAAGATAAGTCACACACATTTGAAAGGTTAATTTTTTTAGAAAAATGGTTGAAAAAGAGAGTGGATATAATATTAAATGCTTGACATCAGACCATGGAGGTGGATTCACTTCAAATGAATTTGAAGAATATTGTGAACAACATGGAATAAAAGACAATATTATGCTACTAGAACACCTTAGAAAAATGGACTTGTGGAGAGAAAGAACCAAACAATCAAAGAAATGGCAATAATACTGCTAAATGGATCATATTTGCTAGATGTCTACTAGAAAGAGGCTATCTATACTCTCAACAAGGTTCAGTTAAGAGTGAATAACAAAAGGACACCATATGAGTTGTGGTATGGCAAAAAACCCTCTATCAAGTACTTTAAAGTTCTTGGTAGTAAGTGTTTTATTAGAAGAAATAAGGATGTGCTAGGAAGTTTTTATGCAAGGTGTGATGAAGGTGTTTTCTTGGGTTACTCGACTCACAACAAGGCATATAAATTCTTCAACAAATGCCTCAAGAAAGTTATTGAAAGTGTAAATGTAAGAGTTGATGAAGACTTAAAAAAAAGAAAGTTGAAAATTAGATTGAGGAACCATGTTAAGAAGATGAAGAACAATCTGAAAATGAAGAAGATGCCACTAACAAGCCCCCAAATACGTATGTGCAAGAGAATCATCTTGAAGATCGGATCATATGAAACAAGAATGAAGGTGTACAAACAAGGAGATGACATGCAAGAAACAATGAACAAGTCAATTTTTGTCTCTTAACTGAATCACAACCAAAGAATTAGAATGAAGCCAGTAAGACTCAAGAATGGGTGAAGGAAATGCAAGAGAAATTATAGCAGATAGAAAAGAACAAAACTTGGGATTTGGTGCCAAGGCTTGCTAATAAAAATGTAATTAGCACAAAGTGGCTCTACAAGAGTAAAGTGAATGAAGATGGCAAGGTAATAAGAAACAAGGCTAGGCTTAGAGCTAGCATATTTCCACAATGCATGCTAATATTTAATAACTTCTTTTGGATTTGATTGTGTATGCCAATTTTTTCATCAATGTTTTGAATCACACTTTGCGATTCATCATCAGGATGAGACAAGAATACCAAGGAGATGAAAGATGATGAAACACGGAGTGTGATTCAAAATGTTGATGAAAAACTTGGCATACACAATCAAATCTAGAAGTAGTTATTGAATATAAGGCTAGGCTTGTTTTCAAAGGATAATCACAAGTAGAGGGCATAGAGTTTGAAGAAACATTTGCCCCTATTACCAAACTTGAGGCCATTAGGATGTTTTTAGCTTTTTAAGCTTACAAGGTTTATCAAATGGATGTAAAATTTTCGTTTCTAAATGGTAACCTTGAAGAAGAAGTATATATTGAGCAACCTAAAGGATTTTAGCCATTTGTGAAAGGAGATTTTGTGTGTAGATTGAGGAAAGAATTGTATGGTTTGAAGCAAGCACCTAGAGCATGGTATTCTAGACTTGACACTTGTATCTACATCAGGAAGGATTCAAGAAAGGATCATGTGTTGACAACAACTTATACATTAAAGTTGAAGATAATGTCATGATTATAATTTTTGTTTATGTAGATTAAATTATCTTTGTTGGGAACAAAGATAGTTTGTGCAAAGACTTTGCTGATAAAATGCAATGAGTTTGAAATGTCAATGTTAGGAGAGTTGTCCTACTTTCCGGGTTTGTAAATATCATAGTTAAGAAAATGCATATTTATTTTACAAACCAAGTATGCAAAGGATATGTTAAAGAGGTTTCAAATGGATGATTGTAAGCCTATTAGTACTCCCATGGTGACTGGATGCAAGTTGAGCGAAATTGATGAGTCACCTGATGTTGATCAGACCTTGTATAGATCAATGATTGGAAGTCTTTTGTTCTAGGCTAGACTTTATACAAGCTGTGTGCATGGTAGCCAGATTTCAATCAGCTCCAAAGCAATCTCATGTAAACACAATTATAAGAATCTTCAAATATATATAGAGAACTTCGGACTATGGGTTGTGGTACCCAAAGAATAATGACTTTACATTGCAAGCCTACAATAGATGTAGATTGGGTAGGTTTTATGGATGATAGGAAGAGCACCAGTGGTGGAGCTTTTTTTCTTAGTGGAAGATTAGTGTCATGGCAGAACAAGAAACAAGAATCCATATCTTTATCCACTATTGAGGCCAAATACATAGAATTTTTTTCATTTTGCACACAAGTTATCTAGATGAAACAAACACTCAAGCATTTTCAAGTAGAATACTCAAAGCCCATTTCTATTATGTGTGAAAATTCCAGTGCAATTAACATCTCAAAGAACCCTATCATGCACTCAAGAAAAAAAATACATTGACATTAAGACATTATTTCTTGAGGGAAAAAGTAGTTGAAAAGGAAGTTAAGGTGGAATATGTGAGAAAAGGTGAATAGGTAGCAAACATTTTCACAAAGCCTCTTTCCAAGGACACTTTCAAATACTTGAGACCGAGTTTGGGAGTTGTCCCTCCCTCCGTCAACACTTAAATGAAAAAAGAGGTTTGTGGTTCAGGGGGAGCTCATTGCTTTAAATCATACATACCTAAACTGGTTTGCGCTCCAAGGAAGAGGGAGCATATATTTTGTGGTTCTCAGGGGGAGTTTGTAAGTTTCAACAAAATAAATTATACATGCAACAAATAAATAAGGAATAGGGGAAAATGATCCAAATACAAGGGAAGAAAGGGATCTTGAAATTACAAGAATACCCTTTGCCATTGTTGTCAAACGGGGAGGATAGGTGTGTGTAGTTGACATCAATGCCAAAGGGGGAGATTTTTGAAATCTGACTGTCATTGATGTCAATGTTGAGCAACTTGAGTGTCACAGATATGAGAAGGCATTTAGCAGACAGGTCAAAATGGGCAATCATGTTCATAGAGAGAAGAGTCACAGAAAGAAAGTTATGGTAATCAAGCTGACATAACAAATAGATTGAGTGCTTAAATCGGCAAACCTGTGCGCATAATGGATTTATTCATTTATCCCACATTGGCAGTGTGAGGGCAGTTTCAGGTCTTTTTATAGACAGGTGCATAGAGGTTAGTTGAGAAATAGCTCACATGATTTTGCCATTCGATTTGAAGCACATGCCAAGGTGACATTAATTGCTAGACACAAGATCACAACTATCAGATGAGACTGTCAGAGGTGGTTGTGATGTCACGATGGATCACTAGGCACAACATTGCAGTGGTTAGTGTTAACCACCAAAGGGAGTTGCGACCTTACGATCTAACCATAAATGATCACAGGAGCTACTATGCCCCAACTTCGTGGCTTGGAGATAATCATGGAAGGATTTTCTTGCGAAGTGGTAAGAGACCGCCATGTGTCTAGGGAGTGAAGAAAGCGCAACCTTGCAAGGCTTGGTGATGTAGGCATTTGTCAAGGTGTGAAGATACGACATAATTTCGCTTGTCCAGGAAGATGCATTCAAAGTTTGATTGGTCTATTGATAAGGATGAACCTATAGACATAAGGGCTACTTGTCGAAGAGAGATTTTGTTGATTTGTCGAGCTTTTAGTGATGTGGCTCAGTACTGCACAAATTAGTTTTTATATATTTGTTGGATGCATTCTAGTAGGCAATGCATAATTAAATGAACATGGCACAATTGCAAATGAAGCTACTAAATTTAGTCATTGAATCTAGATCAAATCTGATCGCAAAGATTGGGAGCATAAGAAGAACAAATGTATTTAATAATTGACAACCATATCAATGCTGGACATAAACAAGATCAATGTGTTATTGGCTCAAGAAGATTTGTAATCATTAGTAGGTAGGAAATTAGAGCTAATGTGCAAGTGAAGTTACTAAAAATAACAATCTGAATGCAAAGTTTTAAAACAAAAAGAAGAAAAGGTTGCAATTGATGCTAGTGGGCAACATTATGCAAGGTAGGAGATTACTTGAGGATGAAGAAAAACATCATTCATATAATATAAATTAATTGATGGTACAAAATAATAATAATAATAATAAGGTGCATAGAGTGTTGGAAGTGTATCTAAGAAGAGGTGCAAGGGAGAGTAGTAGACATTACCGTGTGTGTGTGGGGTGAAGAGAAGAGAGAAGGTGCAAAGAAGAGAACCCAATTGTATGCTCAAGTACATAACAATATAGACAGGTTGTTGTAAGAAGCAAAGGTAGATATTAGAAGTGCAGAAATACAAAGAGTTACAAAATATCATTTGTAACAAGGTACTCTAATTGTATAGAAAAACTTATCCTTATTGTATACCATCTGAGTGGGTTCTCAGATCAGTGGTTGGTGCCCATAAATTTTAGAGCTAGGTGCTCCTTTAGGTTGGTGTACATAAAATTTGTAACCAAAGTGTTTTCATTGTGAGGTTGGATTAGAGCAGTAGACTCTAGCAACATTTCTAACCAAGGTTTTTCCCATCATGGGTTTTCCTCGTATATTTGGTGTTATGTGTATTCCTTTTGTGTGAATGTGTTTTGATCTCTCTGTATTTTAGTTATTAGTGTTTGATCAATTAGAAATAAATTTTTAATTACCATTGATTCACCCTAGCTCTCAGTGGTGTATTTGTTTTCCTTCACTTGCCTCACACCCATGAGCACAGAGTTTAACGATTCCCCAACGTACAACCTGGTGGTCAACATCTCCAACACAACTTCTATCTCGCCTCTAGTGATTTTGTCACCCTTAAGGCTTCGACGAGCTCTCTACCAAAAAAATCTTCACATATTTACTATGCAATCCCTTTAAGGGTTCTTCTAGTATGATTAAGAAGTGTCTCCTCCATTCTAGAGGTGGTGCTTACAAAAATCACCTTAATCGGTGTTATATATTGAGAACTAACATTCCCCCTGGTTTTTCCCTTCTTGGGTTTTCCACGTCACATCTGGTGTTCATTGTGTGATCAATTTTGTGTATGTGCTTTCATGTTATATTTGTCTTAATTAATTCTATTGGTTATTCTAAATGTGTGAATATATTGAAGAAAAAGTTTAAGTTTTGAATTGATTCACTCCCCCTCTTTGTTGCCCATATATTCAACAATATTAGCATTGTGCGATTCCTCACACATCTCATTTTTCCTTTTGGATTTGTATTGGAGTTTGTTTTTGGCTCACTATTTTGTATTTGCATGTTATGCCTAATTAGGCTGACCTAACTGGTGTCCTTAAGGTTGTGGTTGGTATATAAAGGGTTGAATCGTTGTGGGAAGATAGACATGCATGGTATGTGTGTTGAAAAGAGATTGTGAAGTAGTTCAGTAGTCCAAAAGTGTATCAAAATAATGTTGAAGATAAATTTATATATATATTTAAATTGTAAATTGTGATCAACATTTTAGTGGATGCGGTTCTTTGTAGTTCTATCCTATTGATGTTATTATATCATAAGTGTTGTATCTTGTCTTGAAGAAGTGATCTTTAATATTTGCAAGTTCCTTTTTGTATCTTGTCCTAAGGTTGTGTGATTTAGCTTGTGAGTCATCTCAGGGGCAATGAGCTCCTTGGCCTCTAGCCTAAACCTTGTAATCTAGTTATCATATAGTGAGATATTTCTCACCGTGATTTTTCCCAATTTGGGTTTTCCTTATAAAAATCTTGGTGTTCTCATCTGGTTTTAGTTATTTACTTTCATGCATATGTTGGATGGAATGAATGTTGAGTAAAAGGTTAAATCTCATTAAGTTTTAATGTATGTTGATTCACCCCTCCCCTCTCAAAATCTGGTAGTGTTAAACAACATCCATCAAGGAAAGACTCATTTGAATATTTCTCATATTGATTAAATGCAATGGGCATAAGGATGGTTAATACATAAGGGATCTAGGACATAGGCTATTTTTTGCATTGTCAAGCTGAGTGCCATCATAGCTTTAGTTGGGGATGTGTGCCTCTTGTAGGCATAATGGGAATTTGGTTATATCTATGAAAAAAATTATCTTAAAAAACCATTTTGCATATCATACAGGCATCTAAATAAAATGCATTTGTTCATACTCAAGTCCTTTCACATTTCAAAGCCAATTGTCTTTTATTGTAAACAATTACTCTTAAAAAAAACAACTTACATCTCTTGTGATTTTTTCTATGCTTTCTGATATATTACCCAAAATATATATTACTATCGATGTAATAATTGCACCTTCTTTTGAGACAAGTGCTAATCTAAACTGTCAGTCAAACTGAACAAAAAGCTCTACTATGTTTTTGTTTTTTTAGGGAGACACTTTTCACCTTTGTAGTTCTAAATACAAATTAAATCTCATTTAAGTGTTTGAAAGATTTTATTCACATAAACTATTTAGAAAGTAAAATATGTGGGAAAAGGTATGTGAGTTTCCGTATGCTAGAAATTCGGGTACGAAGATGGGACATTTTCCTAGCACCATTCCAATACCTCGTTTAATGTAAATCTCAAATCATGTGTAGAATTCTCAAGACACCACATCTGCTTTGAGTATAACGCTATGATTCTAAATAAATGTGAATATCCATGTTGAAGGGCTTTTGCCAATGCAATCGTAAGAGTCCAATCATTGAATATATTTAGTTGATCACGATTACATTCAATACAGGCTTACTGCTCACCTCCATTTGGAACCCACGAGATAAATTTACTTTGGTAAGAACTCAACTCATACCCACGATTGGATGGCGATTCTTAAAAATCTCGTGCTTTAAGAGCATCAACTTCCTGAAATCTTCTTTACAAATAATTATTTTTAAGGTTGTGAAAACTATGATTTAAAATACAGAACCACTATTCCTTGAACAGCCATTGAATAATAGATATGTTGATTGAAAGAGTTACATGATATCATCTGTTGAACAAGTAATTGGCTGCAAACGACGTGACTATTCTCATAATAGAGATATGTTTATTCTTCCATTACTTGATTAGATCGCATAACCACAATGCAGTGTATGAGCTCTTCCCACAAAATCTAAGACACACACCTCGGACCTTTTCTAGCGCATATTTCAAATCCATAGACCTTTTCCTTTACACAAGATTTACCATGCCGGATGCTCAAGGAAATTGTGAGGAAATGAATCTTCAACGTGGGCGGCAGTGCATTATGACTTACCTTTAAGCTCCCGTTCAACCATTCTTGATTCATATTGTTTGAATTTACATAAAACTGAGCCACCAACAATGAATCATATCTGTTACAGTGCGAGATTTTGTGTTCTCCCAGTAGAATATTTGATTTTGAAATCAAGGTTACGAATAGAGTGGGCATTCAGACGGAAAGTACAGAAAACCAAGTGTTTGTTTTCAGTTGGGCTTGTCAAGCAGGATACTGTCAAAAGTGTTGCAAATTGAAACTGATTCTTAGGCTTTAGCATCGTGTAAGGAGTGGTAATTGTCCATTGTCAAGTTTGAATGATTCTTTTCTTGGTTGGTCATTATACCATTTCAATCCAGTCAAACGAACTTCATTGTGCGTTATCTACAACCCTCTTTTTACTTCCTTCCATCGCTCAAAAAGTTTGCAGTAGCTATCGATACATCGTGGCAGTCAGGAATATCATGATACTAAAGTCTCATCCAGTCGGTGAAATGAATCGTACTGTTTTGTACCAGCCTCTCTAATACAATGGATTTCTGTGTTGTGGGATTCTCGAAGAAACGCAAGAAATTCCGTCCATGATGGCGCACAAGATGCAGTCGCCATGTTCGGTCTTCTTTAAAGAATGTTCAATATATCAATCATGCGTATCTAAATATAATGGATGGGTCCTAGTGGAGAAGTTAGTACGACATCATATGAGTTACTTAAACAAATCAAAACTCACAGTTTGTTGTATCAAAATTCAACATTTCTATTAAGTGATGAAATTTGAATGCTCACCATCATTTATTATGTTGATTGTAAACTAATAATTACTTAAAGTGAGTGATAAAATTTGTGAGTTTACTACCATTTTCTATGTTAAACGAAAACACAATATTATTTCAATTGATGAAATTTGTAAAAGAAAGGTGTTCAACTTCTATCTCCATCACTTCTACCTCCAACCCGATTCTATGCGAATGACTTTTAAAATTAGATATCTTAGGTTGATTGTGTCCATAACTCAAAAGTGTGCTAGATGCAACATGTGACTTGAAAACTTGATAACCTAGGTTGATCACATCCATGAGTAACCTAAAACTTTGATAAAATATGTGACATATGACCCAACTTTCTATCAAGCTAAAACTATGAACCACTTGTCATCCACATGTCAACACATAAAAAATCGCACTTATGGTAGAATAAACCACAACAAAATTAAAGGAATATAATGATCTGCATTCATCTATAACCATGAAAAACCAAATGAAAACTATAATCTCAAGTATTTGAATCTTGAGATGAACACTACTTGCTAAGATGTTATAGCAACAAGAAACATGTTATAATAAAAAATATTCACTACATAATGTGAGAGATCTCCACTATCATAGAACTCAAAATTTTAATTATAATGTCCCCTCTATAAGATGAGGGTGGATAGTTGTTGTAAGGTGATGAAGGAAGGGAACAATATAAATGCACACATGCATAAATATGTAAAACAACTCAATGTCACGTATCAAGTTTTTATCATGAGTCTCCTTTAACTCACCTTCTTGTATTTTCAACTTAATGAGACTATTTTGTAAGCCACCCTTTCAAGTTTTCAACTTACAACTCTGAAAAAATATAATAAGAATTAGGCATACATAGCATTGAATAATAGGTCTACTTCTATTAGAAAAAATGAAATTATAGGTACACAAAGTCACTACTCCTATTAATACCCTAGAGTCTAAGTAAATACGTATCCTCTAAGGAAATTGAGTACAACTACTATTTTTTTTGTAGGTTGTTACCTAGTGGTAAAAGTATCAATACTATCTTATATATAACATTAGGCTATTATTTGTTTTCTTTGAATTTGATAATTATGAGTAGCTAGGGTTCATACCATGAAAGCACAAATATATCATTTGAATTAAAGGATGGTATTAGCATTAAGTCATATGTTGTCATTGATGTCAAATCTTGTGCTCCGGATTAGGTCTAGATGTGGTATGTTGAGAAGATTTATTTGTGAAATGTGTTTAGCATATGGAGGTTTCCCGTATTTCTCGGATGTCTTGGCTTCTCTAAAGACATGTTGATGATACTACTCAATGCTATTTTTGGGTCTAGATTGGTCCAGATGTCCAAGCTTTTTGGTCTGGAGATTGAAGTTGTGTAACGATAGTTGTATCGCCTGTGGATAATGTTTTTGGTCTGGCTTTGACGATGTATGTAACATGTTGATGTATTTGATGAGGAACATCATAATGAGGTCTACTTCTCATTCCTTCCCACCACCAGAATGTTTAGTGGAGACTTAATTTAGATCTTTGGCTTGGCTGGCATTGATGATTATGCTTTTCGGAGAGTATATGTAGGAGTATGGATTTTTGTGTTGAAGACATGCGAGATTGAAAGAATCTAATTGATATGTTATATTTGTTTTGCGGATTGTTATAGGAAGTAGTTTCAGATGTGCAAATTGTGTTTCAGTGGTGGATTCTCTTTATCTTTCTTTCTTCTTCGGTAGTGGGCCTCTTCTAGGTAGTGAGCCCACCGATAGTTAGCCTTTCTAGGCAGTGAGCCCAACCATAGTGAGCATCATGGCAGTGAGCCACCCATTGTAAAAATCAACTTATCCGGTGTTTATATATATTGAGAATTAGCATTCCCTGTGGATTTTCCCTTCTTGGGTTTTCCACATAAATTCTAGTGTTTCTTGTGTCTGGTCTATTATGTGCATATGCTTTCATGTTTATCTATTTTATCAATTCTTTTAGTAGTTCTAGATCTGTGAACTATAAAGTTTAAACAAAACATTTTATTGTTAATTGATTCATCCCCCTCTCAGTTGCTCAGATACTCAAAAATTGGTATCAGAGTTGTGGTTCCTTGATATAAAGCTTAACCACTTGAGGTAGATCCTAATTCGATGGCACACTAATTATCCATTCCTATCTTTGAAGGATCTGATTATAGTTTTTAGAAAGTGAAGATGAGAGATTATCTGTTTTCTCTAGGTCACAACACTTGGAAGGTTGTAGAGACTAAGTATGTTCAACTGGTGAATGGTCTTACTACTTCGGATGAGATTCGGGCCTATTAAGAAAATGAGAAGGCGAGGTATGCTATCTTTAGTGCATTATCAAAATTTGAATTGACAAAATCTATCTATTTGAATATTGCTTATGAGGTTTGGAAGAACTAAAAGATATCTATGAAGGAAATGAGAGAGTTAAGTTGACAAAGAGGCTAACAGTTAAGTGAAGGTATGAAAACCTAAAGATGGAAGAAGGAGAAGACATTGTAAGCTATTTTGAGAAGGTTGACAACACTATGAATGAAATCAGAGAACTCGAAGGCACATGAATGATGAAGATGTGATTGACAAAATCCTAAAGACACTACTTATTGGCGAATTAATTTATTTTTTAACAATCATATATCAAAAAATTTGGCGAATCTTTGAGTTCAAAAATTTAATAAAACAAACTCTTTGGCGATTTAAATAAGACTAAACTAAAATTTTGTAAAAATGTGGCGATTTATGTCACCGTAAAACTTGAACTATTAGCCAAATTTTAATTTTCAAATTTTAAAAAATAGCCAATTGGCGAATATTAGACACTAAAAAATCACTAAACCTTGGGTCCCACAAGGTTGTCAAGGTGATACTACCCATAGGAGACAAAGACAACCCATTATGCATCCTCAAAGTTGCACGACACTCATCATATCTTGGCCTATGCCATTCAGTTACAAACAAAGTCTCCTTTGTGATGACATCAACTTTCCATGAAGGGTCAACCATCATCTTTGTAATAGTTTGACCATTAAGCTTTGCAGGGATGTATAGACAAGTAGGCTCTCCACAATATGGGGCATCCAAAAGGGTGAATGATATGTTAGAAACCTTCATCTTCTGGCTAAGAGGCAAGATCATAGTGATAGTAACCATATTGACATATGGGCCATCATCTGACACTGAGTCTTATGTAGAGATAACATTAGATGCAAATCACTATCAGTTTTATCAACAGACTTGTTAGATTTATGCTTTCTATCACCGATCTTTATAGCTCCATTGTTGATGTGGTCTTGGACTGTGTCTAAGGTGATAACAATGCTCATTGTCATGACTAGACACATGATGATATTGAACGAAATATAGCTATCATACCAATTAGGGTATGGTCTATTGTTAGGCAGAGGTCTGATCTATGGAAGGATTATGATATTATCTTTCAATAATATTTGCATTATCCTCAAATAGAAATCATTCAACATGGTGAAGACCCTATTGCATTTTGGTTCCTATGTAGCAACTATCAGAGGAGTAGCTACAATATTAGCCATAACTTTGTTCTTCCTAAACCCTTATGTGGACATGCTTGTGAAAGTATTGGTATGAGGCTTCAAAGAATATTCTTCCTAAACCCTTATGTGGACATACTTGTGAATGTACCAGTATGAGGCTTTGAAGAATATTCTATGAACTGAGTCATTGTATGTTGGTAATCAGTGAGTGCAGAGCACAAATTAGCAAAGTTCTAATAGCAATTAAGAGATAACTTCACCCTCAATGTCAACTATAGACTTTTGATAAACATCCTATGTAAGTCACTATCTGGCAGGGAAAAGGGGATCCTGATGGAGATGGATTGATATAGCAAGATAAAGTTTGTAACCTTCTAATTCGGCTTTTGCTTATGATGAACAAGGTCAATAATGGTGACCCTACTACCAATGTTAGTTTGGAACCATTTGAGGAGAAGATCCATAAGCTAATCAAATGTTTGGATGGAGTGATTAGGTAATGAACTATACCACTCTAATGCAGTCTCCTTAAGAGAACGCAAGAATAGCTTGAGCAAGACAAAATCTAGACTATGGCAATCACTAAACATTATCATCAATGAGTCAATGTGAACAATAGGATCTCCATCACCATTGAAATGATCAAACTTCAATGAATCAGCCCCCTAGGGAAGAATAGTATTGAGGATGGTAATATCAGGTGGGCTCTTGTGATAATAGGCAGACATTGAAGATTGGCTAGATGGGGATGCAAGGTTCATGAGTTGCAACTGCAATTGCCCAATATTCTGCAATATGGTATTTAGGACAAGATTAGTAGGTGGTGGAGGAGGAGGAGCACTATGCATGCCACATCCTCCACTAGCACTTACATGATGACCAGTACCAACACTGGGGATAACACCAATACCTGGACCAATGCTGACAGAAGTGGTATGTCCTATAGTGGAAGTGGTTGTGGAAATCCTAGACATGCCAATGTAACATAGGATAATGGTAGAAACATTGATGCTATGAATGGTGGAATCAACCATATGCACTGTCATGCTAGGTATATCAACACTGAGATGAGAACCATAGGTGTCTAACTTTCTATCTAGGGGAGAGGTATGAACTAAGGGTGCATGACTCTTGACGACCATAGATAATGCCTTCAACATCTCTAGGCTTCTTCTATCTGAGATCAACATGTCTCTCAGAGTGTTTACAACATTTTTGGCATGGGGGAGGACATTCTCCCAATTTAAAAAACCCTCAAAGTCTCTCAAGTTCTTCTCTAATATGCTAATCTAGTCAAAGTCAATAGTGATAGAAGACTCAAGATCAACGACAAGAGAAGAAGATGAAGGAGAATTTCTTGGGGTATTATTCTGAGAATTCGATTGTGAATTAGGTGGAGAAGGACCCCCTCTCAAAATGGTCTTAAGAAGGCGAGAGGCCAGAAATTCATTTAGATCAGGAAGCGGATTATTAAACATCAAACTTGGTCGAGGAATACTGTAATGATTTGTAGGAATACTCTTCCTAGTAGTCCTTATAATATATCTTGTGGTAGTCTAGGTCGTAAAAATCATGGACAAGCATTACAACACTTCGATCACACTACGAGGATGTCACAAGTCTACAATTTTTAGTGTTAAAGGAAATTGATTCAAATTATGCTTAAAGTTAAAATGTGTTTATGTTTGTCTCTTTGATTCCTCTTTTTTTTACCTTATGTTTTAAATGCAATTACAAAAATGTTAGACAACTATACCACTGAGAGGCAGGTGAATCAATGATTTTCAAACTTTTCTCTTTAACTATCCTATGTGTGAATACCGGTTAGATGATCTAACAGAAAGCTAACTTACCAGTTAGGTGGAAGACTAACATAAATGCACTCCAACATAAAAGGGACATCACATAACACTAGCATATATGAGGAAAACCCAAGATGGGAAAAACCTCAATGAAAAATGTTGTTGGAGACTACTGCTCCAATCCAACATCACAATGGAAATCTAATTACAATGTTTAGGGCACCAACCCAAGGAGCACAAACCCTTGATTTAGGGAACCAACCCAAGGAGCTACAACCCCTGATTTAGGGCACCAACCCAAGGAGCTACAACCCCTACACCGAGCTCCAACTCAGTGATCTTCAATGAACATAATCAATTACAAAATTAAAAGCCTTGTTACAAATGAACTTTGTAACTCTTCTGCAAATCTCTCTACTAGTTCTCCTCTTTGCAATACTCTGTCGGTTATTTTCTCAGCTCTCACTACTGCAACCTTATCTCTTGTTGCAACCTCACTCTTTGTTGCACCTTCACCAGTTCAATCTCTTCTTCTTCTTTGCTAGTTCTCTCTTTGTCGGTACTCTCCTCTGCCATCTCTCTCTGCTATACTACTACTCTCCACCAGGTTACACCCTGCTAGTTCTTTGCTTGCCTTTTCTTCAGTCTTCTGCAAATCTTCTTGTGTCAGTTCTATCACTATCGGTTTACTCCTCTGTCTAACTCAAAGAATAACTACCAGTTCTCTCTCTCTTGTCGGTTCAACACTTCAACCCTATTCTTTCTCAATCTCAGTCTCTTCTTCTCCTTCGCGGTGAGAACTTGACTAATTTCTTCTCACATGTAGAGACACTCTCCCATTTAGTGGAAATACCCTCTCATGCAAAAACAACTTTCATCGATTTTGGCTTGCATATTTATAAACTGGTTTTCTCGCCAAAAGACAATTCAAATTTTGGGCGGTTAGGGTTCCTTCAATGACCCTGAGGCAAATAAAATCCAATCAGATCTCATTCGATCTGATCTCCTTGATCGATGAACAACAACACACCAATCAATCCCACCATTGTCGTGCCTTCTAGATCATGCCATCTATATTTAGCATTCTTCTTTTAACATGTCAGTGGATCTCTTGGTCAATCAGTAGGAATGGTTTTGCAGTTTCCTTCACCTGCCTTGATCTACACATCCAATCAATCCTAGATTTTAGTTATCCATCTCACCTCGAGCCGCAAATCATTGTTGCACATCCTGTGAATCACGCAGTCGACATAAAGGTCGACTTGTCACCATCTACCTCGCCGCCTGATACTTTACTGACTCAACATGCCTACCTTTGCATGCATGCCACTTCACCTCCATGTGGTCCCTTTGTCGGCATCCATCTTTGCTAGGTCATTTATGTCAGTTTGGATGAGATCACTGACCAACCTAATTACTGGGTTCATCTACTAGCTCACTAACACTGTCAGTTATAGCCTAACCAGTCTTCCATCACCTTGCACTTTGCTTCTCTTCCGGTGGAGTACCTTTACCAGTTGTAAAACATATCAATCCACCACATTCTCATCTTCATCAGGTAGGAGCACATCACTTAGCCTCTTTTCTCTCTTACCGGTTCTCATGCTTACCGTTAGGCACCCTTGATGATACCATGTCATCAACATTTAGTTGTTTTCTTTTGACGCATATACATACTGGTTGCACACTCTATCTGCAGTTGCTTAGCCTTGCCATCTTCATCATCATCCTGAATCATATCTCAACTGGTTTTTCAAGGTGACAAACTCATCACTTCTCTACTCTTCCTCTATCTTAGTAACTCATCATGTCTTCTTGGTTGATCCGGTACACATCCTTGATTTCATGTACTTGAGGCATCTTAGTGTTTCACCTGTTCATCTGGTGTGGGCCTTTAATCACCTACCTTCTACTCTTCTCTCTTATCTCGGTGGATTATGATGCTTTCCATGCATAATAGGATATAAGCTCCACTTAATAGTGGGAGTGGATCCTTGTCATCTGCATTAATGTGGCTTCCATGTTTGAGCAACATATCTTCAAACACGCACATGTGATTCGGTTGGGGCACATTCACTATCAGACATCTCTACAAATGGTGACTTCAACTTCATCCAGTGGGAGTCTTACTGTTTCTCATCCACACAGCATATCAGTGACCAGTACATACTTCTCCACTGGTGTTGATGTTATTCTTGATAGCATTTCGCCTCTTCATCACAATCAACATCCAAGCATCTTACATGCCGTGCATGTACACTGGTCAAACGTTTGTTGGTTGGCAACCACTCAAATAGGAACATGTGATCCAGTTGGGGCACATTCACTGGCAATCATCTCTGTAAATGGTGACTGCAACTTCATCCAGTGGGAGTCCTATTGTTTCACATCCACACAACATACCGATGACCTATACATACTTCTCCTCTAGTGTTGATGTGATTCTTGATAACATTCTGCCTCTTCATCACAATCAACATCCAAGCATCTTTCACACCCTGCTTGTACACTAGTCAAAATATTGCCAGTTGGCAACCACTCACTTTGTTGATTTGTCTTCTTCATGTCAACACATGCTCACCGGTTAGCAACCATACACTGACAATGCATCACTTTACCAGTTGACATCCTCTCCTTACCAGTGATAGCCTATACCAGTACCCTGCTAGACTAGTTGACATCAATAACTGCACATCAACTATTTTTCCATACCGGTTGTCCTTCTATACCAGTTGACATCAATGACAACAAAATGCCAACAATTTCCCCCTTTGGCATTGATGTCAACACATGTAGTATCTGACATATTACATATTCTATCTCCCCCTTTGTGTGGTCCATGGATTCTCACACATGTAGTATGTTGTATACTACAAAGTCAATGGCAAAGGGCACTATTAGGGTTTCACTCGTCCTTGTGTCTACCGGGCACTGACAGAGATTTTTGTCCCCTTTTGCTTTGCCAGATCCATCTTCTCCTTTGATCATCATAACTTGCATCCTCTCAATCTCACAACATTTGAGATGGAGGGCTTGACCATCAACTGACACCAATTGAGCATACTAAATAGATACTAATTTCTAAAGCACTCAATTATTGAAGGATGTGCAAGTGAATACTACTTACCTGTCAGTCAGACTACATCATCCCCCGTTTGATCCCAAATTTTCTTTAGAATCAGATGTGATTGTACTATGAATGCAACCAATTGGAAAAGTAGATACCCTTAATCATGAAATTCTCTTGGGTATCCCTACAACAATTTCCACCATCTGCAGTTGAGGTAACCGGTACCCTCACAAGTTAAATCATGCCGGTTCAATATTATGTACCCTTGGACTCCCCCTAAGTCATACATCTCAGGTTCTCATTTCATGTCAGGTTCAAAAATGGAGCTCCAATCTTCACCATATACCGGTTGAGCTATGCAAATGTGATCATCTCATGATCTTTCAACTCCATTATATTTACCATAGCCTATGACATGATCGTAGGTGTACACAATGCCACACAATATCACTATCATGCCCTAAATCAAACCGATTAGCCCAAAACATGTTTGCCTACATGATCAACAACCGAGCCAACAAATGTGATTCAGGTCTTCATCAACACCACCTATGACATAAATTCCTCATTCCATACTACCAAAGTTAATGCAATGATCTTGAATCTCATTGTCTTACATAACCTACAAGTACCTGTTAGCATTCATATCGGTAATATCCGGTACATACCAGTTTCTTGTACCAGACTATCACCTCTACCGGAGCACCTTCCTACAATACCAGTTGTTAATTTGCCATCCATTGACACATGCAATACTGATCCATCTCATATCTATAGACATGTAGTCAAGGCAGTCTGTACACACACTTTATCTTATCATTTCCATTCTTCATATCGACAACAACTTGTTTTTCCATTTGTCCTCTTCCACTGAGGGGGTGAATGATAATGTCAGTGTACTACTCCCCCTAAGATTATACATCTCCTTTAATCCTTAGGAGATATCGCTTGTGCATATAATGCACAGTGCTGATCCAGGGTTGCATCTTCTTGCTTCTTCCTCCATACCTGGTTGGTCTCATTCTTCTTCCCATTTTCAATCCTAGGAGCATGTCTTACCTTCTTCTATTGATTGTTCCTTACATTGCTGGATCCAGCATCACCACTGGAAGTAGTGCTATAGTATACCACATCATCCATACCAATCTCATGATTGAGGAAACTTCTAACATACTAGTTAGGCCATCTTCCTTTGGTCATATTGTTGTGACCAATAACCAAATCCATGTAGGGACATTTTTCCTTTGGTTCCATGCAGGTCTTTGACTTCCATATGCTCTGTATCCATTTCTATTTTGAGCATAGTTGCTATACTAATTTCCATATGACTGCAATCCCATCTTCTCGTATTCAGACTCTCTATGGCCAAATCCATTGCTATTATAACAAACCATATTTGCATAACCAGGAGAGAAATTATGCACGTATCTACTCCTTGATACATTTTTCTCATATGCATGATATCTATGAGATCCTAGATTATTCCTTCTAGATCCCTTTCTACATTCTTCTACCCTATGGCCTTGACCATTACATGCAAAGCAATATCTGGAGAAGGAGGGTTTATGACTTACAAACTTATTCTATCATGCATGGGAAGATCTTACCGGTCTGGTGCCTCCATTTCTGCTTTTCCATGGATGGATCCTGGATTGTCCATGCTTTGCAGCTCTTCCATCTAATCTCTTATTTTCCCAAAGTTGCATTGTTTTATGGGAGGTAGTTTTTTCTTGTCTTCCACCGATAGGAGGTCTTCTATGTTGTCTTCTTTTGTTCTTGCTTCCGGTGAAGCGGTCTTCTCCCATTTTCCCTTTTCCTTTGGGATCTGCATTGTTTCTCCTTCTTGCAACATCAGTCTTCATCCTTTTCTGCAAGCCTTCATTGGTTGTGGTTAGATTAACCTTCTTCCAGTGAGCATTTTTAACTATGAAGGTCTGTCCCTTGTTATCTTCATTTGAGGAGACAAACATAATGTCATTATGGGGGATATTTTTGCTGGTGGAGCATTCACCACACCACTTCCTAATCCTTCAGTGTCCTTGGCATGCTTTTTCTTTTTCAACATTTTGTCCAGGGCATCACTGCTGCCATCAAACTAGATTCTCACCTTGAGCTCATCTTGACATTTCTCAAGTTCATTTCGGAGAACCTCCAATTCTCCAACTAGATGCAGATATTATTTATTTTTTTCCTCTAGGTCAGATGCTATATCTTTACACCGACACTCCTTGGTGTCTCCTCATTGAGTCTTCAACTCTGAGATGTATTTATCAGATTCTTCAAGGCATTTGATCAACTGGTTTTGCTCCACAACTGCAACATTCTTGAATAACTTGTATTCATTTCTCACTCTACTGAGTTCTTCAAGTGTATTTATAACTTCTCCTTCAAGATCAACTTCTACTTCCTCTTCTTCTTCACCTCCACTATCACTGCCAAAGACATCTTGTGGGTAGGAGTGATCTGCATGATCATTCTTAGATGTGTGTCTCTCATCTTCTGATTCTTGAGCCATGAAGAGGTGGGTTCCTTCTTCATCATTGTTGTGACTGCTAGTAGATCTGCCTTCATCATCTGCAGATACATGAGATGCATTTCTCATCCTATCTTCACAAACTAGTTCTACAGTGGTAGGCTCATTCCCATAGAGCTTCTTCAATCCGTCCTATAGGATTTTTGCCAATCTACATCTGTCCACCTATGAGGAGATATCATTTGGTAATCCACAGAGTATAGCCTTCATTGCTGCATTATTACACTGGTTTTTTCTTTCTGCATTTGAATCGGTGGGAGGACTAACTTTACTAGTGCGACCATTTACAACAGACATCTAGACATCATATCCTAGAGAGGATAAGTATACTTACATTATACAACACGAAATGGAATAATTTGATCCATCAAATACCGAAGCTGGGATTGACACTAAAGAGACTATTGTGTCCTAAGATGAAATCTACCCAAGCTGGAGAAATCTTATCAACTAGGAACCTAGGCTCTGATACCAATTGTTAGACCAAATGTACGACTGAGAGGGGAGTGAATTAGTGGTTTTCAAACTTTTCCCTTTAACTATCCTATGTGTGCATACCAATTAGATGATCTAACAGAAAGCTAACTTACCGGTTAGATGGAAGACTAACATAAATGTACTCACACATAAAAGGGACATCGCATAACACCATCATATACAATGAAAACCCAAGATGGGAAAAACCTCGGTGAGAAATGCTAATGGAGACTACTGCTCCAATCTAGCCTTAGAATGAAAATTTTGATTATAATGTTTAGGGAACCAACCCAAGGAGCACCAACCCCTGATTTAGGGCACCAACCCAAGGAGCTACAACCCCTGCACTGAGCTCTAACTCAGTGATCTTCAATGAACATAATCAATTACAAAATTAAAAGCCTTGTTACAAATGAACTTCGTAACTCTTCTGTAAATCTCTCTATTGGTTCTCTGCTTACCTCTCACTGCTGCAACATTATCTCTTTTTGCAACCTCACTCTCTACTGCACCTTTATCGATTCAATCTCTTCTTCTTTGTCGAATCTCTCTTTGTCAGTACTCTTCTCTATCAGCTCTCTCTTCTATATTGCTGCTCTCCACCGGCACTACACCCTGCCGGTTATTTGCTTGCCTTCTCTTCAGTCTTCTACAACTCTTCTTGTGCCAGTTCTATCACTACCAATTTACTCCTCTGTCTAACTTAAAGATTGACTGTTGGTTCTCTCTTTGTTGTTAGTTGAACACTTCAACCCTCTTCTTTCTCACTCTCAGTCTCTTCTTCTCCTTTTTGGTGAGCACTTGATTGATTTCTTATTACATATAGTGACACTCTCTCATTCAGCGACAATACCCTCTCATGCAACAGCAAATTTCATCGATTTTGGCTTGCATATTTATAAACTTATTTTCCCACCAAAAGCCAATTCAAATTTTGGGCAGTTAGGGTTTCTTCAATGAACCTGAGGCAAATCAAATCCAATCAGATCTCATTCGATCTGATCTCCTTGATCGATGAACAACAACACAACAATCAATCCCAACATTGTCATTCCTTCTAGATCACGCCATCTATATTTAGCATTTTTCTTTTAACATTTCAGTGGACCTCTTGGTCAATCACCAAGAATGGTTTTGCGGTTTTCTTCACTTGCCTTGATTTGCACAACTAGTCTATCTTGGATCTCAGTTTTCCATCTGACCTTTGCTGCACATACCATGAATCATGCAATCGACATAAATGTCAACCTGTCACCATCTACCTCATCTCTTGATACTTTACCGACTCAACATACCTACTTGTGCATGCATGCCACTTCACCTCCACGTGGCCCCTTTGTCGGCATCCATCTTTTCTAGGTCATCTGTGTTAGTCTAGATGAGAGCATCGACCAACCCCATTACCGGGTTCATCTACTGGCTCACTAACTCTATCGGTTATACCCTAACCAGTCTTCCATCACCTTGCACTTTGCTTCTCTTTTGGTGGAGTACCTTTACCAATTGCCAAACATATCAATCCACCACATGCTCATCTTTATCAAGTAGGAGCACATCACTTAGCCTCGTTGTTCTCATACCAGTTCTTATGCTTATCGGTAGGAACCCTTGATAATACCATGTCATCAACCTTTAGCTATTTTCTTCTGAGGCATCTGCATACCGGTTGCACTCTCTATCTGCATTTGCTTAGCCTTGCCATCTTCATCATCACCCCAGACCATATCTCAATCAGTTTGTCAAGGTGACAAACATATCACTTCTCTACTCTTCCTCTGTCTTGGTAACTCATCATGTCTTCCAGGTTGATCCAGTACACATCCTTGATTTCATGTACCTGAGGCATCTTACTATTTCACCTGTTCATCTGGTGTCAGTCTTCAATCACTTGCCTTCTACTCTTCTATCTTATCTCCATGGACTATGATGTTTTCCATGCATAGTAGGAGATAAGATATACTTACCAGTGGGAGTGGATTCTTGTCATTTGCATCAATTTGGCTTCCCTATTTGAGTAGTATATCTTCAAATAGGAACATGTGATCCAGTTCGGGCACATTCACTGTCAATCATCTCTGTAAATGGTGACTGCAACTTCATCCAGTGGGAGTCCTATTGTTTCACATCCACACAACATACCGATGACCTATACATACTTCTCCTCTAGTGTTGATGTGATTCTTGATAACATTCTGCCTCTTCATCACAATCAACATCCAAGCATCTTTCACACCCTGCTTGTACACTAGTCAAAATATTGCCAGTTGGCAACCACTCACTTTGTTGATTTGTCTTCTTCATGTCAACACATGCTCATCGATTAGCAATCATACACTATCAATGCATCACTTTACTAGTTGAAATCCTCTCCTTACTAGTACCCTGCTAGACTAGTTGACATCAATAACTGCACATCAAGGTATATGCACAAAGATGGAGGTCAGAAAAGTGGACACCACCCAAAAAAAACATGGAAAAACAAGCAGCGCATACGCGGTTTGAAAATTTGAAATCCTTGCGTACACGCTTAGGTTTGTTCTTCCCAAGCCTAGAGAAGATAGCACGTACGTGATATGCCTAGGAAAATGAGCGCTACACATTGCTCATAGGAAAATGAGCGTGTACGTGCTAATAATCCAAATATAACCGCGTACGTGGTGCCTGGTAAAAAATGTTTTTAAAAAAAACTGGGTCTCATTTACCTGTGAATAGCGCATTTTTTACTTCATTTTTTACCCATTTCTTCTCCTAAACTGTGAATGGGGTGCTAGATTTGTCCTCCAAGCTATGGATCAAGGTTAGTTTTTGTTTATTTTTGTCTATCTTTCCCATTTGTTCAATTTGTTTTACATTTTGAATTTAATTTCATTAATTTTGATTAAGTTTTTTTATTTTTTGTTTCAAAAACCAGATTCTTCTAATCCAGAACAATAACAACCAAATGCACCTCCTGAAAACCCACAAGAACAACCAAATGCACCTCCTAAAAATACACAAGAACAACCCCCAATTCCTCCTTTTGACTTCACACCCGAAACACAAGAGCAATTAATTAATCAGTTAGGACAAAATACGTCTAAAATCAATAGACTGATTGTTAAATTGAAAACTTCTAAACTTGAGCATCATCAATCCCTCGCCAATAGCCGAGAAACATTAGGTAGTGGTGTCATAGCTATTTCCACACAAATTACCAAATGGGGAGGCTTTAGGGATAATTGTCATCAATTTTATTAGGCTATCATACGATGGAGTAAAAAACAAAAATATTACTAAACAACAAATATGTGCCCTTTTCATTGATCCTCAAACTGGTCAGTCATTACCTCTTAATGAAAAGAGGTTTCCCATACATTGGTGTACCAATGTGCAGATGAAGAATCTTTTTTGGCAGAGATGATGGATGGTCTTTGATGATCCACCTTGTAATAATTATGAGGTGCCATTATATTTTTTGAGAAAAATATATTGTGAATTTGTGCTCAATGTGTGCCCAAACTATTTTGACATGAGAGAGTTCCATGGTAGAGGTGGTGGCTCTACCCAAGATAGACCTAGAGCCCGTAGGCGATTACCCATGGAGATTTGCCGCCCCCTAGCACCCAAACCCAAGGTGCATTAGGTTTTCCCAGTAGAGCTGAAAGAGTTGATGGAGCTATAGACTCTTCAGGCGGCCACAACATTGACTGGTGCCATCATCCAACATGGGACATCATTAGCACACCTTATTGTATTGGATGATGAGCCATTAGGTGGCAACAGAGAGCCCATCCAACATATGTGTGTCAGTTTCTTGAGGATATGCTCAGGGGTAGATGATGCATTTGGTGCATATGGATCCTCATCTCATCTGTGCATGATTTGCGGGAGTAGATGTCAGGCCCACATGGTTGAGGATTTCGCGTAGACAGATGAGTTGATGGACATAGTATTTTCCCATGAGCCATAGACACAGGTGTGTTGATTTGAATTCATAGCATTTTATTTATCAATCACTTTAAATTTGTAATTACATAAATGAATTTTCATTTATACATCGATTTAAATTGCGACAAATAATATGCATTTCAAGATGCAGCAGCGATATCCCATACTCCTCCCCCAGTTACAATAGCTGCAACTTTGATGCCTGAGGTATAAATTTTGTAACATGTTAAAATAGAATAGTACACTTTGAATTCAAAGAAATACAATATATACTAACTATCTTTAATGCTTGGTCCAATTTTTGGTTTGTAGGTGTTGACAGGGGACGAAATGTCCCAAATTGATAACATCACGCTCTCAGTGATCGATTTTGGCCTACAAGGCTATACGGTATCTTATTTTGTACAACCCTTTTTAGGTATTGTTTTGATGGAATATGAAAGTCATTTCATTTTAGATTTTTAAAATTATGTTTAATTTATTATCTGTACTAATATCTCATGTTAATTTTGTTTTTTAGGGTACCCCCTCCACATCTAGGGCTCATCCTAAGAAAAAGGATTCCTCAAAGACGCCAAAACATAGGAAGAAGGTAATTGAACACATTTTTAGTTGTACAATTGTTTGAAAATGTTGAAATCAAGTATTAGCTGGGGTTTGTAGATTGATTAGTGTTTTTTGTCTATTTTACATGTACAGCAGCCATTGGGCTATGTGGATTTGTTGAATGCACCTGATTCACCCATGGATCAAGAGAGGGCGGAGGTATGTATCTCTACTTTATTTTCTTGATTTCATGATTATATGCACGCGTACAAGTGAACTTGTGATATATTATAATCTTATAACTTTTCATACAAGAAATATCTATACCTATTACATCAATGGTGAACCCTCCTTGCACTGGAGAAGCATCTCAGGATCCGGTACAGTTTTGTTTGATATGTAAAATTAAATGTTTTTAACCTTCAATACTTATCATTATATTAATTGTATTTAATCTTTGAATATTTTTTGTATAGGTAATAGCGACAGTTTCTACATCGATGGTGAGCCATCCTCAGTCCATTGGAGAAGCATCTCAGGCACAGGTACGTCATTGTTCTCTATATTATAGATTTTAAGTGTTTTTGATATATTTATGTTAGTACATTGTATTAATTGTACATTTAATCTACAAGAGACCCATTTGTGGTACGACAATAACGTAGATCCATTTAAGTATGTCTTCAAGAAAACTCCTAAGAGTGACAAGGAGAGGAGAGCGAAGACATTGGCTCCTAGATCAGTCGATGAGGTAATCTACATTTCAATTGCAAATGAATGAAATTTAAATGCATAGTTATGTTGTTAATTGTGAACCATTTTCTACAAAAGAATTCTAACTTGGCTTTTGAATTGTGGTTTTGCAGCCATATACAAAGCCACATACTGCATCGAAGAGGCTTGATTTTGATGATCCACCACAAGTTTGGGATCATATAGTGTTAGTTTTTGTCATAGAATGAACAATACATGTAGATATATTCTACATTTGTATTGTATATCGATTTGGACATGGCATATGCCACATTTTTGTAATACTTGTATTGACTTGGCAGACATGTCTTTTTATATATATATTAATATCGATATTCGATCCAATAAATGTGTACTGAGTTTCTTATTTTGTATTCATTATATTTTGTGGTTGTCCTTTTATAAATTTAAATGAATATTTGCATATGTAATCAACAATATGAATATAAACAACAAAAATATATTATATAAAACATTGCAATCATGGAATATGATTTGATAAAATTTCTAAAATGTTGAATTAACCCTAGAAAACTCCTTCTATTTGTTGGCATTTTTTATGTTTATGTTGTGATTGTCATTGATGGACACACACTTGTATTGAGATCCCCTTTATATGTATGAGCTTGTGCTCAACCGGTATTTGTTGCAACCGGTATGTTGTATACTAGTCTCTAGACTATTGATTTTGCAGAATGTGTTTCCCGGTCTGAAGTGGCATGTCAACCCCAAGCAGTTCATAGATCCCAAGCGCTACGAGGGAGCAAAGTGGCACAACACATTCTTACCAGTCTTCATTTTTGATAAACTGACAACCGCTATTTTGTAGAACCGGTAATACTCTGTGATGAGTTATCAACCGACATTTTGTGATGAGTTACCAATCCACCGATTGTTTGACGGTGCCGACACATTGATGGTGATTCTTGTGTCGTGTTACTGAGTATGTCTAAATTCATTGAACCTAGGAAATTGTAATGTAATCCTATTGGACTAAAATGAAATCAGACTCTTTTAAAAAGGACATCATGTCTAGGGTTTTAAGTTGTTGTTGAAAGGGTTAATGTTGAGCTAGGGTTTGAGGTGGAAATTGAGTTGTTGTGAGAACGATCTTATCTGAGAAGATCAAGTTGTAACTATGAGAGAGAGAGAGAGAAGACTGAAGTAATGCTGGAATGCATTAGCTGTGAGCAATACTGGATCTAACCAAGCAGTTTGTGCTATTAGATAGATCAAACACTTGTTGATTACTCACATCTTTGACAAGTCTGTAGCCCTTAACCGAGTAGGCCTCAAAGCCTTTGTAAAATACTCTAACAAGGTGGTTCACACATGTGAATCTAAAATCCTCTAACAAGGTAGTCTTTAATCAGACTTATCTCCTAACAGAGATTGAGATTCCTAACAGGATCTGTTCTGGTGAAGAACACTGTAAGACCTTAACCGGTCTGACCTTAATCGGTCTGGTTTCTATTCTGCAGATAGTGACTTGTGAGTTCCATCTCACCGTGGTTTTTCCCAGTTGGGTTTCCATGTCAAATATCTTGTGTTATGGTTGTATTGCTTTTGTGGGTGAATGCTTTATTCACATTTTGGTTTGCATGTGTGGTAACTGGTTTGACTGTTAGACTGCTTTACTGGTTTATCTTCAGACTATGTAAGTGTTTTAGTGCAGTTATTTTTGGCATACTAATTCACCCCCCCTCTTAGTATTCATCAATTGGTATCAGAGCCTACCTTTCTATAAGTTTAACCACTTGGAAAGAGATATGGGGGAATACACCTTGAGGGAACTTACTCAATGGCTCACTAAGTTTAAGCAAGCCTATGATGATCTTATGGTCAAATACAAGGCATCTCAAGCAAAAAGGAGAGAACATGGAGAGAGGCTGATGGAACTATCTGAAAGTAGTTTTGAAGATGAAGCTAACATGGAAGCCATGATTGCTAAAGTGAATAAGATGAATGATTCAAACTCCAATCTGAGAAAGGAGTTGGAAGGACTGACTATTCAGTTTAGTCAAGAGCTTGAGAACCGAAGAAAAGATGAAGATCTAGTAAAGGACGGAGATCATGAAATCTCCAAGTTGAAAAATGAGATTAGTGCACTAACTGCTTGCCTTCATGAGAGCAGAATGGAAAAAGAAGACATGCAAGGAGAACTGAACATTGCCATCTCAAAAAATGCAAGTCTAATGGAGACAAACACTACTATTTCCAAAGAACTCTTTGAGTCAAAGGAAATACTTGCTAAGTTTGGCAAAAGCATAGTCAAGCTAGAGAAAAAGCTTGAGTCATCTAGACCAGCAAAGAATACCAATGGTCTTGGTTTTTCTAGACATGAGGAAGGAGAATCTTTAGGAACAAATGTTGAAGCATCAAAGAAGCAATCGACACTCAAAGGAAAAGGTAAGCAAAAATTCAAACCTGTTTGCTTTAACTATCTTAAAGAAGGACACACTACCAATGTATGTAGGAGCAAAGCCTACAATAATTTTCCTTATTTTATCAACAATGTACCTAGATCCAATAAGTTCAATGGTCATTGCTATGCATGCAACAAGTTTGGGCATAGAGAATTTGAATGCAGGTCTGTAATGGATAACCCTGGAAGATATCCTCAGAGGACCCAAGGAACTGGTCCTGAACCTTTTATGAACCGGAACCACAACCGGTTTAATGTCTTCAATCATCAGTCAAGAAGCGATGGCCATCAAGCGGCAACCGGATGGAGAGAAAGTTGTATGATCTATCATGGTCATGGTCAAACTACTGCAACATGCAGAAGGAAGAATGGAAACATGTACAATGGACCTTGGAGAGCACTTGGACTTGTTTGCTATCACTGCAACAAACTGGGTCACATTGCAAGATTCTGTAGAAGCAGAAAAAGTATATCTAATGATATACCAGTCACTTAGGAAGAAGAAATAGATGTTGAAAAAGTTCAAGGAGACATGAAGAAAATATGGAAGAAGAAACCTATATTGTCGAAAGAGGAACCAGTTTCTGCAACTAGTGCGGAAATATCGGAACCGGCAAACTAAGCCTCAAAGGCTTAGGGGGAGCAAATGACGAAATGCTTTCGAACCCCCAGTTGACACCGGTAAAAGACCTTAACTGGTATGCGATACCTGTCGTTTGGTAGAAGACCAGAAACGGTAAAAAGGCAAATTAGGGTTTACGCCCTAATAGAGGAGGATTAATGATGGTAGGTGAGAGACATGTATAAATGCATTTTTCAAATCATTTCTCACTATCTGTTTTCGAGCAAAGAAAATTTTTCAAGTGCAGAGCAAAGAAAAGGCAATTTGATCTTAGATTTCAAGAAATTGGATAACCTTGAAAGAGATTCAAATCTATTTTGCAAGTGGTAGTGGAGAACACAAAGCAGTGATTTGGCATCCGACGGAGAGTGAAGTGAAGCAGAATTAGGAAGCCCTAAATTCATGTTTGAAAGGTATTTTTCGTGTTCTTGAAATACTTTTCAATGGCTTCCGCATCTCATACCAGTTCAAGTACATCCATTGAGTTAGAAAGTTTTATTCAGAGGAAGTCCAAGTATAATTCTTTATCACAAGTTCCAGCTGGAGTCATAGTCGAAGAAGGAATTTCCGATTATATTGATTGCAAAATAGAAGACCTAGGGTCTTTAGGCATTCATACTTAGTTAGGTCTATTTTGTGAAAAGGACAAAAGGATCAAACCGGAATTTAGTGTCATAGAGAAGAAGAAATTCCACAATGCAGTATATTTCCTAGAAGACTTCACAAAGGATCACATCAGGATCATCTTGAGCAGAGTCCATGGTGACAAGATGTACCTGGAGAGGACGCATGATATCATGCCTTAGGCAATTCATGCAGTCACCAGTTTCTACAACACTGGGGAAGTGTCAACCCTGAGAAAAGTGAGCAAAATGGAAATGACCAAGCTCACCAGTTCAACAAGTGATTCATGGGGCATGATAGTCAATCCTATCAAGGATAATTTGGTGAAATATGCATGCATGGTGATTGGATACAGGACATTCTCAGCCAGTAGGATTAATTATGTATCTGCTGCAACGGTAAATGCCGCTTACCGAATGATAAAAGAAGATGCATCTTTTGACTTATGCACCGGCATGCAGAGGCAACTCCTGCTAAATCTTAAGGCAATCAAGCAGGACAACTCACTAAGGTTTAATTTTGGACAACTACTGGTAGGGTTGTTCTTTTATTTCCAAGGCTACTTTTCAGGTTTAGGAGATGTCCAGTGGTCACCTGACCAACCGGTAACCAAGCAGATAAAGGAAAGTGTGAAAGCCATTGGAACTGGCTACCCTGAGGTACTGAACAAATATTTTGATGATTTCAGAAGAAAGATGAGTTAGAGGGTAAGAATCTTAGGTGACATAATGAAGAAATATGAAGATGACATCTATTTCACTATTCAGGTGGACAAATGTCTAATGGAGGCTGTTGAGCCTAGAATGGAGGAAGTGGAGCCTATGGGATATGAGGTCATGTTTGACATGTTGGAAGGGTATGCTTCAACCCTTATTGCCTCGCCTCTTGATCCAAAGGCTAAGAGGACCGGAACCTACTTGGAGAGGATTTCACCGGTTGAAGAACCATCGGTAAAGAAAGGAAAAGAACCGATAGCTAAGAAAGCTAAGGCAGTGCCAGCAGCATCGACACCGGCTGCCACTGCAACTCCAAGAGTGACCAAGCGGTCACCAGCAAAGAAGAAACCGGAGGTAACACCGGCAAAAGTCTTCAAAAGAAATAGGAAGACTAAGGAAAATGAACCAGACTCCGAAGAAATCGAGTCTGATGAGCAGCCAAAGAAGGCAAGACAGACAAAGAAGATGAAGAAGAATGAACCGGCAACATCCGCACCGGTAAATATAGACATCTCCTCATACAAACCTTTGACACATTGTCAGAGAATAGTAAAAAATATTAGGAGAAAGTTACTTGATGATTTAATAGATTATTATGATGAATTCAATAGTGAGGAAAAAGATGAAGTACTACAAAAAAAACATTCTTTATTTATTTAAAAATGACCGGTCACCATCAGAGATTAAATCTCAGACACCGGATTCATTATTTAAAGCATTGGATAATAAATGGCACATTGCCATTGAAAAGGAACAAGAGATTAGGGAGAAAGTTTTTGCACAGTACTTCCCCGAACTCTCAAATTCAGAATTGTTTGATGCCCTTGATCAAAATAAAGGTCTCTTCTTCACAAGGAGAAGAAGACTATGGTTGCTGAAGGGGAGAATTGATAATGTAGAAAAAGATAGACATCAGCACATGGTGCATGCTATCAGCTCTCACGAAGCACGAATGGCCAACCTCCAAGCGGAAAAGGAACCGGTTATTTCCAAACAGGATGAGGTCTTTGATGAGGAAGGAAACCTGGTGGAAGAACTAATCGACACCATCGATGTTGATGCCCTGGATGTAGAAGATGTCACTCGGGACATACCTTCTGAGGGAACAGAATAGGGGCAACATGCCGATCATGGTGATGAACAAGTTGAGGACACACAACAAGTGGCAAAGGAACAAGAAGAGAAAAAGAAGAAAGAGGAAGAGAAGAGAAGAGAGGAAGAGGAAAAATGGAAAGATGAAGAAAAGAAGAAGCAAGAAGATGATAGGAAAAAGAAAGAAGAAGAGGATAAGGAAGAAAAGAGAAAGAAGGAAGAAGAGGAAAAGAAAAATAAGGAAGAGGAAGAGAAGAAGAAGAAGGAAGTGGAAGAGCAGAAGAAGAAGGAAGAGGAAGAACAGAAGAAGAAGGAAGCGGAAGAGAAGAAGAAGAAGGCATAGGAAGAACAAAAGAAGAAGGTAGAAGCAGAGCAGAAGCAGAAAGTAGAAGAAGACAAGAAGAAGATGGAAGAGGAAGAGAAGAAATAAAGAGAAGAGAAAGAGAAGGAAGACAAGGAGAAGAAAAAGAAGGAAGAAGCAAATAAGACAATTGAAGCAATGAAGACAACACAGATGGAAACTCCTAAGCCAACCAATAGCCAAGCCAAACCAGTTGCTATCTCAAGCCCCATTGATCTCCAATCTACAAGTGAGTCTAAGCTTATGCAGAGCATCAAGGTTTCCCAAGAGCACCTTGAAGGCATTCGCAGGAAAAGAGAACAAGATATTATTCAGGCGGCTGTAGACACGCTTACCAGTTTAATCCCCGGTACTAATCTTCCTGACATTGAATCATCACTAGCACAACTCAAACTTTTGTGTACCGTAGTGGATGATCAGGTGCAGAGTCTAGAAGAAGCAGTAGAGGCTAATGTAAAGAAAGAGCACCAAAAGGCTCTTAATGTTTCTCTAGTGAAGAAGTTAAATGAGCTTAGGATTGAACTGCTAAAGGATCAAAAGGACATAAGGAATGCCTTGGATGAGGGAAACTTGCTACTCAGCAAAATCTGTCAACCTCATCTGTTTTGTGATGATGTGCTAGCCAAGAAGCAACAACTTCAAATGGACTTATAGTCCTACTTGGGCACATTCAAGACTCCTTATGATTCCTTTGTAGCATATGGGCAAACTGTTCACTAGTTCTAGGTCCAGTCAGCCAAGATGGAGCAAGAGATCAGTACACAGTCTAGGGATTTGCAGGAGCTTCAACTGTTATCACTTCCACGACTGCAAATTCTTCAAAAGTGTTATCTAAACCTGGATGCCCTGACAGTCACACAGGAACTGAGCACAATAGATGTCATGGAGGAACAAGTATCCCAGATGCAACAGAGAGGGAAGTGGCAACCTCCCTACTTGAGTCCTGGTCCCTATCCATGAAACAATTTTTGCGGGACTATAAAGCAGTTTTTGACAAGTATTATTCATTATTGTCATAAACTCTTTTATATATATGGAAACAGGGTTTTTTAGTGGTACTTTGTCATTGTTGGCAAAGGGAGAGAAGTATATCAGGTTTTTGGTTTTTGGTTTTAAAATTTTGATCTTCTATCATATGGGGGAGAAGTATATCAGGGGGAGATGTATCTATTTTGAAATTTTGATATATGTTGTGATATATCTTATATGCTCTAATGATTATGCTCTATATGCAAAATTGCTATACACTGTGTTGATTAAGGGATAGTGTATATGCTTAGGGGGAGCAATTTTGTTAATGGCAAGTTTTTGTTGTAAAACACTTAGATGTCAAAATTTTATTTTCCTAAATGTTGCCATCAATGCCAAAGGGGGAGATTGTTGGCATTTTTGATGTTTATGTTGTGATTGTCATTGATGGACACACACTTGTATTGAGATCCCCTTCATATGTATGAGCTTGTGCTCAACCAGTATTTGTTACAACCGGTATGTTGTATACTAGTCTCTAGACTAGTGATTTTGCAGAATGTGTTTCCCCGTCTGAAGCGGCATGTCGACCCCAAGCAGTTCGTAGATCCCAAGTAGTATGAGGGAGAAAAGTGGCACAACACATTCTTACCAGTCTTCATTTTTGACAAACCGGCAACCAGTATTTTTTAGGAACCGATAATACTTTGTGATGAGTTACCAATCCATCGATTGTTTTATGGTGCCAACACATTAACGATGATTCTTGTGTCGTATTACTCAGTATGTCTAGATTCATTGAACCTAGGAAATTGTAATGTAATCCTATTGGACTGACATGAAATCAGATTCCTTTAAACAGGACATCATGTCTAGGGTTTTAAGTTGTTGCTGAAAGGGTTAATGTTGAGCTAGGGTTTGAGGTGGAAATTGAGTTGTTGTGAGAATGATCTTATCTGAGAAGATCAAGCTGTAACTGTGTGAGAGAGAGAGAAGACTGAAGTAATGCTGGAATGCATTAGCTGTGAGCAATACTGGATCTAACCAAGCAGTTTGTGCTATTAGATAGATCAAACACTTGTTGATTACTCACATCTTTGACAAGTCTGTAGCCCTTAACCGGGTAGGCCTCAAAGCCTTTGTAAAATCCTCTAACAAGGTAGTCTTTAATCAGACTTATCTCCTAACAGAGATTGAGATTCCTAACAAGATCTGTTCTGGTGAAGAACATTGTAAGACCTTAACCGGTCTGACCTTAACTGGTCTGGTTTCTATTCTGCAGATAGTGACTTGTGAGTTCCATCTCACCATGGTTTTTCCCAGTTGGGTTTCCATGTCAAATATCTTGTGTTATGGTTATATTTCTTTTGTGGGTGAATGCTTTATTCGCATTTTGGTTTGCATGTGTGGTAACCAGTTTGACTGTTAGACTACTTTACCAGTTTATCTTCAGACTGTGTAAGTGTTTTAGTGCAGTAATTTTTGGCATACTAATTCACCCCCCCCTCTTAGTATTCATTAGTATTCAGTTCACTATTGTGTATTCGATGTATTTTGTGGCTGCCCTTTTATAAATTTAAATGAATATTTGCATATATAATCAACAATATGAATATAAACAACAAAAATCGACAATATGAATATAAACAACAATATGTGTTTGGTGCGAGAGCACCCTCACGCTCGCAATGGTCAAATTTTTTTCATTGTGTGCACAAAATGACATCGCAAGCACGTCTAGGTGGGAAGGTTTACACTAGGCATGCCCCTGTCATGCATCCCAAAGCGTCAGAATGTCGAGAGTCATACCATACTGGTGCGATCTCTCAAGTGCCCTGAGTCCAAAAAATTGTGAAAATTTGACGGATTGTTTCTTCAAATCCAAGAAACATATGGTCAATCCATTTGAACTTGTGGGGTCACATGAGGCTCCTCTACAATGGCCTATCTCATTTTTTCACGAGTCAGAGCTATTTTCAATTGGTAGTATTTTTTCGCCTAATACAAAAACCGTTAATTGCATGCAATGCAAAGTTGCCAGATTGGCTAGAATTGATTCAGTTCATCATGTGCACATATCGATGTCATGAGCACATTTGGGTGGGTAGTTCTACGCTAGGCATGCCCCTATCGTACATCCCAAAGTATCAGAATGTCGAGAGTCATACCGTACCGGTGCGATCTCTCAAGTGCCCTGAGTTCAAAAAATTGTTAAAATTTAACGGATTGTTTCTTCAAATCCAGGACACATATGGTCAATTCGTTTATACTCATGGGGTTGTGTGAGGCTCCTCTATAATGACCTATCTCTATTTTTGACAAGTCGGAGCCATTTTCGATTGGTAGCATTTTTTTGTCTGTTGCAAAAACCGTCAGTTGCATGCTATGTAAAATTGCCAGATTGGCTAGAATTGATTCAGTTTGTCATGTGCACAAATTGGCATTGCGAGTGTGTCTGGGTGGGAAGGTTTATGCTAGGCTTGCCCCTTTCATGCATCCCAAAGTGTCGAAACGTCGAGAGTCATATCGTACCGATGTGATCTCTTAAGTACCCTGAGTCCAAAAAATTGTCAAAAGTTAACGGACTGTTTCTTCAAATAAAGGACACATATGGTCAATCCATTTGAACCCATGGGGTTGTGTGAGGCTCCTCTATAATGGCATGTCTTGGGTTTTGACAAGTCAGAGCCATTTTCAATTGGTAGCATTTTTTTGCCTACTGCAAAAACTGTCAGTTGCATGCAATGCAAAGTTACCAGATTGGCTAGAATTGATTCAGTTCATCGTGTGCACAAACCAACATCATGAGAACATCTAGGTGGACATTTTTATGCTAGGCATGCCCCTGTCGTGTATCCCAAAGCATCGGAACGACAAGAGTCATACCGTACCGGGGTGATCTCTCAAGTGTCATTAGTCCAAAAAATTGTCAAAATTTGACGGACTTTTTTTTCCAATCTAAGACATATATGACTGATCCATTTAAACCCGTGGGGTTGTGTGAGGCTCCTCTACAATTTCCTCTCTCAGTTTTTGATGAATCGGAGCCATTTTTGATTGGTAGCATTTTTTCGCCTACTGCAAAAATTGTCAGTTGCATGCAATGCAAAGTTGCCAGATTGGCTAGAATTGATTTGGTTCGTCGTGTGCACAAACCGACATCATGAGCACATCTAGGTGGGAAGGTTTACACTAGGCATGCCCCTGTTGTGCATCCCAAAGCACCAAAACATCAAGAGTCATACCGTACAGGTGCGATCTCTCAAGTGTCATGAGTCCAAAAAATTGGCAAATTTTGATGGACTATTTCTTCCAATCCAGGACACATATGGTCTATCTGTTTAATCTCGTGGGGTCATGTGAGGCTCCTCTACAATGTCCTCTCTTAGTTTTTTACGACTCAGAGCCATTTTTGATTGGTAGCATTTTTTCGCCTGTTGCAAAAGTCGTCAGTTGCATGCAATGCAAAGTTGTAGGATTGGCTAGAATTAATTTGGTTTGTTGTGTGCACAAATCGACATCAAAAGTGCATCTGGGTGGGCCGTTTTACGTAGGCATTCCCCTATCATGCATCCCAAAGCACCAAAACATTGAGTGTCATACCCTACCGACGCAATGTAGAAGTTGCTTGACAACGTTTTTGACAATTTTTTTGACAACAATGACAATTTTTGCTCAAATTGTATCTAGTCTCAATCTATGACCCCTATGACTCGATAATGACTCAAATAATTCTCCATGATTATATGAGAATCAATAATTCTCATGATTGACCAGGGACACATCACATATACTCAAAACATAGTCACAAAACATTGTCACATATTATTCAAAAATTTGCCTCTAAATATGGTCAAATCAGCTCTTGGCTATTTGATTATACAAAAAAATGTCTTACAAATTATCTCATGGGCTTTTATACAAAATTTGGCATTACAATATGTGTGATTCAACTTATCGCCATTTTAATATACAAAATTTGGCAAGTACATATGTACAAATCAACTCATTGCCATTTAAATATACAAAATTATGCCCCTAAACATGTAAAAATCATCTCATGGGCATTTACATATACAAAAAATGAATATAGAACAATTCGTTGACGATTTATACAAAATTCTCAAAATCATTCTACTCTAAACCATAGAATCAATCAAGTGAGCCTTCAGGATCGGCTCTAACCCATATTGTGTCAGGTATTGCCTCGTGGTTAGATTCATGAACTTTCCATAAAATCTTGTTATGAGGTCTACCACGATACTTCATCAAATGAATATTTGTTGCAACAACAAGGTTAGAGAAATGAAGAATATGTCTGTGTGTTTCAAAGTCCTCGAACAACCAAACATCAGAATTCTTGATAGGGTATCTCCAAAGCCATGTTCCTGTCACGACAACAGACCCTATTGGGTACTCAATACCCTCTCCACCAATGATTGTGGTTGTCAATTTTCTTTTAGGCTCAACACAACGACACAAATAGTAATTTGTTCCTTCTTCATTGTTCTCTTCTGCAACAACTGCATACACATGACCTGCATTTTATAAAGCGTTAATTAATACCAAAAATAAAGTATGTTGTACAACAAAATGAACCAAAAAGAATACTTGCAAAAAAATTAACTCAAAAAATCACCTGAATCCACTAGGTTGGATACATGGTCAAAATCCACTGATGTCTCTATCTGGCTCAATTGTAGTGCTTTGGGAATTTGATATGAATTAATGGGAACCAATGGTCTACAAGACCATTTGTCAACCCACTCTTGTGATTCACATTCTTCCCACAAACAATACATGCATGAAGAGAAAAAACATACCATCTGTCTCGTATAAATTACCAGTGAACTTGAATTTGAACTCATAAATGAGTGCATGTCACTCAATCCTGCAACTGTACAACAATCTAGATAGTTTTCAATGTTAGATTCAGTGATCAACCAAAAAACCATTGACATACCTGGATTACCTAGACCCATCGTAGACTTACACCATCGCACAAATTTTTCTGCATCTATCAACTCAGCATCACCTTCGTACTTCAATTCTTCCCTAGCTAGGGCTCTTTTCAAACATGCTCCTACACCATCATGCTCTCCCTTACCATGTCTAGCCTTAGTGAAATCCCAAAAATATTGTACGCTACTTGTCATATGCATCCTTGTCAACCAATAAAACATCCTTGCATTCTTGAATTGTGCGGTGCAATTATCTGACCATATTAAGTGTCGGTTGTATCGTATGTTCGTTTCCCTTAAACTATCATAGAAAACTTTAAAGCATCCTTGTACAAACTCTGATGAATGAGTATGATCATCACTTATGTAGAAGTGATACTCTCTTACAACCTTTCTACCCTCCTTTGTGCTATCAACTGCATGCATGAATGCTATGTGTACAAAAATAGAAACTTGTGTAGAGTGATAATACATGGATTGCACTTCATTTTGAGGTTGTAGTGTATAATTTTCAGTGAAATCTGTAGATGGAGGAAATGGATTGAATACAAGATTCAATCTTCCAACATCCAACAATGAAGTACCTGCAAAACACACACATGCAAATGCAAATATCTAAGCTAAAACACACATGCATACAACAGAAATTCACTCCATTGCACTCCTATTCCTCAAGATTTCACATTTGATATATTTTCTCTCAGAAGCACTTATGTAAAAAGCTATGAAGAAATGGAGATTTGAGAATGCAAATAAAGCAGATAAGATGTCAAGATAATGGAATGCAAATTGACATAAGTTCGACGCATAAAGATGAGATGCCCAAATAAGAGAGAGGGACTTGTTTAAATAGAATTTCTCTGGGTGAGTTCATGTTGTGGGATGAATGTGGGATAATGCAAGATGAGTGGTATAGGGAAGATGAGTGGTCAATGGGAAATGGTAAGTTGTAGGAGGGGATATTAAAGGGGTTTTATTAAATAAATAGAGAAATGAATATAAGGTGAATGCATGAAGGCATATAAATGAATATGATAAATGTTTTATTTAATAGATTTAATGGATATATGGTAAAGATATTAATAATAATATAATAAAAGATGGAAATTATGAATAATGAATTATGGAGAAATAATAATGTAATAATAAGGACTCGCTCGATGTTCGGAGAAATTTGAAATTAAATGAAGACAAATTAATGGAAATTTTTATGTGTCTACATTTTGCCCCTCTTTGAGACAATGCAACGTGTCGCGTTGTTTCAAAGTAAATGATCAACTGATATATGCCCCAGAGGTGTCTGGGTAAGGGTGATGATTGATTGGTTATGCCCCCTTGAGAGATTGATCGAACAAATTGATGGAGATTGGTCTCTTGATAGATCATGGGAGAGAAAGATTGGATGATTGATATTGCGCAAATAATTAGATTGAGATGTACATTTGATGGAAATGCACAGTTGATGAGGTGTAACTGAATAATTGATGGAAATGAACAGTATAGCCAAGTTGATAAGATGATTAAGTTGATTGAGTTGATTAAGCTAATAGGGATTGATGCTAGCGCAAGATAAGGTGATCCAATGATTGGTTGATTGATTGACTCCAGGGGCATTGAGATTGCACGAAGCAAGTTGGTTGAAAAAGAGATTAAAGATTTAAAGACATGCACCGGTTGGATAAAATGTTTGATCGATCTCACTGCAATAAGAAGAATGAAGAAGATGATGAAAAAATAGATGAAAAGGAGGATGAAAAGAGAAAAGTGATGATTATGAAGAATGATGAGAAAGAGGATATGAAAGGTGATGAGAATTCTTGTGCTTTTTAAGTGCTTGTATCATCATCGAGCTTATTATAGCAAAAGGCAAAAAAATATTTGGATATCAATCAGATCCAAATGAATTAGTTACACAAATTGCGAGAAAGAAAACATATCAGACAGTAAAGGAATGCCTCAGTGTGTATCAGACCAATATGTCCTCGATGATCTTAAGCGATCATGTTCTAAGATGTGTCATCATATTCCTAAGGAACATCCCGCAAGCAGCAAACAAGTGAACATGCCCCATCCTTGTCTTTCTAGTCAATGACATACTGGAGATTAAATCTCTAGTCAGAGACATCCCGAAAAAGCTAAAAGACATGTCACCAAAAAGGAAAATAAAAAACAATAAAGAGAAAATAAGAAAACAATATGTTTCATGTCGAATGATTTTTTTGTTCACAATTGATGGGTTCGGGTGTATAAGTTGATCAGATGTTGTCCTGTTTGCTTAATTTAAGTCTTGCCCTATCATGAGTCCATTGAAGTTCCAAATTTGCATGCTTTTCTGAAGTGTTTGTGTCATCACACTGTTTATTGCATGTTTTTTGAGTTTTATGATTTTTAGGGTTTTATGAATGTTTTAATTTTTATGGTTTTATGAATGTTTTGATTTTTAAGATTTTTTCAAGACCTTTTATGATTTTTAAAATTTTTTCAGGACCTTTTATGGTTTTAAATATATTTTGAGGACCTTTTATGGTTTTAAAGATTTTTTTCAGGACATTTTATGGTTCTAAAGATTTTTTTCAGGACATTTTATGGTTTTAAAGATTTTTTTAGTATTTGCCCCTAGTGTCTAGCAAGGTAAAAGGGATTTTGAGAGTGAATGAACGAATGGGATAGAAATGGATATGTGTAACGAATGTCATGTGATCCAAAGGAATGGACATGTCAAGAGATTTTTTTTTTTCATTTTATATCCTTAATTTTGATCAAGATCGAGAGACAGATTTGGATAGGAGGCAGGTGTGATAAGCAAGATCAAAAGGGGTTAATGATGGATGGAAGCTTAAGGGTGTGGATCAAGTGCATCAGATAAGACATATAAGGCCTGCAAAGGTCCTTAACCTTGTCAAGATCAAAGGTGGAAAAGGGATATGTATGGATATAGAGTGAATGAGGGATAATGGAGGATGGGGGATAATAGATGGATGCACATGGATGGAACTTGCCCCCAGTGAATAGTGTAAGAAGATAATGGATTACACATGACACTTGTTTGCTAGGTTTTCATCATGGTACTTTCCTAAGGCGCCTATTTGCCAAGTTTTCACCAATGGACAGATTTTTATTTTTCTTTACTTTTTCTTATTTTTCACTTTTTTTGTTTTCTTTTTTGACTTTTTCCTTTCATTTTTTTTTTGACTTTTTTGAACTATTGGAAGATGATGGATACTTGATAGGAGATATGACTCAGGAATCAAGTTGTTCTCTAGATAATATCCTTGAAATATGTTCTATAATGATCCATGGCTATTGAAGATATGCTCAAAGATTTCGATAGAGTGATGGTAAAGGGAGATGAAATGGATGATAAGACGAAAAGGTTATAAGGATTTATGCAAAGGATTGGATAAGAGGGATAGAAGGATAGAACATAGGTGTTTGATAATGGATGGGATGTTGGAAGAATTGTGCATGGCTGGATGGAAATGCTTGTAAGATCAACATTGGCACACACCTTGATGGGTGGTGGACTCGTGGAAGAATAGTGGATTTCAGAGTTTGTGATTTCGATGGAAAGGTTGATGTAGATTTTAGGACACAAGGAGCCAAAATGGATGAAGGAGGTGAAATAGGTTTTAGGATAGTGGATGTGGGAGAAGCTAGGGTAGCAAACTTGAATGCCATTTTTGATTTTTCTTTAGTGTGCAAGTCTTGTACGAGCAACTTGGGAATCCACATGGTTCTTGATTTTTCATTTTTTTGTGATACTTTAGAGTGCATTGTCTTGATGTAAGACTTGGGAAGCCATACACATCTTGACTTTTCTTATTTCTTTGTGGGCCTTTGTGGCGTTTTGGAAATTTCTTTCTTTTGTAGTCCCTTGGAATGCATTGCTTCTACAAGCACCTTAGGAACCCATTTGATTTTTGAAATTTCTTTCTTTTGCTCAATGGGCCTTTATGGCCTTTTGTATATCTCTTTTTCTTTTTGGATCACATTTTTCTTTGTTTTTACATGTCGATTAGATGGGACATGTTGATCCTTAAATGCATGTGGATTGTTTGACTCGTGACTTTTATGCTTGGCATCCAAATTGCTTGGAGAAGGAAAAGAATGCGTAGATGGATAGGAATGATATGAAGGTATTTTGGATGGATGGAAGGTGCTCAAAGATGTGTGCCTTTGTTGATCTCGCATAAGGGATGGAGGGATATAGGGACCTAAAATAGATGGAAGGGGTGAAGAGGAAGGCACGTATATGGATTTAGCTATAGAAATGTAGGATTTATGAGGGATACTAACATCTTGAAAGTGGGCCATGTAGCTAGTACAATCAAGATTATCTTTTATATCAGGGGGTTCTAATATACCATGTTCATGAATTTCTAACCCTTTTCTTTGATAATGCATTCTTTGGAAGATCTTTTTAACAAAGGGTTTCTTTTTACTTTTGATGCTAGAGGCAAGTCCATTTTGAGGTGGAGGTGGCTTGCAAGGAATGATAGGATCATGTGAGGGCTTTATGGGCATGATGGACTCTTGAGGAAAACATGGAGAATTATGACAAGGGAATAAAGAGATACTTTGATCTTGACATGGAAGAGGACCATTGGATAGAGTAGGAAGGGTGTTTGACACTTCATTTTGAATAGGATCATTTGAAAAGGTGGAAGAGGCATCATGATCTTTCTTAGGAAGTGGATTAGGAATAGGATTTGGAAGGATGCTTTACTCTTGAGATGGAAGGGGATCATCTTGGAAGAAATAAAAAGGTACAAGGGGATCATCATGGGATTCTAGGGAGGTAGGGTCTTTTTCAACCATTGGATGGGATTGGAGAGTTTTGGTGTCTTGATCTTGATTTATGATATAGCTCATTTCTTCATTTTTCAGATTATCCTCTTGACATGGAGCCACTTCTAAGGAAGGGGTAGTAATTTTGATATGTGATTCTTGGAAGGTGTTCATGGTTTCGCATACTAGGGAAGCATTTTGGGCCTTCTAGAGTGGGTACAATTGGAATCAGAGTGCATGATGGTATAGGATCTAAGATATCTGAATCGTATAAAGGATTTGTATAAAAAATGGATTAGCTTGGATTTGTACTGTTGATAGCCCTTGAGGGTCAATATGGGAAGTTTCACCATTAGGTTCATTGTTTGAAGGAGATGGTATTGATTTTTGTTGAGAAGTTTTAGGAGATGAAGGCATCATGGAAGAGATGGAGGCCACATATAGAGCCTTGCTAGACATAGGTGTATTATTTTGATCATGTTTGGTAATAACATCTAGTTTCTCCTTAGGTGAATCATTAGGATCTTCAATTTCAACGATACCATTATCAAGGAGGTCTTGAATCTTATGTTTTAATTCCATGCAATCTAAAGTCTTATGTTTGTTATGTCTATGATATTCACAATAATTGCTTAAAAATTCACATCCCCATGTAGTCTTGTTAGGCAATATGATAAGATTGTGCTCAAGAAGCTCTTTCAAAGATGACTCAATAGATTGCCTCAAAGGTGAAAACTATCTATCTAAGGGATATTTGGAAGAAATGTCTTGTTTTCTTGGTGAAGGACTCATGGGATCTTTCTTGAGATTTCGCTTTTGATTTTCAATTATTTGTTGTTCCACCTTATATAGTCATTTTAGCATTCCTTGAAGTTTGTCACTGTTGATATCATGAATTTGTTTCTCAAAAGGGGTCATTGATTCATTTTGTTGAACTTGAATGTCATATATTTCTCTCTTGAGATCTTGAATTTTTTGAGCCAAGGTAGCCATGGATATTTATGATAGTTCTGATCTTTGACCTAGGACAATGTATGAGACTCTAGATATGATGCAAACCCTAAAGTGCAAAGGGGGGACTATATGATATGAGTGAGATTAGGATGTGATAAAGATCAATGTAAAAATGTAATCTATGTGACATGGTTGAGATGGGAATGTGCCAAAAGGATGGATGCAAAATGCAATATATATGATAGGAAAGTGATGTGCAGCTAAACCCTAAATGGGATATGAGAATGAATGATGTTTGATGCAAGGATTAAGGATACTCTAGGTCTGAAAATATTTCCAATGTGGGGTTTGACTTGTGCTATGATGGATAGACACAAGGATAAGTTGTCAAAGAGAGGGCATGCTATGATAGGAGATGATGAACTCCAAGCAGAATACCAACTCAAAGACACTGATAGATTCCCTAACTGAAGGAAGATGCACGTCAAGTTATTAAGGGTGATTGATGATCAAAAGTTGATGTCAGACCTAAGATGAGAAATCCTAAGTGCAAGCAATGTTTTTGGGTTTTTTTGGATTTTTTATTTTTTTTTTGATTTTGGTATGCAAATAATAATGAAATGTTAGGACCAATGATGAAATAACCTAAGGAACATTTGCAATGCTTAAGGTTATGTCCTAAAGGAATGATGGAAGGCTATGAAAATATTATGGGTATGACCTAAGGGGCTTATGAATGGGTTTGATCTAGGGGGGATATGCAAAGACTAGGTATGATTAAATAATATATGCAAGGATGAAAAGTGCAACTAGGTGAAGACTATGCAAAGATCTAAAAGGGTATGGGAAACTAGAATGATGTGACTATGTGAGGACCTAAAAGATCAAAACTTCAAAATTGATGTCTCAAGAGATTTGAAATGATTGTTTTGAGAACACAAGTTCAACGTTTCAAGGACAATGTTGTTTTACAATGTGGATGGATACTTCAAAGCTTAGATCAAGGTTTTTGTAAAGTGTTTCAATTTCGGGTGTGGTGTTGATTGTGAAATGTTCTTGTTTTGTTTGTGCACACATTCATAAAACATGGCAGACAGAATGTTTGTTTGATTTTGCAATAAAAAAACACATTCAAGCATAATCCTAAGGTTGGCCAAGACAATAGTTGTTGAATCTCACTTGGGGGGTTACCCCGAGCTACGCAATTCAGAGCAAATACTTAGATGCTTGACCCCACTGGCTCCACCCTTGACACTCACTTCTTCGGGGCAGCCAAGCATCAGTCCCCACGAAAACTCCCCATAGCGAACTTTGTATCTCTACTAAGAACCGTAAGAATGTGAGCCGCTTCAGAGGTCCGACCTCCTGCATCAACAACTAGAAGGTTTTTGGCTTCTAACACAAAAGGTGTCTAGCAAGGGCATTCGTTTGAGTGGTCATAAATGCGGCAGCGTATGCTTCGTTAAGGAAGGCTCCCAGCCTATAGAGGTTGTGCTCTATAGGGTTTATGAGGAGACATGCCATCGATATGAACTAATCAGCACTCGTTGCTTGCAACTTTCATCACAAACACATTTATTTATAGTGGTTCGGAAGAGCTTGGCTTTAGCCCATTACCATTTGGGTCGTCCCCTCTCACCGAGCCTTAAGGGCTTCTTGGGAGGCAGGCCCTCTAAAAAGGTAAACACAAAAGAGCCTAATGCTCAAAACACGAAAGACACTGGTTAATTTTAAAGCACCAATTCGAAATGTGATCTAATCTAAAAACCAGACAATCGGTTTCAAATCACCATTTCTTCGACATGCGTCCTGCATCAAATGACGTTAGTAGTTTCAAGATATGATCTTCGTCACATGAAAATGGATGCCCTACACAAGACAAAAATTCAAAAGATTAGTCTCCAAAAATAAAAATAAAAAACACACCAAAAAAAAAATTTAAAAAAAAAAATCACACCACATAACTAACTAACAAATTAATCTAAGACAACTAACAAGATAAACACAAAGTTAACAAAACAAATCTAATCTAGCCATTAAACTAATTTAAGACCAAAAACAACTAACCTAAAAAAATAAATTAACAACTATATATATTTTTTTTAATTTACCTAAATCTAAATTAGCAAACTAAATAATGAAAACTAATTTAATTTAAAATATAAAAACCAAAAACTAATTAAAAAAAATCAAAAAACAAAAATCAAACAAACTAACTAACTAACTAAACTAATTCTAAATTAAAAAATTCGCAAAATCAAAAACTAATTCTAAATTTCAAAAACTAATTCTAAAATTAAAAATAAATTAAAAATAAAAATAAAAACTAAGTGAAAATTCTAAAAACAATAACTAATTCTAGAAAACAAAAACTAGTTCTAAAATTAAAAAATCTAAAATACAATTAAAAATCTAACTAATCTAAACCTCCAATCAGCAAGTATAATGCTAAACTCCATAACCTTTTTTCAACCTGAATGAATTGCTTTTACTAAATATTTAATGTGGGAGCATAGGAAAAAGGCATGTGAGCTGTTTTTCATGCAGCAAATGGTGGAAATCAAGATTGCATGGAAACGTGGGAGTGCTTGCAGAATGCCTCAAAGGATTATGGCCCCACGATATACCATGATAGTAGGATACACACAAAATTAGACCTCCAAAAGAAAATAACGCACTTGGCAGGGGATATAATGAGAGATTTGGAAACGCACTACCAAAGAACTATTTGAAAACAAATGCTAGAGAATTTATTGCAGTGCAGGGAACTTGGAAGAATAAACAAGGCACATGAGTTGTTTAACAGGTTGGAAAAAAAAAGGCATGCTGAATGCTGTTTCAAAAAAAATAGAATGCTCTAAAAATGTGGTTTCACTCCGTGCAAGGTAGAATACAAAAAGGCCAATAAAACCTTTCAAGTAAATGCAACTGGCAAATGTAATGCCAGATTTACCAACACTTGCCAATGTTATTTATGTCATATGATTGCAAAAACAAAATGTATTCAAGGCCCCGTGAATAGAAAACCAAGCAGTGCGAACGGTTAGAAACAAAGGAAACTTAAGTGGTATACAAGGCCAGATGAAATTCAATCAAGGCAGTGGGAAATTCCTACAAATGAAACCCCTGCAAACATAAACAAGACATTAAATATTCAATAAAACAAGGCACAATAAATGCACTCCTTGCAACAAACAAGCCACGTTAAATGTTCACAGAAATGAGAAACCTTGCAAGCATAAATATCAATTGTTTGATTGAACGATCAATAGAATGCACTCTCACAAATTGCCAATGTAAACAAAATGTTTTCTATCAAGCGAAAATCAAATCAATAAAGAGGACAAAAGGTTGTCCCACCGGGCGTGCCAATTGTAGATGGAGGAAATGGATTGAATACAAGATTCAATCTTCCAACATCCAACAATGAAGTACCTGCAAAACACACACATGCAAATGTAAATATCTAAGCTAAAACACACATGCATGCAATAGAAATTCACTCCATTGCACTCCTATTCCTCAAGATTTCACATTTGATATATTTGCTCTCAGAAGCACTAATGTAAAGAGCTATGAGGAAATGGAGATTTGAGAATGCAAATAAAGCGGATAAGATGTCAAGATAGTGGAATGCAAACTGACATAAGTTCGACGCATAAAGATGAGATGCCCAAATAAGAGAGAGGGGTTTGTTAAAATATAATTTCTCCGAGCGAGTTCATGTTGTGGGATGAATGTAGGATAATGCAAGATGACTGGTATAGGGAAGATGAGTGGTAAATGGGAAATGGTAAGTTGTAGGAGGGGACATTAAAGGGGTTTTATTAAATAAATAGAGAAATGTATATAAGGTGAATGCATGAAGGCGTATAAATGAATATGATAAATGTTTTATTTAATAGATTTAATGGATAAATAGTAAAGATATTAATAATAATATAATAAAAGATGGAAATTATGAATAATGAATTATGGAGAAATAATAATGTAATAATAAGGACTCGCCCGATGTTCGGAGAAATTTGAAATTAAATGAAGACAAATTAATGGAAATTTTTATGTGTCTACAAAATCAATGATAGAGACAATGGTGCCAAGAGGAAATGTGTCCTTACATAACTTGAATTGCTCATCTAACCATCGAGCTCTATGTGTATGCATTATGTACTCATAACTAGTTTCTCTTGAAACATTTTCATAAATTGAGCTACACATATATCATTTTTTACTAGCTCACATCTCTTCAAATCTTTTCCATCTTTAACTCCATATGTGACTGTCTTGTATTTTCCGAAAGAAACTAGTTTTGTACCAATTTCATGTGTTCTCTCTAAATGTACGCATCTTGGTAAACGTTGCAAACCACCACATATAGCACAAGAACCTTCCAAACAAGGCATCTTATAATAAATGCAACCATCATGTCTATTACATAGCACACTTGAAATAAATTCTCTTATCGACTTAGGAGGTGCTTGTATATTACATTCCTGCAAAACATTGTTAATGTGAAAAGTAGAACAAATATGACAAAAAATATCATAATGCATGGAAAATTCAATATGCATCCTACAACAACATGTGGTGCGTACATGATTAATCCTAATATAAAAAGGTTTTGCTTCAAACAATCTTTGAGAAATTTTTATTTGAGAAAACTTTTGAAGGAATCTTTCATAAAATTTAGTTTGAGTCATATCCAAATAGTGTTTGACATGTGGCTCACGATTTGTAGACCCAATTCGCCTTCTAGCAACATCTCTTTGGTTGGGCGAAACTCTTATGTTGTCATGCCAAAAATTTTCAATTAATGTTTTTAGTGCATCAACAACAACCCTTGTCTTTGCGTGGTAGTCTACCCGAGAATGCCCAAAGAGAATTATTGTTAAGTTCCTCTATTTTTTCCTGCCTCTTTAATGCTTTACTTAATGTTGTTCTACTAACGTTAATGACTTACTTGTTTTGCTTATCAAATGATCTTTTTTTTTTTTCTTTCTCACTATGGTTGATGTAATGACATGTCGAGTAGCATTAGAATCTTTATTACGTGATTTTGAACCAATAGCTTGATATGCATCAAATAGATTTCTCACAATATTTCTTTCACTGTTACTTTCAGATGATCTTAGGCCTAGAATTTTCATTGTCTCTCTAAAATTCAAATTTTTAATCATTTGAACAATTAATTGACATCTTGTGGTTTGATTTAAGTTATTAAAATAAATTTTCCATATTCTTTTAACCATTCTCCTACAAGTTTGTTCATTCATTTTATTGGGCATTGACTTCAATATATTCTCATCAATGTCAATTAGATACTTTCGTTTCCTATGAATGATTCTAGGAGGTGTTAACATCGGTGCATTATGTACATTCAATTCATCAAGTAGAGAAGGTGTAATATGTTCATCATTTAATTTATTATTCAATGCACTATCTTCTTCAATTGCATTAGGTTAAAATGGTAAATCAAATGTCTCTTCGTCAATTGCATTAGGTGCATTATATTCATTTGGTAAATCGAATTGAGATGTTGAGGATGACATACCTTCTTCTCCCATTGTTCTTATGTCACGCAATTTCTTCATACGCTTCCTTTGTCTTTCCTTTTGAGCCTCTTGTTGTTCCATCATTCCTCGCTTGTTTTTTCCCATGGTTGATATTGGTTGTCCTAAATAGAATCATATTACATATATATATAAACAAAAGTTCATAAACAAACAAATAACCATAAATATGCATGTTATCACTATTTTTTGGAATCAAACTATTAAACAATCACAATATTGTTGACAAAAACTAATAAGAACAACAATTCAATCATTTGAAATCATGCAAAAACAAAAAATTCACTTACTTGTATATATAAAATAGTGATAGAAGTGCAGACACAGTTCCAGTGAAGCCTTCAACGACCTCAAAAACTTCTTTTGAGGCCATTGAGGCTCTTGGGAAACTAAAACTATGTCTATAAACCGTGTACACACTACATTAATAACTACGTACATGTTGTTGGTCCATAAAATGTTGACAAGCCCAACGGTATTCCTTTTTTCCATTCTGGACTAATAAGTAGCACGTACGCGCTCCTAAGCCTAAAAAATGTTATCGCATGGTAATTAATAATGGGCTCAGTACAAGTAATAAGTACCATGTACGTGCTCCTTTGCCTTAATAAAGTTATGGTAGGGTAGTGAACTAATAGTTTCAATACCCCGTACGCGCTATTGGTAGTAGAAAAGATGTGAATGAAAAGGGAGGGAGAGAGAGAGAGAGAGAGAGAGAGAGAGAGAGAGAGTAGGGTGGAGGGAGAGAGGAGGGGGGCGGAAGAGAAGGAGGGAGGGAGAGAAGAGGGAGGAGGGTGGGAGAGAAGAAGGGGTATGGAGGAAGGGAGAGGGAGAGTAGAGGGGAGGGAGGGAGAGGAGAGGGGAGAGGGATAGAGAGGGAAAAAGAGGGAGAGGGAGAGAGAGAGGGGAGAGGGATAGAGAGGGACAAAGAGGGAGAGGGAGAGGGAGAGAGAGAGGGGAGGGGAGGGAAGGTAGAGAAAGGGAGAGAGGGAGAGAAGAGGGGGGAGGGAAGGAGAGAGAGGGAGAGAGGGAGAGGGAGAGAGAGAGGGAAGGAGGGAGAGGGAGAGAGAGAAAGAGAGGGGGTATGGAAGGTAGAGAGAGGGAGAGAAGAAGGGGTACGGAGGAAGAGAGGGAGATGGGGAGAGGTAGAGGGAGGGAGAGAGGGAGAGAAGAGGGGGGAGGGAAGGAGGGAGAAGGAGAGAGAGGGAGATGGAGAGAGAGAGGGAAGGAGGGAGAGGGAGAGAGGGAGAGAGAGAAAGAGGGGGAGGGAAGGTGGAGAGAGGGAGAGAGGTAGAGGGAGGGAGAGAGGGAGAGAAGAGGGGGAGGGTGGGAGAGAAGAAGGGGTACAGAGGAAGGGAGGGAGAGAGAGAGGGGGGGAGAGGGGGGAGAGTAGGGGGGAGGGAGAGAGGAGGGGGGTGGAAGGGAAGGAGGGAGGGAGAGAGGGAGAAAAGAGGGGGGAGGGTGGGAGAGAAGAAGGGGTATGGAGGAAGGGAGGGGGAGAGAGAGAGAGAGAGAGAGAGAGAGAGGGAGAGGGGGGAGAGGTCAAGGGAGGGAGAGAGGGAGAGAAGAGGGGGGAGGGAAGGAGGGAGAGGGAGAGGGAAGGAGGGAGAGGGAGAGAGAGGGAGAGAGAGAGAGAGAGGGGGGAGGGAGTGGGAGAGAGAGGGAGAGGGAGAGAGATAGAGAGAAGGAGGAAGAGGGATAGAGAGGGAGAGAGAGAGAGAGGGGGGAGGGAGAGAGGGAAGGTAGAGAGAGGGAGAGAGGTAAAAGGAGGGAGATAGGGAGAGAAGAGCGGGGAGGGTGGGAGAGAAGAAGGGGTATGGAGGAAGGGAGGGAGAGAGAGAGAGAGAGGGAGAGGGGGGAGAGGTAGAGGGAGGGAGAGAGGGAGAGAAGAGGGGGAGGGAAGGAGGGAGAGGGAGAGAGAGGGAGAGGGAGAGAGGGAGAGAGAGAGAGAGAGAGAGAGAGAGGGGGAGGGAAGGTAGAGAGAGGGAGAGAGGTAGAGGGAGGGAGAGAGGGAGAGAAGAGGGGGGAGGGAAGGAGGGAAAGGGAGAGAGAGGGAGAGGGAGAGAGAGAGGGAAGGAGGGAGAGGGTCAAAGAGAGAGAGGGGGGAGAGAGGGAGAGAGGTAGAGGGAGGGATATAGGGAGAGAAGAGGGGGGAGGGTGGGATAGAAGAAGGGGTATGGAGGAAGGGAGGGAGAGGGGGGAGAGGTAGAGGGAGGGAGAGAGGGAGAGGAGGGGGGAGGGAAGGAGGGAGATGGAGAGGGAGAGAGAGAGGGAAGTAGGGAGAGGGAGAGAGAGGGAGAGAGAGAGGGGGGAGGGAAGGTAGAGAGAGGGAGAGGGAGGGAGAGAAGGAGAGAAGAGGGGGGAGGGTGGGAGAGAAGAAGGGGTATGGAGGAAGAGAGGTGGAGAGAGAGAGAGAGGGAGAGGGGGGAGAGATAGAGGGAGGGAGAGAGGGAGAGAATAGTGGGGAGGGAAGGAGGGAGAGAGAGGGAGAGGGAGAGGGAGAGAGGGAAGGAGGGAGAGGGAGAGAGAGGGAGAGAGAGAGGGGGGGAGGGAAGGTAGAGAGAGGGAGAGAGGTAGAGTGGGGGAGAGAGGGAGAGAAGAGGGGGGAGGGTGGGAGAGAAGAAGGGGTATGGAGGAAGAGAGGTGGAGAGAGAGAGAGAGGGAGAGGGGGGGAGAGATAGAGGGAGGGAGAGAGGGAGAGAATAGTGGGGAGGGAAGGAGGGAGAGAGAGGGAGAGGGAGAGGGAGAGAGGGAAGGAGGGAGAGGGAGAGAGAGGGAGAGAGAGAGGGGGGGAGGGAAGGTAGAGAGAGGGAGAGAGGTAGAGTGGGGGAGAGAGGGAGAGAAGAGGGGGGAGGGTGGGAGAGAAGAAGGGGTATGGAGGAAGGGAGGGACAGAGAGAGAGGGAGGGAGAGGGGGGAGAGTAGGGGGAGGGAGAGAGGAGGGGGGCGAAAGGGAGGGAGGGAGGGAGAGAGGGAGAGAAGAGGGGGAGGGTGGGAGAGAAGAAGGGGTATGGAGGAAGGAAGAGGGAGAGTAGGGGGAGGGAGGGAGAAGAGAGGGGAGAGGGAGAGGGAGAGAGAGAGGGAGAGGGAGAGAGAGAGAGGGAAGGAGAGAGAGGGAGAGAGAGAGAGTGGGGAGGGAAGGTAGAGAGAGGGAGAGAGAGAGAGAGATGGAGGGAGAGAGGGAGAGAAGATGGGGGAGAGAAGGAGGGAGAGGGAGAGAGAAAGGACATAGGACACCATATGACTGATCTTGATTGTGACTATAGGAATTACAAAAGAAGAGAAACAGGGAGAGATTGAAGAAGAGAAAGAGGGATGGGGTATGGATGAAGGGAGAAGGGGAGAGAGTGAGAGAGAGAGGGATGGGGTATGGAGGAAGGGAGAAGGGTAGAGAGAGAGAGAGGGGGGGAGGTAGATAGGGAGAGGAGGGGGGACAGAGGGAGAAGAAGAGATATCAAATCTGGGACATAATATGACCCCTAACAACATCTAAGGGGTCATAGGGTGTCCTAAGGGGTCATATGACACTATATTATCCCTTAGCACATGATAGGACCTATAACGACACCAAATGGTGTCCTCAGGGGTCATAGAACACCATAGGACCCTTTAGAACACCATATGGTGTTGTTATGGGTCATTGGTGTCCCGAGGGGTCTTAAGGGGTCACAAGACACCATATGATCTCTTAGGAAACAATACAACCTCTAATGATACCTAAGGGGTTATATGGTGGGCTAATAAAATGATATATTAAATTTAAAGTTATGAGTAGAACATCATACACAAGACTCCAAGCGAACAAACAATGAGGCTTCACTAAAAAGCAAGTGTAAGAGCTTGACCTAACCCTAAGACTATTGCCTAAGTTCTAAAACATATGATGATATTAAATTTGCAAGGTTATAAGACTGATCTCAATTGTGACTATAGGAATTACACACTTGATTTCTTTCATGGGTATGTACCATTCCAAGCTGTTTGACAAGTGATGATCATCATATACTACCACTGCCATGCATACAACAAACTTTTATTTCTTTAGGTGACAGGCATTGTGTAACAACATGGGAACTCTTGCATACCCACCACTATCATTCTACAGGTCATCATCTGTGTTACTCTCCCTCTTTCTCTTCCTACCTGTTGTTTCCTTCTGAAAAGCATATTGCAGGTACTCTGACTCATCATGTTGCTTTGTTGACACTATTTTCCACATCTGCTCTACTCATTAAAAATACATTTGAGAAGAATATTTCTGTAGGTTTCCTTGTTTGTCATGGGGTAAGTGCATCAAGATGGTGAACAAAAAGGAGGGTATAAGTGGCCACTTTTTTTTCTTTTTTTTTTTTCTGAAAACATGTAAACCTGAACTTCAAAGAGATATTCGAAGGTCACACACTCAAAACTAGGAGTTGAGAAAGAATAAGAATTGTAGTACTCTGAATCTATTTTCTAAAATACTAAAGTTTTTTAAAATTAGATAAGATTAGGAGGGTCAAACCTCTCTCGCACGAAAAATTGTTCCTGATTTTTTTGAAAAATACAACATAGCTATTTTCGTGCACTGCACAAAATATATAATTAGATTTAGTATTTTACAAAAACCTTTGACAGGATGATAGGTAAGATTGAGATCTAGAAGTTGTGTATTTTTTTGTAATTTTTCGTTGAGTATTTTTTTTTAATGATTTTTTGAAGTAACCTCATCCTGAAAATTTGGTACCTGTTCGTGCGCTGGGCCTAACTTGCATCAAAATAATCGAAAATGAAAACCTTTTTTTAAAAAATTGTATAGAATCTAGTGTAGAACAATAATATGTAATTTATTTTGAATTTGGTCAATTAGATCAAAAGTTATTAAAAAAATGGTAGATGTATGTCTATGAGGACTGTCAAGGCACTAGTAAAGAAAATTAAAGTTTACTATGCTAATGTTGTCTAAAAATAGAAAAAATTATATGTCAGAAAGATGAGAAGACATGTGAGATTATGGTGGTAATTTTAGAGATACCCACTTGATCATTTGTAAACCTGATGATGATGAAGTCGATAAATCATGTTGGAAGATGAAAAAATGTGTAAAGAGACAGAAATGGAGGGAAAATGGGCTTCCAAGTCTTAGGGTCATTTTCCAACCCTCTTACCAAGCCAAAACTCGCATGGGTTCTGATGTGCAATATAACCCACTCGGGTTTTGAAAAACAAAAAGTACCATTCATAGTTCTACATAACCCATACGGGTTATGTAGAACTAAAACCATCATTTTGAATTTCCCAAAACCCGTACGGGTTATGAAAAACCAAAAATATGGTTTTTCATAACCAGTACTGGTTATGAAAAATATCATTTTGAGTTTCACAAAACCCGTACATGCTATGAAAAACCATTATTTTGATTTTCACAAAATAAAATACATATATAATATGTGTTTATGTATGTATATATGCATATCTATAGTTATATATATACATATATTTATATAGATATATGTATATATGTTTGTATACATGCATGTCTCTCTTCTTTTCCTCTCTCTCTCATCTTCCTTCCCCCATCACCGTCTTTGTCTATTCTGAGCCCTAATTATCCTTCTTGAGTTCTATCTCATCTCTCTCCCCCTCACACTTCTCTCTCTGCCAAGTCTCTCACCTTCCTCTTTCTCGTTCTCTCTCTACCTCATGTCTGTCACCCTCTCTCTCTCTCTCTCATTATCCTATCCTATTATCACCCTCTCCCCTTCTCTCTCTTTCTCTCCCCTACCTCTCCCTCTCCCCCTACCTCTCCCTCCCCCTCTCGTTATCTTATCCTATTCTTTATCCTCCCCCTCTCTTGACCCTATTCTCTCTCTCTCTCTCTCTCTCTCTCTCTCTCTCTCTCCTTATCATATTCTCTCTCTCTCTTCTTATTCCCTATTCTCTATCTTACACCCTCTCCCCCTACTCTCTCTCTAACTACCTTTCTCACCCCCTCTCCTTATCCTATTCTCTCCCTCTCTTCCTATCCCCTTCTCTCTCTCTCTCAATCCTATTCTCACCCTCTCTCCCTTCTCTCTCTCTCTCAATCCTATTCTCACCCTCTCTCCCTTCTCTTTCTTTCCCTGTCTCTCTCACTCTCTTCCTATCCCCTTCTCTCTCTATCTCTAACACTCTATCCCTCCCCCTCTCCTTATCCTATTCTATCCCTCTTCTTACCCCCTACTCTCTCTCTCCCTCCCCATCTCCCTAGTCACTCTCTCTCTCTCTCTCTCACTCTCTCTCTCTCTCTCTCTCTCTCTCTCCTATTCTCACCCTCTTTCCCTTCTCTTTCTTTCCCTATCTCTCTCCCTCTCTTCCTATCCCCTTCTCTCTTTGTCCCTAACTCTCCCTCCCTCCCCTCTCCTTATCCTATTCTCTCTCTCTCTCTCTCTCTCTCTCCTATTCTCACCCTCTCTCCTTTCTCTTTCTTCCCCTATCTCTCTCCCTCTATTCCTATCCCCTTCTCTCTTTTTCTCAAACTCTCTCTCCCTCCCCCTCTCCCTCTCCTCTTCTCTACCTCTCTCTCTCTCTCTCTCTCTCTCTCTCTCTCTCTCTCTCTAACTCTCTCCCTACCCCTCTCCGTATACTATTCTATCCCTATCTTCCTACCCCCTACTATCTCTCTCTCTCCCTCCTCCTCTCCCTGCTCTCTGTCTCTATCTCTCTCTCTCTCTCTCTCTCTCTCTCTCTCTCTCTCTCTCTCTCAATCCTATTCTAAATCTCTCCCCCTCCCCCCTCTCTCTATCTCCCTTCTCTTTCTTTCCCTATCTCTCTCCCTCTCTTCCTATCCCCTTCTCTCTCTATCTGTAACTCCCTCTCCCTCCCCCTCTCCTTATCCTATTCTATCCCTTTCTTCCTACTCTCTCTCTCTCTCTTCCTATCCCCTTCTCTCTCTCTAACTCCCTCCCCCTCTCACTATCCTATTCTATTTCTCTCTTCCTAACCCCTACTCTCTCTCTCTCTCTCTCTCTCAATCCTATTCTCACCTCTCTCCCTTCTCTTTATTTCCCTATCTCTCTCCCTCTCTTCCTATCCTCTTCTCTTTTTCTCTAACTCTCTCTCCCTCCCCCTCTCCTTATCCTATTCTATCCCTCTCTTCCTACCCCCTAATCATTCTCTCTCTCTAACTCTCTCTCCCTCCCCCTCTCCCTATCATATTCTCTCCCTCTCTTCCTATCCCGCTCTCTCTCTCTCTCTCTCTCTCTCTCTCTCTCTCTCTCTCTCTTTCTCTCTCCCTCCCTCCCTCTCTTAATCCTATTCTCACCCTCTCTACCTTCTCTTTCCTTCCCTATCTCTCTCCCTCTCTTCCTATCCCCTTCTCTCTCTCCCTCCCCCTCTCCTTATCATACTCTCTCTCTCTCTCTCTCTCTCTCTCTCTCTCTCTCTCTCTCTCTCTCTCTCTCCCCTTCTCCTTTTACCAATCTCCCTCTTTCTCCCTCTCTTTATCCTATTCTCCCCATCTCTACCCTCCCTCTCCCACTCCCTCTCTCCCAATTTGTCCTTTGTCTCTCCCCCTCTCTCTCTCCCTCCCCCTCTCCTTATCCTATTCTCTCTCTCTCTCTCTCTCTCTCTCTCTCTCTCTCTCTCTCTCTCTCCTTTTTCCCAATCTCCCTCTCTCTCCCTCTCCCCCTCTCTCTCTCTCTCTCTCCTTTTTCCCAATCTCCCTCTCTCTCCCTCTCCCCCTCTCCTTTTCCCAATCTCCCTCCCCTTTTCCCAATCACCCTCTCTCTCTCTCTCCATCCCCCCTCTCTCCTTCCCCCTCTCCTTTTCCTAATCTCCCTCTCTCTCTCTCTCTCTCTCTCTCTCTCTCTCTCTCTCTCTCTCTCTCTATCCCTCTCCTTTTCCCAATCTCCCTCTCTCTCCCTCTCCCCCTCTCCTTTCCCCAATCTCC